>NC_135584.1:6155500-6829500 GCF_965152235.1 Eretmochelys imbricata | reverse complement strand
AATAACTGATATGAGAACTGAGGAGAATCAGGCTCAGGAAAACATACCCAGGGGAGCACTTTCTCTTCTTCTACATTTCTTAAAAGTCACCACACTATAGTTAGGATCTGGTCAAGTCTGGTTAAAGGCAGAAATGAAGCACTCAATTATTTTAGCCCTTGTCTGAAGCGGTGATTTGCTCTGATTCCATCCACCAGTGTAGTTGCACCAGTGCAGTGTAGAGAGGCAAAGCTGCCATTTGCACCTTCCTGAAAGTGGGACTAGCTGGGCCAATGGAAGCGGTGTGTTACAACGGTTCACCCTGCACAGAGTAGAGGCGTGCAACTGATGGCTGAATTCAGGGTAAACCCCTCTGTAAACAAGGCCCAAGTTTGCTTTATCCTTGTCCTGCTGTAACTGATGCAGGGAAAAGCTTTTCCAGAGAAATTCATACTCCTGTCTCCATGTCCAACATTGGACACTCAACAATACAGTCACGCAGAATTGGAATCTTCATCCCTGCATCTCAGCTTCTGTTATCGATAGAGTGGGGATAGTAAGACTTTCCTATAAGGGTCTAATAGGGGGTGAAACAAGAGGAGTGGAACCCTTCCAAGTGAAGAGCACCTATGCGAGATGCAGAAATAAGACATCACTTACAGTAGATCGTGTTGATGTTCAAAACAGGGTTTTGCATGTTCGGCTGGGATCCTAGTGATTCTGCCTTCCTGTCTCAGCCTCTTGGACATGTTTGTTCAACACTGCCCTCATTTCCCTCAGGCACAGTCTGACACATCTGAAAAAAAGGTGTTATTTTCAGTGAGTTCTTATTTGGTGTTCCCCGTCTCTCGCTTGCTCTCTATTATGCTGGAGCATATTTGGAACTTCATCAAAATCTACTAGGAGTGGTGTGTCATTTTGTCATCTCAAGTGAACGAAGACTTTGCTTTCCTTGCACATACCCCTTCCCCCCATTCAATCCCACAGATACATAAACAGAGAAGTTAAGACCCATATTTTCCAAAGATTCTAATTTTGGGTCCCTCTGTTTTTGGGGTGCCTGACTTCAGACAGCTAGGGCCTGCTCTTCTGAGGTGCTGAGCATTTGTATCTCCAGCTAAGATCAACAGGAACAGCAGTTTTAAAAGGAAGATATTTTAGTCTTAGTGTGCAAATGGGGGAAAATTATCCAATACAGGCAACAGTAATAATATTATTATTTTGCACGTACAGTGGTCACACTTAAATTTTCCCACGTTGAAAAAAAAATTCCCATTATACTTATAGGAAACATCCCATGCTAAAAACTTTCAGACTGGCTGCTCCTTTTTAAGTGCAACCACTGCATGTAGCATATTTCATATGAGGATCTCAAAGTAATTTACAAGCATTAGTTAATTAAGCACAGAAACCCAAGTATGAATTATCTAAGCGCTATTATACCCATTCTATTGGGACATGGAGGCAAAGAGGACTTAAGTGACTTGTCCAGGACCACAGGCAAGTCAGTGGCAAGGCTGAAATTGGAATTCAGGAGTCCTTCTACTCTTTCTGCAAGACCAGCCTCCAATCTATCACATTGGGAGTAATGGGAAAAGAAAAAGAAACACAGTCAAAGGAATTCAGGTATTAAGAATGCTCAGATGTTCATGACATTGAGGTCATAGATCAAATCTGAGATCCCATTTCAAATCTAGAGAAAATTACCTTTCCAATGACATGTGATGTGACCTTCAACTCCTAATAGTCTAGAAACAGCTTATTTCTGCCCAGTGGTATCATACATTCTACATTCACAATCTCTAAATCATCTATAGAATTAGCTTATTACTCTTCAGTTGTGGACTTTATTGTTCTGCCATATCTCTCTTTCTATGTGGGCTGCTTACTTTCATGTATTTTCAAAACACATGAAAAATCCTGAAGCAGAAAACTGACATTTAATACAAGTACTGGGAATGGCTGCTGATTATGACTTGTGTATTTAGTACAAAGCTGGGCGAGCGGGCGAGCGGCAGAAATCTGGAAAGCGTTAAGCAGAGATGATTTTAAGGGGATCTCAACCAAATTAAACTTTTTCAAGTAAAGCCCAGCATGGGATAACAAAAATTAGGGCTGGATTTACTAAAAATGAAGTACTCCAGTGATTAAAAAAGGGTCTGATACAAAATCCCAACTGTATTTGATTGTGAAATAGCACCAATCGAAGATAGGGGCGCTTTAATACCTTGTGGTACTAATTACAAATCTCTCTTATTATCTCAATTTGCACAATAGGGAGGGAACTGTTTAATGGCAATTTATTAGTGCTTACACAGACATCCTTACATATTTTCTTTTTTGCCATTCGGGCCTTCCGAATAGGAAGATGATAATCCTTGTCCAAGCTCTTGACTTCCAGCCTGACTTAATTGCAATCTAAATCAGTTTCTAATCTGTACAGATCAGGGTCACACAGTTTTGAGTTTAATTTGAACTCCTTGTAAGCTGTGACAAAGTTCCTCCTCTGCCTTGGTGGGTCCTGTGCTTATTGGCAGATTTGCTCACCTCAGAGGTTCACGGCAGCCCTCAGTTTGGCCACTTTCGTGGCTCAAATCTGCCATTCACTCAGTTAGCCTCATCACTGGCCACCATGGGGAAAAGGAAGAAGAACAATCCCCGCAGTCTCTGCTGATCCACCTAGTAGATCGGGGAACAGACCAGAGACCTTCCCCTCTGGTGGAACTCACAGTCCAGTTCAACTCCTCTGGTATCAAGTAGGGAGTTGGGGGGAAGGAGGGATGGGGGGAACCCGGGCCCGCCCTCTACTCCGGGTTCCAGCCCAGGGCCCTGTGGATCTCCTGTAATAGCTGCGTGACAGCTACAATTCCCTGGGCTACTTCCCCATGGCGTCCTCCCAACACCTTTTTTATTCTCACCACAGGACTTTCCTCCTGATGTCTCATAATGCTTGTACTTCTCAGTCTTCCAGTAGTATGCCTGCTCACTCTCAGCTTCTCACACCTCTTGCTCCTAGCGCCTCGCACACACACCACAAACTGAAGTGAGCTCCTTTTAAAAAACCCAGGTGCCCTGACTAGCCTGCCTGTCTTAATTGAGTCTAGCAGCTTCTTGATTGGCTGCAGGTGTTCTAATTAGCCCATCTGTCTTAATTGTTTCCAGAAAGCTCCTGATTGTTCTGGAACCTTCCCTGTTACCTTACCCAGGGAAAAGGGACCTACTTAGCCTGGGGCTAATATATCTGCCTTCTATTACTCTCCTATAGCCATCTGGCCCATCCCTGTCACAAAGCACATGCATAGAAGATGGGGATGAATGAGTGTGTGTGTGTGTGCTTGTGTGTTTAGTGCTTTGAACTTATCCCTCTCTGTAAAAAAGCTCTCTGAAAATTGTCTCTTCTCCCCCCCCCTCACACACACACTTGGCGTCTGCCTGTTTGGTGGTACTGCCACCTTCTGCAGAGATATGATTTTCTACAAAACCATGTTGCAAGTTACAAAGGGAATGAAGCATCCTCAGGAAAGAAAATCAGAATTTTCTGCCGGAAAAAAAATTAAAAAGCTTCATCTTGTGCTTGCAGGCTGAGCTTTGCAAAGCTGTCTAAGGGATTTGGACACTCAGTTCCCATTAATATCCAACCCCAATAGTTCTCAACCTTTTCCATACCAGGAACCCCTTCTCACCTTGAAGGAATCCCAGGACACTTCACCCATTCAGCAATATGGGAAGGGCAGGGTAGTTGTTGTGACCTCCTGCCACCTCTTTGCATGGGTGGGGGGAGGGGTGAAGGCTGAGAAACAAAACCTGTGTGGCTTTGGAAATCTCAGCCTATGTGTTACTGTGGCTCAGCTGGGGGATGGGAAGAACAATCAGTTCAGATGAAGCAAGAAAATTCATCCAAAATTGAATTGAACCATTTTTGAGGTTAAAACCCCCCCCACACATTTGACTAACTGCTTTTTCTTGTTAGTTTGTGTTTTTTTGAAGGCTCTGCACAACCTGGTTCTAGTTGAAAAGCTGAAGCATTGAAATACCTTGATGTTTCGTGAATGTAGCTATGAAAATATAAGGCTGCTGTCTATGTACTGCACCTTTAAGAGTAAAGTTGGCCTCCATAACCCTCTGTAGGAGCACACTCAGTGATATAGTTCAAGATGGCTCCTGCGCTTGCAGAGTGAATCTCACAGACCATCGTGCTGTGTCATGGAAACTTTATAATCATTCATTCATATTCTCTCTCTCTCTCTCTCTCTCTCAATAACATACAATAAAAGCCATCCAGACTGAAAGAACATTTGCTGTTACAATAGCTAACGTCCACACGGGTCCCACCAGCATGGATTAGTGTCCAGGATTGGGGCCTAGCTCATTACTTCGTAAATGAGTACATACGGCTCTCATGTGTAATACACTTACTATTTAAATCATCAAACTAATTTCTTTATATACCTTAAAGATGAAAGATGAAATAGTTAAACCAAGAGCTGACCACCCCACCACACTTTGAGGGAGCTTGAAATCCAGGTCTGGATTTGAATTTTGTGACTTGAGTCCATCTCTACCATACCCTGTTCTTTCCCGTTTTGATTCAAGATCATAACAAGCCTTGAAAGAAAGATGTTTCCAAGACATTGAGCTTGCTTAGTTAGGTTTTAAAAAGTAGGGTAAAATTCTCTTCTCCAGCTCACTGTTCTGCTCTTCCTGCTTGCATGAGACTTCCTGGAGAGCTGAATACTGGAGTCAAAATTCACTTTGCAGATTTGAGAGGAGAATTTAGTGCTAGGTCATGAAGAATGGGTTGGGCTAGATTGGAATTGCACCTCTTTTTGTCATTAAACAGAATGATCTTGCAAGCCCTCAGTTTCCTTCTCTCCTTCATGCACATGAACCATCAACATAGCGGAAAGTCATCCTGACATCCCTCATTATATTCTTCTCTGAGTGGATGGAGCTCATGCTCTGAAGATGCAGATGGTGGAGACAGAGTGCATCTGTGAATTCTTTTCCAGAGTATTCTATTGCAGAGTGCACACAAGGCCACAGAGAGCCATGTATTAGCCTCACCTGAAATGTTCTGTTCATTACTTGGGTAAGTAGATTTTATGCGCCTGGAAGTCTTGGTTCCTAATGATTAACAACAATTCCAGATGGGGAGTAAAAGACAAGCGATACAAAATATCCCCAGAAGACAGTGAAAAAATATGTGAAGAAAAATCCTTTTAAAGTGCGCTAAGAGTTACTTTTAGGACCACAATAACTCCATTAGTAGCATCTACGTTGCCACTTCACATTTCACGCTACAGCGAAATTTTAGTTTGACCAATAACGATTTGCACAACTTGCAGAACTTTCTTTTCCAGTGCCGACATATTAAAGAAAAGGCTATATGGCCCTGTAGGCGAAATGCAGTACTTTGTTGTCATGTGCGATTGCCTATTGACTGTGAAGAAGCAAATAAATTTGGGCTGTGAGTGTTTTAAGATACTTGAATCTAAATCACTGAGTTGAGAGCTGAAATAGCAGGGAGAAAAGTGGGAATTTGCAAGTTGGGTTTGAAAGATGTGCAGTCAGAGCTATGTGTGGAAAGCTTTGCATCGCTTTTTCCTGTAGCTAGCACTTCCAGTTCCTCATCTAAATTTACTCCCCAAAATGTAAAATGTAATCAATAATAAACAAAGGGCCTGATTTTCATAAGTGTTGAGCACCCAGATGAAGTCAAGGGAGCTGAGGGTATTCTGCAAAAGGAGCCTCATTGGGTTTTCATTCTTGTTAGCCTCCTCCTATGAGTTTGAATACCGGAGGTAGAGAACTGGCCCAATAAATGAATAAAATAACAATCCTTCTCTGCATCTAACAGATGAGGAAGGGGAATAACAAGGATTCCAAGTTGTAGAACCCTGTGGAATTTAGACTCTTTCAAATGTGCTGTGAGAAGAAATGTATTAAAGTGTGGGAAGAGAGGACAGATAGGTAGATAGATTAGATTAGGTAATTTTGTGGGCTTATGTTCTCTATTACAGGTCTTTTCACTTTCTAAATAATTGTGTTTGACATGAGCTTGCCCAAATTATTGTAATTTAAATATACATTACACAGTATGTTTATTAATGGCTACTGCCTTATTTGGTAGACTCAAAAGGGTTTGAGCCCATAAGGGGGGAAAATCAATAAATTACAAAGAAGTGGAAGAAAAATATTTCTCTGGCAACCAGGAACATAGCACCAGCAGGAGAAGCAGCTGCAGTAAGGGGGGAAGAGAAAAGAGGGGGTGGGGGAAATAAACAAGATGTCTCATTAAAAAAAAAATTAAAACAAGGCACAGATCTTGATAGGAAATGAATTGTGAGTGAAAAGGGAACAGTTACCTGGGATTGTTAACCTTCAAAAGCTTATAGAAAGAGAATACATGTTAAACAATAGCCTAGTTTTGCAGGGTAATAGAGACAAGTGAGGAGGAAAGAGAAACCGCAGCAAAAATCAAAGCAGAATTTAGCAGGCAGCCCTTCTGCACAAGTACTTGTTTGAAAAACATAACTGAGAAGTCCCTAAAATCTTAATTTCCCAAATTAGTGGGGAGAACAAAGTTGGAATCTGTGTAAAAATCACTCAGACTCTGAACGTGTCAGGTCTCATAAGCTAAGGAAGGCCATAAATGGTTAGAACTTGGCTGGGAGACCAAAGTGGGGAAAGACAGAGTGATGCTGGTGGCTTAGTAAAAGGCACCCTTCTCTCTGGGTGAGAACAGAAACAATACTCCCAGAATGGGGCGGGGGAGGAGGGGTTGCTTTGGTGCAGATGTAGAAACCCAGGCAATTTTTAAAAGAGTTTACTAGACCTAGTATCACGATTCAATCACAATTAGTAATTACATTCTGCTTGTCTAAATGTTCCCCATTCTTTCAGTTGTATCCCGTATTCTTCTTTTACTTCCTATCGTGAAGGGCTGTACAGTGTTGTAGAATGCAGTTTAAGAGCTGCTGCCTTCTGTGTCTGAGGTGACACCATTTCAATGATGGGTAAAAGGACAGCTGGTCTATAACTGGAGCCAATTCCTACTCATCTTACCTGCGCAAAAATCAGTGGGACCAGCTTGCTTTAGGGAATCAAGCAGGATTCAACCTGAGTTTTTAATCAATTAAGTCCGCTGAAAACATTTGGATCCCTAAATGGAAGGCTCTATACAAATCTGTTAGTCACGGTTACTGCACGAGTCTACACAAAGTTTGTCACTAAAATAAATGCAGAGGGACTGCTAGTTATTCAATGATGCAAAAATTTAGCACTTGGTGTACTGAATCCCTGACATGATTTTACAGCTGGCACTTCAGGCTCCAGCTTTTGTTTCTTTTAAAAGACATGAATGATCCACATACTTCCTAGGAAGATCATTCTATTTACTAGCTAGATTACATCAAACATGTCTACGTAATACTTTAGAACTGCTAGTGTCAGTGTTTTCTAGTACTCAAAGGCTGAGCTAAATTGGCAATTTGTTGCTAAACATCCCTTTGACAAACTGTTGCTTGAAAGTGAACCGTTGGAATTAAATCTTGGATTTGAAGAGCGGCAAGAAAATAGCCTAGCTTATTAGTTTTTTAAAAAGATTTCTCAGCTCCCCAGTTTGTAGAAATTCTTCCTAACTCTCCATCTTTATAATTTATGTGAAGCAAAGCATTGTGGGCACAGGAGGGATGTCTTCTCATTGATATCACAATCATGATGACCATCTACAGCGCCTATCCATGGCGTGGAAGATCACATATTACTCATAGTGTTCCAACTCGCCATGAAGGAGTTCAGCCTAGATCAAGCCTTCCACTAATTTCAGGACCATCCTCTTTTTACCAGCACTCCTTTTCCAGGTGAGCTTCTATGGCAGTTTCTTCCTGACATGTAAGTAGGTAACTTCACAATGACAACATCAAACAGAAAGACAAGTCAAGTACTTTTAATTTAAAAGAATATTTTAGTTGAAAAAGGATTTTGGAGGGAAGGGTCAGTGTATGTGTGTGGAGAAAAGTATTTTTAGCTAAAAGCTCCTGATATTTGCTAGCAGCAGAAGGACTGGATGAAGAAATACATATATATATATATATATACGCTTTTAACAACTTTTCTAGATTTAAACATATATATTAAAATTATATATAATTAAAATATATAAATTATATAAAATATAAAAGTATATATAATTTTAACCATATATATGTTTAATCTCTTTAAGAGGAGAGATTAATAAAACTGGGACTTTTCAGCTTGGAAAAGAGACGGCTAAGGGGAGATATATAAAATCATGAGTGGTGTAGAGAAAGTAGATAAGGAAGTGTTGTTAACTACTTCTCATAACACAAGGTCACCAAATGAAATTAATAGGCAGTAGATTTAAAACAAATAAAAGGAAATATTTCTTCACACAATGCACAGTCAACCTGTGGAACTTCTTGCCAGAGGATGTTGTGAAGGCCAAGACCAAAACAGGGTTCAAAAAAGAACTAGATAAATTCATGGAGGATAGGTCCATCAATGGCTATTAGCCAGGATGGGCAGGAATGGTGTCCCTAGCCTCTGTTTGCCAGAAGCTGGGAATGAGCGACAGGGGATGGATCAACTGATGATGACCTGTGCTGTTCATTCCCTCTGGGGCACCTGGCCCAGGCCACTGTCAGAAGACAGGATACTGGGCTAGATGGACTTTGGTTTGACCCAGTAGGGCCATTCTTACGTTCTTATGTAATCTAGAAAAGTTGTTAAAAGCATTTTTTGCTGAGAGAAGGCGGACTTGAAGTGAGATTTCAGAATTTGGAGGCTTTGATGTGTCTGAACTAGCAAGTGGCCTTAGATTGCTCCTGCAAAAACTTGCAGATATATCTGTTTGTGTTTGTAGAAACTCCACCATTGCATGCACAATGCATATTCCTATCTGCCACCCCCACCCGCAAAAGGGTGTAAATATCCATTCTCATATGCAAATACAAGGCCTTTGCATGCTGAATCTGATGCCCCATAAAGATTATAAAGCATCGTTTCACTGGCTTGTTTAATACAATGCGGCACAAAGTAAACACCTATCAGATCACTATTTGACTTTCAAACCCCAGAGAAAAGCTTCTGAATCATATACAGCTTGCCTCAGAGATTTCACCAAGTCATGACACATCCTTCTAGGAAAGAAGAAAGCTGGATGAACACACAGTATTTGTTGCTGCGGTTACATTTTGTAAGTTCATATTGGATACAAAAAAATCATTTTCTTTGCATGCCTATCTCATCCACTGCACTGACAGCCCCGCCTGCATTTTTAAGACAAAATAAATAAAGAACGATTATTTGTATTGAAGTTGACCGAGGAGCTCTAGTCATGGACCAGGATCCCATTGTGGTAGGTGCTGTACAAACAAAAAAGAAAAAGATGGTCCCAAAAGCTTATAGTCTAAGACGAAATTTATTTATTTTTTAATTTTTGTTTTTTCAGCATGGGCTCAGATTTCATTGTCCTAGAACATCAGCATCTGCATTCATTATAAATTCCCATAATGTCAATGTGCAACAAAGAAAATTTAGGACGGCTCGGAGGCAGGGCTTTTTCTGTGGGGAACTGGAGCTGAGCTTTCTGGCTGAGTCAATGTACAGATGTAACAATGTAACCGTGATGCCAGGAATGTCAAAACAGATTAGGCACATTTAATTTTCATTGTGCTCCAATGTTATAAGGAATGGAGACTGCAGGGTCACAAATCCTTAATGCTAAGAAAAAGAGAAACATTGCAAAACCTGCCCGTGAGACTGTTTTCATTAAAACCCATATCAAGACAATAGATACCTTAAGAGAACACCTCAAAACATGGCTAATGGACTGAGTGTAATTCTGTTACACCTTTAGTAGGAGACCAACTCCTTTAAGAAACTGATTCACATCTGCCCCATGAGTGGTGGCATAAGGATGGGTTTCAGTCACTTCAGTGTGATACTGGGAACTTCAGTGGAGTTTCACTTCTTACGATGGTGAAAATCAGGAGTATCAGGCACACTTACACATACAGGTACACTTCTTTTTAAGCACATTTACTCCCTACTTTCACTAGACCGCTGCCATGCCAATAACAAACTACCTTGGCAACCATTTTCCATGTCTCCTTTGTATGCGTGTGTATTCCACATCTCAGTTCAGCCTTATCTCCCCGGATCACTACTACAAGGGTATCAGCCTTCAGCGGAACTCAGACTTGGTCTCTAATAAAACAAGAAAAATAGAAATTGGCAAAAGTGAAAGTCAGTGGATGTAGCCTTTCTTTCCTCTACCCGGGATGAGGATCCACAGGGCATGAAATAGCAGATAAGAGAGATGGGAACGCTAAGGTCTAATGATGACAAGTGTTAACTTTGTTAACTATTTCACTGCTGTTCATATTAGCAGAAGCATCCAGCAATTCTGAGACTATGGGCAGATTTTGAGTAAAATACCTTTATTTCCTTTACCCTCGTGTTGACCCCCTCCCCGTGCGAAACATTATACTTCCATAGACAGCAGCTCTCGATGGGAGAAGCATTTAAGCTGTTGGAAAAGGATGCCTACGTTGGTCACACCACTCCTGGTTGTCAGATCTGTTTTAACATGTCCCCGTAGAGAACAAGATAAACTTTCATACCTCCTGTTCAGTTCATCCACCTGCTAGGCTGCAGTCTTCTCTAGAAATGTGTGTGACTTGGAACCTAAATCCTACTCCCTTACCATGAAATTCATGGGAGGGAGGGGAATTCAAATCCTTGTACCTGAATCAGCCCTTACAGTTTCATTCCAGGCTGGGTTCAATCTTGATGCTGCCTCTTTTTTTGATAACGTTTGGATGTAGTCCAAGCTGGTGAAAATCTCATAACAGTTGTGAGATTTCTGTCATTGGGGGCCAACATCTTGCAAGAATCTAAACCCTCACCTCCAGTCAACCATGAATGTGAGCTAAAAACCCTAACCTAACTCCTTATCTGGATCCAAGCACAACCTCATCTCCATTCTGGAGAGAGCAAGGCTCTCCATTAGCTCTTTACATAAAGGGCCACACAGTTTCTGCCCCCACTGCTTCTTGTCCTTCAATTGATAATTTAATGCATTTCTCAATACATTCTATGTGTAACAGTCCAACTGCTACACCACTGCTCTTAGCCCCCTGTCTACACTACACTAATAGCCATGCTTGAACAGGGTTGCTGCCAAATCAGGTTATAGCAGGACTTATTCTTTCTTGTTTTGTCAAGTAAAGCATGTTAGAGAAGCACGTTTTACTCTAGGTGATTACCAGGGCTAAAATCATGCAGCACACACAGTAAATTATATTTGCAACTTCATCATTAATGTGCTGTAATCATTCAATAACACTTGTCCCATGTGCATGCTAGTTTTCAAGGAGAATCAGAAGAGTTTCCAGCCGAGCTGCTAAGACAGAGTGTTGCAGCCCAGGAAAAGACCTATACAGAAGAGAGGCCTGGTTTTCATACTGAGCCCCTCCGCTCTTGCCGCCCAAGACCCCGATTCAGCAAGGCACTAAAGCACATACCAAACTTTAAGCATGCCAGTAGTCTCACTGAAGTCAGGTGCTTCAGTACCTTGTTGATTCAGGGTCAGAATTATGTAGACAGACATCTAATTAGGTTGTAGCATTGTGTTTTTCATCACCTTAGCCTCTGACATTCATAACGCAATTCATAGGCAATGTTGCACAGGTTTGTGTGGAAGGTGAAAGACACACATCATCTTTATCATTATTATATTAAAAAAAAACAAATAAATATGTACAGGTATATTTTTAACCCTTGTTCTTTTTTTTTTTCTTAAAGGAAATTACCCAGCTCATAAAGACTATGAATATAGGCCACAGAATCCAACACACAACAGCAAAAGTACTCCATTATTAAGTCTAATTGCCAAGAATTAATTTGCTAATTGCATGCAACTAATCTGCATCCTTTTTGTTTTATATCAATTAACAGAGTAATTAAAAAAAGCAATCTTCTTGATAGTTCCTCACAGGCAGACTTAGCCCAGCAGAGCTAACAAAACGGGGCCACCCTTTAACTAACCTCATTAATATCTCTTCTTTTGTTGAACATCCTGCAAGAAATAGTTAATTTTGCTGCATGAAAGTCCTAGATGTTAGATCGCTAATGAGAGTGCCACACAGCAATGATTTGATGTTTGTTTTGCGAGCTGCTTTGCCGGGTGCAGCGGACATTGTCTCTCTTTTTTCTCTTTCGGAGACTCAAAGCAAAATAGGGACATATGGGAATCCTTGAACAGCTCCAGCACGTTGTATTGATTAGAACTTTCAAAGGCTGGTAACCTCCCCAAACTTGGAAAGTTCTCTAAAGAACAGGGAAGACTTTGGTTCTGAGCAAGTAAACCACTGAAAGGCGAGAGGAGGAAAGGCCTAACTGAAAGAAATCAGCACGTTGGATACAGTCCATTTCCAGGTCACTGTCTGCAGAGATTCCACTGCAGCAGTACATCCAGTCACGCTTAAAGTTAGGCACGTGCTTGAAAGAAAGAATAAGAATTTCCTCCATATCCTGGAGGCTATGCAAATGATTTCTCAAGAGAGTCCTATCTGGGCAGGGCAGCAGCCACAGACAGCACAGGTTGTCTATTTACAGGAGCAGCTGCAAATTGTCCATTCCTCGACAAGAGGCTCCTGGGCATATCACTGGTGTGTTTGGATTCTAGAGACCAGATTTTCAAAAGTATTAGGTGCCTAAAGATGCAGATAGGTGCCTAGTGGGATTTTCAAAAGCACCTAGGTACCACTACTGATTTCAGCACTTCTGAAAATCCCACTAGGCAAATATCTCCATCTTTCAGCACCTACAGACTTTTGGACATCTGGCCCCAGGCCTAGGTTGAGGAGAGGTGCTCATCACACAAGTATTTTCAGATGGCTGCTCAGTGGAGCAGCATGGATGTCATATTGCCACAGGCCATTCTCCAAGCCACAGGAACATTGTGCATACCTCATCTATAGCTATCTATCTATCTATCCATCCCCATACACCCTCATATCTATCTATCTATCTAAGGTACCTCTAAAGTGCTTCTCTGCATGATGTCTTAGTGCTAACCTAGAAAGAGGTGTTCAGCGGTTGGGAGGTGACTGGAAATAATCATGCTAATAAGAAGTAAAGCGATGTAGGAATAGCCTTTGGCCACTCCTGTATCTCAGTCTGTATGTGGGTCATGAAGGAAAATCCATTCTCAGACCTACAAAAGCAAAAAATATAAGGCCTTTAACCTGGCTGAAACATTTATTTCCTCCCCACCGCAGAAGTAGGTTCAATGTTATAGGCAGTGATTTCCTCTGTGGCTGCCTTAGCCAAAACCTGCAGGTTTTGCTACTAACTACTCTTATTCCAGCAATAGGAGAAATGCACAAGGAGGTCAATGACACACTAACAAAATAATTTTAGGTGTGGAGTCCAAAATGCTAGCCTTTTAGGAATACTGCACTGTCTCTAGGATACATTAATGTCTTTGGTCATGGCCTTTTTTGATTTACAATGTCAAGACAGCCTCTCCATGGAATGAAATCCTTGCATTACACAAACACTTATCTATCTATCTATCTATCTATCATACAGTATATAGTCCACTATCACAATAACAGTCTAGTCATTATAGTGTTATGTCTTTTGGGTTATATCGGTCATTGCTTGACCACAACATGAAGGTCACGCTTATATGCCTGTGAGGTGTGGTATCATTTACGAAGTCACTGCAATATACTGTTTGCAGTTATTCTTCTCTCCTTTTGTTGTTGTTGTTGCTCATGGTTTTCAAAGGAGAAATCATTCCTGTTATAATGAGACAGTCCACTAGGAGGCAAACTAACCTTCACACCAGCCAAGTGTTGTAAGAGTGGTGAAAAGAAATGACAATCACAAGGAAAATGAAAGCACATCTGAGTGTTGGGGGAGTCCCAGATGCTAGCTGGATGGCAAGGAGGCTAGAATTTATCACCTAACATTTAAAGATAGAAACGCTTCTCTAGTTTTGGCTGGATCTGCTAAGTAGTTCTGCTGAACTGGAGATAGCTTGGCATGTAGCAATATTAACAATATTCATCACCAGCTCCAGGATGTAGGTCATATTTTCAAAAGGAGGCTGAAAGGGTGTACCCAGTGAAATGCACACACATATGGCATTTCCCCAAACCCACAATAAGCCCCCACTAAAAAAAAACAACATGGTAGAGATTGCGAGCTGTGAAATGCAAGGTCTGCTGTGGAGTTACAAACCTTTATGTAGCTCAGAACAGAGAGTCTGAAACATGATTCAAGACCACATCTGATCTGAAGTGGTTTCAGGATAGATTTTCAATAGCATCTGACAGATTTAGGAGCACAAGTCCCATAGAAAGTCAATGAGATGTGCTTCTAAATCCCTCATACGTTTTTTGAAAAAAAAAAACCCTCTCTCTTCACACACCGTTCTGCTTCCACTGTGTGTGTGTATAAGGGATTATGGCATGAAATTTCCATCCATTACACCCTTAAGTCTCCATGCAATGAGACTGTGGGGCTGATCCTGAGCTCACTTACCCCAGTGTAAATCACAACTAACTTCGCTGAAGTCAGCATAATTTATCCATGAACTCTAGATGGGCTGGAAGGTCATCGTCTTCAGCCTTCTACCCCACTGCAGAGTCATAATGGGAAAAAGAGCCCTAATCAGTGATGGCTGCTATAAGAACAGCATCACTGTCTTTTACACGAGAGCTTGTTTGTAGCTGTTCATGGTACTGTCTTTGGCATGACTGTTTTTGCTGCTTCCAGTCAATGAGAGCAGAGTGCTGGGCTTTTTCTAGGCAGATTCTCCTGTGTGATGCTTTGGAACATTCACCAATGTTACTGTGTTAAAAACATGATATTTGTTTGACTTTATTTTGACCATAACTCTCAGTCAGGTACTAATTACACCTAAGGATTGGCTCTTTATGTCTCTGAAATGATAAAATCGCTATATACCATTTAAACAGTCAGGGTTTGGGTATTTTTCTTTCATTCTTATGGGGATCTCTCAGGATTGTTATTTTGATTAGCACTAGCAATCACTCTCTGCTTTGCTACACATGTAACAAATGCAAAGTGAAGTGGAGGGAGGGATGGAGGGTGCTACAAAAAAAATCCCAGATTTATGCTCCAGCCATTTCCCTCAATAATCAGCTTATGTTGTAGAGTTAAATGAACCGATGGGGAACTCATGCAGGCGGACGGTCTTGTCAGCTGCAAACTTGTAAATCATCCATCAGTGTGAAAAGCATGCACAAGCGAGTGTGTGTGAGAGAGACAGCAAGCGTGCGAGAGAGGGACTCAGATCTGTCTTGATCTTGGTGGAAGCAGGTGTGTCTGGCCAGGTCCCAGCACTTGCTCATGATGATTACCCCTCCTGCCAGGCCTGGTGTCAAGGAGCAGCTGAGATGAATTGCAGTCCCTCCCACTCCCTTGCCCATTTGTTTCTTATGAATGCATAATGAATGCTAATGAATTCCTCACTTGGGGCGTATGGTTAAGACACATAGAGCCTAACCTTGATACAAAGAAGAAAGACCTTGATGGTACATGGGGGTGGGGAGGGGAATTTGGTGCTTCACAATCAGAGTTTGGGTCAGGGGGAGTATTCTGATTAGTCTAAAGAGCTAATTCAAATGAAAAAGGGGAAGAGTGATTGATTTCCCTACCAGAGAAAAGGAAAACATATGTCATTGGCTATGTCCTAAAGGCTATGACTTGCCATGAGGTTAAAGAAGAGGTTCCTTTTCCTAGAAGCTGGCTGATGTAGGAAGAAACATAGACTGCAGTGCTGGGGGTGAGCAGATACAAAATAGGCCACAAGCAGCAGGGTGCAGCAGTGCTGGCCTGAGTTCAAGAGCCTATACGCATCTTCCTTTGACCCCCATTTTGATGTTTTTCTTTCAAAGAATGTGCGCGTGCCCTTTAAAAGTGAATTTTTAAGTTGTTGAACAGTGACAGATTCACAGCGCTGGAAAATGAAATCAGGCCATGCAAGGTAGCAACAATGCCAGCTTCCCAAGACCATGCCCTCAATGTGCCACATTCAGGACCCAAAGAACCGTGGAGATGAGAAGGTAGCTTAATCTCCAAGCCTGCTTGGCCCTTGGCTTCTCTGCTGAGAATGCCAACAAAGGTGCCACTTAGTGCCAACTGTGCTGGTGGTTTTTGTGATGTGGACACCTTGTCATTAGAAACCTGGCTGGGGCCACCAGTTTATTTCAGGTGGAGGATCCAAGCCTGAGTCAAGCAGGGACCCAGATTTCAAGTGCTGCTGTTTTGCAGTGTAGACGCAGCCCTACTAGACCCGTCCTCTAGGAGGCCGCCAGAAATATTCCACAATCCTTCTTTGTCTTCTGAACAGTTGGTGGACAGTCAAATGTTCCCATACTGCACCACTAACAAAGGGCTAGAGTGTCCACATTCTGGGAGGGCACTAGCAAGTCTGGGATATGGGTGGTTGGACTCAGGCCTGTATAATGTAGTGTAGACGCTGGAGTCCCAGGTGTGGGAGCCAGGGTTCAACAATTCCTAACCTGGGTTTACAAATGATTGTAGATGCTCAAGCCCTACGTTAACAAACCCAGGGTCTGGCTCACTCAGGTTCTATTAACCCTGGGTTTACATTGGTGGAGGCTGACCCATAGTGGTTTATGAGCATGCGTCTTGCTTCACACTCTTAGAACTGGATCTTTTACATCAGGTGGTAGCTGTTCATGGTTTTAAATGCAGCAGTTCTGGGTTCTTTCCTAGCTTCCAACAACCTGGTAGACTTGAAAGGCTTCTTTGCAACCCTAAGGGCTGAAACTTGGATTATTAAATGAAAACTGAAATTCTGGAGCACAGTTCTATGGTAGTGAGTGGACTTGGTGGCGGATTTTGGGTGCTAGCCATAAGACACTCCAGCCAGTGGGACTGACCAGCCATCCCCAGCGGGTTCAGTGGGATTTTCAAGGCACTCAGCACTGCCCTAACTCTGCTCCCACTGAAGTCAATAGGAGCCTTATCACTGACTTCACTGGGAGCAGAACTGGCCAACAACGCTGAGAGTATTTATAAATCCCAAACTTTGGTATTAAACTTACGCCTGATAACATGAGCCAAGGTGGACCTAAATCACCCAGGATGCTCTGCCTGCTGTGTTTCCTGGCTGATTAATTCGTTAATTTCCTTCAGCAAACAGAACCGTGCAGGAACATAATGGAGCAAGGAGTGGAAAATAGCAGAGATGGAGCTGGAAAGCATTCAAAGTCCTTCTAAAAATTAAAATACGAACACCAGCCAAATCCCAGCAGCCGAGTGGAGGTGTGAGGCATTTAGTCTCCGGGGTGGGCAAAAGCAGCTGACTGCCGTATGCAATGTGCATCAACACCTCTTGGTGCTTATGAATACAGGAGTGGTGCTGATGCCCACTTGGATGAAAGAAAGGAGTGAGATTGGCAATGTCAAAGCAGGCAGAGGGAAAGGCTGGTCTGTAGCAAGATGTTAGGTATTCTTTAACCCTCTGTCACACAGAGAGCAGCCGTGTACCCATTTGTCTAGGGACTTCAAGGCCAAGAGGATGTAAAGACTCCAAACATTTTGGTGCTAGTTAACAGAACAGTATATTTGTGATAGGCCTGTGGGAGAAACACAGGACTGCAGCATGGGGGGCTATGCACATGCTGTGCTCAGAGCCTTTCATACAGTCTGGTCTTCATTTCCAGAAGTGCTTAGCACCTGCAAATCCAAAAGAAATCAATGGGAGCTGTGGTTGCTCAGTACCTCTGAAAATCAGCCCCTGTATGGATATCCAGCCAGTTCTGTCCATGCTCTAGAACAGCTAAAAAGGATCCCAACAGCTGCTGGCACAGAGTTTCCCAGCCTCACGGCCTTCCAACTGTAAGCACAGAAAAGATCTTCTGACCTGCTAATGTAACCATGTATTAAAAGAGAGAGTGACCAGGGTGAGGATGGGGCAAGGAGCCTTTAATGGAAACTGACAGTAAGTGAAGGAAAGAAGATGGAGGAGGGAATATCTTTTATTGGACCAATTTCGAATGGTGAAAGTGACAAGACACAAGCTCCACAGAGCTCTTCTGCAGGTCTGGGTGGATTTGGAGAGTATATTTTAAGCTCATGGACATGGATAGACTAATTTGATTTTGGGAGGGCAGAGGTGTGGAGGTGGGTCACTCGCTGCACCTTGGGCTCGTCAGAAGACGACTCTCTGGAATTTGTAGTGCGGAAGGTTCAGTTGTGGATTCTGAGTTTTGCAAAACAAAAGCAAATCCTTGCCCACCCGCGACTTGTCCTGTGCTTGTGAGAATTGTCCTTTGAAGAGGCCAGCCAGCAGCAATGCGCTATACCAGTGGTTCTCAACCTTTTTGGTCTAAGGACACATTTGTAAGCCTTGATGGCCTGTCATGACCCTGTAAATAGCTTCAATGTGAAAAACATCAGGCATACTAAATATTTCTCCCCCACAGTATACACTAAACACATTAACATAATAGGTATTAAATGCAGAACATAGTAAAATAAAGTATTTCAGTATTTGTTGTATAAAGCCAAGGTTCCACTTAACCAGAAACCTCAGCTTGCCTCTCTTTGATGAGTTCATCACTGTTTGGTGTAACTGTAGCTGAGATGCCTCCCAAAAACACACAGCCCCCACCACGTGGCCCGTGGAAGGCAGAGAGTACGAGACAGGGTGCGGGGGGACTCAGAGACCTGGAGATGAAGTGGGCAGCTCAGGGGGCCTGGGAGTGTAGTGAGGAAGGAATTGCAAGTTTGGGGGGGACTGGGGAAGGAACTGGGGTGGTAGAGGGGTGTGGACAGGCAGTGGGTATTTGGGGGAAGGATATGGGGTCAGAGGGCCCGGGGGGTGGGGGCAGAGGTAAAGGGATAGAGGGGATTTGGGTCCATGCGGTAAAGTGGACGGGGACTGGGGAAGAAAGAGTTTGGGGCAGAAGAGTTTGGGGTGATATGGGGGAAGATTTGTGGGCTGAGGGCCAGGATGGGTGGTATAGAAAATGGGGTATTGCCTGGCTGAAGGGTTGGGGGGTACATGGGGGGCCTGTACTTATCAGACAACATATTATCTGTGAACCAGAGCAGGAGGCATGTTAGGGGGAGCAGCCAGAACCCCTCAAAATTCTGCTTTCCCAGCAATTCCCCTGCTGAATCCCAGAGTGACCTGCCACATTGAATGCAAACAGATACCAAATGTGCCCTCCCTGCTCTCTCCTGTGGGGCTGGCTGGGCTCAGCTCCCCACTCTAGGAGCTGAGACCTCCGGAGTCCCAGCACCACTTGGGCTTGGCCAAGCACGTCGGGGGGGGGTGGGGGTGGGGGTGGGGAGGAGACGGGGCTGGCTGGCCGAAATTTGTGCGAATGGCGGTGCAACCTGGCACATAGGGTTGTAGCACCACTCACTCAAATTTGGCCTGACTAGCCTCTCATAATCAGGATGGAAGGGTGGCTAGGCCAAACCTGAGCAGCCCTATGATTCCATGCGCCAGGTCGCAACACCCAGAATGGGGAGCCAAGCCCAGCCAGCGCTGGGACCTTGGACACATTCTGGTGGCCTGATTTTGGCTTATGACCCACAGGTTGGGAAACCCTGCACTGTACGTTCTTTCTTACCTCTTGGAGCCTTACCAGGGAGCTGATTCAGGGTACTTCTCCCTCAAGTACATTTGCAAGACAGGTGGCTTCTTTGCATTGTCCACCTCTTGCCATACATTGGCGGGTCCATTATGCATTCCCCAGGGGATTATCCACAATCACGGACTGCTCTGTCACACCTGCTCTGCCCTTGTCCTGCACTGGTGTTTGCTTGCACCCCTGTGTACTTTTCCCCGCCCCCTGCACATTCATGTGAACACACTCCCATGCACACCCCACTCGCCTATATGTGAGCTCCATTTCCTTTTGTCTAAAGGGAGAAGCCATTCCCTTTCAAACAACCAGACAGTTCTTTGAGAACCCGACAGCCTCATTCTCCAGTCGTCATAAGATCACCGAACAAGGAGAATCCTGAATGCACATGCTGGTTGTGCAAGGTTTGCAAACTGCAAGCGCTTCCGCAGGAGTCTGGCGAACGGGAAAAAAGAAAGCAGCATCTCTCAATGAGTCCTGGAGAACGTACCCCAGCTGCCACGTGCACCATGCCTGATACATTGTAATGACATGAAAATGAATAGAATAAGCTGACTGAGTGGCATTGTTATTAACCTCTGTTACCTCAATAAATCACACCAAAGAGCAGCAATTACTCCCGTTTCTGACAAATACTACATACACAGCAGATTCTTCTCTTGTTCTCAGTCCTGGGCCCTCTCCCTCCCTCCCTCTCTCACAGTTGGAATCAGGACCATACAGGACATATCAAGTTATTTGAAGGAACTGGAATAATTTAATATTGGCTGATAATGGCACATAACAGACTTCACATGGCTTTGCACTGAGCTCTAAAGCAGGAAGCAGGGGGTGGAAGCATGTGAATTACTTTAAGACACTGAATCAGAAAGGTGCAAGATGGTGTATGCCATGGAGAAGTAGCTGTGGGTGTCATTTACAAGGCTTGTGTGTTGTGGGGATGGGGTAGATGTACATGTATGTATGTCTCTCGTCGATATTAATACATAAGTATATCTCTGGCCGTGTGTTAAGCTATGGGGTGAACTTTCCAGAGGCCCTTCATCCCTGGATGATTTTTCATCCAATGTGCTTAAACTGCCTCCAAGCTAAAGGACCCTAAAGTAGTAGCATGCTTTTGGATCCAGAGAGCCAGCGTTCATTCCCCAGACTCAGCTAGTCCAGGGGAGCTGCTACACTTGCATGTTCAGAAATGTCTGATATGAAAAACTTCCAACATCTTTCATCAATGAGACTTTAAAAAAAAATCCCAGTTGAAGAAAATTGGCCAAGTATTGTCACAGCAATGGATTGCCTAAAATCACTGAGCTCATAGCTGCATACCAGATATACTAAAAGAATGCTTCCATTTGTTGTCTGGGTTTGGAAATCTGTTTTTAAGGACAGCTGAGTTAAAGAGGGTCCAATTAAAGACAGAGGAGTTAAGAAAACCTCCGTTAAGGACAAATGAGCTAAAGATCTATTTGTTAGCTGAAAGGCAAATAGGTCCAGAGCTATAACTAAAGAAATTTTGGAGCTTCCCTGGCAAAGCTGGTGGAGTTTTTGATTATTTTTCTTTTCTTATTTTTCATTAAAAAAAGTCTAAAGAAATCAAGGCTGAGATTTTCAAAGTTCCTTAGGAATGTAGATGTCCAATTCCAAATTTAGATGCCCAAATTAATGGGAATTAAGCATCCAAACCCCACAGGCGGCTTTGAAAATCTCAGCCTGGATGTACAAAATAGCACCATTAAGTTTGAGTAATCAAGCCCTCAGAGACCAGAAAAATCTGAAATTCAGGCTTCTCCTTCAGTGTTAACTTTGCTACATTACACATGCAGGACACAGTACTCACTGTTCCCGTCTTCCTTGCAGCTGTTTAGGCCATAAAATAAAAATATGACTCAGTTAATGTGGCTAATGAAACCTTCACTTTTGGGATTGCCTGACTTGACAGTGCTTGGTTGTTCACCTTCAGTGTTTCATTAATACTAGTGTTTTGCATTAAGAGTTGAATTAAGGGTCTACCTCCATGGCCAAAGAGCAATGAAATCAATGCAGTTAGTTCTCCTTCACAAGGGGATAGACTTGGGAAATAACACAGGAGCTCAACCCTTTCAGTGGAGGTGGGTTCTCTGCCAGGCAGCTTGGAGAGGAGAGGGAAAGGCCTGGCAGGGATGGGCAAGGACCACAGAAGTCATTGTTGTATGGGTCCTCTGGTCTGGCACCAGTGAGGTTATGTTGGAACCATATAGGGCTATTGCGCTAAATAGCCCTACATGGACCAGCAGATGACCCACCCAACTGGATGGGGACAAGATTCATTCCCGTCTTCCTTCCCCTGCTCAGGCTGGGTCCTTTGATTAGCCTTTAATATGTATCTGTAAAGCTATTGTTCTAACATAGGATTTGAAACCAAGCACGCAGAGACTGTGTGTGTGCACACGTATCAGGACCTGTGTCTCATGGTGCTAGGCCTTGAACAAACACATCGGAAGGCACAGATGCTGCCCCAAAGAGCACTGTAAAATGTTATCTTAATAACAGTTATACAGCCAATCAGTTTGAAGATTCAGAAGGGGACAATAAATACAACCTACTAAATACTCTGAATATGTTTTATGATCCAGACTTGTCCGTTTCCCTTGGCATCATTTCAGCCACTGAACGGTAGGTGTTTTTCACATCGAAAAGTATAATTCATAAGACCCACTTAAAATATTCAGTTCTTTATTAAGTAACTGCTTGTGTCAGTAGCTTTGTTATTGATGGATTTAAAAGGGGAACCAGCCTTTGTTTTAGGTCATATTGAATCTAATTTAGGATGGAGTCTTTGTTGTACGTGTGTCTCTGTGACTTATGTGCTTGGAGATGACTTTACTCCCCCAATCTTATTAAGAGCCTATTACAGACTGAACACTACTGCAAAGTATATAAGCTGAGGGGAGAGGCAGCCTTTATTGCTGAGCGAGGGGTATGTGTGAGAGACAGAAAGAGGGAGAGAGGGATAAAATGGACATAAATCACCCAGAATGTCAGCAACAACAGTCTAAAACCCACAGAAATTTATTATTTTTTCTCTGCCTTGCGAGTGGATCAGGGCAAGATCCAAAGTCTATCGGAATCAATGGATAAACACCCAACATACTTCCGTTGGCCTGTATACAGTCTTCTAACTAATGCAAGAAATGTTGTATAGTATTTTCTTCTGATCAACCTCAATGACCTTGTTTTTGCACTCTCGTTACCTTAAAATAACCCTTCCTCCCCCATTGCTCATGATGAAAGGGGGGCTGAATTTTGTCATTGCGATCAGCGTGGGAGAAACTTGATCTGTTCTGGACGAAGCGGCTCAAAGCCAGTTTTGATTTTTTTTTTTGCAGGAGTATATGAATGCTTGAAAAAAGGGAAGGGTGTGGTGGGTGCAGGAGCAAAGTCTCCCATTACAAAAGCATTTCTCAGATGATAAACATCATCATCATCATAACAATAATAAAAAAAACCCTCATAGCCAATATGATGCTAATGCTTCTTAGCTCTGTCAAAAGTGAAAACAGCTCTTTGCTGTCAATTACTGGAGGGACAGCTGGAGTCTCTCCTCTCACTGTCAGGATGCAAACATATTGCATGTCATGGGGAAGGTAACAAAATTCACCAGGACAGCATCACCATCTGTCACCAACAGAGACACTGCTGAAACAAAGGGTCAGGCTTCATTGGGGAGAAAAGGCCTGATCTAATACCATCTTACTTATGCTTTCCTTAAAAAAAAAAAAATAGAGGGGAACTATACAATGCAGGCAGTCCTGTATGAGGTTCCATACATGTAGGTTGCCCCAAAAGAGTGTTATGTTTTGTCCTAGGTGCATCAGAGGGAAATTGGTCTAAATAACTCAAGAAAACAAACTCTGGTTTCTGAACTGATTGTTTTCTACAGAGAAACCAGCATTAAACCTTGTGACGTTGCTAAGGAGTTTAAACTGAGACTTGAAACTCTTCAGTGTAAAAAGAATAAGGGTAAATAACTGATTTTGCAGTTTGGCAGCAGTTCCAAAAAAAGTTTGGCTTAGGTCAAATGGAATCTGAATTTTCGATATTTTGTGGATCGAAAGAGTCTGGGTTGGGTTTGTTCTGGCCTGGGAATTCAAAGCTAGGTCTCCCAGAGCCCAGGTCAGCCCCTAATCACTGGGCTGAAGGTTATAAATGCAGACAGCGCCAGCACTGTCTTTTCCGGCCATTTTATGAACAGCCGAAACTATTTGTGTTAAGTTTGCAGTAGTTTTGGGTGGACTGAAACTTGTCGGCCTTGTAAGAACAGCTTGAGTGTCCCAGGCCAAGGTTCAACTCAGTTGCACAGATAAGTATGGAAAAGCAGCCAGTGGGTCAAAAGCTGCTCTTAATTATACCAGGAATATATCAGAAGTTACATCAGGAAGCACTCTGCTGAATTAAAGAATTAGAGTTACTTTGGAATTACATTATCGTAATTCAGAATCTGGCCCACTATGCTGGATGCTGATCTGATTAGATCCTCTGGACCTATTTAAAACACAAACAATCAAACCCCCACTGTTGTGTTTGTGCAGTAATAACCCAAAACATCGCAGTAACATAAATACACCCCCACTACTTTCTATGTGCCTGCACAACCCCATGGCCATGAATGGGATTTACAAACACCAAGAGAAGAAACCACACTAGGTCTTTTAGGGGAAAGCAAATGTTAGAAAAGAAGTCTTATATTTTCACTAAAAGGAGAAAATGGGTCCCTCTAGCTACTAGCTTCTCCTCCTAGGTGTGGCTTTATGGTTTAGGCTTCAGCAATGACTACTGACTGACGAGAAAGTACTGAATCATTAATTTTAATGATGTCTAACTTATTTTCTAAAGCTCCCATTCAGCCATGTACTTAAGCACATGCCTAACTTTAAGCTTGTGCCTAGTGCCATTGATATCCATGGGAAAAGGCAGTATGGCCTAGTGAATAGAGCACTGACCTGGGACTCTGAATCTACTCCCATCTCTGCCACTGGCCAGCTGGGTGACCTTGGGCAAGTTACTTCCCTGCTCCATCCCTCAGTTTCCCCATCTGTAAATGATACCTCCTTTGCAAAGGGCTTTGAGAATACTGATGAAAAGTGCTATCTAAAAGCTAGGTATTATTATTACTCACATGCTTAAAGCTAAGCACATGCTTAAGTACCTGGCTGAATTGGAGTTTAAAAGCAGATTATTTCCCTTTCCAGTGCCCAAAATAAGGGACCAATTTAAGAAATTACAAGGCATGAGTTTACCATAATGCTATAGCAAGTGAAATAGTAAAGCAAAAAGTGCAGCTCTGTAAGATAGAGGCTTGTCTTAACAGAAAACAGAATTGACTGGCCTGCTCCTGGCTTTGGCTGTGACTAGGGTTTGATTGGCAGTGTAGTGTTACATTCTCAAGCAGAGCGTGGGGCTCGGGCTACACTAGGAATTTAGGTCGGTATAATGACATCGTTCAGGGGAGTGGAAAATCCACTTATACTGACCTAAGCCCTGTTGTAGACAGCGCTGTGTCGATGGGAGGCCTTCTCCTGTCAACATAGCAACCGCCTCTCGGGAAGGCGGACTACCTACACCGAGGAGAAGCTCTCCCACTGGCACAGGTAGCCTCTTCCCTAAGCACCGGTGCAGCCGCGCCTCTGCAGTGTTGCAAGTGTAAACAAGCCTTGAGGAAGGTTTTTATTTACCCTTCCCTGCACAAAACCCACTTACCTGAAATTCACCTGACATCTTATGGACTGTCCCTTTTTACTGCCTTATGGGGTGAAGCTGTGGAAAAATGGGTCCTCTGACTTCTCTGTCAGCTGTCCATCAGAGCCCCCCCACGCCCCACCCCCCGACTAGCTTATTTGGGAGCAGTACAGAGTCCCACGTTCACAGCACGCAGATCATTCTGGCCTCTCTGTTAGTGCCCCCTCCTCAATGAGGTACTTTTCATGGGCCTTCAGACTTGGATGAATTTCACCCTCTACCAGATATCTTAAGTACTTATATGGCTCCCATTAGCACAGTATCTGAGCAACTCACAATCTTTAATGTGTTTATACTCACAACACCGATGTGAGGTAGGGAAGTGCCAGGTAAGGATCTGGGACTGGATGGCAGGGGATGGATCACTTGATAAATTGCCCTGTTCTGTTCATTCCCTCTGAAGCATCTGGCACCAGCCATTGTTGGAATACAGGATACTGGTGTGGATGGGCCATTGGACTGTCCCAGTATGGCCACTTTTATGTTCTGAAGTTCTTACACTATCATCCCCTTTTTACAGCTGGAGAATTGAGATACAGAGCAGTCAAGTGATTCGCCCAAGGTCACACAGAAAGTCTGTAGCAGAGTAAGGAACTAAATCCAGATCCAAAGTCTCCACCCTAACCACTGCCACTGGACCATCCTTGATCCTCTGGAACAAGATCTGCAGCTGGCGTAAATCAGCCTAGGTCCATTGAAGTGAATGGAGCTATGCCAGTTTACACCACATCTAGCCCTCTGTGTGTAAACACATCTATGTATAAAACTTTCTGTTGAGTGACAATAAACTGTTATCATGGTAACAGAGATAGGCTCAAGCTCTAAAGCTCTGATCTGGTTTGAGTCATCTCTATATGGCAACATCTTCGTTTTCACTCCTGATCATTTGGGCTGCAGAATTAACTGCATCATAGGGACAGCGGTGGGGGGGCACACAGTGGAAATGTGGAACAAAGTTAAAATCTATTGTTGTTGCAGGTTTCTAGAAGGTGTAGGAGAGACCACCTCAGCTGGTACTGGTCAGTTAGCAATGCACTGAGATTGGACTTGGTACCATGCTGGTTTCTCTTAACGACAGTGTCAGGAAAGGATTGCATGATCAAGGGAATGTTACGCACTTCTCCAACTTCTGCCCATGCTGTGTGGCTCACTTAATAACCAGAGCTTGTAGATTTTAATCAAGCTCTATGTAGCTATTTTGGAATGAGAGCTGATCTTTGCGTAATGGTGGGGCCCCAGTTTTTAATAGACAATTCAAATGGCTTTGAGCTGTTGTTCAGAACATTCTGCTCTTCTATTCTGTAGAGATCTCTCAGCTTACAGAGCCCTGCAGTCATCACCAATGTCCCCTAGGGAAACAGATAATAAATGCTAACCCTTCTCCTTTATTAAGTAGAATGGAAGACTTCAATAGATAAATAACTTAGCTTGAATGTAATATCTACTTAGGCATTGTTCAGTACGTTATTTCAATATAGAGCCTTGTAAATTCATAGTTTGTGCTGCAGTAATGAGCTGCATTCATATAGTGCCTCAAAGGATCTTAAAAGGCTTTGCAGGCTGCAGTGTACATAAAAATCACTTCCACCGCTGAAATGCAGTCATGTCTATGGTAGAATTAGCAGCTGTTTAACAAAGCAGCTGTTTAACAGTTTGGGACAGGGAGTGGAGAAGACTAGAGAGGTGCAGGAGAAAGTTAGGTAGGGAGAATGTAATTTCCATACAGCCAGTCAACATTTTTCAAATTAAAGGTTTAAAAAATATTTTTTTGGGGGGGGAGTGAAAATTAGACTGTTAACATTTTCCTTTTTTTTTTTTAAAGTGACTTTTCGATCAAAGTTTTTTTTCTTGAAAAAGTTATTCAAATGTTTGATTTACCTCAAATGGGGTATTTGGTAAACAAAAAGTATCAGTAACCATTTTGATAACATTTTCAATAATAAATGTCATGTGCTCTTATAGCAAACTAAATGTACATGATAATATAGGCGTGCAATGACACACAACTCAGACTAGAGCTGGGCAGGAAATGGTATTCCAGTCCTGTCCCATTGAAAAAATCAGTTCATCAGGTCAATCTAACCAGTATGGCTCCATCATTTTAAGATGTTTCGTTTTCATTCTGACATTTTTTATTGTTTTCAAAGTGTACGATAGTTAAATTAAATTTCTAAACAAAAAGTCATTTTTGTTTCAAAAATGTCAAACTAGAACATTTTGGCAATTTAGAAACTTTCTTTTAACATTTTTTTGAGTCACGAAATGCATTGAAGCCTCCTCTTTCCCAAGAAAAGTTTCACTTTCAACGAATTAGCATTTTTTAAATGCAAAGACTGTTTAGTTTAAAAATTCCTGATTAATTTTACCTTAGACCTCCTTTACTGCAAATGTCCATTACAGTCTGTGAACTATTTGGGGTATCTCTGACAAAGAACAGTGATACATATAATAAAAGGCACTAGTTATCAATTATTAACATGGTCAATTTTTTTTTCAGTCCACCACTCACAAAAGGAACATTTTTCTTGCTACAAATTAGCTGAATCAGAGAAGTGTATTTCCATTTTCATTAATTTTCTTTAAAAAAAAAATTCTCACATCAGTGGAGGGGTAGTTTGCTTTACCGCCATACGAAAGAAGTGAGTTCATTTCTAAGACTTGGGGCAAGATTTATCAAAGAGATACTGAGTAGATATTTTTTGAATTCCTATTCAGTGTACTGTATATCCACTCTTACATTTTAATGGACAAATCTAGTGATAATTATAAAATGGCCTTATTAATAGAACTGGAAGTTAGTAACTTCAGTATTTACAATAATGAAGGTATTTCCTACAGTAGGAAATAGGGAAATACAGGGAATACTTGTTTATATATCTGAGGTAAAACTATCATATATGCAGTTAAAAGCAATATTTGCTATTTAGTTTGAAGTAACGTTACTCTACAAATGTAAATATGTAGTAAGTACCACTACAATTCTTTGTTACATTTTGAAATTTACTTTCAAATGCCATTCAGTTTCATGGCCAAATTATCAAGTGCCTGTAACACTGCACTCATTTTGCATATGCAAATTTCATATAGATACATTTTCTTATAAGTTTTGCATTTATATGCACACCAGAATTGCATAGCTCCAGGAAATGTCTAACCATGCGATCCAACTGGTGTATACAGGTGTTTTCATGTGCAAAAATTTGCTTGGAAAAAGCTGCCCATCCAATTGCTTGCATGTGCAAAACTTAGGATACAATTTGGATGAGTGCCTTTGAAAAAGTATCCCTTACTGAACAGACACCTGCCCTTTGATCATCATGGATGGGATTTTTAGTCAGAGCGTTAGATGCCTAATTTCCTTAGGCACTTTTGAGAATCCCAGCATATAATTAAAAAAATATATTTATTTGATGCCAATCCTCTTTCCTTCCACTGCTCCCAGGCAAGTAAAGGCAGATAATATTGTAGGATTTGATCCATGATTTGAAGCAAGATGGCTAATTTTGGTGGTAATCGTGTTGGTTTGTTCTACAGAGAACCCAATTCACCTGTTCTCACCTGTTGGTCTCTATGACAAGGAGTGCCAAGAAACGAAACAACTTGCTGAGAATCCTAGGACAAAAAAAGAGCTGGGAGGACCCTATCTCGAGGAGAAACAGAAATTATTTTGGCTATTTCTTCAATAGATAGTATGGATCTGATTTTGCTCCCATCCAAAAA
Organism: Eretmochelys imbricata; assembly: GCF_965152235.1. Taxonomy (NCBI): domain Eukaryota; kingdom Metazoa; phylum Chordata; order Testudines; family Cheloniidae; genus Eretmochelys; species Eretmochelys imbricata. Next base: position 6,800,338 of record NC_135584.1, on the reverse strand, counting down.
ACACTCCCTCCCCTCCACCCCCCCACACAGACAAAACTGAAACTAACAGAACATTTGAAGGCCATCACTTTGTTCATTCTGTACATTATATCCCTTTGTCTTATCCTTTATATGACTTGTCTATTTAGTTTATAACCTCTTTGTGGCAGGAGCCAACTATTACTCTCTAGTTCTTGGTAGGTCCATAGGCACTACTGTAATACAAATAAGCACCCAGCAGCTCCCATTCTGGCCCAGGATTAATATAGGTGACGAGAATCTCTATAAGTTAACACTCTGTTTAAGACCCCCCATACAGGGGAGTATTTAGCTTTTTGGTTCTAGGATACATTTTTCAAAGATGCCTAAGGGCTATATTTTCAAAGTATTTAGGTGTCTAAAGATGCAGATAAGTGCCTAGTGGGATTTTCAAAAGGATTTAGGCATCTAACTCAATGGGAGTCAATCACTGTGGAACTGTGCCTGGACCTTTATGGGCTGAACTTCCCAGATAGACAGTGTGGACTGGGTGCTGTGAAGTTGTTGTTGTGTGCAGCCAGTTGGAAGCAAACGGAACAAAACAGATCTCTAACAAGCACCGCAAGCACTGTTTGATCACTGAACACCACAGTCACCTAGGCATTGGGGGGGCCTATCTGCATCTTTCGGCACCTAAATATCTTTAAAAATCTGGCCCTATCTGCCTAAGCCTCTTTTAAAAATGCGGCTCTGGCTCTCAAGTCACTAAAGTGCTTTTGTAAATGTTAGCCCGGTCTTCACTATAGTCTGCATCTGGAAAGCTTTGGTTGAGTGATAAAACATGAGTGGCACAAAATGGCAGCGCAAATGCCTACTCTGCCTTCCTATAGCTTCTCCACCAAGTAACTCCACCAAATTAGTAATTTCAATGGAGTCTGAAATAGCACTTTGTCTGCATGTACAGACATATTGCCCCAGGATAAGAGATGTAATTCTCTGAAACGAAGAAAATTAAATCATTACCCTCTTCACCCAGGCCTCTTTGCTGTGAGAAAGTTAGTTTTGCATTTAATGAATATGGGCTTGTGTCTTCCTAATGAGTATGAGATAGCTGATGTAATTGAAAACTTAAGCAGGGGAAAAATCATTACACTTTTTTTTAATCAATTTATTTTGTATATTTGTGTTATGAATGATAAGAGACCAAAAGCGTCCTGGAAACTGAACACTACTCTTTACCCAAAGGCCAGTCCATGGAAAGGAGCTGGAGAGGAGGTTCCCCAGTTTTTACCTGCCAGGATTAAAGCAGGCAGGACTGGTCCCGTTTGGAGAAATAGAGATGTGTACTGTGCCTTTAAATGTGAGTAAGTGAACCTAATGAGCAGCATGGGTGAGTACAGTACTGTGGCGCAGCTGTGGGAATTCCTGCTGAATGAATGGACCATAGCAGGATCCAGTGGAAGAAGCCATGTCAAGAGACAGCGATGGACTGGACTTCTGATATTAAATATTTTAGCAATGCAGAGAGTTGGCCTATGTTCAACATGTTCTCATTACTGTGTTCTTCCCAATTCCCTCCGACAGTTTGTTATATCCACAAACGCAATGGTGTCAACATTTTCTATACCAAGTCCCCGTTTCCAAAGTGGGAACACACCCCAGCCTCCTGGCCCCCTCCAGCATCTCTGTCCCCTCTAGCCAGGAATTCCATTCAATGTAGCAATATGGGAATGGCAGGTGGTTGCAGTATCCTGTCTGGGGATTGGGGGTGGGGTGGGGGCAGAGGATGTCGACTCCCAGTTTGAGAACCCCTGCACTATTACATCTTGTCCCAAATTAGAGAGTAAGATCCCTGGTGCTGTGCCATTGTTAAATACATAAAAAATAAGAGTGTGAGAGAGATTGGAAACAAGAATTAAAAATATAGCTCCCTTCTTATTAAGGCTGAAGGATGAATGGCTAATATATGGAGTTATTGAGATTAACTTGGATGCAAGGTGCTTGAGCAGATCCCAGACAGGACTCACCTGTATTCTGTATCAGGAACATCTTTCTGGTGTTGCACTTAACGCCCTAATCTAGAAAAAGAAGGTATTTTGGTCTCAGATGTCCATTGCTGTATGCCTTCAGAGATCCATAGGCTAATGGGACTGATTGTCATTGTGTTCCCAAGTATGAAATTGGGAGCTGAAAGATGCATCTTTCACAACGAGAGGCAGGGAATGCAGAGGGGCGGGAGGCAAGGGAGATGCAAGGAGGAGGGAGAGGCAGTTCATAAGGTCAGTGTGATACATAACAGATCCACAAATCTATACCATTAGTTGACAGTGCCTTTTCCCATCTCTCTCGATATTTCTCCCCAGGCCTAGATAATCCACATCAATCCCCTATACATTTATCTCTGCACCCAGCATTTGTCCGCAGACTCATATGTCAGCCCATGACAAAGATTTTCCTCTCTAAACTCCTGATTTCTCTCTTCCTGGCCTTGCACTAATATTCAGACCTTTCATCTGTCCCTGATCTTCATGAATAGCTTCCCCCCGCCCACTACCGTCCATCACTGCAGAGCTGGATTAACAAGCACGAAAATAATGGCCTTTTTCTTAGGAAAGTTTTCTCCATTTTAAAACAGCCTAAGGGAGGTCTCCTCATTTCACCATGTCAGGGGCTGTTTTCAAGTTGCCCCCCACTGATCTCAAGAGCAACCTCCGAAAAGGGAATGTTAACATGATCTTGAGAGGCCCTCTGTGAGGGGATGCTCTCAGGAAGCCACATCTACTCACTTTAAGGTAATTTTACATTTCCTAATGGCCTTAAGGTAAATCAAAATTGGCCTCTGTGCACCTAAGCACCTCTCGCTGATTCACTAGCCTTTCATTTTGAAAGACTTGGCTTCAAATTCAGTTTAGGTTGCAAGTTAGATGAGGCTTGTGTGTGCTGACCCTTGGGGCTTGCCCACAATTTTAGTACAAATGGCAGTTTCCACTGAGGAGAGGCTGAGAGCTGGGACAACAGATTGTCCAGATTTAAGGCAGACAACACGACAAACAGAGCTAGGCATGAGAAGTGAGCATGGTATCTGTGTATGTCAAACCTAGCTCTGGCCAGTGCTTTCTGCTCCTTGTTTCCCCAAACATCAAATTTAGCCACAATTAAAATAAAGTCTTAACCTCCACAGACTGTTCCTGCTACAACAGACTAGTCTGGAACCTTCTGTTCCGGAAACAACCCATGCTGGCCCTGAAGCTGAAGGTGAGGGTGGAATACTCTTGTCACAGAGAGGAGGACTAACTGTGTAGGACGTCAATTTATGGGAATTTCCTTAGCTATCATAAGAAGACATTAAATACCAGAATCTCTACTAGATTAAGTTTATTAAAGCTGAGACTATGAATTTAAAGTAAGATTGAGCCTGTAAGCAAAGCGTGAGTATGGGGCAGTTGCATACAGTGGCAACACACCATGAGGAGATCCTGGCAGGCTTTGGTGCCTTAAGTTAGAGAATCAGTATAAGGCAGTGGGCCTGATTCTGATCTCACTCACACCTGTTTTACATTAGTATCTCTACTGATTTCAATGTAATCAGAATCAGATTTTTTAAATGAAAATACCAGCAAACTCCCATCCAAAACCAACAGGCAACACTCAAATGCTACTTAAGCCAAGCCCTGCTTCTGTAGTCATTTTTCTGCTGATCAAAAGTAAATTAAAGAAACAGTTTGTTTGAAGTGTGACTGGTGATTTAATAACATGCTAATGTCACTGCCAACACTAAGACTTTAGTCAATATTTTCCCCAGCCTAAAACATAGCCTTTTGAAAATCAGCACTGGGTTAAAAGATGGGTGTGGGTGGAGAAAAATTACTGTCATTTTAAATGCTCATTAATCACTGTACGTCTGCAACACTGAAGGGTGATTTCTGCAGTCCACTGTTTCTCATAATAGAAGGGAATTTAATTTACAGGCCATAAAGATACAGGGCCAAATTCAGGTCCAGTAACAGCATTTACTTCAGTTAAATCAAAGACACGCAAGGGATGGTTGGTTGAAACATTTTGGAAACGACAAAATTTATCCTTATCCTCAGCGCAAATCTCAAACCAAACCAAACATGAACCCTTTTAAAAAGGCCTGGGATAGTAAAATGCCTTCTTCCCACTTTCATTCCCAAAAGTCTTTTATTCTGGTATCCAGACAGGTGATATTTTTTTCTGGCTGTTTTGTTTCAGGGTCTTCTTTGTCTGTGTGAACATCTCATTGGGCTGTCGGTTTTTTGTTTTTGCTTTTCTGTGGGGGGGACAGGAGGTGATGAAGGGCTTGTTTCATATTTAGTAAAATCTAAAGACCAAAAAGAAAGACACAGATAGAATAAATGACATAAAAACTGTGCAAACACTGGGACTTAATTACAGCCAGATCTTCAAATGAACTTTACACCTGCAACCAGGGCCAGATTTTCAAAGGAGCTCAGCATCTTGGGTGCACGTTAGAGGTTGAGCGCTTCTGAAAAATCTGTCCACAAAGTGTTACTCTGGGAGCCCTTCTGAAATTCTAGCCCTTATTTAGGTGTCTAAATTGGAGCTGAACTTTTTTGAAAATCCTACCCAGATTGTGGGTGCTTGATCCAGGCGAGTTCCACATTTGAGGTGGGAGGTATGATTCCCAGCTCACGTAGACATACCCACGCCAGCTCTGCTTGAGCTAGCTCACTAAAAATAGCAGTGTAGCCAGAGTAGTGGCTTGGGAGAGCCACCCACAGATGTGCCCTGTGGGTCTGGGTGTGTACATACCCGAGCGGCTGCAAGTGCTACCCCAGCTACTCTGCTATTTTTAGCCCAGTAGCTTAAGCAGAGCTAGCCTGGATACCTCTATGCAAGCTGAGAATCACACCTCCCAACTCAAATGAAGATGTAGCCTTAGCGTGCATGTGTGGGGTGGGAGGATTACTGCAGTGTGGCATTCAGATGGTCACATGGACATCTTTCATGGGAGAACCTGCCTGTGAATCAAAGTGAAACACTGCTGTAGTTCACAGTAAAAACTACAGAGGCCTTATTTTAAGTATTATGTAGTTCTCCTCTGCTAGAGTCGCAGGAGATACTTTCAAGCGGCGTGTACGATTTGTATATGGGCATGTGCATAATCTGTAAAATGGTCATGAACGTGACATTGGTATGTGTTTGTAGGATGTCAATATAAATGGCTGAACAGAGAGGGAAAATGCAGTTAAACCCGTCAAACACAAATGACTGAATCATGCTGTTCTTTCAACTCATTGGATTTTGTCACCCTCTCAGCACTTAGGACTATATTATTAAGTATGTTTTCCCAAGCTGCTAAGAAGCCCTGTCAGCTTGTGAGCTGACAGAACTAGAAGAGTTTGCTTTCACTCCCACATTTGCTGCTAAGGAGTTTTCCTGAGACTCTGTTAGAAAGATACCTGCCTTTTTGGAAAGCAAAGAGATGTTCTCTTACCTTACACCATCTCTAGCACTGAGAGAAGGCTCTGAGCATGGAAGGAAGGGAAAGACTGAAACAAGAGCATCACAGGATAGGGAAGGATTCCTAGAACTACATATGGAAACCAGTCCCCTGAGAAATGTGTTTAGAATTGAGGCTGGAGGCATAGAACTTTAGAGGCAGACCAACTTTGCTTGGCTGGGGGAATATAATTTGTGAGAAAAGAGACAGGCCTTATTCCACACAACTTTGCCTCTGGATAAGCATCTGTGACCATATTCTGTTAGCTAGAAATGTGCACTGCAGTCCGAGTCAAAGCACACAACATTCTCTCTGAGTTGTAAGTGTGGAAGATGCAAAATTGCACGTTCTTAATAATACCTTTCACTAGAGCACAGAAACTTCATAAGGGATTTATTACTGGCAGCTGAGCAGAAGACTCTCTCTTTTTTTGGCCTACCATTAGCTCCAGTGTTACAGCACTAGCCTAGAATGCAGGAGACCGGGCTTCAAGTCCCTGCTCTACCACAAAGACTTCTGGTGGGACCTTGGGCAAGTCATCCAGCTGCTCTGTGTCTCAGTTTCCCCTCTGTAAAATCAGAATGATAGTGCTTCCCAGCTGCACAGGGGCACTATGAGGATAAATAAGTTAGAAACTGGGATGAGCTCAGTCACCACAGTAATAGGGGTCATATAAGTACCTATGATAGAAGTTAAGGAGGTACCAGCACTGAATCCAAACTGGCCCCTGGCAGCCCCAGAACTGGGGATGATGGTGCAGCTCATGAACAGAACCTCACAGTGCAAGCAGGTCTGAAGGTCTTGGTACTGCAAGGTAATGAATGACTAATAGAATCTGAGAGCATTCAGTATCTCCTTGAATCTCACAGAATTGGGCCCTTGAATCTTTCACGTGCTGTATAGGCTGGTGAGTGACCTAGCAATTACAGTGTCATTCATCATCTATTAAGTATAGGCCCCTGTCCCCTTTTCCTGAAACATTTCTTCAGGAAGCAATATGCCACATTGACTGGCTTTCTCTTGTGCAATTTTTTCCCCCTTCAGATTTCCTTGCTTCCTTTATTTAGTGCCAGCAGAAAACAATATGGTTCCTTTCATTGTCTTCTATTAAGACTTTTGAGAGTGGGGGAGATTATTACTGTTTCACTGTGTGACATCATAATAGGCTCCTGTCCCAGAAAACAAAAGTCTTTGGAAGACGGTAAAGAGACAAGTCCTACTTATGATGTCACCTAAAAGACAGTAGTAGAAATAAAGAAAGAAAGGGGAAAAAAAGATAAGAATAAACATCTGTATATTGGGAATAACAATAACATTTGTTCTGCCTTTTATTTCTGAAAGCTGCCTTAAATTGTGCCTTGTACAGCACAGAAAAGACATTTTTGTGTGTGCACAGATGGATTTATAATAATAATAAAAAACCCATTGAAATGCAAAGTTTAGGATTCCCCCCACCCCATCAAAAAACATTTTTTTTAAAAAAAAGCTCAAATAACTCTCAACAAAGAAAAACCTTACAGTTCTATTTTTTCCCTCCTGATCTTTTCAAGCTCGATCCCTTTTTATTATGTAGAACAAAATGTAGGGTTTCTTTTCAGTAGAGAAATACGTATATTCCTGGAAATATTTTAGCTGGAATAACTAATATAGTATGTGAATAGTAGTCCCTGTATTTCCTATTTCTAAGCCTCCTTCTATGCCGGCACAACTCTCCTCTCATATCAATGGAGTTCTGTGAGATTTGCACTGATGCGTAAGAGGAGAACTGGCTCTTAGCGTTGATTCAGGCAGACAAGCTGACCTGGATGCTGGTCTCATTGACAATGGTGTCAAGAAGCCATCCCATCATTGTGTTCAATGAGGATGTTCTGCATTTACACCAGACTAACTGAGATCAGTTCCTGCCCCTCAGTCTTTACAGAAAATGTAAGATTATGTCAATTTCCACATCATTAGGCTGAGAAATAACACTCTAGTCTCTTGGATGATCCTTGGGCTTATATAGTGCTTTGCAGCCATTGATCTCAAGGGTAATATTGTTCTCTTTGTTTTACAGAGAGGGAAACTGAGGCACAGACAGCTTAAAGTGACTTTACCAGTTTTAGTCAGCAAGTCAGTGGCAATAATCAAGATAGGTCCTGACTCTTGTCCAGTGCCCATTCTACAGGACCATGCTGCCCCCCTTTATATACGTGCTGCTGTGAGGAACAAGTTGCCTTAAAAGCCATTATAATCAACCCCATTACAACAGCTGCTCCAATTTCTATACTTGGTGGCTCTCTGAGGTGGTGATATAACAAACACGGAGCATTACTAGATTAATAAAACCAAACCATGTGTTTACATTTAATTTACTTCTCATAAGTTATTTCTGAGCCCTATATATTGTTGTTATATATGTTTTTAATAACAACAGTTGTGCTTGCAATTATTTTTGAAGTCCTACACTTGAGCTTTGATAGAAATCCCACAATTTGATGCATAGCCGGGGGAAGGGATGCATGCGCTGGAATTCTTTTTAACTCTTTCCTTCATCATTTGCTAGAACTGGATTTATGGTGAAGAATAAAGCACATCGGCAGACCCAAGTTGCATTTGCAGGCTGGGTCTGAAGAGTTATGTTTGACATTGTGGAAAGATTGGTCATCATAAAATAAATCAATCAATAAATGAATGGGACAGAAGACTGCGTTTTCCCATCATGTGACTGATTTTACTAGGAGAGTTAGGACTTAACTACTAGATTAAAGCCCCCATTTTAGTTCATCAGACAAAGCTGGTAATCTGTACAGCCACCATAAGCAGGTGGCCAGATTGCTAGCTATCGTGGACACAGTGCCTGGTATAATACAAAGTGGACTGTAAGGTAATTGTTCAGTTGATAACCCCTGACTCACTTATTCAGTTGCTAATTCAGTCGGCGTACATGAGCTGTAACCAGCATTTAAAGATGTGCTGTGATATTTGAAGCCTAATTTATTCTCTTTATTAAAAATGATAAACAATATTTCATTTTCCCTTTTGGTGAAGATTAACTGTTTATGATCCTTGTGTATTGCACATAGCCATAACTATTATTCATCTGAGGGACCGAATATTAATAGGTTTGTCTGTTATTTATTGGAGCATGGGAAGTATCACAGGAGGACATACCTGAACCAGCTGTGTATAAAATGGGGTGAACTACGCCATATTTTCTATTATGCTTGGTTACTTAAAATAGCACGTATCCCTTTTTATTCTGTGAAAATGGCCTTTAACAAAATGGGTACATATTTTCAATCCTGGACATAACTGACACACTTGCAAAAAGCCACATTTGCTCATGCAGATAGAATATATCGTACACCTAATTAGAACATAAGAACGGCCATACTGGGTCAGACCAAAAGTCCATCTAGCCCAGTATCCTGTCTTCCGACAGTGGCCAATGCCAGGTGCCCCAGAGGGAATGAACAGAACTGGCAATCATCAAGTGATCAATTCCCTGTCCCTCATTCCCAGCTTCTGGCAAACAGAGGCTAGGGACACTGTCCCTGCCCACCCTGACTAATAGTCATTGACGGACCTATCCTCCACGAATTTATCTAGTTCTTTTTTGAACCCTGTTATAGTCTTGGCCTTCACAACATCTTCTGGCAAGGAGTTCCCCAGGTTGACTGTGCATTGTGTGAAGAAATATTTCCTTTTGTTTGTTTTAAACCTGCTGCCTATTAATTTCATTTGGTGACCCATAGTTCTTGTGTTATGAGAAGCTTCCTTATTTACTTTCTCCACATCAGTCATGATTTTATAGACCTCAATCATAACTCCCCTTAGTCGTCTCTTTTCCAAGATGAAAAGTCCCAGTCTTATTAATCTCTGCTCATATGGAGCCGTTCCATACCCCAATCAATTTTGTTGCCCTTTTCTGAACCTTTTCCAATTCCAAGATATCTTTTTTGAGATGGGGCAGCCACATTTGCACGCAGTATTCAAGATGTGGGCATACCATGGGTTTATAGAGAGGCAATATGATATTTTCTGTCTTATTATCTATCCCTTTCTTTAGGATTCCCAACATGCTGTTTGCTTTATTGACTGCTGCTGCACACTGAGTGGATGTTTTCAGAGAACTATCCACACTGACTCCAAGATCTCTTTCTTGAGTGGTAACAGCTAATTTACACCCCATCATTTATATGTATAATTGGGATTATGTTTTCCAAAATGCATTACTTTGCATTTATCAATGCTGAATTTCATCTGCCATTTTGTTGCCCAGTCATCCAGTTTTGAGAGATCCTTTTGTAGCTCTGTGCAGTCTGCCTGGGACTTAACTATCTACACACACAATTTCCTGATTTTTATGTGCAAATTGCAGCCAGTATTTTTAAAAATGAATTCCTAAAGATAGGCAACTAAATGAGTGGCCTGATTTTCAAAAATGCCAAAGAGCCAGCAGCTTCTAATCTGACCCAACAGGTGTTGCTGTGTTATAAGAAATTTTGAAAATCAGGCCACTGATTTAGGCACCTAAATACAGACGTGGAAGGCTGAGGGTGTAATGATTGTGTGTACTTTGCTACAGCCATCACAAGGCACTTAATGAGGGTTCTTGGTGTGAGACATTTCCAATGTGGGAGTGACTATGCAAATGAGATGGCACGATTGGAGTGGCATGTACTCACCCTCTGAGATGCCCAGCATTGATTAGATGTTTTTAGAAATTCAAGCAGACTCAGACTTAGCTGCATGCATGTAACAAATAACGTTATGCTTTCTCTCCTGACAAGCTGGGCTCCTAAAAGTTCATTAAACATTACACTAGTGAATTTGGACTCCTGTAGGGCACCAGGATGGGGCTTTAACCCACAGTAGGAGCCACTGGGTCTTTGAGGGAAGGGACACCTTTATGCAGAGGCATGCGATCAACAATGAATTTCCCTCACTAAATCTTTCCCTTGACAGTCAAGAAATGGCAGCCCAGCAAGTCATCTGGACTGGTATGCCTCAGAGGCACTACACATACAGTATTCACCAGGGGCATCACCAGAAGAACAGCTGATACCAGTGAGTGGTTCTGATTCTATTCTATGGCCGTGTCCCAATGCAGAGACAACCTGTGGAACTCATTGCCAGGGGATGTTGTGAAGGCCAAAAGTATAAATGAGTCTAAAAATGAATTAGATAAGCTCATGGAGGGTAGGTCCATCTATGGCTACTAGGGATGCATCCCCATGCTCTGGGTGACCCTAAACCTCTGACTGGATGACGGGGGATGGACCACTCGATAATTGTCCTGTTCTGTTCATTCTGCAGCATTTGGCACTGACCACTGTCAGAGACAGGATCCTGGGCTAAATGGACCATTGGTCTGATCCAGTATGGCCGTTCTTATGTTCATGTTCACTGCCAGAGCAGAGGGAAGGTCCTGAATGATGACTTGTCCAGTGGGACGGAGCGAGGAGGGTATGATAAACCATATAAATGCTTTAAAGGATAATATTGCAGTAGATGGCGAAGGGCTATTTGCATTGGGCACTGGTAAACAAACAAACAATAAGAATTCAGCTCCCTTCTGTTGAGGCATTTGGGGGAGTTGAAGTACAACATCATAAAAACCAAATTAAAATACAACAAAACATGTAATTAAAAAACCTGCCCTCTTAAAAACTGAATAAAAGAAAGTAACTAAAGGTTAAATCAAGGTGCACAAAGGGCTGCAGTTATTAAGGGGTAAATTTAACTTAGACATATCCCCAAAACTTTCCGAGTGGAAGGGCAAAGAGCTAACAGAAGAGTTTTGCAAAGTAAGGTCATTAAGATAAACTTAGAAGTGATGTTCAGACTTTAATTAGATACATTTATGGAAAAGATAGTGCTGAGGACTCTTTTTCTGGCCTGATGCAGGTCTGCATGACTGAAGAAATTGCTTCCAACCATGCGGTCTATGATTCTAAGGTATGATGACAGTTATATGGCATCATGCATCTCAGTGCACCCCTTTCATTCATTTATGTCTGCAGATTTTCTAAATTTTAACCCATGGAGAGCACTTCGATTTTCGTCTGCTAAAAAACAAGTAAATCACTGATTCTACAGGGATTGTATTGCTTTGCCATAAAAGGCACAGTTCCTGTCTGAGGAGTTAAGAGCTTCCTGTGAGGTACTGAGCACACTCAGTGGGAATACATTGCTCTCTGATACCCTGGTCTATATCCAGAGGAACTGCCCCCATATCAATGGAGTTACACTGATGTGGTAGGAAGCAAAATGTATCCTACTGACTAGAAAGCAAGAAATAATGTGAGGATGTGTGTGCTGTTCCTTTAAATCCACAACAGGAAGGGGCCCAGGGAAAAGCTCTCTCGTGAGGCCAAGTTCCTAAACTGGGGTAAATCAGCATAGCTGTGTTCACATCAATGGAGATATAGTGATTTCCACCAGGATCTCTGGCCTAAAGTAGCTTCAGGGATAAGACTGTTTTCCTTTTTCATTCTTCAATGTTAGAGAAAAAAAATCTCTTTCTTTGATTCTTAACCATGGGCACGACACATAGAGCCTCCTTCTCCAGTCATTACACCAACATAAACCAGGAGTAACACCACTAAAGCAATGAAGTTGCATCAGTATAAAACTCCTGATAGAGAGAATGGCATCAGACTCAGAGTCCACTCTTACTGTCTGTGCAGAACTCTCAGGGTCCAATTTTAGTCCTAACGTCTAGTTCTGCCCACACACTTTTATACAGGCAACTAACGGCACTCACAAAAGCGGGTGCACATCCATTTTGCACATGGAAACACTTATTTGCACAATGCTAATTGTGTAGCAGGGCAGCCATCTGCTTGAACTGCCTGAGCAAATGCAGGGCTTGCTTGTGCATAAAAGGGTGGGAGCCTACTATTTGTGGGTGCAAAAGTGGCCATGCAAAATTGACTGCCAGCCTCAGCTGGATGAAAATTTGATCCTAACTAACATCAGTGGGATTCTATGCCAAGATAAAGGAAATAAGATAGCTCTGTGTTTTCTATTCCTCAAACCCACTCCTATCTTGAATGATGAAGCAGAGATTACAGGAAGGCACCAGAATAGGATTTAGGACATTAGGTTCAATTCTCAGCTCTGCCATGGGCTTCCTGTGTGACCTTGGGCAAGTCACTTGATATCTCTCTGTCTCTCAGCTCCCCATCTGTAAAATGGGGGTAATGATCCTTCCCTACGACACGGGGGTATGGTTGAGGCAAAATGCATAAATATTTGGAAGGTGCTCAAATAGTATGATGATGTCTACCTTCTAGGGACTGAGATAAATTGAGTGAAAGTACACAGCTGCACTGTCATACTTCATAAGATCACATCCAATGTAATCAAGAGGATTCAGTCCATCACAATAGCACCAGTCACACTAGGTACAATTACTTATAGGGTAAGAGTGTAGGTTTGTTTCTTCATTTTAATTAAAAAAATTTAATAAAAGGATGTAATGATAAACTGATAAGCAGTTGAGTTCCCCACTTCTCCCAGTGGGTTACTGCACCAAACTCATTGTAATTAGAAAAGAGCCTATAAGACACACCATAGGACATATATCAATGTTGGCTCAGCACCAATGAGCTACTAGAAGCGACCAGTTCATATGTTCAGTTGCTACTACCTAGATTTTTCCCCCCTACCTTGATACACAAATTATATGCCAGACAGGGAACAACCCAGAGTGAATTTATTTAACACATCCCAGTATCGTGCCTATTTGGGAAAGAAATCTTCTCTCCAAAGAAAACTTCTTGAAAATGTAAGTATTCCAGCAGGGCACCGGTGCCGTATGTTATCCACTGAACAGTGCAGCCTCACTCAGTGGTAACGCTGATAAACGTTCCTCCTTGCTAACTTAGGTGTTAAAGTGCATCTCCCCCCGCTTCCTTTAGGATGAATTATAAAATGGTGTGATCCAATGCTCCAGCCTGATTGGCTGTTGGGCGCATGTCGATTTACACTACTGACAATATACATTCATGTGGCAGCATGAAGAGACATGTTGCCATTTAAATTTCAGATCGTTTTGCAGCTGCAAAGTGTAATAGCAGTAATAATAAGCTAGAAGCAGTGCTATCCATTAAAACGAACCCCAGACACTGTAGCATGTCTGTTTTGCCTCCGATTCTAAATGCAGGGTGCTAGCTGAACTTCTTATTCACAGTTCATTAAAAATGTCCTGCATTTCTTTGCATACACATGTGCAATGCTTGTACTTAAACAGTCCAGTGGAGAGAGCACAGGGCTGGGAGTCAGGAAACTTGAGTTCTGTTCCTGGTTCTGCCACTTACTTATGGTGTCATATTCAGCAAGTCACTTTGCCTCTCTGGCCCTCATTGTCCCAGTCATTCAAAAGGGAATAATGATGCTTTCCCTTGCCTTTGCAAGACACATTGAGTTCTATGGATGAAAAGTATGGATTGGTTTATTTTTATTTTGCTAGGCAAATTATACATCATGTAAATCCACTGAATTCAGTGAGGCTGCATGGGTGTAACCAGGAACAGAAGTTGGCCCATTATATGCTTGTGTCCATACATGTATACTGCTTTATTGTGCAAGTGAATATTTTGTATTTGTACAGCGCCTAACACAATGGGTTCTTGGTCCATGGCTGGGGCACCCAGGTGCTATTGCAATACAAAAAAAATAATACTAACTAATAATAATAATAATAATACTTAATAGAAAAGAGGGAGACATGCAAAGTCTGATTTCAGAAACATCCTCCTATTTTGCACCTACAAATAACTGTGACTGCTGAACACAAACAATGTCATCTGAATGTTAGCTACCTGATGTGCTTGTGCCGTCAGTTGGATGTCAAAATGCTGTTAGTGGCTCCCACAATTAACTGAGAGTGCTTGGCTTTAAGCAGAGCTGACCCTGAACTTGAACCCTCTGAGCCCTTGGACTTTGGGAAAATTTAGATTTGAAAAGAAATCCAATCTATACTCTACTGCTTGGGCCCAGCTCTAGGTTTAAATCCATGCTTTGGGGCATTTTTCAAGAACAAATGCAGGAGGTTCTAGGATTCTGCACAGGCATGTGTGCATGTCTCTGTTAGAGGTCCTCATTTCTCCTGCAACAACAGATGGATGCAGAAGTTGCTGCTAGTCACTCAGACTTGTGAATTATTCCATTTGGGCGATATGTGCATTCACCTCCATGGGCAGCCTTAAAACACCCGCATGAAGGTGCTCTCCTCCATCTGTGTGTGACATAGATAGAGACGATCATCTCTGTTTTGCAGATGACAAAGTGGGGCACACAGGGGTTGTACCCTCTTTCTTTGGTGGTGAAGGCCCCTGCATCAGTTACACAGATCTCAGGAGGGGCAGGATTGCTGGAACTCATGTGGAGTGAAATCCCCTGTACATTGTGAAGCAAAGACCTGCAGAGAGTCAGCACATCTCAGTGCACAGGGGGGATTTGAAGCCAGGAGATCTGCCATCCGTCTCTCCCACCATGAAGGGGGCACTTGTGGTTCTCCTGCCTTAGCAGAAGGATTACTTCATTCCCCCGGAAACCCCGAAAGATCACAAACACACAACCGGGTTACTCAGGCTGTGCAGGGAGGGCAGGATTTGGGTCACAGAGATTAAGAATCTGACCCAAAACACATCCTTTCCATTGACTTTCACTGAGCTTTGGATTAAGGCCTAAGGCCCAGACGCTTAAAGGTATCTGAACCACTGAAATCACACAAGAAGCTTGTCAGACAGAAAGCCTGTTGTCTGAGTTGGGAAACAAAACCCACATCCCCAGATTCCTAGCGCAGGGCCTTAATGATCACATTGTCATAACCGTAATTTCAAAATCCATTCGCACATCTCGACAGCAGCCAATTGGAGCAGATTTGACAGGGAAAGGAGGACGGCAGCAGAATTTCCAGCACGCAGCATTGAAGCAATCCAGTCAGTAGAGTTCCATGATGTTCTTGATGTCATCTTTTATAATACGATGGAATTAATCCAAAATAAACAAGACCGGATACACTGGGTTTAGAGAATCTGAGAAGAGGGCTGTATCTATATCAGAAGATGAATACATTTATTTATCAATGATAGTTTATTGCTTAGCTGTCTTTTTTTTAAGGTGTGCCAAATTAACACAAGAATGGCAATGTTGATTTTTTTTTTTTATCTCTACTTTTCAGTAAATAGGAAAGCTCAGCTTTGGCAGGGCTTAAATTTGTGTATGAAGAGAAAAAAATTCTGGTAAATATGTTGTTACTGATTTAAAAATCTATTTGTTCAGTAATTTCTGCTGGAGCCATCATTATCTTGCCAAAGCAGCTGTTGGAATATTAACTAGACACAGCAGTAACAAGTGGAATATAATTAGCACTCCTTGTTCCAGTGAATTTTCAGTTTTAACTAGAAACAATTTGCAATGAATCTCCGTGCTGTTGTAATTAACTTAACGAATGCACCACACATACCGACAACTGTACTGAGTACTGTAAGAAATCACTGAGGGTTTTGCTGATGGGGCAGAGCTATTGCCTAATTTTGGCCAGCTATTACATGCAAAGGACAGCTTTCCCGTTTGCTTCACAGAATGCCATTTACAGTTAAAGGCTAGTGTGTAGTTCTTAAAACACGAGGAGGAAATTACAAGAGCTCAATTCCATATGCTTGATGTTTCTGGAGTCCTTTTATAGTGTACTCAGTCAGGTCACATATCCTTTCCCAAAGTACTGGGTTTGGGGGGAAAAAACAGAACTCCGTGGCCCTAAAAGATAGAAAAAGATGCACCAAGCAAGTTTTTCCAAAAACACCCTTTCCTCTGGAGCTTTAAAGCCCCACTTCTGCGAAGCTTTACACACAGGAGTAACATTGCTCCTGTGATTAATCCCGTCAACCTCCATGTGGCTCCTGCCATAATTTAGAGCAGCCCCAGAGGTAGTTGTTAATTCCAGTGGCTCCTTACAGCTGCCCTGAATAGCCAGCTCACAGAGTACTCTGGGCACCCTTTCCTTCCACTTTCAACACACTCGCAGTCTGCTCCTGGCACGCCCTTATTGTGGTGGTCTGGTCCTGCTGCCCCTTCTCAGGCAAGACTCCCAGTAGGGAGCAATCAACCAGCTGCTTCACCAGACAACAGGGAACTGGCACCCGCCCTCTCTTGAATGTAATGCTACAGTCAATAACAGGGTCAAGACAGAAACAAAATCCTGATAGGATAAAGAGAGACAGAACCAAGGGGCCCTGTAGAGAGACTGCAAAGGGAAGTCGTATAGTGTGCAAGATGACCTCAAAGGAAAGGCACTGGCGCAGAGACCGAGAGCGAGACCCCAGCAGGTGTAGAGACAGAGTTCATTTCCCCCACTAAAAGAAGCATTCATCAGTTCTTAGTATCCAATTTAGCAAGTTAATTCCAAAGCAGTCAAACTCTCATACACACTGCTTTGGAAGCAAGCACATGCTTCCTAGCCATTTTGCGGGTAAAGGTAAAGATAGGGCCACTCAGCAACGTTGCCAACTCTTGTGATTTTATTGCAAGTTTCACAATATTTGTTTGTTCTACCCCAGGCATGGTTTCCCTGCTGATGCCTTAATTTTCACTCCTTGGAGCCAGCAGGGCATGAATAGATATTAGGGTACTGATTATAGGAATCAGGGTGATTTTGTGTACGGCTAGTGGGCTGCAGGCTGGCTTACCTGCTGCCACACCTAAATAACCAGCTATAGCACACATTAGCCCCTCTGGCTCAAACCAGTTTTCCTCAATCTCTAGCTGCCCCAAATTCTGAAGGCACACTGTATCACCACAATGGGTCCATGTCCTCCTGCCTCTTCTACAGGTGGAAACACAATGAGTACATCCCTGGCTGCTTCTTGGCCTTGCCTTCCCTGGTATGTGTTCAAGTGAATGTTTGTCTGTGTAAGTGCTTGTCTCTATATAGAGTATTTTAAAGGTGTATGTGACCTTCTCTGTATTTTTCTATTCCTCCTTGTCTTCCCTGCACCAGTTAAAATTGCAAAAGGTGACTGGGGTGAAGCATTTGCATGAATCTGCAATGCATAAGATTATAAACATCATGGCATTTCGAGCTATTTTGCACACAAAAAAAGGGGGGTCCTGAAAGTTGTATGGATAATGCAATGTTGAGGACTTTGTACACAATCACAAACAAGATTATAGTGTAAAAATTTACACACACACACACAACTATCACTGATTTTGACCCATTCTAGTTACAACATAGATCCAGGAAGGGGATCAATGCACCAGTTAGAGAATCTGTGCTGTAACTTTGATACCTATAACTAGGCCTAACCAGGGTTGTATCCAGAATGGTCTCTAATCCCTGTGTAGACAGGACCTATACTAGAGTTGGACAAAAAAAATTCTACCATAAACATTTTGACAGAAAATGACCCATTTTCCCCCAAAGTAATTTTTTGTGGAACATTTTAATTTCTTCCAAAAATGTTTCTGTTTTTCAAGGAAAAAACAAACATTTTTTTAATTTTCAAACCCTCTACCCCCTTTTCCAGTTCTTGTTGTCCCCTTCCTTTTTTCCTATTTTTACCCCCTTTTTATAATTTTTTTTTTTACCACTGGAAAAGAGTGGGGCAAAGGAAAAAAAACCTGAAAAAAATTCTTGAGAAATTTAAAAACAAATGATTTTTTGGGGTGGAGGGGGATAAAATGACACGTAAAAAACGTATCCGGTGTTGTAGCTGTGTCAATCCCAGGATATTAGAGAGAAACATTGGGTGAAGTAATATCTTTTATCAAGCTTGTCTTTCTTCCCAACAGAAGTTGGACCAACAAGAGATATTACCTCTCCCACCTTGTCTATGTAAAAAATTGACAATTTTCAACCAGCTCTCACCTAAGCATTTTTCCAGGGGTGGCTTGATTTGATTGAACAGCACATTTTGTCTGACTCCAAAGCCAAGCTGAAATCTGTTATGAAAGTGAGGGTTAGAATAAACAAGGAACTGCCCAACCTTGGGATATTTATCATTTTGGTTTTCAATAACTGGTTTCTTCCATTTACATCCCTGAAATCATATCAAAGTCCCCGTTCCAAGAATGAGCTCTAGTTTGTGCAGAGCTCATTGCAAGATTGAGGCTTAATTTGGAAATTTACCTACAGCTTTACCTTTGAGTCATCTCAAGAAAGAGACTATGTTTGCAAATTCACATTACCAAGCAATTCATTTGTAGAAGAGTCCATTGTCTTGGGAAGATGCAATTCAAAACAAGTTTGGCTCTATGGCAAATAAAATACAATAAAAAATAACAAACTAAGGCTTGGATATATTTACAAACCAAGATGACCAATATGAAGATTTATCCGAGCAACTGCCCAGCCACCAATATAGAGAAAATGGAAAGGAAAGAGAAATAAGGTAAAAATGGTCGGGAATCTCTCTCACTTGCTTTCTTGTGAAAGAAGGGAGACTGGGAGATGGTCTGTCTTTTGGACACATCAGTACCAGCCCTGCAGAAAGGAAGAAATGAGCTGACACATTGTAGCAGAGCTTTCTATACAGAATGAAGAACTGGCAAGAGAATTGATAGCTCAAAAGGCTCTGGTGCAGCCCTCTTTAAATAAGGTGTGAGCTTTAAAGACCCACGTGGCCAAAACTAAAAGAAAAATCCTTCAGCCTGTGCCTGCAAATATAACTCTGTCAAGTGAAACCGCCCTTAGCTGTGCCTCACAGAGGAGGGCAGCAAAATGTATTAAGCCATGCTGCTGCAAAATACAGTTTTTGACATCTAATTCCTAGAATGCAGGAGAGGTGGGATTTTTTGGTTTTTAAGTATTACTTCCTGTCTTATTGTCTTTTTCCATTAAGATCCCACACACGTGGCTATTCATCCCCTCGGCACACAGGAGCCAGATTGTTTGCTGAAGTGATAGATTAAAAAATTCATTCTGTTTTGAGGATGTTTAAACATTCAAAGCAGGAGCATAACTGGCTGCTGCGTAACCAGTTTAACAGTTTCCCTGTTGCTCTCCAGCACAGTGTCAGCAAAACTCAGGTTGCAGATTCCATATCATATTTATGACCAAATAAAATCCGTGGATTTTTTTGCTTTGTTTCTAATATTGATTTTTCAATTTGCAGATCCATTTGCATTGTAGTGTCCCACATTTTATTCTCCTGAGCTGGATCTATGCTGATATCTTGCTGTGCATAAATGAATGGAAGTCTTATGATCCAAAATGAAGCATCTACCTGTTTGTGGACGCGCGAACACACCCCAATTTTGGTAAATGAGTTGACAGACACTCCTCTGAGATAGTGCTTGCAGCCTGAATTTCATATCAAGATTTTTTTCCCTCCACCAGGTTGAATGGAGACATTTGTGTTCGGGAGGCAAAAGATTTGAATGCCCAACCCTTTTCCATCCAGTACGTGCTTGCATGCACACGAACAGCAAAGGGGCGAAAATCAGAGTGCCTTGCCAGCAAATATATATTCACCCCTGCAAAAATGGTGTAATCTGGTTTTCCTGTAACAAGACTTCATGATGTCAGGATGCTGCTGGCAGTGTCAAGAAATCAGCTGAGCCTGTGATAATGGAGTTTACATGTTCGGCTGCTATTCTTTTTTTTTTATTTGTTCTTTTGTGCATTAGGATTTAAAATTCACAGTTTAATCCAAACCTAAAACTTCATGTTCCAAACATAACACACACATATATCCTGCTGCAGGAAAAGCTGGTGCTGTCCCCTGTACTCAGCCATTTCTGTCTTAGGCCAAAAGAAAGAGGCCATCCATAATAATCAGGTCACCCATCACCATGGTACCTGAGCGCAGTTTGATTTAAAGAATGCTATAAAAGCCTATGGAAAATGTAGAAGGAAGCAAAGTAAAAGCACTCAGAATCACTTCAATAATAATTGAAATGCAATTAAGATGTGCCACCAAACTGAGTATTTCAGATCAGAGTTAATCTGTGGAGAGGTTACTGGTATTATAAAAGTTAGAGCCATTAGGCCTGATTATTTTCTCATTTACACTTAAGTCAGCGGGGAATTACACTGAAGTCAACGGAGTTTCATCAGTGTAAAACCAGTGTGAGTGACAGTAGAATCCTTCCCATCAGATATGATCCGACAAGATGCTTAGTCCCTGTCACTTCTGTTAGTGTCTCAAGTGGGTGCTGAGCCCCATTCAGGATTAGATTTGAAAAGGGAAACACGGCCGTAGGGTACCAGGAAAAAATGGAGCTGCCACATTGAGGCTTTTGGTATATGCTTTTCACGACTTCCTTGCAATTGCAACAGGAAACACATTCAGGATTTGCTTGAGGTTTAGGCATTTAAATGCACGTGGGAAATTATTTGTCATCAGATCGTAGTGTTATTTTTTGTTATTGCATTTTTACGTAAAATGACCTTCGCTTCCAGTCTAATAAGAATAAAGGCACAGAGGAGCAGAAGGGTGGTCCATCTAGCCAGTAGCTTGACTCTGACAGTGGCCAATTGCAGACGCTTCAGAGGAAGGTGCAAGAAACTCTGTAGTGGACAATTATGGAATTAACTGCTTAAGGGGAAGTTTCTCCTTAATCTCCTTTGGTGAGTGGTTGGTTTATGCCTAAAGCATGAAGGTTTGCATTCCTCCTAAAACTAAAAGGAGAAAAGATGACGACCCTTACGTTGGCCCCATGCATGGGGTGAATTTCATCCTTATTGTCTGAAGTCCTGATTCAGCAAAGTACTTAAGCATGAACTTATTTAACCATATGAATAATCCTGGCCCTGTTCAGTATAGCATGTAAAGTGTGTTTCCTTTTAAGCAAATAAGTAGTCCAAGTCAATGGGACTTAAGCACATGCTTAAAATTAAAATTAAGGATGTGCTTTTCTGAATCAAGCTCTGCATTAGCACGCTTTGGCAACCCAATGCATACGACTCCTAAGACCTCAGCCAGGATAACTCAACAAAAGTTAAAAAAAAATCCATTTGCAACCACCATGTTGAAAACTGTCTGTCAAGCTTGATTCCTCCAGAACTGTGCTGGCAACCCTTATCAAGCATGATTGTTGCAAGCAAAGATCTACCCATGTTTCCCTCTCTACTGTAGATTGGACTTTATTGTTTGGAGGGTAGGACATGCTATAGATAACCCCTTCAGCAAAGTCTTAGATTGTAAGGATGGCTTTATCAAGTGTGGATGTAAACCAAAGTATAACAGGGCTAAGTTGTCATTGTGTTTAAAATTCCGGTGATAAGAAATAGGAACAGCATTCCTCCACCTAGGCTTATCTTCCCTGGAGTCATGTAAGATGAAGACTAGTGAAAACTCGGGGCAGCTTTGTTGCCTTTTTTACTATTCCCAATGTACAGTAGCCCTTGATGCTTATTATGATATATTATGATTTAAGTGACTATAGTAGTTCATGAAAAATGACCCCAGTAAATGCTGTTTGGGAAACTAGATGCAGTAAATTAGCACATTTCTTAACACGATCATTCTAGTTGTATACTGTATGTTAACTTAAATGTGCCTAAATGGACAGTTCAGTAGCCTATACATCAAATCTTTAAATGATTATCCTATTAAGGGCTATCATTGAAATGGTTTAGGCATGTGCTGTATCATTTAGGCAGACGAGAGAAAAACTGAAGTTACTGTTACTTTCAGACAAAGTGCAAATAAGCTTTTCGTTGCATATTAATGAATTGCTAATATCACAGCTCTTCCGGACCCATCTTTATGCAAATTATAGTAATGCTATTTGCACAGTTGTATAATTTGAACTCTCTCATTTTGAAGCACCAAGATTAAAAATAGGAAGAAAAAAAACCACCCCAGAAATGAAAACAAAACAAATATCCTCCACACACAAATATGGAACTGAGTATAAACATAAGTGTTTAAACTAAATGTAGCTGACCATGTTTTACTTTAAATGTACACTAAATAGTTTTTATTAAAAAGTGTTTAGTGTAAGATTTTGCTGATCTAGACCCCAATTTGAGAAAGCATTTACACATCCGCTGACGTCCATCCCTATTGTGCTTCCCTGAGAAGAGATGCTTTCCTGTTTCAGGGCTCTAGAGAATTGTTTTGTTCTTTGGGCTCAATCCTGCAAATACTTACTCACATGAGTAATCCTTATGTAATGAGTAAGGACTATTTGTACAAGTAAATATTGAAGATACCAGAATCAAAGCTATGGACTAAATCCAAAATGTTCATTGGCTTAAATAGGAGAAATATCAAGTTTACATATATAAATGTAAACAATAAAGAAGAGTTAAATGATTAAATTAAGCATTTATGTCAATAAGAACATTCTTCCAGGACAGAGAAATGTATTCAGAATTACACATTCTGCACAACTAATAATACGTTTTCATGTATTTTCAGCAAATTTTATTTGGCAACAGCATCAAGAAAATAATTTATTTAATTTAGTAAATAATTATAAATTATGTCACCTTCATTGCTTTAGATTCCAGTTTTGTTTTTGTTTTAATGCTTGCTAATATAACAGCCATATAGTCACTAACAAATATATTATTCCTATAGAAGAATTTTATTTGAAGAATAGTATTTTTGATTTTCTTTCTCAAAGTCACACGTTTAACGTGTGATTTTAGGTCAGGGTTACATTATTGCCTTTGAGTAACAGAAGTGCAGTTAGAAAAATAGGGTAATACTGGAGGCAAATAGCCCATTTTCAAACATGTCTTATTTAAAATCAATGGCAAAATTATTTGTCTCAAATGCAACATCATTATCAGCTAAGCTCTTAAGAAAAAAGCTAGATTTTCCATGGGATGCTCTATTCTGTAACGGATAGTGCTAACTCCAGGTCTGTTATAGTAGCAGAGTAGTCTAGTGGATCGGGCACGGGACAGGAAGCCAGGAGACTTGCATTCTGTTCCCCCTTCTGCCATTAACCTGCCAAGTGACTCTAAGTAAGTCACTTCCTTTTTCTGTTCCCCCTTTTCCCTTCTGTCAAAGGGGGATAATGATATTTGACTATGATTTTTCCTTAGAAAAAGTTCTTTCGGCTCTATGGCTGACAGGCTCTATATACTGTGTGATACAGTAGGGCCAAGGAGCAATGGGGGAGTGCTAGAGGGGAAATATATAAGCTCAAGACTAATTAAGGTGTGGTTCCCTGTAGACTAGGGAAGGTGGCTGCAGGTTAATTGGAGCACCTGCAGTCAATTAAGGCCCTGTTAGGAACCTAATAAAACCCCCTGCTTCAGTTAGATAGAGGAAGAAGATGGGACAGGAGTCTGGAGGGGTGTTGTGAGACTTGGAAAAATCAGAGAACTGAAGTAAGGGGGACCCTGCCCAATAGGGAAGGGAGACTCCTCTCCCCAGCATCTAAGGGCTGCAGGTACTACACCCAAGGGGGAAGAGGGTAAGAATCTGCAAGGGCTGAGAGTGGCTGGGACTCAGAGTGAGGAACAAACCCAGACTCCTCCCCTTTACCACCTTCCTGGGCCATGAGTGGGGCCATTGATGCCCCAAGAACAGGGGCAAGGGGTGGCATCTTAGTTCCCTGGCAAGAAAAGCGCAGGACCCACCAGACTAACATTGCCCATCTTGTCACAACTGTTAGAAGTGCTGTATGGTTGTTTAAAAGAGAGACATGAAAATTTACTTCTTAGTGGTACAAGGGCTACCAGTAGGATGCTGAGAAACTCAGCTTTTAAGTAAAATATGGAATTCCAAACATAATGCAATTCAGCACTCAGGAAAGACCAGAAGTGCTGCTGACTGTGTGACTATTTTGAAAGCTATGCTGAGTAAATCCAAAGTCCCTTCAGCTGAGGGCTTAAGTACAAATCAGCATGCCTCTGAGTTGCCCTTTTTATTTGCCATTTGCAAGAGCATGAGCTAAATATGAAGCTTTGTCAGGCAAGCCTGGGGGTTGTGGACACCCTTAGAATCATAGAATATCAGGGTTGGAAGGGACCTCAGGAGGTCATCTAGTCCAACCCCCTCCTCAAAGCAGGACCAATCCCCAATTAAATCATCCCAGCCAGGCCTTTGTCAAGCCTGACCTTAAAAACGTCTAAGGAAGGAGATTCTACCATCTCCCTAGGTAATGCATTCCAGTGTTTCACCACCCTCCTAGTGAAGAAGTTTTTCCTAATATCCAACCTAAACCTCCCCCACTGCAACTTGAGACCATTACTCCTTGTGCTGTCCTCTTCTACCACTGAGAATAGTCTAGAATCATCCTCTCTGGAACCACCTCTCAGGTAGTTGAAAGCAGCTATCAAATCCCCTCTCATTCTTCTCTTCTGCAGACTAAACAATCCCAGTTCCCTCAGCCTCTCCTCAGAAGTCATGTGTTCCAGACCTCTAATAATTTTTGTTGCCCTTCGCTGGACTCTCTCCAATTTATCCACATCCTTCTTGTAGTGCGGGGCCCAAAACTGGACACAGTACTCCAGATGAGGCCTCACCAATGTCGAATAGAGGGGAACGATCACGTCCCTCGATCTGCTCGCTATGCTCCTACTTATACATCCCAAAATGCCATTGGCCTTCTTGGCAACAAGGGCACACTGCTGACTCATATCCAGCTTCTCGTCCACTGTCACCCCTAGGTCCTTTTCCGCAGAACTGCTGCCTAGCCATTCGGTCCCTAGTCTGTAGCTGTGCATTGGGTTCTTCTGTCCTAAGTGCAGGACCCTGCACTTATCCTTGTTGAACCTCATCAGATTTCTTTTGGCCCAATCCTCCAATTTGTCTAGGTCCCTCTGTATCCTATCCCTGCCCTCCAGCGTATCAACCACTCCTCCCAGTTTAGTATCATCCGCAAATTTGCTAACAGTGCAATCCACACCATCCTCCAGATCATTTATGAAGATATTGAACAAAACCGGCCCCAGGACTGACCCCTGGGGCACTCCACTTGACACCGGCTGCCAACTAGTCATGGAGCCATTGATCACTACCCGTTGAGCCCGACAATCTAGCCAACTTTCTACCCACCTTATAGTGCATTCATCCAGTCTGTACTTCTTTAACTTGCTGACAAGAATACTGTGGGAGACCGTGTCAAAAGCTTTGCAAAAGTCAAGAAACAATACATCCACTGCTTTCCCTTCATCCACAGAACCAGTAATCTCATCATAGAAGGCGATTAGATTAGTCAGGCATGACCTTCTCTTGACTCTGATTGGACTGAGACCACCAACTCATTTCACATGCGCTGCCAAACAACTTTTAGAACCTGAGCCAAAGAATCTTCGGGACTGTTCTGGCTTCGACTGAAGGCGAAAGCACACCTGATTCCCCATCACTTCTGCTGTAGGATCAAAATTGGGTCTTGAAAACATCCAAGCATATGAAGTGTAAACTTCTCATAGACGGAGATCAGTGGACTTGGACAGGTATAACTGGAAGCAGAAGTTGGCCAGTAGGCTGCATTTGAACTAGTGGCATAGAGATAAAAGGCAGTTTAGATCCTATTTCTGATCCCGACGACTGTCCAGTCCCTCACCTTGGTGTTGACTCTCCTGACTTTGGATGGTTTACTTGAAATGTCAGTATAGCATGGCCTGAACTCTCTTCTGTTTTCGGAAGATCAACTTATTAATTATTTGTAGTAGTAATTGCTTTATAGCACCAAAAGGTGTATTGGATGCTTCATAAAAGAAAGATATGGCCCTGTGCCTCAAAGGGCTTACTCCACATTTTATACTTGACACCATGTGTGGGGGATGACAAATTGTAGGGAGCAGATGGGGAAGAGAGCAATAGAATCACACCATTACTCAGTTTAGGCATTTGCATTTCATGGTGGTTCATTTAAGTTGCATTATACAGGTCTCATTCTCATTTTCACTAAGGTCATCTTAGACCCCTTTTGCAATGCAAAGGAACCTTCAAGAGGGAGTAAATTGTAAATTATATTTGCACCCACTTTAATACCCCTTTACCTGACTGGTGCAGCATAAAATAGCTGTGTGTATGTATGCATGTGCACACAAACACAAACTACATAGTTAGTTTTCAAAGCAGCCAAAGCTAAAGGATTTGGATATACAACACACTTATTTCAATAGGAGTTGGGCAATTAAATCTCCTATGCAGCTTTGAATATCTTACCAGAAGATCACGAATATTCCTGACCCACTGATTGTGAGCATTTCAGAGGAAAGCTTCACACAACTTTGGTATATACTAATATGAACCCTAACAATGATCTTTAAATCAGATTCCAGTGGCTAATAGTCACTGCTCAGTAAACACATGTACAATCATTACCATTAGTATTAATGAATGTTATATGAGAACTCTGAGAGGCATATGGCCTTTCATCTGTATTTATCACCGTGATAATGTGAAATATAGCATTGTATCCAGATAGCTGATAAAAATTAAATTCAGGCCTTTTGTAAACTATATAGCCATTTAGGTGAGGTCAATGGTATTTTTTTCAAATAGACACAAGATTTCTTCTGTGCTTCCTGTTATAAATGAGCCATTTAAAATTGCATCATTATTTAGGTTCTCCTTTTTTGTTTAAAATGAAACATTATTTATCACAGACTCACATTACAGATAAAATAACTAAGGACAATACATGCATCATAATGAATATGATCTGCAGTATTTTACACTGCATAATAAAAGGAATGTGTGACTGTATCAATGTAAAACATACCAATGGCAATAATTTAACACTGAATATTTTTGTGCCTTTAATTAAAATAAACTAATAAAGATTTCAGAGATGCACTTACTTTAATAGAATGCAGAGTTATAATTGGTGACCTATTTTAAGCAATTTAATTTCCCATGACCTGCTTTCCAAATTAACATAGTAATAGAACAATGTTTATTGTGTTTGAGAATATAAGTTTCTCCTTCAAAGATGACATATGCTTTTGTGATTTGATTTAAAGGTGTATTCTTTTATTAAAATGTTCATATAAAGGTCTTGTAAATTATGTAAATGTTTCTTTTTATGGCATGTAATGAGCCTAGAATTTTAAATCAAAGCAGAATCAAAGAAAATAAACAAGGACATCTTGACGATCCAGAAGATCACTATATAAAAAATGGCTCAGCTCAGTCACTCTGAATTCATTTGAACTCTCCTTCTCTTAAACCCCCCATTCTTTAGAAAGATAACTTCCCCCAACTATACTGTGCAAGCATGCACCCACCCACACAGAGGTGCAACCAGAATCTGCTCTGTATTGGTCCTGTTTTGAATTATCCCTAAGCTCTAGTGCTATCGTGTTCCAACGGTGGGTTGTGTAAAATGCATTCCCTGTGACTGTAGGACAGCAGAATCCTTCTCAAGTGGCCTAGTGAAACTATTATTTCGGGATCTTGCCACTCCTCCTTTGGCATTATGGGCTCAAGTCATTCACTCCAATATTGACATAGGGCCCATTTCCCAACTTCAGAGCTGGGTTTCAGTTTTGAACCACCCCCCTCTGGAAATGTTAGCAACGTTGGGATCCAGGTGCACTTTTCTGCTTGCTAGTAACATATACTCTTGTCTGAAACAAAACTCCTGATGGCTTTTCAGTGAATTCACATATAAAGAAAACCTGTGATGTCCACGACTTGTTTCAGATATTATTTATGAAATCAAGTCATTCTTTGAGAAGCAGGCTCAGATAGACTTAAGTGACGTTTTTGTTGTTGTTTTTTCTACTAGAGTCATACAATGTCACTGTGTACCAAGAAGCAAATCATGTATAGAAAGGATCATTGTTTATTTAGAAAAAAGAAACAAATGTCTTACCTCTTTAGAGGTCCCATTTTCTTACAAAAGTTGTATTGCGGATTCTGTACATTGGAGAGTTGACAACTACAGCAAAGAAACTTGGTGCATTTTTTTAATTAAATAATTTGGGTGCTTTATTATTACTATTTGCATTACAGTAGTGCATAGGAGCCCTCTCCATGGACCAGGTCCCCATCGTGCTAGGCTCTGTACAAACAGAACAAAAAAGGTCCCTGCCCCAAAGAGCTTCGGCTCAGGGCTTGTCTATCCTTGAAATGCTACAGTGGTACAACTGCAGCCCTGCACCTGCCCTGCTGTAGCGCTTCAGTGTAAACGTTACCTAGGCTGATGGGAAGGGTTCTCCTGTCGGCGCAAGTAGTCCAGCTGCCCAACAGGCAAGAGCTAGGTCAGCCGAAGAATTCTTCCATCAACCTGGCGCTGTCTACACAGGGATTTAGGTTACCTGAACTACGTGCCTCAGGGGTGTGGATTTTTCACTTCTGTCAGCGACCTGGCTGGGTCGATCTAATTTTCTAGTGTAGACCAGCTCTAAGCGTAAAACAGTTGGATACAGACAGACGGGGGAGCACAAGGAAGCAGTGAGACAAGGCTGGTCAGCATGATAGGCAGTGACCTCGGCATACCCAGGGCCGGCTCCAGGCCCCAGCGTTCCAAGCACCTGCTTGGCGCGGCAGTTCCTCCGACTGTGGCGGCAATTTGGCAGCAGCTTTTCTGTTCCGCCCGCCTCGGTGGTGGCGTCTTCCTTTTGCCGGCCATGGGGGCAGTATTTTTTTTTTTCACTGCTTGGGGCAGCAAAACCTGCAGAGCCGGCCCTGAGCACACCAGCTGTCTCAGCTCGAAATGAAGGGAATGAGAACCAAAACTGAGATGGAACTGTTTAAATTTTCCCAGATCCATGTTTATTAAAAGGCTGAACGTTTGGCAAAACAGAGAAATGAAAGTGTTCAAACGAACAGGAGACCAAAGGCAGAGAAAAGTTGGCATGTGGCAAGTATACAAGGTGATGAGGCAGGAACAAGAATGCAGCCTGTGTTCCTCTGCTAGGAGAAAGACAGTGGAATGTATTGTACAGAATAACGGGACCGGCATCCGAGCTCAGGCAGAGATATGTGCTGGTAGGTTTTACATCCCAGATAACCCTGCTGTTCTATACGGGATTAAAAACATGACAGGGCAATGATTTACAGGGCCATTAGAAGGGGCCTCGGGTGTGCTGGGAGGCATGGGGTGAAGGCCGACTGCCTTTCGCCACCTGAGAAATGTATTTATAGTCCACTAAAACACACCCTGGAGTACAGTAATGCTATTTTAATATGGAAGGGTCACTTAAATGTTGTTAAATTTGGGGGGAGAGGGTGTCATTGACTATAGCGTGCCACTGTAAAAATAATTCTGCTTTGGGTTATTTTAAGCATATTTTGTAATGTGAAAACAACATCCTTGTGGATCACTCTCAGTTCCAGTACTAGCCGCAATGTGTCATTCCATCTTCCTGTTTGAATAGGCTTGCTGTTAATCCCCTGTGTGTGTGTGTGTGCTCCCTTGCTTGCTTGCACATTTTCTTTTACACATACTCCTGTATGTGTACATTTGTATGGATTTGAATGTGTAAACGTAACTGTTTCAAATGCGTGACTCAGACTTACTTCTAAGTGAAGTTATGGCCATAATATATATGAAATCTAACTCAATCTAAAAAGTCAATCCACATTAAAACAGTATTGCTTGACATGGTTTGTTAATATACTAAGGAAGCATTTAGACCTGGCTGAAGAACAGTATCGATATGGCACTCTCTCTAATGCCTTAAAAATCACATTTTAAACATATGACTTAATACAGTGAACTTTTAACAAGAGAAAACGCTCTTCACTGCTGTCCTTTCTCCAGATATGAGGAGAGTAGGTGAGTGATTTTAACATGAGGTAGCACCAGATCTCCCAGTGATGAGCATGATATAAACATCTAAATAGACAACTTTCTCGGCCAGTTCCTCTCAGTTTAATCAGACTCAAACAGGCACGTTCGTTAGTTTGAGTGTCTCCTCCACACTACATGGAGATGCTCTCTAACAACTTGTTATAGTCTCATCTGTGAAGAAGTTATGATCAATGTATCTTTTAACATTGTTTATAAGGTACCCAAGGCACATTTGGCCTGGTTAGATCTCTCTATGAGCTTTGTTAGTGATGAGCTGTATAGCACAATCATTTTAGTATTTTATTTTTTAATCATTTATATTTATTTAAATCAATATATTGACTGTCCGTGTCTCTCTCTCTCTCTCGGGTATTTATCTCTCTCATGAGCTCATATTAACCCACCCTCTCCCCCATCCAGCAGACACTCCAAGTATTCACAGACATCTAGACCCAAATCCAAAATTTTATATGACAATTTGTAATATCATTTGTTAAAATCAACTTCTAAACATTTTGAAACAGCTCCCCCTCCAAAAAAGGGTCAGGATCACCCCAAAAATAAAATCTCTCCGTGACTGATAAGGGTTTGAAGGTAGGATTAGAGCATTCAGCGGGCCACTGAAGACTATGAGTATGTCTACACTGCAATAAAACGCCCACAGTCGGCTCGTGTCAGTTGACTTGGGCTCATGGGATTCGGGCTGTGAGGTTATAAACCTGCAGTGTAGATGTTTCAGGGGTCCCAGAGCCTGGGTTTCAGCCTGAGCCAGAACGTCTACACTGCAATTTTAGAGCCCCAAGTGCCTGAGTCAGCTGACATGGCCCAGCCATGGGTGTCAGTGTGTAACTTCTGTTCCTCTCCAGGAGCAGCAGAAAGGAATTGAGATTCATAGAAAATCACAATTCCTCCCCGGCGCCCTTCTTCTTCTTCTTCTTCCAGAGTGCATAAGTTATGGTAGCACTTGAAAGGTGGAAGCTTATCTTTCCCACTCAGGATTGGCCATATAGTCTGATCAGAGAAGGGAGGAGGCGGCAGAACCAAAGTTCCCGTGATTCCCTACCAATTCCTGTTCCCTCCCCGCCCACTTGCTAACAGTGGGGAGTGGTCTGAGAATAATGGCTCTGCTCTGATGCAGACCCAGGATCTGCACAGGGCAAACAAAGGGGCTGGGGCCCAGAGCCTCAATGATATTTAGGCTCCCATCTTCCATTGTTTTCAGAAGATCTGGGCCCAGATGCCTAATTTGCCTTTACCCCACCACTCAGGGCAGCAAACCAAAACCTGTTAGATAAAAATAAACCATAAAACAGTGAAGGAATGAAAATATCGAGGACAAAGAAACCTGCTAAGAGCATTTATTTCTGGTGCATTGAGAGGTAAAATGCAACAGACAAATGACCTGATTGAAAAGGAGGAGCCCCAGACTGCAGACTTTATCCACCTAAAATTCCCCACTGACTTTGGCACTGGAGGATTGGGCCTGTGTTGGTTAAATGTAGTGGACAGATGTTCTGGATCAAACCAAAATAGGAGTACCTGGTAAAGGGACAGTCCTGTTACAAGAACACTCCTCTTTCCAGTATGCTATGGCTGCAGGGTTGACAATTAAAGGCAAAGGGTCCAATTCTGCTTTTATGCTGGCTTTGCCTCCATGTAACTCTGAGTCCAGTCAGATTACTCCTGATGGACAGTGTGCTAAGTGAGAGATCACACCAAGAACTCCTCCTTTAAATAGATCCTAATTGAAAGCAGTAAAAGGTGGAATCAGCGGATCGCTGCGTTTTATTTATTCAAGGGGTAACAGTGAAAAGCATTTTGTTGCTCAGAGAGTGTACAATTAGTGATTTTTACCAGTGTATTATATAACACTGTGGAATAAGTGATAGACAGCTGTGAGATACAAGGGAAACAAAATGCATCAAAGTACTGTGGTGACGACACGAACCATGAGAACACAGCTTGAGTGCATCGCGCTGTCACTAGCATCTTGTTTCAGTTTGCCTGTCTATTAATTCTTTGCAATGAATTCACCTTGCTCTCCAACTCGCCCCACTGAAAGACTGTGCCATTCCTGCTCCTTTCCAGATAGTCTCTGCTTCCCTGATAATCTGTCTGAACCTAGTTCTCAGGCAGCCTTTTCTACTTGGGCCTAGTCTAATTCTTATCCTCCTTCCCCCTCCTGGGAACACCTACATTCAGGATTTAAAATACTGGCAAAACAAAATGTACCAGGCCTTATCTAGGGCAAAATTTGATGTCTCCGGTTCTTAGCCTAGAACATCCACATGGCTGTCTGCCCTGACCTTATGTGCCTTTGGTTAAGGGGATGTTCCATCCTTAATCCAGCTCAGAGCTGGATTAACTTTTAAAGATATAAAAATGCCCCAACCCAAGTAAGGTGATATATTTGTGGCCCGTTGGAACAGGCAGCCTGCTGTGTGGGGTTAGAGAGCTTATGGGAGGTGCTTCTGGCTATAAATCCCAAGGAATAAAATAACTAAAATAAATTATGTAAGTAACTAACACCCTGCAGGTCATGCAAGGCAGTTATGAGCTTGCAGAGACATCTGGACATTTCTCTTGGCCTAAGAAATACCCACAGGAGATCAAGCCTGCCCAGCATGGAGAGCAGAGTTATACGAGAACACAGGAGCTTTGATTTTGAAGTGAAGGGAATAAAGGAAGAGAGAGAATCATTAAAAGGGGGAAATAAAAATATCCTGAGTAGTGTGACACTTGAGCGCTGATCCAAAGCTCTGCAATTAATGCGGAGTGGGGGGAACTCCCATCGACTTCAGTAAGCTTTGGAATAGGCCCTCAGCGACCAGTTTCCAGAAGTGAATGCTCGAATGAAACATCGAGAACCCACTTTTGGATGCTCAAAAAACCCAAATCACACTCATTGCAAGCTCTTTGGCACAGACACCACGCTGCTTTTATAATCTTATTGCGCCTACAATGTGCGAGGTGCAATCGGATGCAATGACTGATAAAATAATAATGATAGTGTAAGTAGACTGATTCTCATGACTAGTGAAAGAGGGATTTGCACATCTACCTGTACAGGAAGGATTTACATGTTCTGTTAAGGTAGCCAGACACTTTTGAAAATTGAGGGGAAATTATTGTTAATCAAAAGACGAGAAGATATATACATCTTTTAAAATTTGCCTTAAAATATTTTATCATCTTTAGCTTATGCATCTCCGGCCAAATTTTGACTTTAAACAACACACACAGTTTGTTTCCTTTCAACCGGTATCTTCACAAGGGAAGGAATTTGAGGATATGTGTACTTTTATTTTTTAGATAGGTAGATAGATGCCAAGCAGAAATGATCTAGAGAATATTCTAGGAAGGAGAGCTGCAGTGAATCAGTGAGACACATTTTAGGCCTAGTATTTTCCTCATTCTAGTAAAGTTCCTTGTTCAGTGTTAGAAGAAGGTGTCTCTTCCTGTGAGTTTTCCCGCATTTTGTCTCCTAAACAAAAATGAACGCAGAGCTGGTCAGGTAATGAGAAAAAATGTAAATGAGTATCAGATGAAATGAAGTCATAAAAATACAACAATGAATTATTCAACCAACAATAACCATGAATGACCACAAATTGTGGGAAAAGAGGAGCTTGTATCATTTTGTGTGGTATATATCTTGTGATCAGCTAGAAGGTATATTCTGCCATTTCAAATTTGTGCTTGGATTCCCATGCTGCACGCATGAAATCAAATTGGAGCTACTGGCACAGAAGGGCAGAATTTAGTCCCCTTCATTGTACTGACTTTGCATATTTCTGGAGCAATTTTGATCTTCCCACACATAAAGCCCCTATTGAAACACCCCCCAATAGAGTTGGTTTCACAGGATCACTGCTATTCTGGAAATAAACACTGCAGTTTATGGGAAATTTAGATCCCAAGATGAGAATCTGGGGATGTTGGAGCACAGAATCCCATAGACCACTAGAATAATTAGGAATGCTAGGTGGGCAAAATTGTAATGTAAACAGCTTCATTCATTTTGTTATTGCATAAATGACCCTATTATACAGAGGCACTGGAAAAAATTTGGTCTTGGTTACACCTGTGCAATTCCACTGAAGTCAAAGGAATTTCACCATGCATGTTAGAGTGCAGAATTTGGCACAGAGCCAGCAGCATGGAACCTCTTCTGCATTTTCCAGGAAACAGTTCAGAGGACAGTCACATTGTATTATTTCACTTGTCTGGAACTGTGAACAATGGAAAGACCCACGCACACACACAGAGAAAGCGAGACAGAGACAGAGGGGGAGAGAATGTACACGTCTTTTCTCTTTATAACTTTGGCTCAGACGATCACTATATAACTTTACTAATGCCCAGTCACATTAAACTGATCTGAACCAAGTTCCTTTCATGTGTAACCATAGTTTAATTCTGTTCAACCAGTCACAGTAATTGAGCACAATGCAACTTCTTACACCCACAATCCTTTATCAGCATCTACAGCTCCAGATTCAGAGTAGCAGCCGTGTTAATCTGTATTCGCAAAAAGGACAGGAGTACTTGTGGCACCTTAGAGACTAACCAATTTATTTGAGCATAAGCTTTCGTGAGGATAAGCTACAGCTCACTTCATCGGATGCACACTGCACCTTCCCTTGTTCCTCTTCCTGCAACATCCTTCCACTCACCCCTTTTCTTTAAGGTCACCCTTTTTTACTTACCTCCCCCATCCTCAATGGAGTATGTTTTTGTGTACGTTACTCTAGAGAGACTAGCGATTCAGCGGCATCCATATCACAGAGGGACAGTTGGATCATAACATTCACTCTGCAGCCAGCAACAGTATCCTCAGCTGTCTCCTGCCTGCAGGTCATTGGGCACTGATTTTTAGAGGGGGAAAAAAGTTGATTGAAAATATTGTTTTTTAGCGTTTAAAAGCTACAAAAACTGCTTCCTCTGGAAATGCTGGCTATTTTTCCCACACTGTGCAGGTGAAATAATTGGGAATGCAAAAATCTTTGAATTCCAGTTAATTGTTTTATTTTAGCATCTCTTTTGTTTAAACAATTTTCTTCCATTTTAAATGTAAGTTACACATGCACATAATGGATGCTTAAGAGTTTTTCTATCTTTTCTGAGGGGGTATGAGCCTGCTACGACTTGGAATCAGCCATATAGAGATCACCTTGTTTATTCCCATAAATAGCTCTTTTTCCTAATCAGGAAAGGGAGCAAGAGCTGCTGAGAGGAATGAAAGGGAGGCTATCTCACTTTCATGGCATTGATCGTTGCCAGGGTTATAACATGCAGAGACCTGTCATGCAAACAGCACGGATACCATATATTTCCAGGCATTGAAGTCACCTGATTCCATGACAGAAATACGTGCCATCCAATTTTTCATTTCACTTTTCAGACAGGGATTTGGATGCCTTTCAGAAGCTGGGAAAAGACACTTTATGGAACTTCTTCATTTGGGACTGAGTTTAAAACCCCTAGACAACAGCCCTGGAGAACAGCCAGGCAACGGAACTGGTGTTGGTTTGGATTCCGGGAGGTTATGTGCAGAGTCTTTGCATGGATGGTGGACTGGGACAGGGGGATGGATATTTCAGAGGCGGAGGCCAGAGGATCCACTGCTGAATGGAATCTCCAGCCCGCCCTTTTCAGTGGAAGAACTGTAGCAAATGTTTGTAAGGCTACTTCAGCCATAGCAATGATGTCAATTTCCAGCATCACCAATGTTGCTCCATCTTCCTTCTGTCACCCTGGTGTTACCCGGGGTTTTCAGAACCCCCAAGAGGGGCAACTTAACTATTTCACTCCAGGCGGTGTAAGGAATAAATTAACAGGAACTCAGCGATTCTGTTTGATCCACAGAGTAATGCAAGTCAGCATGCTCTTGTCTAATACTGCAGCTATTAGATGTAAGCACACAGAAACATATAAGCAATAGGTTTAGAACATCCCAGATATTTACCTCACATGTGGAACAGTATTGAGTAATTAACAGCAGGTTCGCAGTGACCAGTTGCTCGCCCACCGGGGAGAAAAGGTGTCAGGAAAAAGTCTCTCAAGACGGTTTCAGAGGACTGCTCCCAAGTACACTCTTCAGAGTAACAGCCGTGTGAAGCGAGCTGTAGCTCACAAGCTTATGCTCAAATAAATTGGTTAGTCTCTAAGGTGCCACAAGTCCTCCTTTTCTTTTTGGAAGTACACTCTATTAGCTCACCTTTTATAACTAACTTCTACAAAACACACAGGTCATAATGACCCTGACTATATCACCACTTTTCTAACTTCCAATAAAAACTTTTAATATCAGAGGCATCTAGACTCAAGGTTTCCCAACCACCAAGGTTTTCAGACTCACTTGTTTACTTGTCTGTCCCCTCCTCCCATTCTGATTAGCAGAAACTGCCAGCTAGATTTGACCATGTCTCTAAAAGCCTGTCTCCAAATTAACCCTTAACTATGTGGTATTCTGTTTCATTAATTCATGGAGCCTGAAGGCACACAATTTGGTTGCAATTAACTTGATCACATTCTGGGGTATACACACCCCTCAAATACAGGGCAACACTGGGAAGGTGTCTGTATAGCTATCAAAGGATAAGCTTCTTCCTGGCAAGGGCGCTTCCCTCTTCTATAGCAAGTTAGTGTCAAAACTGGGACTGAAACCCAGGTCTCCTGGCTAATAGTTTATGAGTAATTCACCAGACCACTGTGCTCAGCTAGGAACTGTGTTTTTGAGCTGTTTGTACATGATTGGGCCCTTTAGGTGCTACTGTAATACAAATAATCCAAAAATAACAACTACAGACTAAGAACTGAAGGCTCAGAAAGTGTAAGGAACTTGCCAGAAGGCACTGTGGCCTAGTGGTTGAGACAGAGACCTAGTGGTTGGGAGATTAGGCCTAAATTTTCAAAACTGTGTATCCAATTTTGAGCTATAAGTTATAATAATTGTTCTGACACTAACTTACTGTATGACCGTGGGCTATATGACCCTTAACTTCTCTGAACTTTAGTTTCCCTTTATATAAAATGAGGATAGTGATATTTACCTATGTAATGAACAGCTAGTCAGTCAGTGGCATAGGTGGGATTAGTATGCAGGACTTCTTTGCTCCTAGACCAGGGATTAATCCGTTAGGCCATCTGGCAGCTGCTGTTAGCTTCCAAATTCACATGATTCCCCTCCCCTCCACTAAAGGTGGCTTTTTACTTTCCCACAAATATCTACATTCCGACAAATAGTTTGCTTACAAATTTCTCAAACATGTATCAAAGCCCCTGGGCACTACACTTTATTTTATTAGGAAAACTTTCACAGTGACTCATATCTGGAAGTGTTGCTTTATCAGGATGGTTCTTCCAAGAGAGGTGTCATTCCTGTGACCAAAGAAGCCCAGGCCCTCTGACAGGGAAAGAGCAGCAAAGTCAGATCAGTCTAGAACCAGCTCCGTTCCTCAGTATTTATAAAGTATTGAACAATTATCCAGGTCCAGTCACTTTCTTCTGAAATAGCAGGTATTCATTGCTGGAATTAAGACTAAGGCCTTGATCCAGCAGATTCCAGTTAAGTCACACTGGTGTCACCCTGCAGTAATGCAGGGGTGAATCAACCCTTCCCATACTGGGATCCACCATCCCATCTAGCCGGGATCTACCACCCTTTCCTTTGGCAACACAGGAAGGTCATGATGGTCGTGACCCCCTGACATCTATTTGCAGCCCAGAGGCTGTAAATCACTAGTTTAATCTGTTCGGTAAGATGCAGCCTACGTGCCTATGATTGCATGGCTTTAACAGTTTTATTCCTCCCTCCGATAGCCATGACTATGGAATCGGATATAAAGGATCTGAACAGATGGGTGTGCCACAGATGTATTCTATATCAGTTTATTCCTATGCCAGGTATTTAAGTGACTCTCAGTATTTTTAAATCAATTCACCATATCCCTCTCTTTCTCCTCCCCCTTACAAATGTTGTTTCATATCTCCTCCTTCCCCCTCCCTGTTTCCCTTCCTTGGACTTCCGTCATGACAAAAAGTAGCAGCCCTAAGCTAGTGTTTCCTTTGTCTTTGCTCTTTAAAGGCTTCAATTGCTGCTCAAATGAGGTAACAGGCCTCATAACACGAGAAGTACGTTTTCAAAACCTAATGTCCTCTGTCCCAGATGTCATCCCTGCCAGAGGCTCATTAACACTTCGCAACAGCAAAGCCATGCCCACAAAGGGAAGGGATCTAAAGAAGATACACAAACAAAGGAGGTGAATGTTAAAAGCAGCTAATGAGAAGAAAACTCCACCTTCCGATCGCAGCACTTCATTGCCAAGCACTAAGAACCTGGGGATTAAAGAGACAATTTAGGAAGACTTGATGCAGAGAATGGAAATCTCCTGAAAGGTATTAAAGAACACAGAAGATCAGCACATACATTTGAAAAAAAAAAAAAGGACAACTTTACAGGGACTAAAAGAAATGTTATTCAGAAATAAACCAGGCATATATCTGATTTCTCATAAGGGAAATTTAAATTAAAAAAAGAAATTAAGAGAGCACAGAGAGGGGATGTGCATGTACTTTTTTTCTTTTAAGGGGTGGCAGGGGCAGGAGAACATAATTCAAAAGGAACTATTGCAAGAACAAATCTGTTTCTTTATAAACCTGCTTATTTTTTTAAAAAAGTCCTTTTGGTGGTATGACAAGAAAATAAGTGTTCATGAGACACCAAGAAATGAAATCTCCATTTTACTGTCTCAGACCATTTATGTGATCTAATTTTTGAAAAAAACATTTTCCATTTTTAATTTTTTTCTACTTTATGTTGCCCTTAGAGAGATTCTGGGTTACCAGCCAGTGAAGGCATAGAATCATAGGACCTGAAGAGACCTCGAGAGGTCATCTAGTCCAGTCGCCTGCACTCATGGCAGGACGAAGTACTAAGCATGACGTCTCCTCCTTAGACCTTCTCACCTGAGCATATCACAGCACTTTACAAGTTGGATAAATATTATTATCATCCCCATTTTGCAGATCAGGAAACTGTGGAACTGGGCCAGATTTTCCAATACAGGTTTAAAACTTGGGGGTATTTGGTTATAATAAATACACTGGATGTTTTGTTTCATCATGTGATTTTATAATGTAATCCTGTCTCAGTGGAGGGAGATAGACTAGATGACCTCTTGAGGTCCCCTCCAGCCCTACATTTCTAGGATTTCTAGAAAGGATGCCACAGATGG
Source organism: Eretmochelys imbricata (assembly GCF_965152235.1). Taxonomy (NCBI): domain Eukaryota; kingdom Metazoa; phylum Chordata; order Testudines; family Cheloniidae; genus Eretmochelys; species Eretmochelys imbricata. The sequence continues at coordinate 6,760,999 of NC_135584.1, read as the reverse complement.
GGAAATGAAACACACATGGCTCTTCCTGAAAATTAAGCTGTTGCTTAAAAATAAAACAAGCCAAGGCCTCTGTACCAGGTGACATAGAATGGATTCGCATTCTCTCCTGTGCTTTGATTTACATAAGAAATACAGATCAGTGCACAAAGTTCACAAATCTTATGTCGGGCCAGATTATGGCCTGTCCTGTGCACCTACCCCCCTACTTCCTTGCACCAGCTACCAGCCTTGCAACGATGGTATGGAGTTTCCACAGAGCTGCTGTTCCCTCTCCTGAGCGAGTGGGTGAAGTCCAGGCTCCACTCTCCAGTGTGCTGGCACACTGGGTGAGAGACACACCATGCCAGACAGGGAGCTGCTACAGGGTCCATGTCCCCCAGACCGCCCTCTGCCTCGGATAAACTGGCAGGCAGATTGCAACTTTCCAAGTCACTCGTCATCCTCATTGAACTTTTAAAGAAGAGACTTTAAAATCTGTGCTTACAACATAGGGGACATGATGGACCTGTATTGCACCTGGTGTTGTCACAACTGTGCAAAGTGCAAGCCACTACCACATCTTAAGGGTAGCATTTTACCGCCAGTTGGTTAATGACAGCACAAAGTTTTTTTTAAAAAAAAAAGTGGAGCGCTAGTCCTGGAGTCTTTAGCAGACAGGGGATGTTTCTTCCAGTCGATGCGTTAGGGGCTCAGTAGAACTGCCAGATGAAGGCTACGTCGACACTACGAGCTAAGGATGGGATTCCTCTGTGAGGGTGCGTACACGCACGCTAGCTCTCATGAAGCTAGTGAGAGTACAAATCGCAGCGTTGCTGTGGCTGCATGAGTAGGAGCGGTGAAGGCACGGCTAACCCATGTGAACTACATACCCCTGGGTTTCAGACTAAGCCATGCCTCCACCGCTGCTTCTACCTATGCTGCTGTGGCTACAGTGTCCTGTACAGTCGCACTAGCTTGACGAGAGCCAGTGTGAGTGTGCGTGTGCAAACAGGGGAATCACGCCTCTAGCTCGGCGTGTAAACCTAGCTGAAGTATAAATGTTCTTGGGCTGAGTTATGTTTGTAGTGGGTAGAACTATTGCATAAGGATCTTGATTGTCCTCTAACTTAACTGGCTTTGCAGCAGCAGAACACCTTTGTTTTTAATGGTGCTAGTCCTGATTTACACCAATGTGAGAGGAGAATCAGGCCCAGAGACAATTTACTGTATTTATTTAACCTGTTTTAACTCAAATATTCCCTCTTATTAAACAAGAACAAAGTTTTCAACAAACCTAAAAAAATCTGATTTTTTCACCTTTTCCCCCACCAAACCTCATCCAGCTATGTGGGTCTTGCTAAAGAAATGAGGCATTACTGGAGTGAAAAATGCACCAATTTTCACTCAAAAATTTCCAAGGAAAATTGAAAGAAAACATGAATATTTTGCAATTTCCTATTTTCATATTTAAATTTCGAAATATTTCTTGGGTGATGGCCATGCAACACTTGGCATTTCTCATGCTTTTGATTTGCAAATGACCTGCACCCAAACATTTCTGGGTTGTAAAATGGCTCAGAATGAAATGATGCATTTTTGGATCATCCTTTTCCACAACTCTGCCAATTACCCAGTTCTCTCATAGGAAAAAAAAAAAATAGCCATTCATTTGAAATCCAACCCAGGTTGAAAATGTAACATTGATGACAGATGTACAATTACAGATCAAGATGCTGAGTGGAGTTTATAGCTTATATAGCTCTCAAGCATTATATCTGCTGTGATACAGCATGGCCAGAGGGCAGCAGGAGAGTGTTAGAAGGAGCCTTATTCCCTGTAGAGGGAAGAAAGTTTGCTATAAATTAATTAAAGCACCTGAAGCCAGTTACATGATTAAAAAAAAACCCTGCTTCAATCAGACAGACAAGAGGAGGAGTTGAAGCAGAGTAGATTGGCATTGGAGCAGAGAGCAGTTTGGAGAGAAGCAGAGGAGAGTTTGGAGAAGTGCTGTGGTGGGCTAAGAAGACCAAGACCCTAGGTAAAGGGACACCTGGTTTGTGCAGAGGGAGGGCAGGAAGCCCCACAAGCTGAAAGGCAGGAGAGGGAAGTAGCCCAGGGGAAGGAACCGCTAGTTCTAGTGGTTTACTGCTATCCCTAGGGCCCCTGGGCTGGGACCCGGAGTAGAGGGTGGGCCCGGGTCCCTCCCTCTCCACTCCCCTCCTCTAGGACACTAGTGGGGCAGTTAATACCCCAGTTCAGGGGCAAGAAATGGTGCCCTGAACCCCCACCCAAGAAGAGAAAGTGCAAGACCCATCATTATAGTAGTGCCGACAATTTGCCACACTACATAGAGGCATAACTCATGAAACAAAGCTCCCCTCCATGGCCATTCTTTCATCTTGACTCACTCAGGTACTGAACAATTCCCCTGTATCTTCCAAGGAGGCATGTTTCATGGAAGAAGGTAGAAAATGTAAGTGAAAAGAGAGGTGCTAGTCATGGGTTACATGTGGTTTGCTTTGATGTAGAGAAGTCAGCCCAATAGCTGTACTGTCCATTCCTGTTGTTTGCGATTCCTTGTTAAAATGTTTAATATTCTGGGGATTTACACAGATGTGATACATAATACTATCAGGATCCCAATGAAGCATGAATTCGTGACCATGGAATAGTAAGTGTCAAGGACAACATTTCAAGTTTTTATTAAAGGTGACAAGTGCCTTATTATTCTTTTTCATTATTTGTATCATGGTAGCATCCAAAGACCTTAGTCATAGATGACGGCTTCATTGTGTTATTTTTTTAAGATGTAACAAAGTTCCCTTGATTTGTGGCATCAGGGTGAGCATAGACTGAATTGCTGGAACAAGGCATAAAAGGTAAGGGCCCAGATCATCCCATCCCATCAAAAGAGAGGTCTCTGAGGGAGGAAATCTCATTGTTCCATTAGAACAGCAAAACCAGATATGAGCATAGAGCTGGTCCTCTAACTCTGCTGTTCCCTATGGATCCCTGGAAGGCCGGGATCACCTCTGTGGACGCTTTGTGCCTCTACACTGCCTTTAGCCCCTGGCATACCTCAACAGCTCCATTGGAGAAGCACTATTGGCCTGGACCTTGTGGGAGCTCCACAGAGAAGATAATACTGCCCCAGTCTGTGATTTCAATGGAACCAGGAGGAGGACAATTTGGATCCTGACAAGCCTTACCCAGCCTCCGCCATCTCACTCATAGACCCCTTTGTGTATTGATTTAAGGGGGCATAATCTATTTTATTCAATCTATTTAAAATAATGTATAACATTTTGATGTAGAAGTGCATTACGAGGAAATCATTCCGGGGTTCAGCTCTTTAACAATCTCCCACTGTCTGAACCAACTAGACAAACAGAACCAGGTGGTATTCTAGTCCTATTCCATCCCATAATTCAATGGAAGTTCCTTTGGGTAAAGCTTTGTCTCCCCTTTTTTGAGTGGTGTGATTACCTGCTGCAGTAAAATGGGTCTGAATGCGCCTTTATTTGTTTAATTTAGCACTTTTGCTTTCAGGTATCACCAGCCTTTGCTGCTGCCATTTCCTAAATTCTTGTGGTTTTTAGATACCAACTACTGTGGCCAACAACATGCCCCTAATGAATACTCTGAGTTGGTCTCTCTTTTTTTTTTTTTTTTTTTTTAGGTTAACCTCTTCATAGTGAGACCAGTTCCACTGAATTGAATCAAATTCTGTTCCTCCATTGTTCAGCCTTCATTGCTTATGGGATGGCCCTCAAGACTGAAGAGTACGATAGGGATAATTTTAAAAAAAAGAGGAAAGAAGATGCACCCGACAGCATTTCAGTCACTGTGCGTTTGCAATGTTGTCAAGGAACTGAACAAACTGAGGATATTAACAGGCTCTGCAGGTGCAGGAAAATAACAGACTCTTCGAACACAGGAGAACAAAGAGACACAGCAAGCAAAACTTCCCACTGCCCAATTTGCTAGCAAAACTGTTAAACAACTGACAGTAGGTTTTTTGGAAGCAGGACAGGAAAGCCAAGTCTATGGAAGGTGTGTGGAAACAGTAGCTACAGATGCCTCAGAGAAAAAGAATCCAGGATGTTGCCAGGAGGTAAAATTCTACTTTCTGTATATTTTGTAGCTTCTTGCTGGAAGCAAAATAAAACGTAGATGGTAATGCTAGCCCTACTTCAGGGGCGTTTCATGGAGCCCGTATAACTTGTCTTTGTCTGTTTGACGTTGCCACGAGAGCTGAAACTTCCAAGTCAGAAACTTCGAGTTATCTAGTGCTACGCACTGTACAAGGCAACTTGAGAACAAAGCACCTTTTACAAAACATTGCCCATCACTTAGTCAAGGTGAATCCCAAATAGCACTGCCAAAAGCCTTTCCCCTTCATCGTGTGTTTTTGGTCTTCAGTTGTCTTATTTCAAGTGGGTGTGTGTGGGCATTCAGGGTGGGGGTGGAATCTCTCATGTCATCACCAAGGCTTCTTATAAAAAATGTAAATAAATTACAGGGAACAAGTGGATATGGCTGTGAATGTAATGCAGTAATAAGAATGCTGAGCTAATCAATTTCAGACATTACATTCCCAAAACACTCCAGAAGCCTCACAGCTTCCATATGGCTCATCGGACACATGCAATAACATGATCATTCAGAATGGTCAGTCCTACATAAAGACAAGAAGAAGAAAAAAATCTCACAACTGGAATAGCTTAAGAGCCTAAGCAAAAGACACAGTAGTAGTGAGTCCTATTTCCAAGTCAACCCTCTCCCTGATTCACAGCAACAGAAGTTCACAGCAAATCATCAAACCTTTGGAGAGATTTTTCATACATTGCTCATTAAGTTCATGGACTAGTGTAGAAGCAATCAGTCCCTCCAGTGAAGCATGGCTAGCTAGATGAACCATTTAAAGACCTGGCAAGCAGTCCATCTGAGTACTAGGAAACAAAGATGTCATGCTGACCTGAGCTCACTGGGTAGACTTTGAATATCCATGTTGCTAATCAATATGTGAACCTTCTGAAGTATTATTTAGCACAACAGAAGATATTATTAGAAGGAAAAGAGCTAGACCCCTCCAGAACACCACTGCAATGCCCTTCATTCTTGAACATTAACCTTCCAAAATTAATTTGCACAAATGAACACAGCACAATCCTATAAGCAAAGATACTACAATGAATAGTGAGAATATTAAAAACTGGAGGCCTCCTTCTCTACAGGAGTATGCGTTGTGTCATTGATTCCAGTGGGAGCAGGATTGGGCCAATGCTCAAATTGTTTTGGGCCACCACTGGAATTCCTTTGGGTCACAACATTGTGAGGTCTCCAGGTGGCAGAAAATATTAGCTAGCCCTACTCTTATAACCACGTCTTTGTTCCTTCTGTGTCCACTAGGTAGTCATGGTCTGATCCAAAGCCCATCAAAGTCAATGAAGAGAATCCCATTGACTTCAAAGGGTTTTTTTGGATCTGGCTCTCAGTGAGTTTCCACCACCATTCATCATCCATGTCTAGTAATAATGCAAATTGTTCAGCTAGTCTGCTTGGACCTAAATAGATTCATTTCATTTTCCACCATTTTCCACAAAGATCGATAGGCCAGAAACCAAACTGTTTGTTAAGGCATCTTCTCTCTATTCATAATTAAAAATTCCTTCAGTCCCATAAGCTTGAATGATTATAATTTCCCTTCTTTGTGGCTGGGGGGGAAAAAAACAAATAAAATGAACTCTTCTTTATTCTTTCTCCCAATGAAGACTCCTTCCAGCATAATGAAACCCACTTTCAACATCCAAGAGTCTTAAATCCTGATCAACTGAGACCTCATCTACATTCAGAGGTTGCACTGATTTAACTAAGTTGGTTTAGAAACTCGTGCAACCCCCTCATGTAGATGTTCTTAAATCAGTTTAAGAGTGCTTTATATCAATGTTGCTTATTTACTAGCCCATTTTCTATATATTTCTAGAACACAACGGGTGCCAGCCTGGTTGAGGACCATAGAAACTACAGAAATATAAATATTAGCTTAAGTCAATTCCGTAAGCCATACTGATATAAGGCACTCAAACTTTTTAAAGAGTTTCTGTACAACACAGTTGTACCAATTTAACTAAGGAAGTCTACATTTCAAACTGGAGGTGTAAATTCCAGCTTGAGGAGATAATCCACACTAGCTTGGATTGAGCTAGTGCATAAAAATAGTAGGTAGCCATGGCGACATAAACAATGGGAGAGGCTAACTGCCCCAACTACTAACCTGTCCGAGAGACTAGTTATGTACTTGGGGTAGCTAGCCCCCACTACCACTCACACTGCCATAACTAACCTCTATTTTTAGCATGTTAGCTTGATCAGCTGGAATTTACACCTTCAGCTCTAAGTGTAGACATACCCTAGATGAGTTTCAAAATTGATTTAGTTAAATCAGTGTAACGTGTGTAGACAATGCCTATTTCAAACCATTTTTTCACTCAAGGGGGTTCACATCTTTTTCTTCTATCTCCTCTAGCTTCCATGGCTCCTTCTCCCCTCAACCTCCAAAAAGATTTTTCAGAAGCAAGGGCTAAATCTTTGTTTCCTGCCAATATCTCTGATCCAAACTTCTGTGCACAATAAAGGCATGGTTCACACAGAAAGTTCACATCTGAGGATTCAAGAGGCCTGGATAGTTTGGAGAATATACAGAACCAAATCTGACTTTTTTTGAGGTGCTCTCACCTCCAGTGGCTTTATAACAGTCCTTTCCTATTACATGTTTTATACCATAGCTTTCAGAGCTCTTGTGACAGGTATATGCAGTATATTGGAAGAGAAGAAACTGAATCTGTTCTCCATCAGTAGTGACATGGAACTAGCAACTGACTGGCTGTTTACAGGCTCCTGGTGGGAAGTATTAATTTCCAGTATTTTTCCCACTGGCAGCAATGTTAGGTGCCTAGATAATCGATGACTAGTTATGACTCCATACTTAGGACGTGATCATCTTGTCATATCCTAATTAGCTGGATCAGCTTGCCTCCTCATTGAGATCCCAGACTGAAAGCATTCTTCCTTTGCCCAGAAAGAGGTCCCCCCTCACTCCCCCTTTCTATTCCACTTCACCCTGGGAAGCATTTTGGGATACTTTGTATCTCTTGTAAACCATATTCTTCTATTTGGGTGTTCTTTCAACTTCATGAAAGTTACACGTTGTTTTCATTTCTTCTCAAGTACCTCAGGTCAAAGAAAGACCAATGTCAGTGGCTTTAAAAGCCTAATAAAGCCTCTCATCCATAGACCTGCTTGCTGGCATGAAGTCAGGGAAAACAAACTAAGTCATCGAGTGTTGTTCAAACTGTCAGATCCTTTTCAGCATGCTCTTCCTGACAGCCTGCTAGTGCGTGTTTGTGGGAGGGGGAAAGGAGAAAAAAAATCCTCATGGCATAAAGCCTAGGGAACATTGGCATCTTTCCAGGGCAGCCTTCTTTCCCCACCCTTCATGGGCACAGGCGTCTGGCAATCTGTTCCACACGCATCCCCTCCCCGCACAGCACAAGCAAGGGAGGCTATGCCAAGGCCAACTAAATGACTTTCCAACAACTTTGCTCACAAGTGCCACTCCGCTCAAAGTTTGGCATCTCGTACTGTCTCCTCGTGACCCTCCCTTCTCCTCCCCTTCCCTGCCTCCCAATGAGCTGGACAGGTTCCAGTGTTTAAAAGCCCATTTACCACTCCCCTTTGTTTAGAAATGCTAAGCCTTGATCTGATTTTATCGACTCCGCTGGCTAAAAAGGAGGACGATGCTGAGGGTTTCAGAGAATCCATCAGTGAGCTGAAAAGCTTCAGGAGCCCTTCAGGTTTGTACCCTTTACAACAGACTTGTTCCATTGAGAAATACAGAAAGAGGAGGTGCACTGTTCCCTAGACCACACAGGGCTTATTTTCATTTACTTCCCCTCTCACTTTTGTGTTTCTCCTTTTAACTTTATTATCTGCACGTTTAGGAGCTGAAGGTCCGTGCCATCATCAGATTCTTTCCCCAGGCTAGATGAATGCTAACACAGTAACTCAGTCTACAGTTCTACACCACAACCACCAGGAGCAGCAGAGACACAGGGTACTAAGAAATGAAAAGGTTGCAATACCCCTATCAGAAAATATTATCATCCCATTGACCATGGTGATTTTATTAGGTATTATTATGTGCAGAGAGAGATGACAAAAATGAGTTTGCATGAAACATATCCTTTACAAATATTTTCCTTTTTTCTTAAAGCAGTTAAAGTCAATGGGGCTGGATTTACAGCTAATCAATTCTTTTTTAGAATGCAGAATTTGGATGCCCTGTTAAGTCCTTTGTGTTTAAAAATTTGGCTTATCTACTTTTTTTGTCCCCCTGATATGCCAGATATGACCTTGCCATTCTTGTCATCTGGGACAAAACTGCTGCTATTCATGCTAGAGAGGGCTAAAAGGATCATATGTTGTAGAGAATGACTTTTAGGGTAACAGGAAGGATTTGTAAAGGCCCACGCCTCATGTTACTTCCTTAGGGCAGGTTTGAAAAGATAGCATCAGATTCTCAACTAAAACAACTTAAAACCAGCTGAGGACCTGCCCCACAGTGTTAATAGACAGTATAGAGAAAATGCCCACCCAAACCATCATGTTCCAAACCTTTCTTATCTGTCACTCTCTCTCTTTACTTTTCACTTCCCACGGAAAAGAAAATGTAAAGAAAGTAAGGATGAACCACCAGCTTTGGTCAACAGAAGGAGCAGCGTATGAGATTTCATGCAAAGGCTGAATTTTAGTAAGATTGGGGAGGTAGAGCCCCAGAACGATGTCACTAAAAACAAATTTAGCAAAATGATGTACACAGGCAACATGGGAGCTGTTTTGTTTGCTCCTAACAATTGGATAATTTTGACATCCTGCAACTTTATGTAGGATAATAGATGATTGTGTACTAGTGTTGAAGATCATGTTAGCACTAGCAGGTTATTCTGGTCATGCTAAACAACAAATACAGTGGATTGAGAGAGTCCCCTTTCCTGCTGCATGATTTTAAGAGTCTACAAGCTATACAGACAGTCTGATGATGGTATGCACATTGCATGTCTTGTGAAATGCTTTATAGTACGAGAAACCCAGCCTTCCTAAAAATTATCGTTGACTCATTCCTGTTTACGAACATTGAGAAACTGATAGATTCAGCCTGCAGCTATGTGAAAATCTCTTTGCCAAGCCATGCAGAACTTACTTTTGTGTCTGCAGTGTATTGGCATTGTATTACCATGACAAAACCAAACTCCCACCATTGATGGTAGCCTTTCCTAATACAACAGTCCCTCTATAGTAATATACTAGTGTACACAAATGATAACACAATGAAATGGATGTGTAAACACCATAGGATCTCTGTGGCAGTGGTGCACAGGTTTTCAGTTTCATTCTTGTCTTACCAGAGTTGTTAGCTGTTCAAGCATTAGTATAACGTTCAGTGATGCAAAGCATGCCTAATATCATTGCAACGCTATTGTTAATGTACTGCTCCAACAATTGTTATGGGGAAAGGCATGCTGGCCTCAGTTGTTGTTGCTAAACATTTCTGCAGGCTCTGTTCATCAAGAGCATAGTGCCATCCATAACATCACTGAAATCATAGGCCTTCTAATGTAACATTTGAAACCGATTCATTACCAATGTGATTAATGCTGAAGCCACCCAAAACTAATTCAAGTTGCACCATGTTTCAGAGGCAAAGAGGGAAGTTTGCACTAACCAGTACACTACAAACAGAGATGGATGGGCATTAGATTATCCAAGATCCATGGATATTAAAAGCTGGGAACAGATGCGAACTGCAATTTTATATAATTTGCACAGATACTCTCTAGAAGGCACTACTGCCAAGAATAGCATTGCAATATGAGCAAGACAGCGTTTCCCAGATGTATCCTCTTTGGGAGGTCATCATTCCAGGGCTAATTTAAAAAGAATGCGGTGCTTTCGTGAGTAGGTCAAGGCATGGATCTCAGACACTTTGGCCATGGGCTAAGAGACTCTTTGTGGAGTTCTATCCCTTACTCTGTCCTTTACTAGTCTTGTGAAAAGGAGGAGAGGAAGGTCTATTTATCTAATAAGTCATAAGAACAGCCCTACCGGGTCAGACTAAAGGTCCATCTAACCCAGTATCCTGTCTTCCGACAGTGGCCAATGCCAGGTGCCCCAGAGGGAATGAATAGAACAGGTAATCATCAATGAATAGGTAATCATCAAGTGATCCATCCCCTGTCGCCCATTTCCAGCTTCTGGGAAACAAAGGCTAGGGACACCATTCCTGCCCATCCTGGCTAATAGCCATTGATGGACATATCCTCCATGAATTTATCTAGTTATTTTTTGAACCCTATTGTAGTCTTGGCACAACTGTCATACAAATAATAACAAAAATACAAGGTTGTGTACAAAGATACTGCTAAACATATAATATCTGCACACTTGCCTGCCAAGTTACTCCACAACCAGGATCTAACTCATTGCTCTGTAAAGTGATTTGGAATATAACCAGAGTATTAAAAGGCACTCAAGAAGATTACCATCTAACAAAATGTTATGTTTTATTGTAAAATAATAATAATAGTGTGGTGTAACCAGTATAATGATTTGATGGTGGCTCTTCACCAAAGTTTGAAGAAGTTCCTGCTCTTTTCCAGCAAAGAAATTCATTTAGTTTGCCCGTAAAAAGTTTCCTGAAGGCATGAAGTGGTAAACCTGAACATTCATCACCAGTGGATCAGCAGTGGTAGATGGGAAGGCAGCAAAGGTAGGCTGCATTGAGCTTACTGTGTCTTTAAGTCACTGATGGATTCACTCATGATGCAACTAGACACAACACAGCACTTACATCTTGCTGCATCAGTGGTTCTCTAAGCAGAGATCTTCCTCTCTTCCTCTTCCCCCTCCTGGGCCCAAAAGTACTTTTGTCAATAACTGGATACAGTGGCATTCTGCCCACAAGCCCAGCTAATCAAAATGTCCAGTTTTTGTTTCAAGGGGCCTTCGTGGCAGAAATAAATATAATTTTTGTTTGGTGGGTTTTGCTTTTTCGTTGTTTTGTTTTGCAAAGTCATAGTTTTGCAGATTAAGCTCTACAGAATATAGTCTACTCCATTTTATGAAATTTTAAGTCAGCTATGAAACAGAAGGCTTGATTGTGGTTAAACAACTATTAAAATGCCATTCTTTTCTAAATGAATAAATGTGATAGGAACAGAATAGCAAAGTCTCTCCTGATGAGCAACCATAAAATACAAAATCCTCAAATAACCCCCACACTCGGCCGAATGAGCAAACAGCAACACAGAATGCCTTCCCTTTGCCTTCTTGCTTCAGGCATCATATGGCTGATAGAACGGATAACGTGACAGATGCATCCATTCCTCATTCCCAGCCTGAACTCCGGTGGCTAATTGTCATCAACATCATCACTGCCACCACTACAACAGCAGCAACCCTACCCAACCTTGGGCATCGTGGGTGGTGTCATGTCATTCACGGCCCCACTTGTTCGGTGTAAAAATCAGAACGTACAACAGCCTTCTGCTGAGCCACGTGGGTGCTGCTTTATGGAAGGTACATTGCATGTTTGTATGACGCTACCGAGGTGCCAGTAGGTGATGGGGATGTGGCTACAGCGTTCCCTAGCCCTTCGAGGGAAGACTGCCTCGTTTCTGGGTTTGATGACCTTGCTCTTGTGGCATGTTTTGAATCTCGGTAGCTGGTTGTAGAGGTAGTTTCAGAAATCATCTATTTCGCCCCTCCCCAGTTTGGCCCTTTTCATTTGTTTGCATGATTTGGGGGATAGTCTTCTCTCTCCTGACTTCCCCTACATTTTCCTCCTCTCTGTCTCGTAACTTCAGCCAGGGATAAAAAAGACAGGAGAACAGAAAAATAGCCTTCATGCATCTATTTCTAAGCACAACTGACCACATTTTAAAAAGGTATTTTTGTCATCTTTCAGTGCAGAACTATTTACAGTTAGTTTGTTTTTCCTTCTTATCCTCCCATGACTCCCTGGCACCCTCAGATCCTCCTGCCTAGGTGCATGAATGCTCCCAATCACACAGGTAAGATTCAGATGGAGTCCTTGCAATGTATCCTTCCAGCCAAATCTACCCCTTGACCTCCAGCTCCCTGTATGCACTACTTTCAGCTTTGCTGGAGGTACAAGCCATGAAATGGCACCAAGCAATGGTTCTAAGCAACCTTTGCGTGAAAGTAGTAAGAATGCCGGCTTGGCCTCTCTACCTTAAGTAACAGTATTTGAGTAGGAGAATATTTCCATAGTTTTATGTCTTGAGAGGGAAAAAAGACACATATTAGTGCAAATGCTGACTCCATTGCGCAGCAAATACAGTGCTGGAGTATTCCAAGTCTAGAGCTTGTTTAAGGCACACAATGTCTCCGAAAGCTTACTTGTCTCCTCTCCATCACAGGCCACAGTGACTGTTTCACAGAAGTTTTGGTATCCAGCAACAAATCTGTAAGAACAAACCAAAATAGGAAATTACATTAAATTCACTACTTTAAAAAAAATCACACTCATTTCTATAAATGCTTAGATTGTTTGGTTTGTTTTTTTTAGTGGCATGCTGTAAGCTTTCTAATGTAGCTGCTCAAAGCTAGTGGGAGAGAGCCTGTTGGCTTAACTACTCCAGCCCCCATGAGTGGCAGTAGGAGAAGCTCTCCTGCCAACATAGCGCTGTCATCGCCAGCGCTTATATCAGTGTAACATATCACTGGGGCAGGGGAGGGGGAGTTTATTCACTCTCCTGAGCAACAGAAATGATGCTGACAAACTGTAGTGTAGACATAGCCTTTGTTAGTTGTTTGCCTTGTTCAGTTTATCATTCAAATCACAAGGTATGTTTTCTATTCCCTGATTGGATGATTGAAACAATAACACATTTCCTCTAACAGATAAATAACACTTCCAATCACAATAACATTTGTGACATTTTCACACTTCATGACCATTACAGCAAAATACTCAACTGTTGGCCAAATGCTTCTGAAGAACGAACAGTTGGATCATGAACGAACAGTTGGATCACGTGAACTAAACTTGGTGGTTTCCTTTGTGAGCATATTCACAAATCACAATTCTTATTCTTCAGCCAGCTCTTTTTGGCACTGTACTGATTTAAAAGACAGAAGGTCCAACCCTCCGTTGCTCTTCACCTTGTGTTGCCATTTATACGAGCACAAAGGGTGAAAAATGTTACTGGTACAGAATGACTACACAAGCAACAGGGCCATGGAAACTCAACTTCAGAGGATAGTAACATTATCCTCAGGATTGATATTTGACAAGATAAACCCTATTCAAAATGAATTGATCCTTTCTGCTGAACAGACCCCCTCCAGTTTTCAAAGTGTACTCAGATGGAAGTGGACGGTTCCTATTCACAAATGTTATCAACCAAACATGATCACAAGAACAAGTAATTCACACAATTTTTTTCCGGATGCAATTCCATGTGTTGGAACCTGGATGTCAGAAAGCTGGCTTTGCCATGGTTCTTGAGGTCAATTGGAGCATTTGAGACAAACATCCCTAGATTTAAACATCATTGGCAGGGCATTCTCCCAGAAAGCATCTAGAATTCGTTCTTGTACCTGATCTGACAGTGTGACCTTCGGAGCATAGAGACAGACTCCTCTCTTCTCTCAGGTTTCCCCGTGTAGTAACACAGTGGGTGGAACAGAGGGTGCTTGTCAGTTTGGGGGTGAGAGGAATTAGTTCCTTTCTCTTTCCCCTTTGAACGCAGGTAGATTTTGTCTGTGCTTTTAATAAATCATGTGCATACACCCTGAGCTGGGAATGCCACTTTTATCATTCATGATAATAATTATAACTATTTAAATACTCTTAGTAAGCAGAGGGCAGTGATCGAGCCCAGTTCCTCTAGAAGTTTCTGAACTAATCTTGGACTTGTAACAACTAAAGGCCCATAAGAAAGGGGGAAAACACTAAAAAAAGAGTAATGCTTTTTGAAAGCCCCTACTGCTTGATCCTCTGAAAGATGCAATTTGGGTTCTTATACAGCTCCCATCATCATGCTATGTCAGTGCCTCACAATGTACATTTTACACACACACACACGCACCCCCTTCAGTCCAAAGGGACTGGACTATTTTTGTGTTTCTTTCTGCAGCCCCCAACTCCCATTGAAGTCAGCACTACACAGGGTGAGGCCCTTCATTTGTAAAAGGGATTAGGGTTACTTAAAAGGCTTTGAAAGTCATCATAACCAGTTAAGGACTCCTGCAGCCCTGAAATGTCTGCGTGAGGCTTCAAGTGGGTATTAGAGAATAGAACTGGGCCTGAACCACAACTCTGGATCCTACCATCTCTGGACCACAAGAGGGTGTTTTAAATCAGAACTACGATCTGGGTCTGAGTTTTACAAATAGCCCTTGTCTCTATAATGGTCTGAGCCAAAACCCTGGATCGGTACACACCCTTCACTGCCCTTTCAGCGTTCGAAATCTGGATGGGGGTAAGAGTTTGGCTAGTTGAGCCCATCTCTCTTAGGACTCTCACCCTATTTGCAAGTAGGGAAAAGCAGCAATGACTCTGAGGTCTAGAGGCCCGACTCACCACTGTGTTATTCCAGTTTCATATCTGTGTAACTCCATTGATTTGTCATGTAGCTCATTTCCAGAACCTCCTCCTTTATGCAGATAGGAATTAAGTTCCTCCACCGAATCAGGCCCTGTATTTCTTAAAGCAGTTGATCCCCATTGGGGATTATGCAGATGGCGGTACATTCTTCTCCCTATTGGATGAGGTTCTGGAAAGGAGCCACATAGCTTGAGAACTGGTGTAGTTTTACACTTATTTTAAAAAGTTTTTAAAAAACCGTAAACACCTGATTCTACTGGAAGAAGATCAGGCACTCGCCATAGTAGCCAGAGTTACACAGGAGAAGACAGGAGTGCTTTCCTCTCATTCAATCTCTCTCTCAGACATATATATCTATAATAGCACACACACACACACACACACACACATACACAAAGGCATTTTATCTACACTAAGCCTATGGATTACTGGCTTGCCCTTTGCAAAAAAAAAAAAAAAAAAAGAAAGAAAAAAAATGTTGCTAGGCAACCAGGCAGGGGTTGCTATGGCATTTTCAAGTAGAGCAGCTGGGCCAATCAGTGCTAACTGCAAGCTAGTGAAGGCGTAAAGCCTCTAAATTTAATGTCAGTGCAGACAGGAAGGGAAGCTGTTGAGGCATGCATGATGCTGAGCGTGCGCTTACTAAATGCGGACAACATGGCCCCCATGATTAGGACCAGCACACTAATGAATATTCATTGGGCTGATTAAAGCAAAGTCAATTAACTACTTGACTGCTTGATTTTTTTTTTTTTTTTTTTACTGGATTTTATTCTTCTCTTTTAACCATTTTGCCACAGGGGCTGCTCTTGTTCTCTCCTCCGCCTCCCTCTGTCCTTCTCAGAATCTTCTTATGCTGGTGATTGCATGTGGGGTTTTTTTTTCCTTTATGTTTTTTACTGACAATAATACATCCTATTCCAGGTTTTATGGCTTACTTTATTTCACCAGTAAATGACCTTCTTCTAGGGTCACTGTCTTCCACTACAGTTGTAGGTAAACTAGAAGGTCACATTTTTCCATCAAGTTTTTAAAACATGCCACAAGATTTAATTCCAAATACACAGCTAAGCAATAATACTGATTTTAAGCAACACAGTGGGGCCCCCCACACCATTCCTAGTGTAATAGCACTGAGGATTCTGCTGGGTGGAAGTCAAGGGATAGAGAATTTTTATTTTGTTGTTTAAACAGGGTCCAGACTATATGGACTTCCAAAAATGAGTCTTGTGGTAAATCGAATGTGATTTTAAAATAATGTTCAAGAACAATGATTCATTAAAAAGCGTTTTCAGTTTTGAGAGGTGCCGCTCCCTACCCATGTACTGGTGATGTAGTATGATTATGAAGAGGACTGCATATCTGATAATTATCATTTTTCAAAATGTGTCTGCACACGCTAAAATATTCTATTAAATTAAAATTAAATACAACAACATTATTGGCCAGAAATCAAATTGTGTGAATTCAGCAACCTCAAAGCACCATTCCCTTCAAAAATCTGGGACAAGATGTTCTCTTACATTGCCTTTCCACTCCCTGATTTATTTTGAAAACTCTCTCTCTGATTCTTTGTATTATATACACAACCATTTCACAGAAAGATGTGTCTACAGGACACACAGCTATGAATCTCTTTCTGTATTGAGGGATATTAATAGCTGCAATTAATACCTCTGATGGGTAGTGGTGAAAACCTGAACGTAGTCCCCTAGCATTTGGACTTTTGTCTTTGTCAGTTACTGAATTGAAAAGGTTCAGAAATAGCTGGGCTTTAGAGTACAGTAGGGGTTTCTAGGTGATGTCGACTGATCCAGCAACATGTGCATGTATGTAAATTTCAGGTACATAAAAAAAATGTTTACTTCCTTTCTCTGTTCCTTCCCCTTCAGAATAAAAAAGTCAACATTCAGATTCAAGCATGGCAATCCAGATTTACACAGGTTAGAGTGGTGAAGGGAAAAGGAAAATTTAAACCAGATCAATTTTAAAATTAAGTAGCAGGTGGAGGGAGTGGGGAAAGAAATAGGTTTCAGAGTAACAGCCGTGTTAGTCTGTATTCGCAAAAAGTATGCATCCGATGAAGTGAGCTGTAGCTCACGAAAGCTCATGCTCAAATAAATTGGTTAGTCTCTAAGGTGCCACAAGTACTCCTTTTCTTTTTGGGAAAGAAATAGTGAAGCTTAGCTGAACGAGAGAGTCCCCCCCCCGCAATGCACAAAGGTTGCATTATTGTTCAACTGTATGTTAAAAATGAATAACCAATTTTCCTTGTTTAAAGAAAAAAATCCGGGGTCACGTACATCTTTATATCATTTTACTGGATGATACACGTTCCATAGATGTGCACACACACACACAGGATGGCTATGAAAAAAATTAAAAATAAAAAATAAAGAAAAGGAATTAACTTGGCATTTTTGTTTTGCTATGGAAGTTGTACTCATTGAATACGACAGCCATTCCCTCAGCAAACATATGGTATATTTCAACGTTCTATTAACAACGTAGTTCCAACTTTTTCATCTATTTTACTGCTACCAAATATTTAACACCTGGCACGAATCTATAAATTACTTAAGGGTTCAACAATCCATGGATGATGTTGCAGAAAGCATCAAATCATCAGGGTGCTGTTTCTAGCACACTTGAGTATGAGTTCGTATTTCCATCGTACTGCCCTATTTGGAGAGGTTTGCATTTCAGTCATCAAAATCGGACCCGTGGTATACAAACTCTCAGCTCAACGGGGCACTTGTATTTATTTAGCAAAATATGAAGAGAAACAACAATTCAGCCATTTGTAAATGGAAGGATGGCAAAAGAAATGGAAGGGGGTAGTCTGTGCTGTCTCCTTTTTGTCTTAGAGCTAACAAAATATGCGTCTGGGTGTTTTTTTAAATCTGAATTTTTCATTCATGTGAAATAATGCCTCTCTGTAGTTTAACAGAAGGAAAAACCCCACAAATGCTATAGAACCACTTCATTCTTTAAAAAGAGAGAGAGAGTCCATCGAGGGAACAGAGTTCAAATTCTAATTAGGTCACAATTGAAATGTAGTTGGTGGTGTCATTGATGTTTGCCTACGATAAAATATAAGACAGTGCATTACAACTCTTCAATCTTTGCAGTCTCTGGTCAGGAGAGGACATAGCACTAGCAAGCTGGGGTGTTTCAGGTCAGGATTAAGACGCATTAACAAATTCATGTGGCAGAAGCTTGCTCAGCACCTGCCTATGATTTGCCAATATTATCCCTCAGTTCCATGTGCATCAACTTCTGTTTTCCATTTAGTGAGAGAAAGGGTATCCGAGATGCTCCAATTTTGGGTCATTGACATGTTCAGAATGCATTAGCTCCAAAATTTCCCTTTTAGGCACGGCACCTGCACTAAGCCAAGAACTCAAAATTGTGGTTTTTATTGCCCATGATCCTAAGGTTAAAATATTCACAAAGGACAGTATATACACACTAGATAGATATGGAATCAGGAGGGGATTTAATTTGTTTTTTAGATAAAAGGCAACTTTTATAGAAGCTATTAAAATAATGAAAATCCAAACTCAGAATCTATGTTTCCAACTGGAAACCTACAGAAGGAACAGGACATACAGGGTTAAGTCTCAGGATCTTGTCTGATGCTCCCAGCCTTACCTCCTGTCACTATGTATTTTTATTCCAGCACACTGGGGTGAGTTAAAGCTGGTGGCATCAGCACAGAGTTTTGAGCCATGTTTCTGAATTTTCTAGCTTTTGCTCATCTAATTCAGACGTTTTAATTGTCCTTGAATGTACTTTTCAGTGGAAAAAAATCTTTCAAATTCATTTTTTAAACCTCACTGATTTTCAAGGAAAATATTTCCACTTGAAATCCCTTCTCTCTCCATACACTGGGTGTGTCAAGACAGCAATTGCTTTAACAGGCAGAGGTGGATGGATAATATAAAAGCTACAGCTGGTCAAAAGTCAATGAGTTGGATATTTGATCAACATCTCCAACTGGTGGGGGGCAAGGCTGCCATTGCAAAACTAATTTGAGTTCCTCAACTATTTTTGTTGCTGTCATCTAAACACAACCCACATAGCTAAAAAGAAGCCCATTTAATGTTTCAAGGATAACAAAACCAGTCAACCAAAAACACGCCCCCCTCTCAGACACCCCTCTTGTAAAACTAGTCTGGCAGGAATGGCTGCCTTATACATGATATACCCTGGTGCTTCCATAATATAGTGTGTTTCTTTCTCTCTCTTTTTATGTATGTGTAATATATATATTTATATACACACACACACACACGCACAGAGCTGTGTATATATATATATATATAGGCACGCATGGATATATAGATACAAACTCACTTTTCAGAGTAGCAGCCGTGTTAGTCTGTATTCGCAAAAAGAAAAGGAGGACTTGTGGCACCTTAGAGACTAACAAATGTATTTGAGCATAAGCTTTCGTGAACTACAGCTTATGCTCAAATAAATTTGTTAGTCTCTAAGGTACCACAAGTCCTCCTTTTCTTTTTGTGAAACTCACTTTGTTCCCTCTTCAGAATTTGCTTCTCCATCTCTTTTTTTCTGCTTTCACAGTCTGTTTTCTGATTTGCCCACTTTGCTCTTTTCCATCCTATTCCTCTCCCAACAGATTTTTTCCCCTTTCTGCCCCTTTTTCCAGTCTTTTCCATGTGGAACATAAGCCGAAGCATTCTCTAGCTGGAGTCAAATTTTTTAATGTGTGGAGGTTCAAACCAGTTAGTAATTAGTTTTTCATTAGTGTGTTTCGCCTATGAGAACCAAAATATCACGCTGAGTAACCCGTTCAGCTAATAATCTGGGGTTAGTATCTCTGGCCCCTGAAGTCAATTCCTTGAAGTTGTTAGAGTATAATAATAATAATAATAATAAATACCTAGCTCTTATATAGTGGCTTTTCATCAGTAGATCACAAAGTGCTTTACAAAGGTCAGCTTCATTAGCCCCATTCTAAAGATGGGGAAACTGAGGCACAGGGAGGGGAAGTGACTTGCCCAAGGTCACCCAGCAGACCAGTGGCAGAGTCAAGAGTAGAATCCAGTTTCCCCAAGTCCCAGTCCAATGCTCTATTCACCAGTTTCTGGCTGGAAGAGACACGCAAAGGCCAGAAAACTTGAGGATTTGAGCAACACCTCTTCTCTTGTAGCCAATAAGGTATATAATGAAGTGAGTTGCTGCGTAACCTGCCACTCATCAGCTGGTAGCTAGAGGTGCCCCAGGTATATATGCCATCCCAATTTATATATGGTGTATTATTCTCCAGGTTGTCCTGCCTATTTTATGCATTGCAAGAACCATGTTCTCTGGCTGCCAGGAATAAATCAGCCCTAGAAAGTCTAATAGCTCAGAAGCCACCATACCATACTATCACCTTGCACTAAAGATTAGCATTTGGTGTAGGGATTTCAGTGGAAGGGTCAACCTCAGACTTTATCCAGAACTTGAAGGGTTATGGAGTTAAGTTTCTCCTTTAGTTTCTCAAAAGAGAGGGAACTTGAAGCATACTCAGTCACACCCCACTGCAGGAGGATGTCACAGGCACCACCATAGGAGTGTGTGTGGGGAGGAAGAAATGGGATCTCAGTGCATGAGACAATAATGGCTCTGATGAATAGGGAAGTAACATCAGCACAGTCCTTCTTTGTGTAATCCTTTAGCCTTAGTCATTAGGTTTGGCGGAATGGGGAGTTCCTGAGGCACGTACTGTACAAAGATCTAGTATGGGGTGGTGGTGAGGAGACAAAAAGGAACCTGCTTTCAGCTCATTAAAGTGAGGTGGGGAATGCAAAGCCCTTAAGGAGTGGTTCTCACCCCCACAGCCCAATCAGCACGCAGCTGCGGCCCATGTGACGTTCTCAGGGTCACACAGGTAGTATAGCTATTATGTGGATGCGGCCCGCATGACATAGAGCGCTGCGGATGCGGCCCGTGGTGATAAATAGGTTGAGAACCGCCGCCCTAGAGGCAGATCTCAGGAGAACGAAGATCACTCGCAAAACTCTCAGCTGCTGGCAGGAGTGGGGGAAAGTAGGATTACAGATGCTGAAGGAATTGGGGGTGGCAGGCACAGCTGCAGACTTCTGGTGGCAGCCTCCCTGGAACAATGAAGCAGCCTGAGGGCCAATTTCAGATCTAAGGGTGTGACCCCGAGCGAGGATTTTGCAATGTTTGCTCCCCATGCTCTCAAGATAAAAGCATCCAAATCTGGCAAAATGAGCGTCATTATAGGCAGAAAAGCTAATGTTGGTATGAAGACAATGCCGCTTCGGTACACATGGAAACACTTGGGTGAAGTGTGTCATATAAACATTAGAATGATAAATAATAATAATCGGAATAAAAAAGACAGAAAACAGAGCCAAGGTTGCCACCCTCCTCTTAATTCACTTCTCTTCCTCATTATGCTTAGATACTGCAGAACATAAGGCACATGGTATCATGTCCTGTTGCAAGACCTCTGTAGTCCAGTACTTATACACAATGGTACAAGTCAAGGACAGAGCAATTGCCTTCAGTCTGACACATGCCTGCTTGACAGAATAGCCAGGGGCTGTCTGAAAAGTGTTATTCAGAAATCTCCCAGCGATTTAGTTATCTATAATCTGGGTTGGGCCCCTCATGACAATACTTACTTCAGGGAACCTTGATGACTAAATCTGCTCACCTGCCAATTAACGTTCCTTAGGAAATGAGTGATGGAAAATTACTACAGGAGTTAGTGAAATGGCTCCCATCTGAATCTTGCTAACTGAAATTCTATGATCTTTTTAAAAGATAAAATATTTCAAAGGGTTAAAAATAATAGAAACTTATATTAAGGGCTAGAGATTGATCTCAAACAAAAATCCCAGGATCTGGATCCAAACCTTGCAGACCACTCTCTCTCAGCAGAAGACACCAAAGTCATGGCACCTAAAAAGCATGGCTCAGGTTTGGGAGTCTCCCTCACATCCTCAGCCATGAAGACCGATGCAAAGAATTCATTTAGTTTCTCCACAATGGCCTTATCGTCCTTGTGTGCTCCTTTTGCATCTCGATAGTCCAGTGGTCCCACTGGTTGTTTCACAGGCTTCCTGCTTCTGATGTATTTTAAAAAATGTTTGCTATTACTTTTTGAGTCTTTTGCTGTCTGTTCTTCAAATTCTTTTTTGGCCTTCCTAATTATATGTTTACACTTCATTTGCCAAAGTTTATGCTCCTTTCTATTTTCCTCACTAGGATTTAACTTCCACTTTTTAAAAGGATGCTTTTTTGCCTCTCACTGCTTCTTTTACTTTGTTGGTTAGCCACGGTGACACTTTTTTGGTTCTCCTATTATGTTTTTTAATTTGGGGTATACATTTAAGTTGAGCCTCTATTATGGTGTCTTTATACATCCTATAAGTGTTCACCTGCACAAACTAGCAAGATTCTTTTAAATTTGGCCTATGACTTGCCAGAGTGCAGCCTGTAAGACATTGCGGGCTCCCACACTCTACCAAATAACGGATCCAGTCCCAGCTCAGACAAATCTCCCACTGATGTTAAAAAGCATCCCTCAAGACAAATAAGAAACTTAATATTCAGCCACTGAACACAAATGTGTATCCCGTACACAGTATGACCGACCCCCAGGGCTCAAAAATCATGAGTCAATCCCTAAAAAAATCACAAGATTTTTAAAAAAGTCATATTTACTGTGTTCTTTCTATTGGCTTTCTGGTTTTTGATCATTTCAGGTTCATATATCAAGCTTTTCTTCACAACCATGAGGGCTAGAAACTTATACTTTTATAAAAATGAAGGCTTAGGTTCTGGCGTACTCCCCCAATGCTGGGCGCTGGGGCCCTTAAGGAAAAGCACCAGATACCACAAGACTCATGAGACGCTGCGCACATAAAAAGGCCTGCCGATTGTTTGACTCATTTCGTGAGAAATTTCAAAATTCTTTGTTCTAATTCAGAATGAAAACAAATTTCAAAATTGTGGAATTTTCCACAAAATGGAAACTTTTGGTGCTCGGCTAGCTAGTGATGGGCTGGGATCCTGAAGTGCTGAATCGTGTGCGGGTGACTGACTGCTCAAGACCTAATGGACCTTCGCTATTAGTGAGCCTGCCTCAGTACACCTGGGCTTCTTTACTGAGCAGCATGTCATACTTTGTTTGGGCCACATTGTGGCTTACACACTGAGCCCATTCAAGGGAGTAAGAGCATAAGGAAACCTCAGACTTTTACGTGGCCCACCCACATGTTTTCTTCTTTCCTCCACCCAACTGGGTGGATGAGGAGTAGGCAGAAAGGGTAGTGAACAGACTCTGCCTCCAGTTCACCAGCCAGAAGAGCCCAGCCATCATGGAGGGGGAAGTGACTTATTGGTTGTCAAGCGTATGAACAAATTACTTCCCCCGGGAGCAAGGGAGCCATAATTTCTTCCCTGGATGCTCCTTGGGGTGGTGCAGCTATATGCTGCTCTTTACTCATGGTCCAACCATCCAAAATCATCAAAGAAACTTTAAAATCAACACCTCTACCGTGTTTCTCTATTAGCAAACATCGAACCTCCATCGAGATATAGCCACAGCACGAGAACTTAAACGTGCTGAAGACTACTGGGAACTTCCCACCTGTCAGGTTATAGACAACATTCCCCAACAATGCCTGAAATCGTGAAAATCACTATGGATCACATGCGACCACCTCATGTCTCTGCATCCAGCCAGGGATTGACAAAGTGTCTGGACCTCATCCACCATTCCAAAAAAGCACATTCTCCCCAACCCAGCAAGCCGCCCTCCAAGTTTTGACCTGCCTCACAGACTTTGGACTACACTGAACAGCATTTGAACAAATCATGGAAGAGGCAGCTCCTTGATGCACAAGTGGAAAAATCAAAGACTCCCCTTTGTGTGACTGTGGTGAAAACATCCAAACCGTCAAACACATTGTAATACAGTGCCCCACATCTGGATTCAAACATGAAATGGATAATATCCACAATGTCACTGAAGAGGCCTTGAAATGGCTTATGGACTTACAACTGCATCTACAGAATGTTGCCCTGCAGATGCCAGATGCACGCAAGAGATCGATCGTCCTTTATTAAGGCACGTCATTGCCCTTTCTGTTTAGCTTATGTAGAAGGACATCTAGTAGTTCTTATAATGGTTAAAATAATTTTTCCTGCTCATAAGCCCATCAAAGCTTGGAAAATCTGTTCCCATCTTCATAAAGCTCCCTTCCCACTTCATTATTTGGACATGCTGGTTAGCTATTAGGGGTGCTGGCCCCCATTCAGCTCTGTCTGTGCGTTCAGTATAAACATTTTACATCTATTTTAACAGAAGAGAAAAAGCACTGAAACCTTGGCTTGCAAGACACAGAATTCAAAAGAAAAAAAACCAGGTGGATTTTTTCATAGATATTTAGGTCAGAAGGGACCATTATGATCATCTAGTCTGACCTCCTGCACAACGTAGGCCACAGAATTTCACCCACCACAGTGATTTGGCAAACAGATCTTTAAAAAGGTAAGAAAGACTCTCCTTAAAGCTACACACAAACACACACATAGGCAAACAGACCCATATCACCCCGAGGCGCTATTGATTTAAAGTGCTTCTGTGGTTCTCCTATTCTCAGGGCAGCTAGGGGCCTGCTCACGTCAAAACACCAATCAGAGCAGCAGCTGGGCTCCTGTAAATTACATTCTGACTGCAGTGGCTGCCCGTCAGGTGAGAATAATAAGCGTGGCACACTTTGGCCATGACCCTCTTTCCCCCTCACTACCCACTGGCACACCTCTTCTGCTAGGAGTTTAAGGGAGTCCAGAATAGGACCATTCTGGCAGCTCTACAGCGGCCAGAGAGTCCCTGTCTTATTCCAGGTATTCCAGCAGGGCTGTTCCCAGTCTGGTTATACTGCTAGAGCAGCCTAGAAAGGCCACAGTGCAGCAGAGAACCAGTCTCACCATGTTGAAATTGAACTGAATATTCAAAATTCCTACGAGACTTTACATTTTACAGCTTATTGTGTTCTCAAAGATTTTGAGTCAGGGCTTCTGGAGATCTCCGGACTGATCATTATATGGCAGATCAGTGCCCCTATAGCATAAAGACTGGATGAGAAACCTCAGGAGAGAACAGATGTGTAAGACCAGCCTTTGACTCTGAAGGTCTCCGACAAAGCAATCAAGCACATTACTGATAAGTCATAAGCAGGTGAAAATGTGAGAAACTACATGATTTTCATGGTAGTCCCAGGACCAGGGGCCTTTGTACAGCCCCGTTCTTGTGATGGATGACTATGTTTTAAAATATGATGGTGCACTACACCTGCAAGTCAGTTTCATCTTTAAATCCGCATGATTTCTGTAAAGCAAACACTGTTAGCTCCTGAGAGTAAAGGAACATCCACGCTGGTTGTTTACCAGTGGTCTGGAGAGGATCACCACAGACCTGTCTGTAAAAGGCCAGTCTTAGAGAACTTATTCTGGGTTGCTGAACCCCTTAAAGCCAGACAAGAAGGTAGCGAAAGGACCCTTCCCTGGGTGAGAGTAGTGGTTGAATATGCACTTGGAAAGAAAATTAAAAAGCTCTATGAAATTGACCCCAACCAATTTCCATGCTTCTGGGATTGCTCTGGGAGCGATGCAAAGCACACATGTAATATGGGGCTTGACATTTGAAAAGCAGGCTATAAAGAGGTAAAAAGAGCAATTGTGGTTAACAAAGGAGTACGGCTTCCCCATAGTTCTGGATGAGGACATTCCAGCTGAGAAGAAGACCTCGTCTCCTATTATCTGGACAAGAGACAGACAGACAAACCCTTCCCTCTCCTGATAGCTGATAGCCTTGCTCCTTGCAAGCCATGAGGGTCTCATTTTAAACTTCGACCGTAGGAGTTTGCAGGTTGTCTGTGTAGAAAGTCCACCGGTGCTGAAGAGGGAAGGCGGGACTCCAATAATGGGGTAACCCTGCTCTCATGGGCCGCAGTTGGCACATACACCCCTTTGTTCAGAAACCCTCAACCTTTTCTGAATCAGACTGGCCTCTCTCTTGCGCTAACACACTCAATGCCATCTCCCCAGCCCCATTAGCCATGTTAAATATCTCCCTTTGCCCTCTGATCTCACCCTCCCAAACAAACCCACCCTTTGTGCCCACTTGCCACTGGCAAAGCACAAAGACACCCTTTGTGCTGAGTCAAACCTCTTTCAACAAGTGCCATTGAACACCAATAGAACAAGCCTGTGCCCCGCGTGAAGGGGGCAAACTTCTGCTGCCATTGGTAGAGCCAGGAGCCATGTCACCTCTTGAGGAACGTGTTTGCACTCAGGCAAGAATGTTGAAAAATATCCCTGACCCCCAAATGTTTACCTTTTGATCAGAGGTTTCCAATGTTGCCGCCATGTATTAAAGCTGAGATGCTCATAAAAAAAACCCCTTTGTGTCAACATAGTAAATGACTCTAATTAGGCTGGTGGTGCAATGAAAATGCTTAATTCATTCTGATGAGGCAGAAGGAAGAGCTAAAATGTTTATAGACAATGGGTGAACAGGGAGATATAATGCTGAGTGCCAGCTTTAAATGCAAATTACCGCAGAAATCTTTCCCTCTCCTTTTCCCTGTCGCCAATACCACACTGTAATCTCCTAGTGCAGTAATTAGAAGTGAAAGGAGCCACATAGCGGGGCCTCTAACAGCAATACTAAAGAGACTTACATTTAAAAAAATATCTGCCTTTAATAGAAGGCAGCATCATTTTCCAAAGTGCACTGATGTTGTAGAATTTAGCATGGTAGCAGGATCAGAGCAGCAATAATTTGGTGGGTATTGTGAAATGGCATGTAAATGTATTGTGTTTTACTCCTTATGGGTTGTGCATTATCTGCAGTGAACGTATCAATAGACAGGGCCACTTTGCATTCGGGAATGAGGCTGGGCAGTGTCCTCAAAAAAAAAGTAAAAATGAGAAAAAGTCAACTCTTGATTGATTGGATTGGGATATTTCCCCCCATCCCCAAGCGGCAATCAAACTGAGCTGCTAGCAGACTAGAGCTACACAGCTCCTGCAGTGTTCAGTCCACAAAGGAGATCATGAACTGAATCCAGGCCTGCAGGCTTTGTGGGGAGGGTTGAATTCAATCCTCCAGGAGGAAATTTTACCCTCCTACATCATCTCCCCTTCCCCCACTTACTTACTTACGGTAAGTGGGTTGCATTCCTGAGTCTGGTTAGAGAGGAGCAGGAAAATAGAGTGGCAGCTGCAGAGACCAAGAGGCCTGGTTGGATTAGGGGACAGGGAGTTTTATTTGCTTTACAGTGAAAGGCAGAAGGAACCCAGCTTGACTTTCAGATCCCAGGGTGAATTTGCAGCACTGGCAAAAGTATTAGGCCAAATCCTCCACCGCTGTCAGTCATCTTAGCATCACAGAGTCAGTGGAGCTACACTGATTTACACCAAATGAGGATCTGGTCCATCATATTTTGATTGTAAGCCTGAGAGAACTTAACCTGAAAACTACTGAGTGAGAGTAAACATGGAACCTCATAATATCATTCTTCGTGTCACTTTTCAGAGCAGATGACTCTCTTTTAATTCAACCAGTCTCAGTGTGCAAGAGTTCTGCATTTGTTCAATGTGGACTCTGGAAGAATGGAAGTGTTTGCTGGGGGGAAGCGGGGGAGAGAAGCAAGCAGTGCTGAAATCTCTGCAGTAATTAGCTCAAAAAAGACTGGACACCCCAAGAGCAAATAAAATGCTTATTGACTTTTGACAGAACTTTTCTACGGAACAGGAAATCTTAAAACACTGAGGGGTCCTGTTGGTATCCATAACAGCATGGATGGACGTAAAAGAAATAAAATAAACATTTAGGTATGGTCGGAAGCAACTGAATAAGCCTCATTTATCACAGAGAGATTAACCATCTAGTGTCAAATTCTACTGAGATGCAGCACGTTAGTGTGAGTGATCAGAGAATTAAGGGTCCAGTAGCACTGGCTTAAGCCAGGCCTATTGTGGGCAGGTGCTGTGTAAACTCATCCTCCATTGCCCTTAAAATGCGTCTCAGTATTGATCTTTAACAATTACAAGGGGAGCTAACTAGTCTGAGTTATGCAGATACAAATGAAATATTCAGTTATACTGTAATGTAACCAGTCAGTCAGTTACACTTTGTCATCACCTGGCTTGGGTAGGGTTCATAAATTGACTCCAGGTGTATGGGAGGAGTGAGGGGAATGAAATTGAGACCTCCCAGGACTTGGGGAAACCAGAGACAACACTCCATCCAGAGATTCCTTCCTAGGTTTCAACTCACCCCGCATATCCCAGGGGAGGAATTTGGGTGTTTAAGCAGAGTTACATACAGTGCAGACATGATAAATAAAGCTCAGCATCTTGATTTAAGAAAGAATACTGTAGCCCAGCACATAACACTAGGCTGCAGAGCAAAGAAATGCCCTCGCTTTTCCAATCTGGATGCCTGGGTTAAGAACTCGGTTTGGTCACAAGCTCAGTGAATTTAGTTGTCTCAGTCTCGTTCCCTAGTGACCATTTGTCCATATCCCAGACCTACCACCCATTTCGACAGAGTTGGTAATCTCTTCACAAGAAGGACAGAACTAGTCACAGTGTCAAGAGAGTGAGTCAAATATATCCCTACTACAAATCCACTGAGGATAAAGTGTTTACACCAAGGATTTATTGGAACCCTTGGGTTAATGACTTACAGCAAAACAAAATAGTCACTTCTTTTCCCATTTGCAAGTTAGTCTTGATTTTAATAAAGACAAGAAAAGATAGTAAAGTATGACCTAAACTAGACAAATGGGACTGGGATGACCTTTATGTTTTACCGGTAGTAAGTGTTGCAACAGCTATATTCCAAAAGCCATAAGTCATCAAGATCACATGGGACTGATTTGATCACAATAGCCTCTTACAAGTTCTAAGTTTGCTAAGCAATAGAAAGCAGAGATTGATCAGGATGTGCAGAAGTGGTGCATATCAGGTAGAGTTTTCATAAAAAGAGTAGACTGTTATCAGCTTTTCATTCTTTAAGACAAATGCACTGTCAGCTGATAAGCTCATATATTCATTTTGGGCTTGTCATGTCCATTGTATTCAATACCATAGTCAAGGTGACTAGCACTGATTAGCGTAACCCATTGTTCAGGATGCACTATGTGCCTCTAACCCTGTGGCTCATCCACAGAAGATAGTTCCCTGCGGTTGCCCTCAGCTAAGGAGTTTAGTCCTTTAGCTCAAGTGGCAGTTGTCTGTGTGTAGAGCCAAAGGTCTTGAGTTCAAACCCTAATGCTGGCTTGTGATATATTAGCGCGCAGAGCCTAGTTTGATTTCTTGACTTTCAAAATAATGTAGATCCTGGAAAGGCATCGAGAACACTTCCTAACAATTTGGTCCAGGTCAGCATCTGCTGCAGGTAATCAAGATTTTCCCAGATACTCTCAAGTGCTGGCAGCGGTAGCGGAGTCATGGCTGGGCACTGCAGTCCTTGCTCACAACTGGTAGCACCACAGCTGAGTTGTGCAATCATAATCAGCCAACCTAACAGAGCATGCTGGCCCCACCCCTGCCTTCCTCACCCATGCTACTCATTCTTACTCATGTGGGCAGGCTCACGGAAGCCTGTTATAGAGCTGGGCCCTTAGAAGGCCTGGCTTGGTTTAGCCTGTGATTGGTGCCCAGTGTTCAGGTCAGATCATTAATAAAAAATTCCCTTCCTGACCTGCACAGTAGCAGAAACTCCCCCTGGAGTTTAGGTCACACACAAAACGAGCTCTCCTGGAGGAGTCCCCAGTGCACACCACACCAGAGAGAGATCAGTGCCAGCAACTCCCTCTCCCTTAGCCAGGAGCTGCAACATCCCACAATGACTCTCCCCCTCACTCTCTCTCTCTCTGTATTTGCTCAGTGAGACAGAAGCAATACCAGTTTGCAGACAATAAACCATGTAAAGGAAGCATCAATTAACTAGAATACATGGATATAGTATTTAATTAACTGATAGGCTCCATGGTTACTGTATGATGTCATGGAAACCTTGGAACTCTTGGGTGCAACATCACAGATGCCAACTGGGAATTTTAACCACCACATTTATTTTTAATTAAAAGAAGTCAGGATTCAAACTTTTGATCTGAAAAAAATTCTGACTCTCCCAAGTATCTTTTCCACTAACATAAATCTGTGTGGCCTTTAGTGCTGCCGGAGCCTTGGTTTGGTGCCTTTTGCAATATGGAGGCCAGATGCATTATTCACTCCTTCAGGGCCACTGTGAGTAGCTAAAAACAGCAGGGAGTCCGGTGGCATCTTAAAGACTAACAGATCTGTTAGTCTTTAAGGTGCCACCGGACTACTTGTTGTTTTTGTGGATACAGACTAACATGGCTACTACCCCTGATACTTGACACCATGTGAGGAGCTAAGGCTCTT
Organism: Eretmochelys imbricata; assembly: GCF_965152235.1. Lineage (NCBI taxonomy): Eukaryota > Metazoa > Chordata > Testudines > Cheloniidae > Eretmochelys > Eretmochelys imbricata. The sequence continues at coordinate 6,730,854 of NC_135584.1, read as the reverse complement.
TGTTCAGAAAGTAAAAGAAATAGCCCACAAAGCTCTAGGAAACAAGATTAAAAAATCATTAGGAACTAGCTTGTTAGAACGTAACATAATAATACTTTGCATTTATACACTGCCTTTGATCTAAGGATCTCAACGCACTTTACAAACATTAATAGATTTTAAGGCCAGAAGGGACCATTAAGATATCATAGAATTGTAGAACTGGAAGGAACCTCGAGAGGTCATCTAGTCTAGTCCCCTGCACTCGGGGCAGAACTAAGTATTATCTAGACCATTCCTGACAGGTGTTTGTCTAACCTGCTCATTAAAATCTCAAATGATGAAGATTCCACAACCGCCCTAGGCAATTTATTCCAGTGCTTAACCACCCTGACAGTTAGGAATTTTTTTCCTAATGTCCAACCTAAACCTCCCTTGCTGCAATTTAAGCCCATTGCTTCTTGTCCTATCCTCAGAGGTTAAGAAAAACAATTTTTCTTCCTCCTCCTTGTAACAACCTTTTACATACTTGGAAACTGTTGTGTCCCCTCTTAGTCTTCTCTTTTCCAGACTAAACAAACCCAATTTTTTCAGTCTTCCCTCATAGGTCATGTTTTCTAGACCTTTAATCATTGTTGTCACTCTTCTCTGGACTCTCTCCAACTTGCCACATCTTTCCTGAAATGTGGCGCCCAGAACTGGACACAATACTCCAGTTGAGGCCTAATCAGCGTGGAGTAGAGCGGAAGAATTACTTCTCATGTGTTGCTTATGTAACCCTTCTGCCCGTCAGAGTTGGCAGCAACAAGGGCCGGGTTCAGTATCTAGGGGATCCATTCCAATAACACAATGCAAAACTGGCTCGAGCCCCCACCCAGTGACCTGGGACAAATATGTACCACCCCCGCTGAGCGCCTCCAAGAGGCAATACTTCCCCTCTCGCAAGCACATAGTCTGAGTGTAGCAAAAGCCTTTTAATAACAGAGAGAAACAATGTGGCAGTATGTTGGGGAAACACCACCAACAGGATTCATAACACAACCCATGAGCAAAAAAACCCACCCTAAGCAAATTGGGGCATGCCCCTTTCCCTTTGGTTACACTGTTAACTCATATTTAGCTTGTGGTCCACTATGACCCCCAGATCCCTTTCCGCCGTACTCCTTCCTAGGCAGACTTTTCCCATTTTGTATGTGTGCAACTGATTGTTCTTTCCTAAGTGGAGTACTTTGCATTTGTCCTTATTGAATTTCATCCTATTTACTTCAGACCATTTCTCCAATTTGTCCAGATCATTTTGAATTTTAATCCTATCCTCCATAGGATCATAGAATAACAGAGTTGGAAGGGACCTCTGGAGCCCATCTAGTCCAACCCCCTGCCCAGAGCAGGACCAATCCCAACTAAATCATCCTAAAGCACTTGCAACCCCTCCCAGCTTGGTATCATCCGCAAACTTTATAAGTGTACTTTATCTGTACTCTATATGCCATATCTAGTCAGACTTCCTGCATTATGCAGGCCATAGAACTTCACCCAGTAATTCCTGGATCAAACCCATAACCTCTGACTAAGCTGCAGCATATCTTTTACAAAGATAGCCAGTATGGATTTAAACATTAATCAGCCAAACCTCATAACTTTAGTGACGTAGACAAATATTATCGAGAGTTTACAGCTGGAGAAACTAAGGCAGAGAGAGTAAATTGTTTGCCCAGAGTTACATGGTAGGTCAGTGCCAGAAATAGAACGCAGGGAGCCTGAGTCAGAGTCTTGTGTTCTAACAGCTGTAACATTGCTTTGTTAAATAAGCCTATGACAGGTGTTAAAGTCTAGTTTCCAAAGTGCTATTTCTGTGGTACAGCATGCAAAGTTGATTTTCTTTTAGACACTGAAGTTAAATCCTTGCATTCTATATACAAATACCAACTATCAGACACAAACACTTCTGCTCAAAAGAAATAATTCATTTTATGTACCTAATCTGCACATCTTAATGCCCTTTTTCCATTCATTGCAGAATATTTACCAATGACACCAGTTCGGGCCCAGTAGCATACATCAGCATATCAACATTTACTGGAGAAGACTTTGATGAAAGCCATTGGCCTGAGACAGGTAGTACGCCGATCACATTCTACTGTCAAAGGAACAAGGAGACTTGCAGTGTACTGATGTAGGTAAGTAACAGTATCATTTTCTGTGAATAAAGGTGTGCATCAGTTATAAGGATCCATTGTCTCTGTTTATCTATGAATTACTTTATGGATTGTTCTGACAGAACTACAGCAAACTCCCTTAAGGCCATTGCTGATATATTACCTTTGAAAGAGAATCACAATTTATTAGTCCATACGTAGAGCGAGAGATAGATGTGCGCTGGCTTATTTTGAAATATTACATCATATATAAAATGAAATAGGGGGAAGCTAAATTTCACAGCTATAATTACTTTGAGTTCAGGTGGCATCGTAAATAATCCATTCACGATTCACTCTCAGCGTTTATTATGTCACCAAAGCAATGTAATTAACACTGTATAGATGGGTTATACACCCAGCAGACGCATGGAATCCCTGGATCAAATGCACTGTGACACTTGTATAAAAAATAAACAAACATAGTTCATCATTCATAAAAATCCACCAGTCGCACTCATGAGGATGGGCAAATGCTGGGAGAAAACCCCCCCTGCAATTATTCTTTCAAATGTTTAAAGCTCTGATCATACAAACACTTAAGCACATGCACCCACTGAGGTTACTCATGTGGAAAGTTATGTCTGTGATTAAGTATTCACAGAACTGGCAAATATATGATTTTGTGCTGACTGAGTTCATGCCGGTTTCTCTGTTCTCTCTCTGGGTGTTCTAGCAAAGGAGTTTACTATCAGAAGCATTAGACAAAACAACAAGTATTGCAGAATCTTTCACGGAAGTGTCTGTTGAATTTGAAAATGGGATTATTCATACTAGAAGTCTGAGTCTACACATGATGCTCATCCAGTCAAGGAAGAAAAATTGATCATTTGACTTACACAGCCAACCAAAACAGCCCAACTTTGTCTCTCAGTGAACTACTCACAATTTACAAATCAAGGATTACTCACCAAAAAATGACAAAACATTCTAACAATGAATACATTTTTTTAAAAAAACCATGACCTATTTTCAGAAAATCTGAGCAAAGAAAAATTAAATTAATAAAATAAATTATATCCAGTTCTACCCAGGAATCACCAAGTTTGACCCATCAGAACTTACTGTGATCAATAAGTAGGAGGTTTATTCCATACCACGAAAATATACCTATCAGGATTAGTAAAGGCTTCACTGACAGTCTGAAGAATGGTTGGGGTAAGGTAGGTTGAAAGTTTTCCATCAAGACTTTTTTTTGTCTAAATGAAAATTGTTGAGGAAAATGTCTGCTATTCTTGAACTTTTAAAACTTTTCATCTGAAAACAAACAAAACAAACAGTTTTTGGCTGAAATTTTTTAGTTTTGGTTGCCAACCCCTCCCCTCCATTTTTTAAAAATGAAAAGTCAAATTTCCCACAGAAAATATTTTCATTGACATGGGCGGGGACAGGAGGGGGAAAACAAACAATCCATTCTCTGACCTGCTGTACACAGGGGAAAGGGGGCAAGAGAAAGCATATGAAGTGAGAGGAAGATAAAGAGCGGCGATGAAGGGAAAGCTAAAATATCATCCAGAGTTTTTCTGTGATCTTGAACATCATTAAATAATTAATAGTATTTTTTAATTCTGGGGCTCTATTTCCTTCTGGTGCTGAGGTGTCTAGAAAACCCACTCAAACTCCGTTTATGTGATTTATGATGGGAGCTGAGGGAATGATCCTAACAAACTCCAAAACCACAAGAAATTTGATGGGTGTCCGATTTTATTAGGAAATCAAAATTCAGACTAAGTTCTCAGAAACATTTGCTAAAGGTTCACAAACCTGAGCCAAGATTTGAACAAACCAGGGAGCTAGTTTATGATGTTGCATCTAAACCAAACAAAATTTCCAGCTTCACATACTTCTAATGTAAAACAAGGTGAACCCAGAAGTTTCAGATAGCTGTATGCCTCAAGTTAAAAGTGATCTTGACCGCAAAACTCAAAGGAGGAACTAAGGAGGCTACAAAATCAATCCATCTCAAAACTGCATAACCCCCAAAGGTAAAACTATTGAGCTGCTCAAATATCTGACCATGAAAGGACAGATTGAATAGTACCAAAATAAACTGAATAAATCAAATCAAATAATAATTTCAAATAGTTTCATTTAACAAATACTATTTCATTACTCAGCAAACAAACTATTTGACAAGTATTTGTTGACTAGTTATAGAACAGTTTTATACTGCAAAAATATTAAAGGAATAATGTATTACATTAATAACTGAAATATTCAAATGAATTCTTCACCTGCTTCTAGTCTGCCGCATTGACTCCTTTTAATGGAATGGCAACCCCACAATGCACACCTGCCTGTTATTTGTTCTGTGAATAAAAGGTTCTGTTAACTAGAATTTATGGTCTGTTTACTGGACCAATTGGATCTGTACCTCTCAAAGCACTTACACACAAGCTCAACTTTAAGCTGAGGCTTAATTTTAAACATTATGCACATATTTAAAGTTGAGCAGGTGTAAGTAAGTGCATTGCTGGATGGCAGCTATAGCAAAGGAGAAAGAAATACTTAATTTCCGTGTGTTTTGCTGAGAAAAGTTTTTCCTTTACACCTATTTAAATTTGCAATATTTACTTCAGATTCAAATTCACTTTTGCTTCATAGTGTACAAACACTGATCAATACACAGTCAGACTCACTCTCTGAGCAGTCCATTCCCTTTTAGTTCATGTTTTACCACTACAACTCCAGGGCATGCACAAACTGATGGCTCCGCAGTCCCATTTGAAGGAAAACGTCTTTAGGCTTTTGGGAATGAGGAGATTAATTTAGACCTGGTTGAAAATATTCAAATGTTAATTTTTTGCGGGATGGGGAGGTAAGAGGGTGTCAAAAAAAGACAAGACTTTCGTTTGCAAAAACATCTTCTATTTTCTGACCAGCTCCCGGATAGTTATTACAGTTTAAAAAAAATCAAATGGAAATAGTTTACTTGCATTGAAAATGGCCTTTTTCAGAAATGAAAATTTTCACAGGAAGTGCCTCTTTTTAATTTTGCGAGTTTTTGCCAAAAAAATTTGGTTTCTGGGGTTTTTTTTGTTTCCTACTGCTAAGGGGGCGTGGGATAAGGAAAAGGGGAAAGAAAAGGAGGAAACAAAGATCCAAAAACTCTGAAAAATATTTTTTTTTGGTCAAGAAATTGGAAAACTGAAATTTTTCATTAAACATATTTACCATCACTCAACCAGGTTGAATAGTTATTATTCCAGGTGTATTTAATATGCTCTTTGGGGGGGCGGACTGGACTAGATCCCCCCAGCCCTACATTTCTGTGATTCAGAGGTTCTTTAAGATGCAGTTCTGCTCTGAAAAGGGACTCTGTAATTTATGAGAAAGAGACAAACAGACACGTATATTTGTTGCCTCTCATGGATTTCATGACAAAATATATTTAATTTTTTAAACAAAAGGACTTTTTTCTTAACTGCCAACTTTGAAAACTTCATCTGGGACTGAAGAATCAGGTGGGGTTCTGTCGTTGATCATAAAGATTCTATAGGACAGACCTGTCCGCACACACACAAGAATAAATACAGTGGGGTCTATTTTTAGAAGGGCCGAGGCCCAGCTCCTCACACTTTGCACTTACAGTATGAATTTAGGGGCTCAAATCTGACTACCTACCTAATTTACACCTCTGGTAGACAGAAGCATATGCACGCCGTGTGAAATCCTGGCTCCATTGGAAAAAATGGTAAAATTCTCGACTTCAGGGCCAGGATTTCACCCTCAGATTCGTATCTGAAATTGGATCGTGGGTGCAAACTATGTCCATTAAAGGGAGGCCTTCCTTAGGAGAATTTGGCCCAATAGGTCCACAACAGACAAAGATACAGGTGGGCTGGCACGGCTCCTCAGCAGAAGAGAAGATTCAGGAGATTAGACTCATAGCAGAGTCTTTTATTAAACAGTGGCTGCCTTTCTTCTGGAGACATTATTTGATGCCAAGTGGTGTGGACAATTTTTTTTTAAAGTAAAGAATATTTAATGTCATACACAGAGAAAAACGGCCCCTTAAATTATTTGTGGCATGTCCTCTGCGCTATGGAGGAACAAAGCTCACACTCTCAAGGTGTTGAAGCAGAGTTCAGGAGCAGCAATGGTAGGCAGGAAACAATTTATGGTCCTCGGGGAGAGATCTGCTTGGGTCCTGAGGAATAAGATAAAATATTAGATTTTTTTCACAGGGGTAGTGGAGATGAGAGATGCAAATCCATTTCACAGGGATTGTGCTTTCCGTCTGTCAAGCGGCAGGATTTGCAGAGGGGAGTTAATAACCAGGTTTGATTTCAATGCTGCTTTTCTTTTTTCTCCTCCCGAAGCTCTGTTCCCAAGGAATTTCACAGCATGAACAGGGCTTCTCCAAAATGAGGGGGAAATGGTGGGAAGGCAACAACAGAAACACATGGAGACTATGCCCAGCTGATTATTTCAAACAGTTCTCTTTGGAGTGCTTTTTGCTACTGATGTGATTCATGAAGGACAACCTGGGTGTCCGAAAGAAAAGCTGATCACCTTAATGCTTTTGTGTACCATACCCAGATCCCTGTGGGATCCCTGAGTTTGAGCCTTGGCATCATAGTCAGTGGTTACATCTGGGTCCTGACTGAGGGGGTTACTGGTATCTCCCCGGAGCGGCTGCAGCATCCCATGCTACAATGGAACAAGCTCGTTGTGCGCTGTCCTTTACACTAGTCCTGCACTGAGAGAAACATTCCTCTTTTTACCAAGAGATAGCTATTAGGGTATTAGTAGCTGGAAAGAGCTACATAAAACTGACACCTACATTCCACTTGCTGAAGAATTACACCTTCATTTAGGACTCCCCCCCCCCCATTAGACAAATGTCTTCCCCTCTCCCACACAGACAGACACAGTTCTTTCACACAGACAATTCAGTGCCGGAAAAACATGGTGGGCCGCAAAGATACAGGGTCAAGCTTTCAAAGGCAGGCCCAGCACAGGACGCTGAAAATCCTGAATGCCAACTTTAGTATATCCCCAGCAGCTATTTGTGGTCACTCCACAGGGTTAAAACAAAACTGGGGGGAAAAATCAAATTATTTAGAATACCAAAAAATCTGGGGAAATCAAAACATATTTTCCAGCTACCCTCTGAGCAGACAAAAGGGATACATTTACTGGCTATCATATTCATTACAAAGTATTCACTTTGCTTTAATACTAAGTAGCAGATTGATCAATGAGTGTTTGTGACCCAATGCCCACCCCTTTCGCACACATCTACAGAGCTACTGCACTAAGGGCAGGCTGCTACAGCTTTCCTGCTTTCACCACCAGCAGGGAGTTCAAAAATTACATGTGTGCTTGGAAGAAAGCGTTTTTCCCCCTCCCCAACCACAGTATAAGGATGAAGGCTACAGGCAAGTTTGCTGACCTCTCAGAGTAAATAAAAATAACCCAGATTGCCTCCATTTTCAGTTTGTCTCATCTCTACGGGCTCTTTCTCCAAGCCCCAAAACTCAAAATCCTTCCTTAAGGGATTGATTTCTCAGAAAATTAGATCATCGGCGAATTGTGGAGCACACTGCTCTGTTACTAGGATTTCAAAAGGGGCTGGCATTTCCCCTCCCAGCCGCAGGGAAGGGGAACTAATTAGACTGCAGTTTAAGCACTATGGGCTCGATTCTGTCATCCAGGGTCCCATTGAGAGGCACTTCACATATTGAGCAGTCCCATTGGCGCTGCTGGAGGAGGAAGGTGCTACTCAGTGGGAGGAAGGGCGGCAGAATCAGGCCTGATTGTATTAAATTCATTTTTAAAAAATGGTTGTGCAAAACTGACATGAAATTCAATGCAAGCCTATCACTCTCCTTGCTGCACGTGCAGCAATCAGCACCACTCGACGGAGGCAAACATACCATTGTTTGACATTAAAGATGGGTCAGAGCTGCAAAACTTGTTACTGGATCCCTGCTTTGAGCCCTGTAGAGTTTGGATGGAAGGTTTTGGTGAGGCTTCATCTCCCCTCTCAAAGCACTTTGCAAAGCTAGGGGAGTATTGTCATCCCTGTTTTATTGGTGGGGCCACAGATAGAAGTGCTAAGTGAGTTGCCCAACATCACAAACCAAATCAAGGGGCTGATCCAAGAAAAGAGCATAGGTATCCTGAAACCCAATCTATTGCCTTAATCCCTAGCCATTCCTGAATCCCATCACGGTGAGAGATAAGGATCAAAGCTAATTGTATGTACATATACAGGGCACTGATTTTCCAATGCCAGGGCTTTAATCTAACATCCAGATCTCTTTTGTGCACTCACAACACCCTAGAGACCCATAACATAGGTCATTTGTGCCTACGCAGTCTCAGTAATAGGATGCACAATCTTAAAATGGCTTAATCTGTAATTTTATTTGGAACGGTTTGGGGGGGAGTGAAAATTAGCTCACAGGCAGAAACGACATTTGCCAAGTTTCCATCCAGAGAGTTATTCAGATACCAAATTCTATGCTCCCAAAATAGGGCGTTTGTGTCACAGGGACTTGTGCCAGCTCACTGGCTATAATTATTATTTTCCCCTCTCAAGGTCTTTATTGATATCTGGGATTTTTTTTTTAAAAAAAAAGGCGGGGGGGAGAAGGTGAAGGAGGGATTTCATACATTCCCCAAACTACACCACTCAGTTCAGTTAAAATGGGAAGTTTTAACAACCTGCCAGCTTCTAACTTCACAGGAAATGTCAGTGCCACTATCCGACTTTAGAGAAACCCCAGGGATCCATTACTGCAGTTTGAAGATGTCCCTGCACCTCCCTTTAAAGTGAATGCTAGAGCAGCTTGCTTCATTCTGTTGCTGCTGTGCGCCACAATATTCCTTTGAGGAGATGCTTTGCCATGACAAAATAACTGCTGACAATTTCATTTTAATTTTGTTTTACATTTTCTTTGGTATGTTTTGATCCCAAAAATCTTTAGAGTGCAATTTTTTTATGATAATAAAGCTACTATTTATACAGTGCCACAGAGTCATTTCTCGGCTGGTCCCCTCAGCCTCCCACCCCCTTCCCTTTTTCATTGATTTTTCGAAGGAAGTGAGCTTTGAAGCCATGACATATCCTCAGCATCGCTTTAATAAAGAAAAAGAAATGGAAAGGAAAAGAAAAGAAAAAACACCCTAGAAAGAATGTAAGATCACTGGTGACACAAACTAAGGCGACAATTTATTTTCAACTATAAAATAAACACTGAAGAATGTGATAATGTCAACATGACTGTCAGCAAAGCATGCCCTGCTGGAAGTCATTCTCTGTAGGAGATGGTAGGGGGTTTTGCCCCCCCTCCCCAAAATACAATTTTTTGCAATAAGGCCAGAGTGCAGGAAGACATCCCTATTCAGGGAGGCATATAAGCACATGCTTAAATCCCTACGCACATGCTGAAGTACTTTCCTGGCCTACATATCCCCAACTGCCTGGGAAGCCATTTTTAAATAGGGTAATTCAAGAACTTTAAAATAATTCTGTCAAAGTTCTCTGGCAGCTGCTTGCCACCTAAATTAAAATTCTAAGAATCCCAGCAAACGAACAATTAATCTAATGGAGATGATGCCCTGATACTTTTTCTAGTATAACAACTAATATCCAATATTCCTTGACATTGTGAACATTGCTGTTAAATGAAGCAACCAGCCATGCTGGACAAAGCCTGGAAATGTTATCCTTGGGCGATAGGAATCCTGAGGGGACACCTTGTCTCACTCATTCTGAAGCTTCCTTAATTGTTCCAGCTGCTGAAAATTTTAACAATTTCCCCAGCCGCCATGCCAAGTTATGTTAAGCCCTTTGTCTGGGTGATATGCCAACCAAAGGCACAGTGAGATAAGCAGAGCTGAGGGAATTGCTTAAACTCACTTTCATGGGGATAGTTGCACAGTCCAGGCTTGTTCTTTTAATTTTATCATCAACTTTGCCATTTATTATTGTCACATACCTGAAGCCACCACTTCTTGCACCTCCAAAGCCTTGACACATGGTCACAGTTCCAAAAGGGCCTCTGACAATGGTACCTTATGCTCTTTGTCTGCCTTCCAAGTCTTATATGCTTAGCTTGCGGGCGAAAGCATATCGACACTGCCAGCAGCTCTACCTAGGCAAAGAAGGGATGGAAGAGCAAGTTGCTTTCTGCCTTGTGCATCAGAACAAAATCCTCATTTATGTTTCAAATCCCAAATTTCTGTTACTGCTGCTGCTGGTGACAGTGCCTGATTTCCCAGGAATAGACTGAGTCCACACTTGAACAAGTCTTGATTCAGTGCCTAAATTGATCAAGATAACCTGCACGCACCTTAAAGCCCCTTCTCACTTCCAGAATGTTGTAAAAGGGGTCTCCGGTAAAAGGGTAAAAGGTAAAAGGGCCTTAATATGGAAGATCCCCCATAGGTTAGGCAGACAGTTACATTTCTGGCACTTCTCTACATTTTAAAGAGACCATCTGTGCCTCCGCTAAAACCTGAGGGCCTGAATCTCCAATGCCTTGCCCCCTGTGTCATCATTTCCACCAGTGAACAGCAGGGTTAAAGTGCTACTGGGTCAAAATGGCAGCCTTTGTACAGGTGGAAGGCACTGGAGAGTCAGGTCAGATGTGCCTATAGATAAATCTGTGTTCCCTGCTTGGATTTATGGCTATGTTCCCCCTTTGGATTATTTCTTATTACAAGAGAAATCTTTACTAAACAAAAGAAACTCTCTCTCTCTCTCTCTCTCTCTCAGACTCTCAGCCAGGTTTGTTGCCATCTATCTGTCTAGATAGAAAAGTGAAAAACCTTCCCTAAGATCACTCTCCCAGGATCCAGCTACAACACAAAGGCCAGGGCATTTAGAAAAGGGCTGCATTTCTGTAGCTCTCAAGCACAAAGGTTGAACTCTATTGGATTTTGGAAAGGCTAAATCTTCGCTGAGGATCGTTATGTTTAGTCAGTCATCTGTTGAGAGGTTTGCACCTTTCCCTTCAAGGTCATTAACAGAGTGAAGGATTCTAAGATGGGCTTGATCTTGATTGAGAAATAGGATTGTGTAACTACCCGGAGCATCTTGCAACTGCTATAAAAGCCCATTCCTCATCTGCATTTCTAGATACCATGGGCCTGTTTCTCCACTGTCCTGCACCTTGAAAGGGTGACCATATTGCCCAAAGAGAAAATGGGACACTCCCAGCAGCTTGTCTGAGGCTCTCCCCGACCCGCCGTGGGCGAGGCTGTTGTCTGTCACTGGAACCCTGCTGCCCCCCCACCCATGCTGGAACATTGTCTCCCACCCCAGCCCTGCCTCCTTCCCCATGGCAGATAGATATCTCTGCTCCCTCCCCCCACACATTCCTTCACAATGCACCCCACTTTTTTGACAAATGCCTCCTTTTGGGAAAAAAATCAGGACATCTGGGACAGGACTTAAAAAAAAGGGACTGTTCTGGCCCAAACAGGTCATCTGGTCACCCTAACCCTGGGTAGTCATTTACACCTGTGCAAAGCCAAGTGTAAACTACTATTGAGTCAGCATGTGAACATTTTACACCACAGTGCAGAGCAGTAGAGACTCGGGTCCCTGGTGCGCGTATCTCTTTCAATAGCTTTTGCTTCCCAAGGATGTCAATTACTTTTCATGAAAGCTTCTCTCCATTTAAACCTCTCTGTTGCGTTGTCTACCTACAAACTTGCATGAGCTTAGTTTCACTGAGTGCAAACCGCAGCGTGGACATTTTAATTTTGGTTTAAGGGTCGTTTATTTTCATTTATCTTAAACTGAAATAAGAGTGTCAACACCGTTTACTGCACTGGTTTAAAAAACAAATAAATCACAACTTGATTTAAAAATTGGTTCGATTCTCCTGAGAGCGGCATTCAAAACAGAGGTTAGATTTTTAACACAGTGGGTGAAATTATTTTAAACATTTAAAGAACCCATATTTTTAAAATAAAATATTTTGCTAAATCCTCACCACACTGTCATGGCTGTTTCACATTGGTACATTTCACCTCCCTCACACTTACTATCGAGTAATGGGGTGTATTAATAGAAGTGCTCTCTTTTCTAATGGTACCGACTTCTGCCCGCACTGGTAAAGAATTCAATGGGAGCGAGAGCAGGCCACAGCAGGCATTCAACACTCCGCAGGGTCAAACTTCCAGCAAGGTTACAAACAAGTGTGGGCAACATCAAGATCCGAGCTGGTTAGCAAAATGTTTTGTTCCAGCGGAAATAGTCTATCAAAAAAAGCTTTTTGTTTTCATCTAAATTTTTCTTCTAACATTTTCGGGTATTTCATTGAAAACCTAAAAAAAAAAAATTAAACATTTTTGGTTTTTGCCTATTGAAAATAATTAATCCAACACCGCCTAACCCCCATTAATTCGGGTTCTGGTTTCTGTTGCCAAAAGCTGCTTGGTTTTCCATGTTTCAATGAAAACATGGATTTTTTTAAACTGAAATAGCCATTATGTTGAAACAGCCATTTTCCATTAAAAAAATATTTCAAGCAAAAAAATGGCATCTAGCTCTAATCAAGCGACAGGCCCATCCAGATGGTTATGATACCATGACCCACAACGTGACATGACTTTTGATTGAATTCTCCCCTCAGATCTATAGAAGCGGGACATGGAATTTAGGGTTGGATGGCACAAAAGATTTGGCTAGATCCCTGAAAATCAGGTGGGATCAGGTTCTAGACAAGCCTGCTAACAACACTCCAGATACAAAAGAGCCAAGACTATCCACACAGCCCTACCGCCACCCATCAGAAGCATTGACATGGAATAAATAATTTGCTCCCTAAATATTCATGGAATTTGAGACTCCTAATTTAGCAAACTGGCAGGACTTGTTCTAAAAAATATTTTGTGAACAGTCTGTTTCTGTGTTCATCCAGGCCTAGTGCTAGGGGTGCAGGGAAGCAGAGGGCTTTGAGATGCTTGAGAGGCAAGTTGTACTCAGCTAGAGGGGTTGGAACAGCAGCTCAGATAGGCTTCAGTTTAGCTGTTTGGGGCACCTTTCTTGGGAACGCTTACATATGTGCTGAATTTGAAGTATGTGAGTAATTCCACTGAAATCAATGGCACTGCTCAGGTGTTTACATTCAGGCATGTGTATAAGTGTTTGTGGGATTGGGTCTGTAGTTTCTAAATGATGTTACACAAAACAGCTACAGTATTAAGCAGTAATGGCATTTTACTATCAGTTGGACACATTATGATGCAATTCTTCCAATTATTTCCTCTCCTACTACTCCCCCCCCTTTTTAAAAAACAAAAACAAAAAACTACAGGATAGTCTTGATATGGGCTTTTTTGTATCTTCCCCCATCATGAAGCAAGAGAGATGCAGTTGTGTGCACATGAGGAGATGCAGAGAAATCAGTGTAGGAAATTGATAGGTGTGCCAAATTCACACACACACACACAGAAGAAGGAACAATTGATTGCACTCAGTGGTACTAACTGCCTTTGCCACTGTGACATCAGAGCAGAGACCCTACATCAGAACTGGTCAGTCAGTCTCTAACTGGCAATTCAGTAACTGAGTTCGATCATCAGAAGCAGAATTTTTCTATTTGAGTATTAAGGGTCATAGTGACTTCAGGACAGGTTGTGCACATGTAACTGGGGCTGCAGTTGCTGATTATGTGTAAAGCACCAAGTGCTGTGACCAGATACCTGTTTTCACCATTTCAGGTTGAGGAGCACACTGCAACGTGTCACAGAAGATGACACAGACCCAGATCCTCAGCTGGTGTAAATATGTGTGGCTTTGTTGATTTCAGCAGAGACAGACGGATTTACACCACCAGAGGATCTAGTCCACTGTCCCTACCGCAAGTTGTTTACAGTCAAAGGACTTGGTCCTGCCATCACTTTCTACCAAGCTAAGCACTTCCTACTGGATTGAACTGGGACCATCCACCAAAGCAAGCACCATGCTCAATATAAAGTGTGTCTAGAATGTGCCCCTTCAGTGACTCTGCCTGTGTTTTACACATGAAACAGGAACATTCTTCTTCTGATCTTAAACCCATTTCACAGCAGGATGGAGGTGATTTACAATCGGACACTGGCTTCCCATACAGTCGGTATCCCAATCTGTGTCACTTTTCAGCAAGATGGTGGCTTGCCAGCAGCAGCAGGAGGCTCAGAAATGCAGCCTGTATTCTATTTTTTTTTAAATAATTAATTTTAAATGCAAGCCACAGCTTACAGATGCCAAGAACTTCTCCTTGCCACACAAAGGTTTCCAGAATGCTGTGCTGAATTAAATAGGTTCAGCGTTCATTCAGATCTGCACATGTGAGGAGACAGCTTGATAAATACATTTACAGGTGCAGACAGCTCTGGTCAGCAGACAATGAAGAGGATGGGAAGCCTAATGTGCCTGGGTCATTTTGGATAGAGAGAGCAGAAATTATTTTTCGCAAAGAGATCTATTAGTAATATTTGCATAATGCTAATAGAAATCCAGTTACTCAGAAAGACTGTGAGCACATTCTCTATTTTTAGTGGATTCATCTTATTCTGCAAACGGATTTTTGCTTCATCACCACATTAATTTTGTCCACCCTGTCCTCTGGGATGCAGCATCCTTCAAGGACATGTCACAGTAGCAATCTATCCCATCATGCTCTTGCTTTGAGGCCTAGCAGCTGAATCACCCCCAGCCCTATTTTCTTTTGCAGTGTTAGATTAGTGAGAGGGCTTATGACCCACCATCTGTCAGGGCAGTCTGCTGACTGTGAGTCTCTGCTCACTGTGCAACATTGCTGAGGAGGAGGAAGGAGTTTTTGGGGGAGGAGGGGAAGAATCTTCTTATCCTGCTGCCTGCTCCTTGCTCCACAGCCTGTTCTTAAAGCTGCAGCACACCGAGTTTCAAGGAGAAGACACTAGACTCATTGTGGAAGAAGAGATTTTTATTTTAATGCCGCGACCCAGCCGGTGCATTTGCTATCAGAGGGGATTTTGCAGCATGATAGCAGATCTTGTACTACCTTGGAGGCAGCATGCTATGCGAAGATGAGGCTCCTGCATGCTGTTTAATCACACCTGCCGAAGCTTCCCCAGTCTTGCCAGAGAGAGCCAGGCAATGTGACCGTACATCTGGCTTTCTGGCAAGGAGAGTATTGCCTCTGGCATCAAGCCAGCACGAGTCCATCTCTTCCTGAAAATTGCATACCATTAAAAAAGAAAAGAAAAAAAACCTAGAAGGATATTTCTCTTCTGGTTAATTGCACCCTGACAGAAAAGTTCTGTGGACAATGCTACCCATTCTGAACCATCCAACAGAATTTAATAGAGAATGAGATCACTAACTACAAGAATTCAACAGCATGCTTTAAAATAATTCTACAGAGAGAGTTCATTCTAGGGAGGGGGCAGAGCAGAGGGAAGACTCTTAAAAACACTAAATAGATTTAGGAGCACAACTCCCATTGAAAGTCAATGGGATGTGTGTTCCTGAATCCCTTTGGGGCTTTAAAAATCTCATCATAGGTGTTTAAAAGTCTTTTCTATCAACTCTTGTTACATTTCTATAGAGCCCTATTGGTTTCATCCCTATGAGATTCTGTAGGACTTTCCCATAAGAGCTGAACTGGCTCCTGTTTAAAATAAAATAATTTATAACATGAAGGAAGAATCCCAGAATAGTTTGATTTTTGGTCTAAGTGATGATACAGTCAGTGACATTCCTTCCTATAAGCAGTTCTCTCAACCACCTCTACACTAGGATCTGGTTGCTATTTGAGTCTCGACATTAAAAATATAACTTATCCGCTTGAATTAGTTTACAGGTCTCTCATCCTAGTCTCTGGTGCATGTTTATTAACTTCATAAAACCATAATGCTGTAAGGCACAATTGGCAGTCTCTGGTTAAGCACAGGGTGCTGAAAGCCAGGATTAATGTGCGCTAGCAAAGCTGTGTGAAAGATCAATGACTAGTGCTTCAGGGAAAGACTGAGGTGAGCTGGGAGTGGGGATCTAGGACTGGGATAGCAGAGTGTGAGAGATCAAAGTATTTACAGGGCTGCACATAGGTCCAGGTCTGGAGTAGCAAGGGCTATTTTAGGTCAGCATCATTGTGCAGTAGCAGGGTTGAGTATATACACTGGCTGGAATGACAGTGCTTCTCCTCACCATGCTCAGTCGAGCCAGGAGTATTACTCCTTCACTTTCATAAGCAACAAATTCATTCACAGGACTAAAATAAAACAGTGCTAGTGATCAGGTCTCAGCATTTACCCAGACGTAGAACCTCAGACATGATGAGCTTTTTATGGCTTTTGGAGACATAGATTCCTGAATGTTCCATTGGATTCCCTAGTGGTGGTGTCCTCAAGAAAAGAAAAGCCCCCAGACTGCCTGGTTTTAGCAGATCGTGGTCTCTGTTGCTTAGGCACACTGACTGGCGCTCCAGGTAGATCTGCCTTGTTCAGAAATGGATAAGCCCTGCTGATGTTTGATTGCTAGGCTCTCCTTTCCCACCTGGTGAGAGAGATCAAAGATGTGTTTGGTTCCTCTTGCTGCATGGGGGAGGGAGAGAAAGAGACAGAGAGAGAGAAAAGGAGCCAGAAACCAAAGGGGAGGTAGGAACAAAGAGTTCTCTCTCCAGCACAACCTTCATTGCAACTGCCTTAACCCAAATTTCCTCAGCTTCACAAAGCTCAAATCAGAACAACCAGACCCACATACACATCCCAGGTACTAAGCAACCAAGAGCATTGAGGTTAATTAAAAATTGCCTCCCTTGCCAAAATGTTGATATATGTGAACAGAGAGACCCCTCTCAATCCATAGGCAAGAGCAAATATTTTCATATCCCCAAGGGTGAGATGCCTTGTTTTCCTATTTCTTTCCAAGACGTAGACCCTCCAACAGATGGCACTGCTGAGAATGAGCTCATAGAACTGGCAATGCCCGTTTACTTTTCTCTGTGGTGGCTCACGCCCTCACCAAAGAATTCAGTTCTGGATATTGCCAAGCACACATAGGGCCTCAGATACGAACACCCACAGAGTTCTGAAAATAGCATTGCTATTCAGCCAGCATAATATCAATTACAAAATGGTCGCGCCCAAATGGTCAGTACTGCACATGGGAAAAAAACGTGCATGCATTTTTGCAGGCAGAATTACCACAACGGCATGTACAGTCATGGTAAGGAACAAATGTCAACTGAGCTGCATTATCCCCTCTAGCAACTGTGCATTGTGGGATGCTGGAGGAGTATAGCCATTAAAGAAGGTAGGACAAAAGGCAAGAGTATGGAGGTGCTGGATAGGAGCCCACAGTGTGATACAAGAGAATTGCAGGCTTGCTGCTGTGCTGGAGGCCAGTAAATCTACCACTTTTACTAAGGTACCTTGGCCTTTTGCAGTCCCAGCCCCACAGGCTGACAGAACAAAACCTGTGTGCCAGAGAACTCTTAGATTCTGGAGCTGCACGCTAGGGATATAGCTAGGAAAGGCCATTCACACAGTGCAAGCTGAATCAGTCTCAGATTTCCGAGTGAGAGCAAACTGAGCAGAGCATCTTTCCCCTCACTCCTCCCCTGCAATGGGACATACTTTCTAATTCACACCATGGCCCCTACACATGGAATTAGGATGGAGGGGCTTTCAGTAGCTATGCGGTTACAGGGGGCATAGATAACCTAGCCAGCCTGCCTCTCCATATGGGCCCATTACAGACCATTAGGGCATGTTTACTCCCCTTTGTGTCAAGGAACACAGGGGAAGATGGAGTCTCAAGTTATTTTCTAGAGTGTGTTTTGCGCTATGGGAGGGCTTAAAACCATCAGCTAAAACTGTATGGAACAAATTCTGATGCATTTGATATGCAGAGAAGTTAACGTCATTTGGAAACAAAAGGTTGCATAAGTTACTGTAGCCCCAGGGCTGTAGTAATTTATGTGCTGAGAATTTATATAGGTCATGTACCTATTTACTTTGCTGTGCTCTAAAAAATGCATAGTTTCCTTAGCAACTTTAACATTGCAGGAGAGTATAAAGCTGTCTTAAAGAGACATTGTCAGAAATGGTAATCCTAATATTATCTTTTCCCCCACTTCCACTGTCTGCTTACCAGGCATGTATAATACTTCCTGTTTGTTATATTTCCAAACCAAATGCTTGTTTTTCTAACAATGACCAGCCAGCAGTCTCACTGTTCATAGACTATGTGACAATGAAGGGAAACTCGTGAGTAAAAGTATGTAAAAAAGAATTTATCCATTTCATCGTCCTAACATGTTCTTAAAAATAACTGAGTTTAAAATAATTTTTAAACTTGTGATACTTGCTTTGACGCTGTAAAATACAAAGCATGCTAATTACATGGGGTGGTGGGGCTTTTAGACTTTAAAAAAATGTTTAAAAAGAAATCTAATCAGTAGGCATGGCAATAAGCGGTCAGGTTCCCATATTTGTAATAATTTATAATTGTTTTGATTTATTCTAATCCTTTCCAATGTTATTCTTTAGATTGATTTTAAAAGAATGGTTTCTCGTAGAAGATAAAACATCGTCTATAATGAGGCTCAGATACAAAATACGGTTATGTAGAACATTAGCCGATGGAACAATAAAGATATACACATAGGATCCAATACTCATTGAAGACACTGAGATTAATGTAAAGACTCTCAATCTACTGCCCCTATTACTGGGGTATGAGAGAATCTCAGAGTCTCCACTGTATTTATCCCCACAACACCCCTCTGAAGTAGGGAAGGACTATTACTCTCACCTTACAGGTGGGAAACTGATGCAGCGTGTGACTAAGTGACCATCGCCAGTGGTGGTGAAGTAGTGCTTAATTTTAATGAAAGAGGTGCCGGGGATCATGCAATTTTTTTACATAACTGATGCAGCAAGCCCAGAGGTGCTGGGGCTATCAACTGCCAAGCCTAGAGGTGCCAGGGTTCAGCCCTGACACAAATTAAGCACTTGGGAGAAGGGAATTGAACCCAGGTCTCTCAAGCGACAGGATACACCCTAACTATTTGACCACCCTTCCTGTCTGAATGGGCTTTGGGTCAGGTCCTAAATCCTTCTTTCTGAACTTAAGTCTTCTTTGCCCTACTCCAGCTCAGTCCAGCTAGAACGAAAAGGTACTGCGCCCTTCAGAAAGGGCAGGGGAAAATAAAACGTGGCCAATATTCTATTTCTCAATCAAAGAGGGTCGAACATCCAAAGCTGTGTGTGCATTGAGGCATTGCTGAGCCACGTAATGACAGCTCCATTTCCTTACAGTCTCAGGGTGTGTCTACATTGCGACAAAAACCCCAGGCACTGAGTCTCAGAGCCCAGGTCAGCTGGAGCAGGCACATGGGGCTTGGGCTGCGAGAGTAAAAATAGCAGTGTAGACATTCAGGCTTGGGCTAGAGCTCGGGCTCTGAGACATTCCCCTAGTGGGGTCTCAAAGCCCAGGTTCTTGGCTGAATGTCTACACTGCAATGCTATAGCCCTACAGCCCAAGTCAGCTGACCTGGGCCAGCTGCAGCTATGCCATGGGTCTTTTATTGCAGCATAGATATCAGTGGGCCAATCCTTCAACTAGTGTAGATCAGCATAGCTTCCTTGGAATCAACAGCACTATGCTGGTTTATATAGTTCAGAATCTAGCCCTCTATTTCGAACGCATTGCCTTGTAAATTACTGAGAATCCATGCGTATGAAAGGCACTATAGAAAACCCAGCTCTGCAGAAAACGTCTTCTTTCTTTGCCAATCTAGAAATACACATTTCAGGATTCCATGAAACTGGACTATTTTTATGTTCAATTAGATATACAGCTAGGACTTCTTGAAATAAGTATTAACTGATCTTAACCACAACCAGGGGAAAAAAAAAAAAAGGCTTTTCCAATAAGGTTTAGAAAACACAAAATGACCATCCATGAATAGTCTGAGTATACTTAATTGGCACGGAAAGAGTCGTAGTCTATCAGTCAGAGCCATCAAATGAGAGTAAAGCAAAGACAGGACACAAAAGTAAATCAGCCAGGGATTGTACTACAGAAAATGATGGTTGTATTATGAGAACCCTTAAGGACAAAATGAGGAATTGGTCTGTAAATACTGCCACACTGTAGTATAACTGGGGGAAAAAAATCAACAGCCTGTTGCAAGTCATTGTTAAGAATTACAAAATAAACTGGTGAAATGTAAATCTTTTTGCATCTGTGTAACTATTAGCCATTTTTCAATGCACAAAGAAAAGAAATAAACAAATTGTCCCCAAAACAACTCCTATTTTGCAGCCCTCAATAGTATGCAATAGATTTAAACAATTTAGTCCCCCTTTTGATAGCTATAGCAATGAAATACTTTTTGCACTTTATATAACTATAGAAATCATATAGAAAATGCATTATTTCTCCACACAGAGGAATGTATATATGTGTGTCTGTAGTCCGTAACTTATAATTTAAATCAGCTTCTGTACCAAATGACTGGAGGATAGCTAATGTGATGCCAATTTTTAACCACTGTAGTCCTGCTCTGGAAGAATAGAACCAAATGCTGGCTCTTAGTAATCACTGGAACGAAAAGGCCTTGGAAGTTCTAGATATTGACCTGATTCTGGTTAAATGAATGGCAAAACTTCCATTGAGTTCTCCAGGATTAGGCCCATGTGTATGTTCTATAAATGGGCAACATCTGGGGAATATAAGGAAGGTTTATAACAAAATTTAAATTTTTGCACATATACCATTCCGCCTCCTAACAAATAGGTGGGCACCATTTGCCACTAGTTTCAGTATTTCCTATTTGGGCCAACATTTCCCAAGCAGCCTTTGAATTTGCACCCTCACATCAAGTGCTGATCTGGGAGCAGAGTGCCCAATTTCAGATGTGTATTTAGAACTCTCTGAAAACTCACCTGGACTGCAAGTCCCACGCACACTGCACAGGGGAAACGCACAGTGCTCCATACTAAAGGGCAGATTTCCTAAATCACTAGGCACCCCAAATAGGGGCCAGGGTTGCAGATATCTTGCTTCCATTTAGGCATTAAAATAAGTGGTGAGATTTTCCAAACAGCACAGCACTTTGGGCTTTTTTGAAAATCTGGCCATCCGTGTCACAGTGGGAACTAATGGTCCTGAGCACTTCTGAAAAATTCTAGCTTTTATGGAAGAGGAGCTCTTTGGAAAAATCAGGATAATGAACTATATTATACTCCCCCAAACAGGTGCTGGATATCTGTGAAGCACTCTGGATGGGAGGAGTCATCTAAGGGTGAAGGCCTGAAGTCCTTGCCCAGGCAAAGTTGCCTGAGCAAGGACTGAATGAGGATTTCCAGATCTGGCCTCTTGGTCTTACTAGTAGATTTGCTTAATGAACGTGACTCAAGCGTTTCCCGTTTTGTGATAGCCAAACCAAACAGGTGGTATTGTCCCACCTGCATCCACAAAAAGGAGGAGACTCTCCTACCACCAGTCTCCCCCCATCTGAATAGGAGATGGTATCAGCCATCTCTACAACAGCACCTCAGGGTCCCACTGTAGGTGCTCCACAGCTTTTGGAATCTATGCCCAAAAAGTGAAGGAGCACCAGGAGAAGGAGGGATGAATACACACTGATCACATCATTCCCTCCCACCCTAGAAACCAGCAGGGGATCTTCTCAAAAGAGAATGAAACCTCAAGCTGTATTAATTTTCTCATGGAACTTCTCCATGGCATTCGGCATCTCTGCCCCTTTATGGAGGCACCAAAAACAGTGGCCAGTAACCCTGTGCTGAGACAGGATGGTGGGGGAGCCACAGAGAGCCCTGAGGCCGTGGAGCACAGGGTCCCCAAAGAGGCTTGGGCCTCTAATGGATACCAACACTTTGCCCATCCGGCAGAGGCACAAACTCCATTACACTTGCCCATCCTCCATTGCCCTGCATGGAATGAGCCACAGGAAACATGCGGTGGGGGAAGTCTTGCAGAGCTTGTCCTGCTCCTACTCCCAGCCCCTCCCTGTGTGTTTTTCCATAGGAGGCAGCAATCTGCCATCCATGGTGTTAGCTCGGTACCTCAGGAAATGGGCCACTTCACCAATAGCCTAAGTATTCCTCTGCTCTGTCAGATCTTATGCCTACGTCTGAGTCCCACCGCATTAATTCAAGTTGGGAGTTAAAAAAAAAAAAGGGGGGGGGGAGAAGAGAGACATGGCAAAGCATACCAGATGCCAGAGGACAGATACAGTATCCCATTCTCTCATACTGTGTAATAAAACTGTTTAAGTCACCATGGTTCACCACCCTGCTCTCTAGTTTTTAAACACTCTAAAATGCATATACTGCCACCATCCAAAAATCCAAGGTTTTCATGGTTTTGTTTCCTCCTCTCAAATTTTGTAAATTTCAATTTCTGCTGCAATTATTTAGGCAACCTGGCACAATGAGGGTGTGAGAGCCAAGAGATAATCACACCCCCAGGGTATTATTAAGCACCAGGCTATGCCTCATGCCGCCTATTCTCCATGGATGTGATTATACCATGATAACCACACTCCCCAGTGACACCTCATTGCAATTATGGCATTTCTTTCAGGTTTATGTATGAATACATTATTTAAGAAAATTACTTTGATCACTAGAAACTTCCACTTAGTGTTCAAATGCTTAAACTGAATGGTTTACAGAGATGAAGTTACTCCTTTACAGTGTCTGACAGGCAAAGAAACTGGCCTTTTAATGTGAGCACCGTGGAATTGGAGATCTGCTCACTAACACATATTTTCTCTTAATCGGGACCGTAACCTCTTCCAGTACCCAACCAATAGATTTAATCTGTATTTTGGCTTCTCCAATATTTGTGCTTGGTTATGAACAGCAGCTCCAAATTCCTCCCACCACCACCACCACTCACCTCCCCCCAGAAATGGTTTAATAGAAAAAATACAGGATAGAATTATTGCTCCCTGTCCCTTTAAATAAGAAGAATTCAGTGGGTAGCCCAATATGGATACCTGAGGTGCAAGGTTTAAACAGGCAGTGTGGGTTGGGAAACTGAACAATGGACTGCATTCTAATGCTGGCTCTGGCCCTGATTTGCTTTGTGGCCTCAGGCAAGTCACATAACCTCACTGTTTCCCCATCTTTACAAAGGAGATGGAGCATTCTAAGTGCTGGTCTGCATTCACGGTTTGCACAGTTCGAACTAAATGAATGGAAAAACTGGTTTAGTTAAATTTGTCCAGCCCTTATTGCAGATACAGTTGTAGAAACATCATCATCTTGGTATCAGTGTAATGGCATCCACACTAGGTGGGAAGGGGCCCAGAACTGCAAAGTATCCTCAGCTTCACTTAGGAGGTATGAATAAGCATAAGGGGTCAGCACAGCCCCAAAAGTGGGCAATGCCATCTGACAAAAGGTGTGGCCAGGAAGGCTTTGAGGCCAGGCAGTATTCTACAGGGATCCTACAGGAACCCAGCTGAACCTCACTGGAGAGGCAGAAACACCACCTGCACCCTACATAGATGAATATCCCCTAGGATATAACAGGCTTAACTAGTGCAGAAGGTTGGTGCTCTTTGCCCTTCCCTGTGTCCGCTTTGCTGAATATGACCCAAGTTTACAGCATGTGTATTTGATATTAATCACACCAGATGTTCCTCATTGAAAAGAACCAGCTAACAGTGAATAGATAAAGGTCTCCATTGCCAGAAAAACAAGGGAGCAGTCAATTACCGCAGAAGGGAATGCAGCAAAAGTATCATACAACTGGCTTGTAATCCAGTGTGGAGAAGGAATGACACTACTTGACTTCTGGGCCGCATTTCTCTGCATCCTGTTTATTGATATTGATTTGAAGCTTTGCTGAAGGCAAGATTCTATGACACCTTACACCCAAACAACAATAGAGCTCCTCAATAATGTTTGCGAAGGACTGGCACTCCAAAGGGAGCCAAGATTTTTGGCCACAGCGTTTTGCTTTGTTTTTTTACTACTCTTTTTTCCCAAATTTGCTCGTTCGTTTCAGTTGAGAAAAGCATTGCTCTTTAGCCCATTGCTGATATTTTGTCCAATGTTGCACAAAATAGAACCTCCGGCACTGGGGAACCACCAAAAAAATTCAGTGTGTTCAGCCCACCTCACAAATGTGGAAATTTACATGCAGGAATTCAGTCACTATCATCAGCCCCCAAATGTGAAAGAAGAATTTGCTATCTCATCATTCAGGATAATTTTAAGGCAGTACGAAGCAGGAAGCCAGGTCTGAGTTCTATGCCTCTTAATTTTATTAGCAATGGAAATAAGCTTTTGATGAAAAATACTGATATGTTAATTATATTACAAACTCTGAAAAGAAGATGAAGGTTTTTTAAAAATTATTAGGACTGTAAAACATAAAAGCTAAATAACAAAAGAAATCTAGGTTCCAGATTTGCAGCCTCCAAAGGAAACAGATAAATAAATATCTAACAACAGCTTTAAGTGATGCACAGAATGCTAGCCAATAATAAAGCAGCATTCCCTTAACCTTGTACATGGATAAAAGAAAACAATATTTTATATATTTTGTTAAATCAGTGAGTTTGTGCCAATTTCCAGTTAAATATAATCAAAGTTGATTTATTATAAAAGAGGTTGGAAATATCAACGTTCTTCCTATTAATCTGATAATGCAACAATTGGTGTAAAGGCTAAATAAGAATGGAATGGCAAGATTCACATCCAGATAACAGGAGCACAGGGAAAACCTGTGAAAGCCGACAAAGGAACATCTGCAAGATTTCACTTCTTGGGACAAAGAATCATGCATGGCTCCACCATTCCATGTGGTTTTTGCACTTATTGAGGAAAAAGATCATCTTGATCATGGGTTCAGTAGTTCTGTCATTGCCATCACTGATAGAACACAAACATCATCTCAGAGGAGGCAGAGAAATCCTCTTCCGCAGAAGATCCCATAGAGACTCAATCCAGATGGTTAAGAATGTCTTGATTCTACACTACTGTTCTATCTCAAAGGAATGAGCTAATAAATCTCCTTTAGAGAGCCCCCTGTGATGGGTTCAGTCACAGAGACCCCCTTGGGACTGTCACCTGATGTGCTGAAATTATCTCTGAGCCTGTTTTCCCTGCCAGCTTGGGACTTCCAGAACCCTGCCTTGTTGAGCCAGACATGCTAGCCTGCTGTAACACTTACTCAGGGCCTAGGCCACGCCTCCAAAGCTGCAAACTTTAACTAAAAACAACTCAGCAGGTTACTTGTCTCCAGCACCCAGACAC
The DNA here is from genome assembly GCF_965152235.1 of Eretmochelys imbricata. Lineage (NCBI taxonomy): Eukaryota > Metazoa > Chordata > Testudines > Cheloniidae > Eretmochelys > Eretmochelys imbricata. Next base: position 6,705,442 of record NC_135584.1, on the reverse strand, counting down.
CCAGTTCCTAATGGGATCCAAACCCCAAATAAATCCGTTTTACTCTGTATAAAGCTTATACAGGGTAAATTCATAAATTGTCCACCCTCTATAACACTGATAGAGAGATATGCAGGGCTGTTTGCTCCCCCAGGTATTAATCACTTACTCTTGCTTTATTAATAAACAAAAGTTGTTTTATTAAGTATAAAACGTAGGATTTAAGTTGTTTCAAGTAATAACAGACAGAACAAAGTAAGTCACCAAGCAAAATAAAGCAAAAACATGCACGTCTAAGCCTAATACATTAAGAAACTGATTACAGGTAATATCTCACCCTCAGAGATGTTCCAATAAGCTTCTTTCACAGACTAGACTCCTTCCTAGTCTGGGACCAAGCCTTTCCCCTGGTACAGTTCTTGTTAGTTCCAGCAGACATCTCAGGTGGTAACTAGGGGTTTTCTCATGGCAGCCCCCTTTGTCCTGCTCCACCCCCTTTTATAGCTTTGGCACAAGGCGAGAATCTTTTGTCTGTGCTTTTCCCCACTCCCGCCTCATCAATGGAAAAGTACAAGGATTAAGATGGATTCCAGTATCATGTGACATGCTCACATGTCACTGTAAGACTCCTAGTCTCCATTCTTCCTGGGTTGGCCCACATGTACACAGGAAGGCTTGCAGGTAAATAAACCATTTACAACCAATTGTCCTAGTCAACGGGAGCCATCAAGATTCTAAACCACCCTTAATGGTCCACACTTTGCATAATTACAATAGGACCTCAGAGTTATACTTCATATTTCTAGCTTCAGATACAAGAATGATACATGCATACAAATAGGAGGAATATATTCAGTTTATAACCTTTGTTATGATACCTTACAAGAGACCTTTTGCATAAAGCATATTCCAGCTACATCATATCCACACTCATACGCATATTTCCATAAAACATATGGAGTACAACGTCACACCCCCTATACTTCCCACTCTGACACGAGATGCTAATGAGTCAGTGCTTTTCTCCAAGAATCACTGTGGAGGGGGGATGAAAGAAATCCAAAGACCCCTCTTTCCAGTGCTCCAGTTCAATGAAATAAAGCAAGCTGTAGGCAACCTATCATCTGTGGATTAAGGCAGGTGGCTGAAAAAGCACACCACCCTCAACTGGTTTTATCATCAAACCTAATCCTAAAAACAGTTTATAAATCTTGGTAAAACCACAAGCCATCATCATAATTCCTGTCCAATCTCATCAGAACATTTCTTCTCACAAGATTGTGCAAATATATTAATAATGTGACTCTTTTTCCTTCACAATGAACAGCAGGAGAGGAGACCTCACTGTTAGTACTTCTGGTAATGGACTCTCTAAATTCCAAGCTTTTCTCCATCATCTCCTGCCTTCTAAATATTCAGACATCCTTCTGTGAGCTTCCAGCATGAAAACAGCTCCTTAGCATTTCTCAAGAGACTAGAGCAATGGTTTTCAGCCTGTGATTTCCAAAGGGGTCCACACACTACCTTGCTCATCTCTCTTCAACTTCACAATACTTGATCGGCAGAATTAAAATGCATGGGATAGATCTGGATGATTGTGGGAATGGGGGTGAAGAGGAAGTATTTGGATGTATAATTGTGAATAAAACCCATTGATTCACTTGACTGGCAAACACAACCCCTTTTCTATGAAACATTTGGGAGGACAAGTTTTGATGTGCAAGAATGTGCATGGAAAACAAAATCATCATGAAAGCAAGCATGAATTCACAACAGTATCCACACCTGCACTGCTTTCTTTGCCATTTGCAAAAGTTCTAAAAAGAACTTTGCGCTACAGACTGATTGAACACTAGCTAAATGTTCATGGACAACTTGTGACCAGAAAAATGGATTCCTTCTGTTTAGGAAACTTAGGTCATTTAAGCAGGGAAACAGAAGCAATACCATGTGGCTTAGGTGACCAATCATCCAGCACAAATGATGAGTAATGAATAGAAATCATATATTAAAATTGTTCAGGAGCTATTGCGATTAATGAACAAATTACTTCATGGCTTTGCCCCATCTCGTCCATCCAATAGTTTATCCAGCTATCAACTTACCACCTCCACTAGGCCAAAGAGACCAGTCTGTTTACCCTATCAGTCCAATTTTTCTTCAAGCATGTTTGTTTTTTTCTCCCTTGCTACCTCTTATGCAGAGGAGAGAGGATCTCCTTGTAAAAATCCGTGGAGCCACCACATCATCCCCCAGAGGCGGCAGAAGCTCACTGTGAAGGGATGAGGGGACACGGAGGTGATCTGCATGGGGAACAGGGGGAAGTCAGGGGCAGAGGGGAGAAGTCAGGCTGTCAGGGATCAGAGGGGGAGTGGGGTGGATGCTGGGGAGCAACTCCGTGAGGGGAATCAATGAGATGTGGCAGGGTGGGAATTGTTTCCTACCTGATCCTCAGCCTGATCCTGGGCACCCATAGCAGCTGTTCCAGGCCCTCCAGGTCACACGCTTGTCTCTGCCCCTACTCCATACCCCCACTGCGCTTGCCCACAGTTTACTGCAGGGGAAATCAATTATTTTTTGTCAAGGTCCAAATTTCTTGGTCAAGGCATAATCGAGGTCCAGACTCCAGAAAAATTAATAAAAAAACCCTATAGTAATAATAATAATAAGTAAAGATTTCCACTCTGCTCAAAGGTGTCCGGTGGTCCGGATTTGGCCTGTTGACTATCCCTGGTTTACAGGGAACACTGGGCTGGGGCATAAACCTAGCTCAGCCCCCACAATATTTCCATTGCAGGAGTGCTAGCCTCCTGACCCCCATCCTTAAAACTCATCTATGCAAAAGATGCAAACTATCGCTGGGCAGTGCAAGTGACAGATTGCTGGTTTTTCATATGAGTGTTGCTCTGCCTTCCCCCTGCTTATCGGATCCACTTTCAGCTACTGAGAGCAAGAATAGCCTTTTTGCAATCGTTATCATGATTAACTCCTTGTATTGAAGTCACAGACCACGACCCCATCAGGTTACATGCTGTGGAAACACAGAACAAAACAAGAAGGTCCCTGCCCCAAAAGACCTTACAGTCTAACCCGTTGGCACATCTGTATACACCATCTAACACAATAGGGTCCCAATTCTTAATGGGGGCTTCCGGGAATTACTGCACTGCAAATAATAACTGTAATAGATATATAAAAATCGCAACTTTATCAGGAAAAAAAAGTTACACAAATCAGCTCTATGACGACTCAAAGAAGATGTTACAGCACTGCCAATCTATAGAGCAGTCTCTACTGCAGTGAGTGAATGCACATGGAGTAGCCTACCCAGTCCTCATATTTACTATATGACAAAGGACAATAGTAATGCTGGCTTGCCAGTGAAATCATGACAGAGGCTAGCCCGTGACTGGCAAAGCTGCTCCAGCAGCATCTTACAAAATCTGATTCTCGGAAGAAACAATTCCATCCCTGCAGCATTTGCTAGGCCGCCACAGCATTTGCTAGGCCGCTCTTTTCTTGCGACAAAGCCAAAAGCTTTAACAGCTGCATTTTAAAATAAACGCACCATGAAAGGCTAGGCAGTCGTTAAAGAAATATCTGAAACTCTGTACACCGTGTTAACATGACATTGCAGTCGACACTTTGCATTTGCAGCTAATCTGCCCATGATTAAATGAGCTGTTACTGAGCATTTACCCTGTTGAACTGGGTTTTTCTTCTCCTTATTAATCATTCATTTTACACCATGGCAGCCTCCTGTCCTTAAACAAATCTTAAAAAAAAAAAAAAGAAAAAGCCAATTCAGTTTTCTCTCCTGATAAGGTTCTTTACAGTTGCAAGGACAGATTCTGACAACAGGCACAAATAAAACACACGGAAGCTGTAATGTTAAAAGAAAGAATTCTCGGGGCACTAAAACTTACGGAGTTAAGAAGGTAGAGGACGTGGCTAGAACCACTAAGCTCTGGTGTCAACATGGCCATTTAAGAGGATTTGCATACTATTTATTAACCTCCCCAAAGAGCTACACAGACCTCAGCCACTGAAAACAGCTGTGTACACATGTTCATTTCATTCTTGTTATCGAACTATAGCCTTTGCCACCCACTTCCAAGCCCCTTCTCAGGTAGATAAATGAGGGGGGTGGAGAGAGAGAGAGCCCATTTCCTATCTAATTTGGATTGTTATAAAACCTTGAATTAATCTGAAATGTCCCCACTGGGAAAGAAGGTGTAAACAGTGCTGTCCTAACGACTCCACATTTCTTAAGGTGAAGAAGAATTTCTCCCTTCGGGTGCTAGAAAATGTAAGTGCCCCGATTAAAGCCAATCACAGCCAAAGTCTACCCAGGGCCTACTGAGGGTTGGCACCTTGAGGAGTGAGTCTGGTTCAGCAGGCAAGACTGGCGTCAAGAGACTTCAATGGATCTACGACAATTTGCATCATCTGAGAGGCTGCTGCCTGGATTCTAGTCCCGTCTCAAAGCCAGTCTGCTTTGTGACTGAGACCAAGCCACTCCATCATTTTAAGCTTCAGTTTCCCCATCTGTAGATTGGGGATAATGGATCCTTCCTTTGTAAAGCACTCCTTGTTCTATGGTAACAAAAGCTACATAAGAGCAAAGCATTATTTTTATTGCAGTCCAATACTATTCACTTGTTATATAAATCTCAGGTGTTTCATACTAAGTTCCAGGTTATGTTTTATGACAGCCTGGAAGCTGTGTTCTGTATCTATTTGCATGGGAATGAGACATTTTCTTTCAAAAGGTGTGGAAGAAAAACAAGCGATCACGAGGGGCAAATTTAGTCAGTGGACATGGACAAGAAAGATTTTGAGGGGAAAATTTTCAAAGGCACTAAGAGCAATTAGGCTCCCAACTACCACTGACTTTCAATAGTGACAATCTCATCCTTACGAAATACCAACCGGTATTCTTGGACACCTGTGTTGGCAAGGAGCGACTAGATAGGAAGGATGGTCCAGTTGTCAGGGTGCGAGCCAGAGACTTGAGTTCAATTCTCTGCCCTGCTACAGATGTTCCTATGTGACACTTAGCCTCTCTGCGTCTCCTTTCCCCATCTGGGAAGGGGAGATAGTAGTCCTTCCGTACATCCCAAGGTAGAGAATCTATTCAAGATTGTGAGGTACTGCGATGACAAAGCCAGAAAAGTACTTTAGATATAGTCTCCTTCAAATTATACAGATCATGAATGCACTAAGTACTTCCCTAACTCCAACTGCTTGGCTGTTTAGAATATAATATGGAAGTGCTAGGACTCTGTGGGGAATAACCTGAGACAGATATTAACCCCAAATGAAGAATGTATGGTGTACTCATTAGCACAAATGAATGGAGGTGAGAAGCATTGGACAGCAGGAATAGCCTGTGTTCCCAACCTAGCTAAAACACTGACTCGCTGTCTGACCTTGGTCAAGTCACTTGGCCTAGTTTGTGTTTCAGGTAACACCGCTGGAAAAAAACAGAGTAAAATGCAGAATGTTACTGAAAAGCAGATACTGCTTCTGAACTGAGATATCTTTAGTAAACAGAGTTTGTATGTGTAACTTTGTTATAAAGGGAAACTAACAGGTCAGAAAACGTATGTTTTTTTGTTACTAACAACACCTTAGATTATTGAGAGAGATTTTAAAGTCTAATTTACTTTTAAAAAATTATTCACTTTGTGTAAGGACAATAAACAAATTCACTTTATTTTTTAAGACAGATAATTAATCAGTTTCATTTTCTAGTTTCTTATAATAAGGTGTTGCAATGCTTGTAGCACAAGCACTGGATGAGAATAATTTTACCTTTAAAACTAAACTGTTTTGTGGATTTCTCTCTTTCTATTTTTATTTTTTTAAATCTGTTAGAAACCATGCCATTGATATTGGGTTTCGTTAAACCATGGGCGATTTTAAAAAAAAAACAAACAAACTCACTCTACATTTGGGTCCTAAATTAACCCCAACAGGATTTTCTTTAAAAACTTTCACTGTATACAAACCTATTCAACACTTTCAAAAAACTAAGCAGCAGTGGGGGAAAGTTACATCTTCTACATTAAAGATACATACAAAATTATAATTAAAAAGTAATGAGTGTAAATCAGGCAACTTATCTGTTTGAAATCTCTCCTGAAAAGCTTATTCTTTTTTGTATATTACAAATTCACTTCCAGTGGTTATTTTTAGCTCAACACACATCCAATTACCCATTCTGCTATAATAAGTAATTTTAAATATCTTTCTGATCAAAGAAGGAGCAATGTTCAAGTACAAGCGCAGAAGTCAATTTTATCTCACATTTCTCCATGAGGACTTTTGACCTTCCTGATGTGGGCTCATTTGATAGGAGTGCATTGGCTCTTTAAAGATCTATGTCTCATGTAAAACGATTATAATAGAAGTTCATATCATAAACCCATACAGAATATCATTCTCTTTACCTAAAAAAGTTGACATTTTCAAGCTCTTTCAAGAGCTAAGGACAAACGGAAAAGATCAGTCACATACAAGCTATATTATCATGACATCCCATGGCAATTTCTGAGTACTTTGAACACCAAATGCTTCTGTTCCATATCTAAATTTCATATAACAAGAGACTGATTGAGGCATAAAACATACCTGTATTGCTAAGCAAAAACAAATAAACCATGGACTTCTTACAGTTTAAAGTGACTCCCTATTTGGATTTGTTCAAATTCCTCAGTGCAAAAGAATTTGCCTAACACACTAGACAGAGATGTTGCTGATGAAGTTGGATGAGATACCATAGAGATACATTAGTAACATCGGATAGACTCATGTAGACACAGGCCGCAGCTACAAAACTGAATCTGAATATGACCTTACTAAGAACATAGGAATTTACCAGATTGGGTCCATCTCCTGTCTCTGAAAGTGGCCAATACAGGCTACTTCACAAGATGCTGGAAGAAATCCTACAGTACACAAGTAAAGAACAACCTGCTCCCAGGGAAAGCTCCTTCCTGACTTCCATTAGAGTTTGGTATATGCCCTGAAGCAGAAGGATTTATATCCCTTCCAAAACTCTTATAGTAGTAAGGATTAAAACACATCCAACTCTGGATATATTATCTACATAGATGTCCAAACCTTTTTTGAATCCTGAAAGGCTCTTGGCCTCAATCATATAGCAATGAGTACCACAGGCCAAAGTATGGAGGATGCTGATCTGGGATTTCTAACTTAGATCTACTTCCTTCTTTACTCAAAGAGTTTAACTACATCAATATAGTAGCTTTGCTACTAGTTATATAAACAGTTGTAGAGAGATGACATAATGACAAAGATGGCTTCACTTAAGAGGCTGAAAATGAAAAGTACTAAACCAACTGAATCTGTGTCTATACTAACAGCGGTGGGATGAATTCTGCCCCATTGAAGTCAATGGGATAGGCTCATCCCAGTATCTTCAACACTTTGCTTGTTTTGAAGAGCTTTTGCCTTGTTTATTTGCTGTCAACTCAAAACTCGAGAAGACAGTTTAGAGTAAACACCATCAATAAGCAGGTGAAGCCTAATCCAAACCCCAACGGGAGTCTTCAGTGGTCTTAAGATCAGGCCCATTATCACTAGACGTTTTATTCCTGCATCTTCTGTGGTAGCCCCTGTAAGAGAAAGGATAACCGGAAAAACTTAATGGAAAACAGGCTTTTGTGTAAGGACCGGTTTCCCTGATTTCCTTCTAGAGCTCCTCCCTTCCACTGGGCAGTGTCTTCTGAAGCCTCCAAGTGTTTCTAAAATTCTTAATGCCAGTCTCAGAACACAGTTTATAAAACAGACCTAAATGTGCACCTCACCTTGCCAAGTGTTGACACATTTTCAATTTTATGTCCTCAATTATTATTAATATTTTTTGCAGTGATGGCAATCTGACATGGAAATGTCCATTCAAACTCTACAAACATCACTCCATCCAAACATGGGCTCATGTCCTGCAGTCCTTTCTTGGACCTAACCCCTCCGCGATGCTTCTGCAGGGGCTGGGGCTGGTTTTACAAGACCAGAAACGCCAATGACTTCAGAGAGTTACCCCCTGATTTACACTAGCAGAAGCAAGAGGAGGATTAGGCCACAGGAACCAGAAACTTCCCCTATAATCTTTGCAAAGCCCTATTTCCCCTTTTCAAATCACTCGCCTACCCATTTATTTATAAATAAATAAAACCCACCAGGAAAGCCAGTGAATGCCAGCCATACCAGCTTGCTAAATCTTCTCAAAAATACAATCTGGTTTCCTACATTTTTTTTCCCCTTACACAAAATCAATTTCTCTATGATTTACGGTAGGGTTAAGGCAAACGTGAGGCCCATGTTAAGGCTGCTTGCCCCACAATAAGGCAGCAAAAAGGTCAACAAATTACTCTCCCCTTAATGGTTCATTTGAACCAGCGAAAACAGGATATTTTATCCTCCCGGGTCGGGCCTGTTTAGAAATCCTACGTTCTCTCTCTCTCTCTCTCTCCTTTCAACTCTCTCTCTGATCCTCCAAGGTAACCTTTTCTCCTAGTCCTAATACCAAATTTTCTGGCTGAGTGAAGCTGAGCATTATTGCAGCCCGGCCAAAAGTCTCCAGTCAGCAGGCCTAAGGGCCAAGAATTTCAACTGCAGCCTTACAGGATACAGTCCTGGGAGCTGGGACAGGGCAGGGAGAGCCAATGCCAACTGCAGCTGGACAGAGGTGACCAGAAATATCAGAGAGAGAAGGGGAAAACCCGGCCATTCCTACCCTGCTTGGGAGATGCTGATTTGAGCCTCATGTTACAAAGGCAAGAGCAGAAAGCTCTAACTGCTGACTAGTAAAACAGCCATCACATCTAATTATTATCCTAGCTGCTGATTGAAGGGGGGGGGGAGGACTGCAGGGATTGGAAGTTCAGCTGGGTGACTTGATGCAGTTTTAATGAGACTTGGGAGGGGAGGGGGAGTGGCTGGTTGCTTTAGGATGGAGATATGGAAAATTCAAGCCAAATATGGCTGGCACCTATAGCTGGGGCGGGGGAGGGGAGTCCTTCAAACAGACATGGGACATTACAGGGGTGATTCGCGCTTAGCTTCTCTAACACGGGCTCAGGGAAGGGCTCGATCCAGCCCAGCCCTTGTTTGCTTATGCATTCAGCTGCCAAGAGGCAGAAAGGGTTAGTCGGGGGTTGGAGCAGAAAGGCGGATTCCTGCAGTAACTCCCCCCCGCCCCGCACTTCTCCCCAGGAACAAACCGGGTGCAGAGACAGGAAGGAGACTGAGCTCACGGAGAGAGGCAGTGGGGGGCTGCCTTGCGGAGAGCCCGAGCGGCTGCAGCATGAGCTCATGCCTTGCAGAGTTCAAATGCACTTTTCCAAGCAGAGGCTCCGGGCTGCCTGGCGGAGGGTGCAACGGAACCTGACTCAGCAGACGTGCCTGGTGTCAGCCCTGCTCGGGAGCCCCCCACGCGGAGAGCAGGGCCAAGCCCCCGTCGTCCGGAAGGGAGAACCAGGGCGTTTACTGTCGAATCAGCCCAACTCTGGCGGGGCGGAGGGAAGAGGGTGGGTCTTTCAAGCCGGGGTGTCTGAAAACATCCCAGAGGTTTGCATGTAGCAGGGGGACCCTCTGCCTTCATGATGCGGGCATGAGAGATCATCTTTCCGTTACATCTGGGGTTGGTCTCTCCTTTGTTTCTGTTTCCTTGCAGCCGGGTGGGTCTAGCTGGTGCATTTCTGCACTGTAAAGGGGTGGTGTGTCCCCCCCCCCCCCCCCGCCCCATCACGTATCCTGGCATTTTTCATCGGAACCAAATTAACGGCAACAAATTAACCCTTCCCGGGAGGTTTTCTCACTCACACACACACGATCCTGTCCACAGCCCGCAACGTATTAGAAAGTGGCAATTAGCCCATCCTAAAAATATAGGTCACTGATTTCGTCCTAGGTTAGCTGACTTACCCTCCCTTTTTCCTTTTACAGGTTATCTCAAGACCTGGCATGAGATCGTACAGAGAAGAATGATTGTTCTTTCTTTAAGATTCTGAACTAAATTATTTTGGTGGGATTTATTTTTAATCGGCAAAGGAAAATGTTTGTTTTCCTGACAGAAAGATCATTTCCCCCCCCGCAATATGGAGCCTGACAAAGTAGATTTAAAAAAAAAAACCACAATAAACAATCATCTTGATCATTTACTTACACACACACACACACACAATTAATGCACGTGTAAAGTATTACAGGCACATCAGACATGAACAACGTGTCCTTTAATTCTGCTAATGCCTAAAAACGGAGAAACAGTAAGACAGACCTAGGTCCCTTCACAACAAATGAAGATTCAAAAATTTAAGCAAAGTACCCAAACCTATTCCCGTTGAAGTTAGTGGGAGTTTCTCCCCAATACTGATTTCAGTGAGGGGGGAAATGGATCCTACTTATTATAAAATAATATTGGGTGGGGAAAATGGAACAAACTCAGCTGAGTTTTAAAAGATCTCTTTCCTGGCTTTAGTTTGCTCTGTATTTCCGGGAGGGGGGAAGGGTAAATTGTAATTATTTTTTGCAGAAAATAGACGTGAATCCAATAAAAGAAAAACAGGAGAGAACAGCCTCTGGAAGGTGCGTGTGTTATTGATACAAAACTTCCCTTGCCCTTTGCCTTTCGTTTGCCACTTTTTCATGCCAAAGACAACGACCAAACCATCCCATTCTGCTGGAACCTGGGAATTCTTTGAAGCTGCCTTACAGGGAAACTTCAAACCGATTTTGTAGCCCTATGTATTGAAAACATACGTAGAGCAAAACACACACAGCAGCCGTGCACTCAGGTTATGTGTGGCCACATTTCTGCACCGTTTGACTAGTTGGACTCAAAAAGGATCTTGAACATGCATTGGAGCCAGGGATTTGTCATTTCGAAAGCAATCCATTAGCTGCATTTGCCTGTTTGAGATCTTTTCTGATTTGTAGAGAACTCCAAAGCTTCTCTCTTTAACAATTTGGCTTTGGTGTTCGTGCCCCCATAATGACTGCAGAAAACAAGCCGAAAGGGGCTAGATCATCCTCCCAGTGAGACAATCAGCAAAACCTCTACTGATTTCAACAGGAGCGGGATCGAACCTAGATTGTTTTCTGGAAGAAAAGCCATTGCAACCTTCTGCCAACGTTACATGCAAGCACAAAACACTGCTCGGCCCCGGTTGATTTTATTTTACATTCTCAGCTTAAATCTGATCATCTCTGAAATAAAACAATGAAGCATCCTCTTTTCCAAAGAAGGGTTATTTAAAAAACAATAATTCCCTCTCCCCAACATATTCTGATTCATTCTATACTCCATGAAAGTTTGGGGAAGTTAAAATGTCCTAAATAGAAAAGCGTGTAAATACTGGTTTGAAGACAATGCTGCCTTCCAAACAGAAGGTGTTGGAACAATTTGTATGGCGGATGGGGGGGTGCTGAGAGCCATTGAACCAAACTGTAAATCCTGTATATCATGGAAACCACTTCAAGCCTGGGGGTGCAGCAGCACCCCTAGTTCCAGCACCCATGCTTCCAGACTAAACAGTCCACTTACAAACATTTTATCCAATGAAGAGTTGGATTTTTTTAAAAACAAAAAACACACAAGACTTTTGAGTGTACTGCCAGAAAGAATGCATTTCTTGTCCAACAAAACTAAATTGAAAATGCTAAGGAAGGGCTGGGAAATCAGTGTAACCTGTTTTAGCATATCCAAGACAGGCTTGGAGGGAAATAAAATTGAAATCCCCCTCCCCCAAAAAGAGACACAAGAATCTTTTACAAATTTAAAACAAACATGAGAGAAATTGGCAATGCCTGGGCCATTTGTAACTGAGTTCACAATGAACCAATTTTGCAATGAAATGCACAAAAGAAATACTCTCACTGAGAGATGCTTTAAAAGAAAGTGGACTCTCATAAAATACTGTGATGCCCCCAGGAGTTTGGGAAGAAATCAAAACTGGTGCACTGTTTTCACATCCTAATAAGAAATATTTTCTAAACATCCCAGAGGACTGTCAGTGTTCTGATCTCTAAGAGTCACTTCTTTTTTTGGAGGGGGGGGGGTGGATTTTAAAATGGCCCTTAAAGATGTGAATCTTCTGGCAGCTGGAAAATATCTGTGCTATAGCCCTGTTCTACAGAAACTTTCATCTTTTAGGAGAAAAAAAAAAGAATACTGAAGGCAAATATGAAAGAAGAGTCCAACACGGCCTTCTTTACACACTCAGATCTCCTATAGATGCCAGTGAAAAGTGCAAGGAAAAGGTTATTTGCCACTGAGAACACTCTGCTTGCAGTTACTAATGAAAGGAAGGTTATAGCCCCTCTGTAGAGCTGGTTCATGTTCCTTTATATTCAAATCAGGCCCACAAACTAACAAACCAGGCCACCCACCCATGCACAAAGGCAAAAGTGTCCATTTTCGGTTTTAGATAAAGGGAGACGTTGGGAATGCAGATTAAATCATTCCCCTGCATTGTTGCAGAATGGGCTCAATGAGAAAGTTACAAATAGCCCTGGCATTGCCAGCATCCCTCATATTTGTTTTACATATTTGTAAAAGATTCCGTCAATCCAGTCATTCAGACCAAGACCCAGCATGGCTGGACCCTGGTTTGTTATTTTTACTGGCTAAGAATCAGTGTCACTTTATTACAAATATTGCAAAGGTGGGGTTTTTTTTTTAAATGATGCTTTCATTTCTACTCCAAGATTATCTGAAAATTGAGAGAGAAGAAACCTTCAAGCACCTATCTGAGCCTCCTTACTCAGGCTAAACTCCCAACAACTGCTTGATTCTGGTGGCCTATTTACACCGGTATTAGGTCCACTGGGTTTTTGTTCATTTGATTGTTTGAAGGACCAAGCCTGTATTCCTTGCAAACCTTAAACTCACACTAAGGTCAAAGGGAATTTGCAGGTGTTCCAGGAATGCAGGGTCAATCCCACCAAAGCACACTACAGATTGTTCTTTCCATAAAATAGGTGAGCACGTACCATTCACCATTACCATTCAAGAGGTGGAGAAAGACTCAGGAAGGTTAAATGACCCAGTGCCAGATAGCAAGACAATAGTAGAACTAAGTTTAGAGCTTGTGTCCCTGGCTTCATGCTCACTCCACTAGTTAAATCTAGATCTGTGTAGTATATGCAAATGGCAAAAGAAATTTTCAAAGGAAACTTTTTAAAGATGGGCTTCTATTTCTGCTTATGCTGTAGCTATTAATCCTTAGATGGAAACAACCAAGACTGGAGTTTTCTTACGTGCGCATTACCTGGAAAAGGCAAATGAGTGTTGTTTCTGTGCTAAAAACCTCCCTTAGCTTACCCTTCCTCAAAAACTGGAAGATAGAGAAATCTAGCACATAACATGTACAGTCAGTATTTCAGTGTACAACCTAAGTGCACTTTCCCTGTTATATATACAGGGTGAAAATTCCCCCCCTCACAACAAGGGCTATGGATCTGCTCTCGTTCCAAAATGCAGCGGATAGTATACTGTGGAGACGGGGACAGGTTTCAGAGGGGTAGCCATGTTAGTCTGTCTGTATCAGCAAAAACAATGAGGAGTCCTTCACCTTATGCCCAAATAAATTTGTTAGTCTCTAAGGTGCCATAAGGACTCCTTGTTGTTTTTGTGGAGATGGGGTACACCCTAAAGATAGCAAATCTGGGATTCTATTCACTACCTGAATGCATACATAGGGGGGCAGCTGGAGCAAGCTAGGGAAAGGACAAGGGGTATGGCCAGTGGGCCTCCAATTATGTGAGCCCAGTGGGCTTGCACATCTCCTGCCCAGAGATTGCCTTGGTCACTTAACACTGGCTTTTAAAACTATTTAGCTAAGAAATATATTTACGCAGATAATTTTCTTACATTCTGCAAGCCTGATCTTCTATAGTCCCCATGCACAGAACTCCCATTGAAGCTAAGGTTCTAGTGTATGAGCACAAGGTGAAAGGATTGTAATGCACTAACAAGCAATCTTGCTGTTGAAAAAAAGAAAGCAGAGGGTGGGAGGGCACAAGGGACTATTTGTCAAACATTTGGCCTTTCCACTGATATATATTTTAATTTCATGGAAGCATTTCTATTGGTCTGAGGCTTTTATCCTTAGAAAACCTACCCCAATGGCCACGTTGGGCCAGATATTGCTCTTTTAATTAGTGAAGAAAACAAAGAGCTTATTTAACTTTTTCACCAGTGAACTTTCTTTTCCTTTGCCATTTACTTCAACTTCAATCAATCATATATTGTTTAACCTTTTAGATCTCTATATCCTCAAAAAAAAGGGAAACTATTGTAAGTATTGAAAACTGGCAATTTACTGTTTGCTTCCTGTTTAAAATCATCTGGTCCCAGATCAATCTGACCGGATGTTACAGACAGATCCTCAGTTGGTGCAAATTGGCAGAGATCTATAGACTTCAATAGAGCTACACTGATTTACACCAGTCTCAGAATCTGGCCCTACATTTCCAGTAAGTGTAGACATATAACCTGATCCAAATTTCACTGAAGTCGATGGAAAGACACCCATTGACTTCAGTGGGCACTGAATCAGGCCCCTAATCCTGAGAGTTACTAAGCACGAACCATATCCAACTCAGCTCCTCTCAGGATACAGCTCTGCTAATTCCCAAGTAAAATATTACCATCATTGAAAGCAATATAGAGTCTGTAAGAAAGGGACTCGGTGCTAAACTGTGTGGCAGGAATCCTGTGTGTCTCTTAGATGCTTTGCACTAGAAAAAGAACAAGAGTTGTCGAGAGACAATGAGCCTGTTCTATTTTATTTTATTTAACCTTTTACTTCTTAAAATTCCTTAGATACAGATTAATTTGTTTGCCAATCTATTATTGTTTCATCTGGCTCAAAATGGAAGTTTCCAACATTCTGAGACTGGAACTGAAAGATCAGCTAGTATAACTTGAATTTGCCTCTTTTTATCACACTCTTTACTCTCCAAATACCTCATCTTAAGATACCAATGCTATTTTCCCCTCTTTCTTCCATAATAGAAGAATGACACTGTTACAAAGATGTCCTAAGACAATAGCCCTTTCTTCAATGTCAATAGCAGAGGATCACTAAGAAGAGTAACATCGCACAATTGAGCCCTCAGATTTTGTTTCTAGTATGATTCTATATCGGTTTTTATACCACACTCATCACCATAATATCTGAGCACCTTCCAGTAGTGCATCAAGCAACATGATTGCAAATCTGTCACATTTTTGTTCTCTCATCTTCTCCCCAGGAGAAGTGTGTGCAGTGGAGTTAGATTAACTAGATTTATTTTTCTGTCAGAGGTATTGATAGGGTGCCCATCACCATAGCATTCAGGTCAGGGCATACATCAGAGCTTACTCCTTCATGGATCCCTTTCTTCCCTCAGTTTAGCCATTTGGACTTGAAATTTATATATAAATGATACATCCCCAATCAAACCCTTTCCTCACTCCTCATTGTTCTTTAGCTTCTGTCCTTGCAGGGAGGATGGTGGAAAGATGAGTTTTGCAATGGGATCTGAAGGTTAGAGTTGTGCTTATTCCGATTTCATCCAGTCAGCAGCTCCACCAACGGTGGCCTTCCTCAGAGAACATACCTCCACCAGCTACTGGAAGTCTGACTCTGGGCTTTGAGAACTCCACATTCCTTAAAGAATGCACCTGCCTCAGAGTCATGAGTAGGGAGGTTTTTTCGGAGGTAGCCTGGACCCAGCCATTAGAGCTTGAAATATCATGATCAAGACCTTGATTTGGGACAAGAAATTAATGGGGGGTAGGTAGCATGGACATGGTGTGCTCTTGTGTGGGTTGCACTTGTCAGGAAGTAGGTATCCACATGCTGCACCTTCTGGAGTGTGTGTTAGTCAGATCGTCTGCCTCAGATAGAGAATTACAGCAGCTCAGTCCTAAGGAAATAGGCATGTGGATCATGGTAGCTAGATTATTGTTATGCAATTGATAAACCATTATTGAATTAGGGTGGAGACTAGCCTCCTCCAAAGGCCTTTCACAAACCAAACAATGTCATTTTTCAGCAAGATCTAGCACTCAGCTCAGAAAGGCCAATAGGAACCAGATGTAAAAATAAATCCATTTCATAGTTGATTCATGGTGACAAGAGCTTTTAGGTGGGAACTCCTGGCAGATTGCTCTAGGTTCTCAGGGCAACTTTAGAGAAGAGGATGATACAAGTTATTTTATGGATATGTGGAGGATCTGGCTGTGGAAGAGATTTATGTACCTAAACTTCTGGATAGCTAGCTGAGTACTAACCCACATCTATGCCCACATAGGCTTTCCACTTAAATGTTTCATTTCTTCCATGTGTCCCATCCTGACTGTCCAAACTAGAATGGTTTTCTTAATTAATTAATTAATTACAGTTGTCATAATGGTATGTTAACACTAAGAATAACAAACAATGTGTGTGATACCATAGGGCATAAATACAAATGGATGTATAACCAGGAAGAAAATGATGCAAAGGTATACAATGTTCATCCCCAATTCCTATATGCCAGTTGTCTTAGTCAAAGGTGAAACAGGCCAGCCATGATTTGATGAGATAAGAATCAGGAGACCCAGGCTCTATTCAGGCCTCTACCAGAGGACTTCTTAGCTCTGGGTAAATAATTTAATTTCTGTATATCTCAAATTTTCCATCTGTAAAATGGGGATAGTAATGCTATTTAAAGGGTGTTGAGCTCTTCAGGCAGAAAACAATAGACATCTTAGTGCTTTTCATCTACCTTTGGTATTGCTATATCTAGCAGCTGGTGTCTAAGTACTTATTGTGATCAGACTATTCGTTTATATAGGCCAAGTTCTCCAACCGGACTGCCTGGATCTTTGGATTTTCCATTTGAAACTCTGGATTAGATGGCAGATTTTAGCTATGCAGTTCTCTGTTGGTTACACAATGTTGGAGGCACAAGAGTATGCTGTTCCAGACACTGGGTGAAGTCCTGGGCCCAGTGCGGCAAAATTCCAGTCAGCTTCAGTGAGGCAAGGATTTCACCCTTGGTCGCTTAGCTGCAGGTTGCTTCAGCCAAACTGAAACAAGTTGCATCCAGGGTCACCTGCATTCAAAAGCAGCATGAAAACACAACAAACAAACAACCCTCAGGCATTTTGCTAAATGCTTCCAAATGGGGGAGTCAAAAGTCACAGACCTGATCCAGCAAGGACTTTTCTAAGAGAGTGGATCAACAGTGAACCACAGAAGCTGCTGTCAACTCCCCCAAATGTAGGTGACAGATGGTTAGTCTCTGGCAGAGACATTTCCTGCTGATCAATGTTAAAGTGTGGGTGTTGGAGAGGTGAGAGTGGAGAGCAGCTCCTTCAAACTGGCTACAAGGAAAGCTACCCTCCTGTTTTAATTCACCTTAACCACTGATGAGCTATCATGGGAAGAGGACAGTCCATGGCACAGGAAAAGGAATCTTTAGACAGAGTGCTTATTGGTATGCAAAGAACTGCCAGGCTATTGCACAGATGTGGAGGAAAGCCCAAGCGTGGACTATAACCCCATTCTGCTAGGTGCTGTACAAATACAGGACACACTGACCCCACCCCCAAAGAGTTTGTAGTCACGGAACACCGGGACCTGCAGCTTGTTTTATGGTCTTGTTCTGACTCGAAGCCCTGTCTGACATTGAGGGAAATTCTCTAGGGGCAGAACCAGAGACACCAGTGGGTTTCATGATCTCTAGCCAAATGTTTGCCTTGCTGAAGGGGTTGGTGGGGAAGAGGTGGAACTGCTGGAGATGACCAAGCAGGGGAGGAGAGAAGTGGGAACTCATGAGAGAAAAGGAGGGAGGGGAGCTATAAGGGGAAGAGATGAAAGATGGGGACTTAGAAGGAGGAAAAGAGTGAAGCATTAAAGTTTTTTTGCAGAGGGAGAAGGAGAGAGGAGGTCCTGATGTGTTTCCTTTGAAGAAGAGGATCAGTGAAGAAAGAGTAGAAGGCAAAATGAGAGGGACAGCAAAGTTAAAGCAAAGAGGGAATGGGGGAGCAGAGAGGAGGGGCAAAGCATGCAGAAGAGAATGAATGGGGCAGGAGGAAATGGAGGAGAAACCCATTAGGGAAAGAGAAGGGGGGAAATGAAGAAAGGTTTTAGATACAGTGCTAGTGAAAAGCAGCTTGGGGGTGTGAAGCAGAGAAGCGTGGGCTTTTTCAGCTGTGATTGCATTGGCCATGATTAAGGGCCCAAATTCCAATACGCCACTTCCCTCCCACAATTCCCTTTCAATGGTCCCCGACCCACAAGAGACGGCACTGGAACTTAAGTCAGAGCAGGTAGGCGGGCTGGTGCCAGAATCTGAGCCTAAATTCCAGGCCCTTTCATTCGTTCTGCCCCTGAAACATGCAGATTGCTGCCACTGCATTGCCTCCATCCCTTTACATTGCATTTCTCTACCAGTAAGGGGAAAAATCTGATACATTAGACATGCTGTCTTCCACCCACAGGTATCTCCCCCAGCACAGGAGCCTGCCCTTCTTTTTCTCTCGTTTAATAGACCTTGCTTAGCCTAGGGAATCAAAAGTGCAGCCCAGTGAAAATGGAAAGAGAGGTTGGAAGGGACCTCAGAAGGTCATCTAGTCCAACCCCCTGCTCAAACAGGACCAATCCCCAATTTTTGCCCCAGATCCCTAAATGGCCTCCTGAAGGATTGAACTCAGAACCCTCAGTTTAGCAAGCCAATGCTCAAACCACTGAGCTATTCCTCCCCCCTCAAGGAATAGGCTATTTGTTAAAAAGTGGGTCCCCATTAGGCGATTTGAAAAGGCATGATCTTTGGGCAGGGGAGGGGGTATCAAAGACACAGAACTAGTGAGAACATATATATACACACGCCCCATCCACAAGGAACCCATAGTCTCCGCTCAATTCGCTTCTCCCATCAGTGCTAGACAGCCATTCTTCTTGTGCAATTTACCAGACAACTCCAGAGTACGTGCCTTATACAGATGTCCACGTAGGTGCCCTTATTACTGTCAGGCGCTTTTACAGATCCTAATTTCTTCAGTCTTTTCATAGCGGCCTCACCTTGTATACAAATGGACATCACTTTTAAAAAGTAAAAATGAAGACAATATTTGCCTGCGCCATAATTTCCAAGGTCTGACGTGAGATTTCGATTGTTGGCACATAGTTCGTTTTTCTTGCCTTTCTGTCATCTGATCAAAGCCTATATTTTAATATATGCTAATTATACTGATCCTAAAGTTCTTCTACCTACAGAACAATTGGGAAACTCGAGAGATTTGCTGCATTCCTTATCAACAACAAATCTGTAGAAGATCATTAGCATGCGGCATTCATTTCTTTTAAAAAGTGTCACTTGTACAAATAAATAGTACACACCTATTACACGTACTGTTTTTCTCACAGACGTGTATTACACCTATTCCACGATTTCCTTACAACTGAGAAGTCATGGGGGTGTTTTTTGCTCTGTTACCGTCTGCGATGACAGTTGAGAAAGAAAGAAATTTGAAGGATACAATTTGGACAGTGTGACTCCTCTCCATTAATGAATCGGTCCTTTCAAAACAAAACAAAACCGGACCTTTGCTCTCCATTAATTGTTAGAGCTAATGCAAAATGGCTGAAAGTAAAGACACTCTGTATAGACCGTCTAGTATGCAAAGGCTCAAAGACTGAAGCAGGAAAAAATCCATTGGACTTGCCTAATTGCAAGTCATAGGTTGTAACAAAGTAATCTCTTGTTTTTCCACTGGGTTTCTGTCTTCAATCTATATAAAGCTGTGTAAATAGCTACATTTGAATTCTACCGATTTCCTGAAACACTGTCTCTTGTAAGAAAATACGAGCTTGCATGTCTCAACGGAAGGACAAAATGAAATCAACCAAGGAAGCGTTCTTTAAGAAGAAACATGGAGGCTTGGTTTTTGAAGACGTCAGCTCGGGTTCTGTCTTATTCTTTCAGGCTCTCCTTAAAACACCTCAGCCTGCTGACTCTTTGCAGAAACACTCACAAACTAGTCACCACCCTGCATAGGCGGGAATGGAAATTCTTCACGGTCCAAACCTCGAATTGTTTCTCTAGGACAGCTGAAGTGGTCAGAGATAGACAAACAATCTCGAAAAATTACCAGAAATAACAGCTTGAAATAAAGGTGGGGCGGAGGGGAAATACGTAATGATTTCTCTACAGAAAAATAGTAATGTTGCACTCCATCTGGAAGCTGAGTCAAACATGCACTCCCTCCAATAACCCTTAAAATGCTAACGCCTGGATAAACTGGTTATTTCCAGCAGTCCTGCAAAATCATACAAGTAGGGAGCACCCTTAGGTCTGTTTTTAGAATTCATCGTCTATCTGTGAATTTGCCTCGTTCTTTCATTAGGTGCTAAAACGATTGGTTCGCTTGGTGGGTTGGTGTTTCAAGATTGTAAGCACTTTTCTAACCGTCAAGTAAAAAAAAATAAAAATCTACGGTTCAGTTTTGCACATGCCCTAAATTCCTCGCCACTGAGTAGCTGTGTTGTGTGTCAGGTCTTCCCTCTTAATACCTGGTGCGGCGGGGGCATGGTTCCAAACGTGGTAACTTTGTGTGAAGGGCCATTGTACACAGCGACTGAATTCTCTGTCTTCATGGCTGCTTGGATGGAAGAGTCCAATCAAATCTCGCTACCACGAGCAGTGACTACATCCCACCCCTCCAGAACCATGTGTGTTGATTTCAGTGGAGAATGGGAAAACGGGGGAGAGGTACTGATCATTCGACCTTTTCCCCTTTAGCATGGTGGGCAAAGTAAAGCAAGGGTTTATAAATGGCCCCCCTCTGTTCCTTTAGGGGCTAGTCGCAGGGGTAAATACGCCCACCTTTGCAACTTGGTGAGAAGACATCAGCTTCAGGACAACGGGTCACGATTTGGGGTTGAGGTTCTTGTTAATTAAAAAATGAAAAAAACCACTTGCTGGGCTGTATAAACTCCAGCTCTCCCAGCAGCAGACTTCCAGATTCACAAAGCTATAGAGTTCTTGAACTTCTTTCGACCTGTATTTTGGGAAAGGTGACATTTTATTGTATCATTGGTTATTGGATAGGGAAAGAAAAAAACAACCCACAACTGCCTAGGAAGTGGCATTATTTAGGTCTAAATTCTTCCTCGCATAGATCACTACGGACCGCGCTAGAAGTGGACTCTGGACAGTTAGAAAGGAAAAGGCTTTAGCATGTGTGTGCTTTCCCCCTTGCTACTGTTTACAAGATATAAAGAGGGGAAGAAGGAGTTTTCATTTTCCAGCTGTTTGGGTCGCTCGCAGTGTGGATGGGATGTTCTCTGGCTTTTCGGGTTTAGCTCTGGAACTGCTAATAAGAGTCATCAGGAAACTACTTTAACAAAAGTTGGAGGACACCTATCTAGTGTTATGGATTTTTAATCTCTGGGGGCATCTGCTGCGGCTTGCTGTTGTGGTGACCTACGTCCCTGCGCCCAGCACAAAGCACTGTTTGAACCTCACTTGTTAAAGCGGCGCGGAACGTTAATTTCAAACCGGCAAGAAGTTGCTGGAAGTCAAAAGGAGGAAAGCTGGCTGCAGAGCCGGGCAATTCTCAGCTGCCCTCAACAGGAAGCTTCGCTTTGAAAGGGGAGAGAAATGGACAAATCAAATCAAATCAATAGGGCGTTGAAAATAGCAAATTCACAATAATATATGAGAATGAAGTTGGTAGGAATGACATTTCCCAGCACTTTAGCCCAATGAGACAGAAACTTCTTAATTGATTCATTCCCCGAATGAATGAGTGAAATGGCAGTGTTTCTGTTTCAGCAAGATGGAAAAGAAATCTTTTGTATTGAGGATTTTTTTAAGTTACCTAACACGAACAAATGTTACCTGAAAACATCAGGTCGTTTTGAGGCTTGTAATAGCAACGGGAGTTATTACTACCAATAAATACACGTTTCTTCATCCTTTTAAAAATATATATAAGATTAGAGCACTTTAACTAGGGCTAACTATCAATACTTGGGTTTTTTTCGTTATAGCACATTTTCCTATGAAAACAAATACAGATCTGGCGATTAATTTTATTTTTTTACGTCAAGCCTGAAAGTTAGATCAAGATTATCCGTTAACTTCACTGAGATATGCAGGTCTGGTAAAATTCGATAGCCATACATCACACGTTATTACGCCAACTAGCCCCATATATCAGAGGACGTGTTTACAAACACACACTTCCCTATAGAAGCTACTACATCAAATTAGCATAAAGCCCCCACAAAGACAGAAACCTATAAGTAGAATCCCAAACAGATGGGGCTGATTATTTGATAGGGAATGGCACTGGGTCACCCTGAAGAATAAGTTTCATGCATACCAAACATATATAGTTTCCCTAAGAGTCATTCTTAGAAAATATGGCTCTGATACGGATGCTGCAGCAGCTAAGCAGAAAAGATACAGTAGTGTCCTCTCTCATAATGAACTCTGAGGCACGTTCATTTCAGCGGATTGTCATGCCTGTCACAGAGAAATCAAAGGGAGAGAATGTCTCCTAGAGTGGTATTTTCAGGTATTTACACTTGATTTCTTTCTATTAAAGCCACAGAGTAAAGATCCTGCATAGAATGAAGCAAATATTTTGTGAATGCATCCGTCGCTCTATACTGTGTTTGAATACTAGACACTGAATGTTTGTTTACATGATACTGTAACTGGTTGTAACACTTCCTTTAATCAAATAAGATCCTTGCTAAACTAGAATCCAGTATTTTAAGGGCAAATATTTAAGAGGCATCTCCTGTAAGAGGTTTTATATGTATATATATAAAATCAAAGAACATCCTGGGAAATAAGGGAACAGGAGGAGAAGGTTCTATCAGTCAATAAAAGGCAAAGTGTATTTGTCTCCTCAACAGTTGCATTGTTAGTGACTGAAGTGTACAGGAATAGCACAGACAGCAAGTATGCGTTTCTCTCTTTATGCTGGCGGTTGGGACCTTCCTACAAGAGATGGGTTGTTACATGACTTGTAACAACCTCTCTCGTGATGAGAATGTCTTATAACAATACATTTTTGGTAAAATAAAATCGTTATAAAAGTCACCAAAAGCTAGAAATACGTTCTTAGGAATTGTCTCCAAATAAACGTGCCTACTATAATGAGCAGCCTAGGAAACCATACCTGGCAAAGAAGGGGGCTCTTGGAGTGGTCTAATTTGGGGGGATTTTTAATCCAATATAGTTCCCTTGAAAAGAGAACTGCTCGCTGGTTTATGTTTCATATTTTTGTTAAGTAGTTGGCCACCTCCAGGAAATAAACCTTTCCAACACACGCTACTGGGCATAGCTGCCAATAATTACTCCATGCAGTGTTGTTGCAGCTGTGTTGGTCCCAGGATATTAGAGAGACAAGGTAGGGGTGTGTAATATCTTTTATTGGATCAACTTCTGTTGGTGCCAGAGGAGCTTACACAAAGCTCTTCTTCAGGTCTCTGTGTAAGCTCGAAACCTTGGCTCTCTCACCAACAGAAGTTGGTTCAATAAAAGATATTAACTCCCCCACCTTGTCTCTCGGCTAATTACAGGTTCATTTGACACTTGCGGAAATGGGGGAGGGTGTTTAGTGGAGTAATCACATTTAGTTAAAATAAAAACTATTCCCTTTCCAGAAGTGACCAGATCCGAATGAATGCAGGTAGTGGGCCTTGAGTCTAAGCTTCTGCAGTTAACAAGAGCAGTAAAGGCATGTGCTACACACCACAGCGAACGAATATTAATGCGTCAAACACGGAAATAAAGTTCTCTTTAAAATCCTTGAGAGGAGTCCCTTTCCTCGCTTGCCTTAACAAACAACTACTGTAGCTAGCAGTTTATGTACATACAAATAGATACACATATACACACATATAATAAGAATAGTGTTTTTACACACAGTATAAACGTGCAGCCAAAGTCATCTGCAGTGGGTGTATACGTGTTACACACATGCTATAATTTACAATATATAGCTCTATTTGTGGAAAAATAACGAAATACCCTGACAAGCATGTAACGTTGCCTATCTGCAAAATTTAAATACGTGTGCATACAATGTACATACGTCCGTTTGTTACCTGGGTGTAAACAACACGTCCCTGTAAATGTAAGGTCTAATTTCCTTCGGAGCAGGAAGCAGTTGCAGGCAGGGTGTGCGCGCAGACCAGTGCAACGCAGCCTGAAGCCCTCAGGCGTTAAGGGCCCGGTTCTCCATTGTTTAATTAAAGGGTCAGGAGGATTGTTGAGAGTTTCGGGGAATGAAACATTTTTCCTCCCACCGGGGAGTGTTGCAACTGCGCGAAGTGCAGTATCCGGAGCAAGACAATCGCTTAGGAACTAAGAACTCAGGCAGAAATTGGGGAGCTCGGAAAGAGAGGCTCAAGGGACACTTAATTTCATCCCCAGAGGCAGGAAAGCCAGAACTGCCCGTTTAGAAAGCGTAGCATTCGGGAAAGCCAAATGTCTCCCCTGCAAGGAGCGAGGGAGCGGCCCTGGGAGAGGAGAAACCCTAACAAAGGGATGGGAATTTTAGGAAAGCCACCAACACGTGGGAAATCGCATTCTTTAGCGGAGTGCAGCCCTGCCATGCAAATCCGGCACACGGTAAAACCAGCTCCGAGTTCTCCCCTAATAGGCAGAACTGATTCGGGTTACCAGAGCCAGTTAACAAGCACATTTCGCTGAAATAAACACAGAGCGATCGGGGTAGAAACATCCCGTTCTTGCTACGATTCTTAATCTCCCTGCGTGGAGACGTTTCAACCAGTTTGGAAACCAGCAACCCCAAGCAGTTGTTTACATGAACCGGCCCTACCAAACGAGGCAACATCTGGAAGCAGGACCTACGACGGGATATACACAATGGCTATGTACACAGCCGCCCGCCCGCCCCCACTAGAAGTGCTAACTCGAAATCCACCCAGATCCAAAAGAAGATTTCCCAGCAAAGAGTCCGAGCGTGGAAAGCGGATCGTGCTTACCTGCCAGCCGCCAGCAACGTCCCCCTCACAACCTGCAGAAGAGGAGAAATCGCCTTTCCAACAACTCTAAAACTTCCCCTAAGTCCAGCCAGGCTCATTATTAATTATTATTATTATTATTTTGGGAGAGCTAATGAAGGAAATAAAGTTAAAGAGGAGGCGAGTTCCTCTTGTTTGGGGTCTGATTTAAGGAGGGGGGGAGGGGAGTGAAACAGACCAGTTGCTGCCCACTGCTTTGACCAGTGAGGGGATTCAACCCTGATTACCATTTTGTTTTTGTCCAGATTTGAAAGTAGGGCCCCCTGCATTCACTTCATCGCCTTCCACCGTGAGTGTAAAGGACAGGCCTTCGCGGGCCCCTCCGGGTTGTCCTCCATTAACAATCCCTTCTTTTGTGGAGGTGTTTCTTTTTCTGTTCACACACAGTGCGGATGGCACTTCAGGCCCAGCTCTTAAAGGAACTGTTTGCAAAATTATACCTTTCCGCGGGCTACTCCACAAGGCAGCGGGCAGCTGTAGTTAGGAAAACATTATTGAGTCTTGTAATTTAATTAAAAATGCTGAAGCGCAAGGGGGGGGGGAGGAAGTGGGAAAGGGAGAAAGGGGACACAAGGGGAAATCGGGGCTCCGCTCCTGCTATTTTAAAAATCCGAAACACGCCGCTCAGTGCTATCTCCAACCCTGATCAGCAGGCTGCTAAATCTCCGACCGGGCATGGCTATAAATAAAACACTGATTTTGGGTGTTGTGTGTGTATATAAGTGTGGAAACATTATACCGTTTTCACACACATCTGTCTGCAGCTTGTATTAGACACTGGATCCCACACATATTATACAGATACCTAAGTGGATGGAAAGTGTATGTGAAGTTACACACCCATCTGCCATGATAGCTATTTGTGGGTAAACTTACAGTTTATACATCTGATATATAGTTGTGTGCAACACACAGGCTGGGCACATCTATGCACCTACCACACACACAAATACACACACCTGTATGTATATGTGTGCAATGTTATTTAAACACACACATACAGAGAGAGAGAGAGAGAGAGAGAGCCCTAAACTTGGTTTAAAGAAAAACGCATTTAACACCCCTCCCCCCCCCAAGGGAAAGCACACACACACACAAAAAAACCCAAACGAAAACAACTAGGATTAAGAAATTAGTCTCAAAAAATAAAAATAAATGAATAAGGAAGGTGGATGCAATGTGTCCCATTTGGCCGCCCTTTATTTCCAGGGCCCCCTGAATGTTGTGACCCCTCTACAGATTATTCCCAGCGGCCCCGAAATCCAGAATGTGGTTGGTTTGCTAGCACTATTTCCCGGGCGTGATTCTTCCCGTAGCCAGGAGCTCTGGACATGTTCCACGAGCATGACAATTCGGTTGGAGAAGCAGGACAGAGCCTGACCCCCGGCTCCATGGATGAGTGCTTCTGTCGGACCCCTGCTGTGCCAATGTGGACCTTGAACCGCAGCTCAGAAATCGGTGTGATTTGCCTGGGAAACCAGCAGCCAGCGACCAACTGGCCTTGACAAGATGAAGAGGCAATGTATAGAAGACGTTTAATGGGTCGAGGGAAAGCGGGGGAGGGGGGAATATATATCCCAGCCAACCCTGGAGAGGAGCATTCCTAGCTGATCTCTTTAGGGCCGAAAGGAAGGGGGGGGGTCGTTTAAAACACGTCGGGCTCCTTTCCCCCAGCATCAGGGCCCCCGCAGAGTTCTGCCTAGCAAAGGGTGTTTACTTTTTTTCCTGCAGGAGATGGGCTTCCGCTAAAGGTGGGGATTTCTTTAATGTCAGTGAATGACTTGCTGGAGGCTGGCGAGGCTTTATATAGACGCGTGGAGTCGGATTACGCACGCCTAATAGCCTAAATTTCTTCAAGTGATCTTGAAATCACGCTGATGGGCGGTGGAACATTTATAAATAACTATGCAAGGAGTTAAGATGATTTACTGGAGAGATCCTGGTGAAGCAATTCCCCACCTAAGCAGGACATAATGAACGGGCGGTGTGTCTGGAGGGTGGCTTTAGCGACTGGGATGGGGGGGGGGGTTTCTGTGCATACACAGTCTCATTGATTTTTAATTTCGGCGTTAAAATAATTGCAGTAGCAATGGGCGGCCTCGGGGATTGCCCCTCCCCCAGGAAGATATAAAGCCCTGGAGTCACTCCTGAGCTCCCCATTGTTATTTATATTGCCAGCCCTCACCCGCCCCTGAAGAGCGGGGCACAGCTCCAAGGAGGAGAGAGAAAGACACCCCCCCCCCCCCGCAGGATCAGGATAAGCCCCTTCAGCCCCACCCCTCCCCAGTGAGGCAGGTGAGGGCTTGTGCTAGGAAAGTCACCAGCACACGCCAGGGCTGGGATCAGCCCCTCTTCTCCAACCTGGGCCACCAAGGCGGGCAGCCAGCACCGCCCCAATGACACCCCCCCACCCCGTTGCTAGTGCAGTGGGAGTCCCCACGAGCCACCCTGTCTCCTCGTGAGGCTGGTTCAGGGTCCTGCCTCACAAGCAGGAGAACAACGTGGTGACAGCCCCCTTTCCAGCCCACGGGCCCCTGGGGGATTCGTGCTCACACTGTACCTCACTCAGAGCACCCTGGCGCTGGGAGCTCGCCCCGATGCGAAGCAGGGGCAGGACGAGCCTACTGGGCAGTAAGAATAAAGCTCCTTCCAAAATCCCGAGGAACAAAAGGCCAGCACTCCCCACCGTGACCAGCGAGCAGCCGGAGCCTGGCCTGCGCTCAAGGTCCATACGCGCTCGCTCCTCCTGGAGCAATGGGCTTGTACCCCTGGAGTCCAGCCCATTCAGGATCGGGGCCGCGGGGAGCAGGGTATTCCACCCTGGCCACGTGGTCAGCCTACCCTTCCCCTCCCCATCTGCGTCAGGAGGGCAGGTCGACAGGCAGTGCTCTGGATTTGAAATACAGGGGAATTGCAGAAGGACAAATACTTTCTCGAGGGACTTCTCTTTCCAAACTAGAGCTCAGGTAGAACGTAGGCGCAAGACAAAGCGGAGCGATGGGGTCCAGGGTGCACACACAGCCCAGCTCGAGGCAGGACAAAGGCCAGCTGCTGCCGCGTGAGGAGTGTGCACAAAACCCCGACAGGCAGGCCTCGGGACGCTGCGCTTCGCCAAAGGAAAAGATGGGGCCAGAGACTTCTTCCATTGCAAGAAGCGGGGGTGTCTGTGAGACCCCCCCCCCAGCTTCCCCGCTTGCAGCTATCCAGCCCTGTTTCAGCAGGACAGAGGTTAGGTAGGCTGTTGGCCTGTCCCAGGTCCCTTTGCACCTTGTTTCCTAGACAGGTGCCTCCAAAATAAGAACCCTGGTTCCAAATAAGAACCCTGGAAACAAACAGCATGCCAGGAGCCCTGCCGTCTCCCAAGAGGCCCACCAGGCCCCTCCTGTTGGTATTTAGGTTTTTGTCTGTCGTTTGCTCACTGGACAAGAAAGTCATTGGTCTGAGACAGGACAGCCTGCCACGCTTGTGTAGAGTGGAAGGGCCACGCGTGTTTTCTAAGAAGAGATCCACACCGTTTCCTTCCCACTAAATTACCACCTTCCGCTTCACGCTGCCCTGGATGGTGTCAACAGAGGCCAGCCCGGACGGGAGATGATCTCCACTTACGGTTCGGAAACCGCAGTGGAAACACATTTCCCAAAGGAAGGTGGCCGAGCTCTCCGTTTACTGCGACACTCTCACGCATGAAAACACGCACTGGAGATTTTCACTAGCCCCACTAGCTTTGTCACGGCTCGGAAGTCACACCCTGGTCCTTCCAGATATTATACCAGAAAAGAACAATACATTTATGGGCCACACTCTCTCCCCATCACCGCGCACACAGCGACGTGTCGGGCTAGTGTTTGGTGTACAGATTCACTTCTCTTTACAACGGGAAACTGAACGGTGGCAAGTGATCAGTTCCCATTTGTATGCAAATGCACGGCTTTCATTACTGGTATTGTATAGCTGGCCTCAATGGGACTTTTGCCCGAGTAAGGACTGCTGGTTTCTCTCTTCTCCCCCTTTATTTTGCCATCTCTTAATGAGGAGCTTTACCCAATTAGACTACCTACGCGTGTGTACCTGGGTTTCACTAAGAGACATTCTTGCTGCGGAAAGAGATCTAAGGAGAAATTATGGTATTATTTACAAATGGATGCATGGACCTAACTCTCTTTCCTAGCGGTAGTTTCATGAATGCCTGTCTGCGGCACAAGTAGACTCGGCCACTGGTTCAAAAGGAAAGATGGTGGCCTCCAAAGATCACATGCCACCCAGGTGGCATCAGACAAGTCCGTTGACTGGACATACCGGCCTGTCTAAATACATGGAAGAGGATACTTTGAAGAACCGTACATTTGGGTTTAGCATTTGACTCTTACAGACCGGCTTATAAAGGAGAGAATCACACTTGTATTAGTATCCGCCTATGTGTAGAATGTTTTCGTCTGAATACGGTAGATACAATTTCTATTTAGCAGTTTCAAGGGTCACCTTTTTTTAAAAAAAAAAATTAGTTTCTAGAACTGGATAACAATGAGTGTTTCAGAAAGTGATTTTTTTAAAAACTTCAGATAGGAAATTAACGTTTAAACAATCAACAGAGGCGATTTAGCAATACTTCCTACTGAAGGGACAGATGCCAACGATATTATAGGGCAAAAAGAAACGATTTCTGGACTTGTGATATAACCGCTTCCCCGTCCTCCCCCCCAAGATTTCCCAGGTATTTATTGGACCTTTCTGCGTGCTACACACAATTTTAATTCCTTTCGAAATCCGTGCATGTAACTTTCTTTCAGAGTGATTGAGCGTGAGTGACTCGAGAGTTCTTGAAAATGTCCAAACATTGTTTTTAATTCAAAGCCTGAGATACATAAGTGCAATATTTTATCTATATTTTATAAAAACAATAACCCCGAAATCCAATCAGCAGCTCATGATGCTAGTTATGCCTTCCCAATGTGCCTGGGGGGGGGGGGAGAATCAAACTACAATGCCCTCTCTTTATTGATAATACCAAATAAATATCTATAGAAAAAGCTTTCTCCAGTGCAGAAGCATAGTGAAATGAGAAATAATATTAGGTAATTGGAAAATTACCCAGCTATTTGATGGACTAATCTTTCCCGAAAGAGGAAATTCTTGACGTGAGAATGCTGCCTGGGTGTGTGAAATAACGTGCGGATCAAAGTGAGGGTTTTTTTTTATGATGATTATATTTTAAATTTGTAAATCAAGGGACAAGCTGGAGGGAGGGAGGGAGGGGGGAAAAGGAGAGCTTCTGGCATTCTTCACTTCAGATGCTTGAATGTTTCAAAGTTGCTGCGGTGCCGTTAGCTGACGGCTATTGTGTGTGTTTAAGACTGGGGTGGGGGGGTGAGGAGGGGACTTTGACCCCCTGTTGGTGTGGATTTGCTGTCCAGAGACCGTTAGAAACCGGCAGAATGAATTGAATTGAATGCGATTGTAATGCACAAGGCCCTCCTCCTTTCTCGAGGAGCTGGGAGGCCAGGAAAGCAGCCCGGAGGAGAGCAAGCAGCTTTCTTACACGAAGGAAGATGCTTTGCAAACCAGTGAATTGTATATTTCGAGGGGGCGGGTTAATTTTTTTTATTATTATTATTGTTACTATTCCAGATCTGGAGGGGGAGGGGGGGAAAGATCAGCAACCAAGAAGACCAAAAAGACCGAGGACACACGTGGTAGAGAAGTCTGAATCCAAAACCTCTTGTAAGTGTGATTACTTTCTAAGAAAGCTTTAAGTTATTCTTTTAAATTAACCACTGAAAAGACCAGTCTCTACTGAAAGCTTTTCTATGCCGCTAGATTATTTGTGCCTAAACGAGAGGCCAGGGATTTATAACCCACCCCTCTATTTCCTTTACTTTTTGAAACAGAACAAGGCCTGGTTTAAAAATATATTATTGTTTTACTTGTGGGTCGGTTCATAGCGACCGATTCTGGGGGTGGAGGGTCGATACCTTGTATTCGATACCTGGGCCAAGTTCCGATGGCAAAAGAGATGCTTGTTAGTGACTTAATCAGCAGAAGGGGGAAAGAGGGGGCCTTTCTGAAAGCAACGCGCTTCTCTGATCACTGGCATCGCCTGATTTCTCTGCAGTGTATGTGCGTGGGTGTATATGTCTATGCATATACACAAACACACACACGGTTTAGGGGTGATCGTATGTTGTGAGAGGCTACTATGGACTTCGGGGTATATTTTTAATATGGTCGCTATGCATTGCAGAGTTAACGTCTGGAAAGTGATAGCAGGTTTCTTGTCTCTAGGATCTCTTTGTTCGGGGACCAGTAGGTGGTATGTTTAAAGAGAGACAGAGGGAAAGAAAAGAAAGAAAGAAAGAAAGAAAATGGCCCTTTGCAAGTCATCTGACTGTTTTCTTCCGGAACACAGAACTGCTGCATTAGAGATTAGGGAAGGGATGTTCTTAAAACAAAATGTCTAGCTGGAAGTGCTACTGAAATAGCCCCAAACCCTACACATCTTTTAAAGCCTCTCATACAGGAGGTTGAAAAGGGCGGGCGGGGGGGGAAAGAGAGCGAAAGAGAGAGAGTCGATTTAACAGCAAACTTCAGAGGGGCTAAACCGTTGGTGTGGCTTATTTTAAAGCGAAGGAAAATCATGCCACCATCATGCCAACTAGGAAAGTTTTTCCTCTTTGCAGCCTGACACTGCTCCGTTACAACAGAAGCTCTCTTTGCCTTAGGAGGAGGTTAAAAATACCACATCCATGCCGGGGCCACCAGGCTTACAACTCCAGAGTCGCTAGGACCATTTAGAAAGGCAGCAGGAACACTCTGTGCATGGATGACAGGCCGACCCTCCCCCACCCGAACAGATACAGGGGTGGTCACTTCGCTTATTAAGAAAGTTTATTTTTAAGGCAGTCTGTACGTATAAGATTTCGCTGATCAGGATTCGAAGGAAAGGAAAGAAATCTCTATTCAGTAGGGGGAAAAATTCTCCATTATTCCTGACTGTTCTATTCAAATACACCTGGAGGTAAATTGTACGTTTTAAGTCAAACTGGCACTATTATGGGGGGGGGGGGGTAATAGGACGGGAGGGCAGGATGAAGGGGCACCGATTCTGAATACCAGGGAGGTGACTGATGTGAAGGGGGGGGGGGGGGGAGAACCTATTTCATTCAACACCATGGACAGCGAACCCTTAGCCGGCAATGGAACCAGAGGACTGGAGCTCACCTTTCTTTTCAGCACCTTTCCCCTGCAGAACAAGACCTGGTCTCTGTGCTCGAATTCCTTATGATAACGTGAGACGGGGAGGGGAAAGGAATAAATGTGGGACCCCAAGCCCAGCTGAAGGGGAATGCACAACAAAAATGGAAGACCGAGAGTTTGAGAATATGATCATTGTTTTCCAGACTGAAAGAGATCTCCCTGGTTTTCACTCCGTTGCCATTAGCTGCTCTGTATTAAGAGCCCAGCAAGGTGTAGGCATCGGAGACAGGTATTTCTGGAATGCCACCTGGGAACTAAAAGGGCAGTTCTAGCTAAATAGAAATGTCATTCGATTGGAAAACCATTCTGGTGGTTGGACCCCAATACACAAAGACAGAACTTTAATATTATCCAATCAAATAAGCCTAGATCAGGCAAAGCCACAACAACACCACCACCTTCCCCTCTTCAAAAATGCAAATCCTGGATTTGGTTGTGGAAAGAAAATTAATTCTGAATTGTGCTGAAGCTGGGTATCGTGTTGATGGCAAATGCTTGAGAAAAGAGCTCCCTCGCGCAGGTTACATTTCTTGAGATTTTTCAACCTAAATCCACCAGGTACAGACTCGCGGTCACGTAGCTTCTCGTGGACATAAATAAGTCGATGCATAATAAACTGAAATGAACCAGGTGGGGAAAAAGTATCTTCAGAAGATGGAAAAACGATGCTCCAAGAGCAAACATTCCTCTTGCAGCGTAACAAACAATGCATTTTCGCCGATCTAATACACATGCCATGCACTGTGTATTATATAATAGAAAGGAAGTCACCCACACACAATATTAAGGTGTGCGAGTGTTCGTACTATGGGCCTTAAGCCTTGAAGACGATATTTCACATAGCTGTCGAGCATTTCTGATGGCTACTTTATTATATACCCCTAGTAGATACTCTGTCCTGAGATTCTGTTTTATACTGCCTTGAATCGTTTTTCCCCCCAATTGTGTCTCTGGGTTTGCCTGTCAGAGGCCCGCTATCAGAAACAACAACAAAGGCCCCGAACAATTGGTTTGATCTAGTGGGAACAAAATGTATATATAGTTTACAGTTCTACTGTACTAACAGCCCCATCATGTAATTGCTCCCCCAGCAATGGCAAAGTGGAGACTCTCAGAACTGGCACAAAAATGATTTCCATCCTAATCAGAGTCCAACTCCCACATAGGCATGTAAAATATCTGTGTCCATCTAAATCCTGCTAGAATCAAATCAAATCACAGTCTTAAACCATTCTAAGAATAGAACGCAGCGTTTTGCTAGCCACAGAAGGTTATTAGAGCGGAAGATAACCCACAAATCCGCACTTTCCACCTAAAAATCCTTACTGGGGGAGGGGGGAAATGTAGAAGTGGTTCGCCATATTTTCTAAGGATAAGACTAAAGTACAATAAGACGTGTTAGAACAGTTCTAAAATACTGATCTCTGATCTGTATATAGAATTATTTAATAATAATAAAAGCAATCTCCCCTGAGCGAAAGGACGCGGACTCTTAAAAACATGGCATGACACTGGGGGTAGGCAAGTACAGCCTGGTGAAAGGGGTTTCTAGGTAGAAGGCATTCAGTCACGACTTAAAAACAAAACACGCCAAATAAATGTGTTAAAACCATGTATTTATAGCTAGCGTTTCCTTATAAGAGAGCCCTATTTTCTGGGGATGGTTTAAAGAAGAACCAGCATTCGGTGAAATAAATGAAGGGTATTTGATGGCAGCAGGAATTCTATATGCATTGAATTCTACATTGTCCCTCTTGGTGGGCTTTTAAACCCAATGCCACTCTTTCGGTTTATTATTTAGAAATGATCTATAAGGAACTCCTTCCCTTCCAAGCTAAGCCATTCTTAGCTCCTGTGACTTCCGTGATTATGTAACTTTAAGAAGCTTGATCACAAGGAACAAAAACACATGTAAACAGGGAACCCGTTTATTTTAAAAGTGTGACTTTAAACACATTCTCTCTTCCTGGAAGGGGAAAGAGAATAATTCCTTTACAATTTTCTCAAGTCTGGTTTTTGGTTTTGTTTTGTTTTAAAGGACATCCATGTCAGCTTTAAGGAAAATTATTGCGGATGTCTTTTGAGGTAGGAAATATAAGTGTAGGCTATACAGTCCTCCCCTCCCCCTCCTGCCTGTGTTTAAAAAAAAAACAAACAACCCCGACAGAAAATATCAAGCTTCTCTGATTAACAGTTTAGGTGCAGATCCCAATGTACAACGTCTGCGTGTCCCTAGAATGACTAGATTCTCTCGCCCTGTAGCGCAGCCATGGCTGCGGTTACAAGCTGCAAGCACTCAAAGCTTAAACACTGTTTTCTGAAAGCCCCAGCACCCAGGCTGAGAGGAAGGTGGGGATGGGCTGGGAACAGAGTCTCTCGAATGTTACTCCCATAGTTTCAAGGACATCTTGCTGATGAGGATTTGGTTAATGGAGGAGAACTTATGTCCTCGCGGTGACGTCATTGGGTCCCAATGTAATCCTCTTGTGCCGAACCCAATCGGCAGATGTGCTGAGAGCCTGGACGGAGGGAAGAAGCGCTAATCCTTTAGACTGGATGAGATCAGCTGAAACAGCCAGGACTAGACCCAAAAACCCCTCTGCTAGGAAGATCAAGAGAAAAGGGATAAATTGAGCGAGACGCCTCATAGCCCCTTTAAAGAGCTCTGGAGAAGAGCAGGAGAATGGAAAGATGCGTCGGGCAGCCATACAAGTTCATCTGGCTTTTTCCAAGCCGAGCGGGAGCCTGGTTTTCACTCCGATGAGGTCTTTCTTCATTGTTCCAGGGGGGAGGAAGAGAGAGAAAGAAAGAGAAAGAAAAGGTCTAAAATGCAAAAGATAATGAGAGACTAGGCGCTTTTCTTATTCATCTCTAGCCTGCATACACACAACGAGCACGCTGAACCACGGGAGGGCGTCCGCACTGGATCTGAGAAAGCAGGCAGAGTTTCAGCCACAGAGGGCTGCTTCCATTGGAATGGGTAAATCTGCTTAAAGCTAGTCTTGCCGGTGCTGTAATTATGGGGTTTAGGCGACAATGGTGGGAGAACATCCCAGCTCGATTGCTAACTTGGAAGAGCGTCAGGATTTTTTTCCCCTTCCTTCCTCTTTTGTAAGCGTCCTTCATGGGCTTTATCATTATTAGGGTTTTTTTTTTTTTTTTGGGGGGGGGGGAAGGAGGACGACAAGGAGGGGGATGGAGGGAATTCAGCGGCAAGATCTATAGAAAGAAATCGTCCTAAATTAATAAAGTGCTTTTAACTCCGATGGCCAGCAACGAAATCGCTTTAGTCATGGTCACTCTCTTTCCATCCTTAATACAGACAAGCAAAAAACAAAACAAAAACAAAAAAAAACCAACCCCCCCCCCAAAAAAACACCCCAAAGCGTGGAGCTATTATTGTGACCAGCCGCTGTGGATTGCCAATGCGCCTCTAAGCTATTTCGGTTTCCCTTCTAAAAAAGAGAAATCAGCTCATTTGCATTTTGAGCGGCTTAAGAGACACACGAGGATGATGATGATTTGAAAGTAGAAGACAGGGGGGGAAAAGATGCCCAGCACTTTGACTGGACCGGTAACTCTAGAGAAATAGACCTGTCCCTTGACATGATGTATCTGTTACGCTTAATTCAGGTCTGCCTTACTATTAGAAGGTGGCCAACAGTTTCCGGGGTGGCTGTTCTCTGTTAAGAACTTATCCTTTTAAATACCGTATAGTCTGTTCCAGAAATTATACCGTACAGAGGGTTTGCATTATATAAGTGGTTTATATGGCTATTATATAGGATTTCATTGCAATTTCATTGATTGTGTAGGCGGTGTATAGGATAGGGTTTGGCATAGAGGTTTGTATAGGGGTTTACTGTACAGGCTTCGGATCTATAGGGTTTGTAACTGTAGAGAGGTTTATTCTAGCGGGTAGAGTGCAGAGTTATTTTACATTGGACATGGGGGTTCATTGCACGGGGGTGGGGGTTTCTTCCCTAGGGTTTGTTTTTATATTGTCCGGTTTTTCATATTTTATACCGTGTTGGGGAGGGTGTGTGTGTGTGGGGGGGGGTCTCTCTCCTCTCGGAGGTTCAGAGAACCCCTGTTCTCTCCCGCTCCGGAGGGGAGCCGTGTGCGCGTGTTGTCGAGAGGGGGGCACCCGAGCGGACCAGCAGCGCTCCGCGCGGAAGACGCGCTTGTGCTTTGGTCTCTCCCTGCCCTGCTGCCGCCGAGCCCCTCTCTGCGTGTTCACAGCGGACCTTGATTTAATGTCCATACAATTAAGGCACGCGGTGAATGCCAAGAGAGGAGCCTCACAGCTTCATTTTAATGAGAATGGGGGACACAAACCCTCTAATTACACTTAACAGCAGCCACGGAGCGATCTATGGAGCATCCTCGGCCTTTTGACAAATCGGAGCAACAATGGGCTCCAGCGTCTTGCAGGGCAGCTGTCTCTTTACATTAAAAGTGGCAGGGGGGCGAAGCAGGCCCCTCCTGAATATGCAGAGGTTTAGGGGCTCCTGGCTCACAAAGGGAAAGGGCAGGACAATGCAGGGGGAGCTAAGGAGGGGAGAGCTAGGAAGACAATGCAGGAGGGTTGCTATTATTATGGGGGGTTTAGATGTCCTTGCAACCCCCACGCTGGTAACTTTGCCTCCCTCGAGACGTTTGCAATGAATGGAGAGATCGGAGGGGGCACAGAAAGGGAGTTGCAAGAGCTGTTAGTGAGAAAGAAACCCGCCAAAGGTTCAGGGAAGCGGTGCTGGGCATTGCTCAATGTCACTTGAAATAAGGATTGCACTGAGTAAGAGGAGCAAGATTTCGTTCTGTTTTAGAGGCAAAGCCCTCAGCTTGGACTTAATGTCCGAAAAGCGTCGCTTGTATTCTATATATGTAACCCACTTCGAATGGGGGAGGAAGGGAAATACAGATGTCCAAAGCACTTTCATTCCGTTTTCTGGGGTGAACCGAATCACGTTCCAAATCTAAGAACAGTGGCAAAGTGGGTTGGAATAAAGAGTTCAGCTTCTCTCGTGGTTCCTGGATTAATCATTGCAATAATCCTAATAAACTCCTTTTTTTTCAAATGCCAGACGAAAGAATTTTGTTCTTCCTTTCTTCTTGTTGTTGTTGAACGTCAAGTCTTTATCCTTATGCAGCAGGTTCAAAGGAGCAGTGCTGCGATTTAAAGAGGTTACATAGTTTATTTAAATATTTTGAAACCACCACAGCTCCTTTAGTTGCTGCTTTAATAGTTTATTTACAACAATATTGAAATGCACATTGCTTAGTTTTGTAAATAAAATTCGTGCGTCTGTGTCTTTTTTTTTAAGTTATAGAATACTACGCAATAGCCATAAGAGGATTTGGGGTGTTATTTTAAAGAGTTTAGATTTTAGAACCTAGAATTATTGTTACGAATGCAGTTTAGTTACGCAGAAAGTTTCTAGGTATTTATGCATCTCTAACATGGCTATTCTACAATAGAATATATAATATATATAAATAAACGAGTAATTCTGAATTTCTAGATATGTGCATGTAAGTTACATTACGTTTATATATAGGGTGCATATATAATCATGCATACAAAGGTGTTGATATAGGTATCTATGCAATTTATATCAATATGATTGTGAGAATGTAAAAAAAAAGCTGAAGTTCCTCATTTGTCTAATTTTTCACCATCTTTGTCATGGCATTTTAAAAAGAGTCTCCTCATACCCCCTTACTTTTAAAAATTCATTAAATTGCTGGTCTAAAAACCTAGCAGAAAATTGTATTTCCAGGGGCTGCAGAAGAGCCCCCGCATAGCGCCATCTGCTGCTCCCTCTGCTGTATGGCAAGTAAGGCCCGCGGTCCAACCGGGCTGTAAGTCGCTGCCGTTTGGAAGGCGAGATGCGTAATTCGCAGGGCTGTGGGCCAGGCTGAATGCCGCGGCCACCCCAGTTGGTTGTTTCTATGTTAATTAACTTTGTGCCGCAGGGTCTCACAGATCATCAAGACGCAGCGGACCGAATCCCGACTTGCCGAGGCCAACTCCCAACCCTACGGGAGCTGGCCCCCAGGCACGTGCCTGGAGGGAGAGACATGCACACGAAGACACGGGGGGCAGAGGCATCCCCAAAGGTGTAACTTGGGACCCAGCGCATGGAGGGTGGGGTCTGGGCCCGTTGTAAAGAAACGCAACGAGGGGAGTGGCAGGAGGCTATTTGCCTGGTTTAGGAGTCTCTCCCCCCCCCCCCAAATTACATTACATTGTTTTGTTTAATTTCACCTTCCCTCCGGGAGAGTGGGTGTATCCCCCTGCCTGTCAGGGGGAGCGGGGCAGGGAAAGCAAAGGGGAAGTCTCCCAGCTGCTTGGCGTTGGGAAGGTCGGTGGTCTCTCGAGCTGTTTGGGCTGTTCCCCCAGCAGGAGTCTGCGACGCTGGGGAAAGAAAGAGGCGACGGTCCCTGTGCGATGCCCACGTGTCTACACTCAGCAGCATCAAGACCAACCAACCCAGCCTCAAACCCCCCACCCCCCTCCTCCATCCCCGTGGACTCTGACCTTGGTGGATTCCTCTAGCACGGCGCCCCCAGATGCTGTGAATTACCTCGCACATCAACTGCGCTCCGCGCAATCTGTGCTCAAGGAGGGGCGCGTGGCTAAATAGAGTCTGGGAAAAGGGAGAGAGATCACCAGGACAAACGGACCCCCGTGGATCTCTTTCCCCCCCCCCCAGCAGACCAGGCCTGGAGAGGGGAGCAGACTGGCCTTTTGTCCCCCCGCCCCACCTCCTTCAGGCGCTGCAAAACGGGGGTTTGGGCAGATCTGGATCTCGTCGCACCTAGTATCGGGCAAGCGCCCCCCCCCCCCCCCAAGTCTATGGAGTCACCGCGGGGCAAGGCCCGCGTGTGCGAGCTCAGAACGGGCCCGTGTCAGGGAAGGGGGGTTCGCCGGTCTGTGGACACGCTCGGGCAGCCAGCGCTCTGGTCCGGCTGGACCCGCTGGGCCGTCCCTGCTGCGGGTCCCTCCACGGGGCGGGTTTCGTTCCCAGAGCGGAGCTGGGGGAGCCCGGCCGCAGCCAGCAGGCTGGGGTTGGCGCGGCGGAGAGCGGTCAGAGGGCGTCCAGCCCGCGGGCCTGCCCTGCTCCCCGATTCCCTGGGCTGCTGGCTGGAGGGGCCGAGTGAGGGGGCGGCACTAGCTGGGGTGCAAGGGGCCGGTTGCCTGCCCGGGGCTGGCCCGGAGAGCGCAGGGGGCGCTCCTGTCCCCTCCACTAGGCAGGTTCCCAGAACTCCAAGGGACCCCCACCAGCAGAGCCA
Organism: Eretmochelys imbricata; assembly: GCF_965152235.1. Lineage (NCBI taxonomy): Eukaryota > Metazoa > Chordata > Testudines > Cheloniidae > Eretmochelys > Eretmochelys imbricata. The sequence continues at coordinate 6,665,840 of NC_135584.1, read as the reverse complement.
GGCCGGATCTGAAGCAACCACCAACACTGCTCCGACAACATCCTTGTTGCTGTTAAGCAAAGGCCAGGTCTCCCCCCCGCGCACACACACACACGGTCTCAGGGTAGCACGTTCACACCACGACAACAGCGCCCCCAAACGCGCACAGGGGTTGCCCGACTAGCCCGGAGCTCGCTTTGCCGATTCGCTCCTGTTCCTTTCTGAAAGCCAACTGCGGCAGCAGGGCAAAGAAAGCGGGTCCTGGCAATGCCCCCAGGTGACGCCACAGGCTCTGGGACAAACGTCTGGAGTTTTCCCCAGGGCCGGTCAGCTACAATCTGAAACCAGACGGGAAGACACTTCAGTGGACAACGGAGAACCAAAATACCCCCTTCTTCGCTGGCCTTTGACACTAGCTGAAGAGTCAGGCGTTATTAGGGCCTGCTGGTCTCCAACAGCAGAAGGATGGAGAACCTCCGGCAGCCCCAACAGACCCCCAATACAGAAATCACCTTAATCCCTGCACCACACACAGGCCCACGGCTCCTGCTCACAAAACGCCCGGTCCAAACCCGCTCAAACAGACCTCCCCACCCCTAGCATCTCTGACACAGGCCAGACGCCTTGACCAACTCACCGGTAGTAAGTCCTGCAGAGAGGGGGCTCTAGCCTTCTCCCTGAAGGTGCGGTTGCCCCACTTCCTGGCAGAGTGGTTATGCCGAAGAGATGCCACCAGCCCAAGGAGGCAGAAACTGCATCTTTCCCCCCCATACCACCCAAGGGCCCACAGCTGGTTCAGAGCCAGAGACCTCTCTCCCATGCCAGGTGCTTCCCCAGGATTAGAGCCTCCCGCGTGGGGAGGATTGGCCGAGAACCTGCGAGCCTCCCACCTGAATCCTCTTTACCCCCACGAGTTAATCAGAAGCGGCTGTCACAGCTGTTTTGTCTTGAGAGCGGGGCCTCTGCCTTTACATTTGAGGTAACCTCATTTCACCCCGGCGCTCTAGCTGCTGGCGCCCAGCCTTGACTCCGCTGCTCCCAAGCCCAGCACAGCCCGGACCTCACTGGAGCCCATCTACAGCAGCTGAGGACGTGGGGCCGTGTGGACCAAGGAGCAACCACGAACGCCCTTTCCTCTCCCCTAGCTCGTCCCTTGCCCCAGCAGGTTAGACGCTGCAGGTCAATTAAAGCCGTCCCCCACGCAGATATTATTCATAGAGGAAGAAGGAGCGGAGGCTGACCCGGATTTATTCCTAGCCCCCGAGCCTTGGTTCCATTTTACAGATGGGTCCATCCAGAAGGAGGCAAAGGCCCAGATCCTCAAAAGGTATTTAGGTGCCTGACTGTGGGAGTTAGGTAACGGAATACTCTTTAGGAGCTGGGCCAAAGGACTTACCCAAGATCACAGGGCAAGCCAGTGCCAGCGAAGAGAGAAGAATTTCTAGCCCCGAGCTAAACACCTAGCTCCCTGCTGTTCGGGCTTGGTTGGATTGAAGCCAGTAGCAAACCTGGCACTTGATTCAATAGCCCGGGATTGGGCCGTGCATGTTGAAATCCCCACAAAGGGCATGACACCTTCTTATTTCCCCTCCCTGAGTCTGTCCCAGAGCCAGAGGTCCATTTCCTTTGTACACCACCACAAGTTCTTTGTTCCCAGTGACCCACTACTGCACAGAGAATCAGTCCTCTTTGATTTCCCCCTTCACCCTAAACAAACATTAGCCTGTTTGCAAATCCTTGCGGGGTGGGGGGAGGTTAAAAGTCTTTACAGTAAAACACTCACATGAAAGTGGACACAGGAATCTACACAATTTCTCCCCCGCCCCGGTGTGGATCTGCTTTAGCCAAAGCCCTTCTGTAAATACAAAGGAGGCCCACTGATTTAGTGTGTTGTACCTGATCCCGCACACAAAGTGGACAGAGCGTTCCCAACATCTCGCCTCCTCCTGCACCAGCTCTTTGTCTCAGCTGCCAGGTCTTTTCCATAAACTGCCCTGCGCCTGCAATAGCTCGACAGCGCCCTCTTGTGTCCAAACCTGAACCGAGACCGTGGCTGGGGCCTAAAAACGACCGCAGTGGACAGAAAAGATGTCTATAAAAGCAGGAGCTAAAGCCCCAAGGATTGCCATTCATACTGTTGTGAGACGGGGAAGAAGCCTGGAAGCTTCGGACACATCCCCCATGGTAATGCTAATGAGATAGAGAAAGGTGCAACAGCATGCTCAGGGGATTCCCAATTGCAACCGGTAAATACAGGACCCACTCAAGCTGTTGGAGTGCTAAAGTTTTACTGCTGAACTTCTAGGTTTTGATCTATACATACGCAATTCATGCTTGGAAATCAGGGTCTTTGTTTATTACTTTCACCTTCAGCTGGTTTCATGCTCCATACAGAAAATACACAACCCAGCACTGCCCTAAGATTCTGATGAGAATGAAGATGACATGGAAAAAGAGGACAATTTATGACAGGGAATCCTTTCCCCCAACATTTCCAGCCTTGCTTTATTTCTCCAGGAAGTCATATTTTGAGGGGAGGAGGCGCAATCAGCCACTACTGTATTAATATTATTTATCTGTTGTCCAAGTAGCACCCAGAGACTCCAGCTGAGATCAGGACTCATTGTGCTGGCTTCTGCACAGATGCATAGTAAGAAACAGAGTAGTTCACTATCTGAAAAGACAAGGGTCATACCATTTTTAAAGATGGGGAGGGTTAAGGATGTCTAGCAAACCAGGGAATTGAACCCCCATTCAACTCCAGTGCCTTAACTCCATGTCCAGCCTTTTCACCAGTGGGAATAATTCCTTGACTCAGTCTGTAATGAGGGAAGAAAAAGACCTCACCCACTAACCCGACTGAGGAGAGAAGTGTGAAAGCAGTATTAATGGAGATGTCCTCTTCTCAAACTGCTGCACAGTGTTTTGATTGAATGTCCAAGACAGCCCCCTCCAGAGAAGCAGGTAACTCCCCAGGGGGCCTGGGAAAGTTTGTGTAGGCCAACAACAGAGGACCAGCACTGGGGGTGGGGAGGGGTGGGAATAAACACACTTTTATCAGAGAGGTAGCCATGTTAGTCTGTATCCACAAAAACAACGAAGAGTCCGGTGGCACCTTAAAGACTAACAGATTTATTTGGGCATAAGCTTTTGTGGGTAAAAAACCCACTTCTTCAGATACACTCTTGTTACCCTAGCTGGAATGTGAGCTGACTTTGCAATTCATGTATCAATTTTTCCCCATATGGCCCGTGACTCCTGACTCCTGATTGAAGGACACAGAGATATCCTAATGCATTGGCAGCAAATAAATCTCATCTAAGCCTTGCTCAGCCCAAGCAAACCTTTCGAGTTACTTGGTGCCTAGAAGAGAGCAAGGGTCCTTACTTACCCAGGGTACATATTGGCCCTCAGTACCATAGGATCTAAGCACCTTCTAAATCTTCAATACATTTACACACAAAATCCCCTGTGAGGTAGGAAAGTGCTGTTATTCCTGTTTATCTGACGGGGAACTGGGGCCTGGCCAGACTAAGCATCTCGCCCACTGTCTCGCAGGAAGTCTGTAGCAGAGCAGCGAACTGAACCCCGTTGCCGGCTAGCACCCTAAGCACTGGGCCATCTCTTTACTATGATTTGCTGGACTCTTCACAACCACCAGTAAATGTTTCATGCCCATGCCCTAGTCCAAAATTGTAGCTGAGCAGGGAGAGAAGAGGTCTATACATAGGGCTTGAATGTCTTCTAACCTGTGCTGATGTAAATCAGGAGTTACTCCCCTGATACCAATGGAGTTACGTCCATGTGAACCTGATGCACGCTGGAGGGGAATAAGGCCCACACAGTGTAAAACAAGCAAGAAACAGGACAAGAGGTAGTTTAGGATGTTTAACCATGAAGACATCATCAGTGATATTTGTCCCCAAGGCCTTTCCCAGCCATTTTCTGAAATAGCAGAGGATCCATTTTAATAACTTCTCTCCTCCCTTAGGAAATGGTCCATCTGTCTAGAGACAGAAGCCCTACATATGTACACACATGCTACTAACTGATGAGGGTGATGAATAAACTTCCCCTATAGGCCAATTATTCCTTTATTGACCAAAACAGTTTGTTAATGGAAGGTAGCAGCTTGCATGGGGAATGGGCAGGGGGCAGAGGGGTCCACAAGACCATCTCTTAATGGAAGTTCAGTCAACATATTTTGAAAAGCCTGAGCACCCTGGTATTCATACAAACTGAAGGCCAAACTCTGCTTGCCTCACTCACTGTCCCTTTGAACTTCTCAGTCTATATAGTCATGCTAATAGGCCCAAACCAAGAAAGAGAACACATTTCTCTTAAACCAGCCCCAGAATGAAGACGCAAGTGCATTACCAGGAGGACATCAAGTCTCTACCACAGCCGTGTCCCTGCACCTTCTGCCCCACCAAACTGCCATTTGTCTTAACCTCCCAACAGATATTCTCACAGGCCTGGTCTGTATTATTAAAGAACATAAGATATGAAGGAAAGCATGTTGGCTTAGTCGACCCATTGTGCATATGGTCAAAAGTATGCAGAGAAGGACGGTGTAACTGTCCCCTCTTTTCTCCTTCCTCTTCTCTCAAGGAGGAGGTCAAGTGGTCTCGGAGAAGCCAAGGATGGAAGAAGTTCAGTAAGTAGCTCTGTTCCAGTCAAAAGGCCTGGACATTAGTATTCCACCTGCCCCACAGAGAGGGAAAAAGTCTTTTACAGGAAATCACTGGTGTTCAAGAGAATTCACCCTGTAGAGTCTGTAGTTTGTTTAAACTGGGCTTTCAGATGTTTTCCGGTGGGAGGGGAGTCGATTATTGTGACATTATGTAACTTTTGGGAATATACCATCAGTAACTACAGAACTGCGCTGTATTTGAAAGTAGATCTCGTGTTGTTTTGGTAGCTATTGTGTGAGTACTAGGATGATATGTTTAATGCAAGAATAATTTTCACAGGACTGCTCAGAACCCTGTAGTTAGTCCCTACAGTGCCAATTGCTTAGTGGGAGCATGCTGTGTAAAGAGAGTCAATACAGTTTTAAAATAAAATGGAAAGAGGGGACAGTTACAAAACTGATTCATACATGGATGGGACTCAAACACCAAATCACTAACAAGGAAAACAGAGCGGGAAATCAGTCCCTGGAAGGAGCCACAGATGACCACACGAGGGCACTACTCTGCCTCTGTTACGTCTCCTGGAGTTTTATTTTATAGGCTATGCCAGAAACTGGAAACAGACATCAAGAGGGCTCTGCTGCAGACAGTGCTTTGGATGCTGATACATTATTGCTGGGGTTTCAAAGAAAAAGCAGAGGAGACACTGTTTAAAGCTCCCAGGTGGTGTCTGTCAGTTAGCCGCCAGTAAATAATTCAGTACCCTTGACCTATTCAGACGCTGAGCCATGGATTTGGTTTTGAGATGGTGGCTTGAACTGGGCTTCACTGTGAGTTGGGGATGCGATCAGAAGTGACCTAATGCTGCTTCCTTTCCCTAGTCCAGTTTCACTCTCTCTGTGGAGTAAATTTACAGAATGAAGCCCGTGAGTGGCACATAATGCAGGATTCATTCCTCCTCAGCATTTGCTTCCCTGATTTTCCTGTCCTCTATTCCAGTCTGACTTTACTTTTGAAACCCTTTGGAGTTTGGCAGGACAAGTAGCCACTGCCTCCCTGTGATCTACTAACAAGGTATTTATTGATACAGCAAGAAAGCTACAGATTTCATTTGACTCCATTCTTCCTTCATCACAGAACAAACACCTTATCACCCTGATTCTCCATTGCCTCGCAGTGCTTTACACAGGTGTAAACGACTGCACAAGCAGCAAGGGAGTGGAGAATCAGGCCCCAGGAAGGAACCAGCACAAATCTTTAGATGGAGAGAAACTCCTTGTGCTTTCCATAAGGTGGCGCTCATTCTCCATTTGATTGGGGAACAGCCTGAGCTTTCTGCAAAGAAAGGAGCTACCTGAACAAGATGCAAAGATACTTTGCTTGAGCCTGGCGATGTGATCCTTTGTTTTTATGTGTTTATGAACCAGATATGTAAAAATAAAAATAAAAACACATGTGTACCCAGAGAGCAGCTCAGGACAAGAGACCAAGGCCCAGATCCTCAAAGATATGTAGGCCCTTAATTCCTATCCATTTTAATGGAAGTTAAGTGTCTAAATAACTTTAAGGATCTGTGTCTTCTGTAGGTTGCCATGCCCATGTGGTATGTCTTACAGATGGTAATGTTCTGTGCCAAGCTCCATGGAGCCCCTAAATAATAGTCAAGAAAACATGTCTTGAAATCACAGTAGCACAATGGGAATTTTAACCCAAGCCACATGCCCTTCCCATCTGTTTACAGTCTGGTACAATGGAAAAACAGAGACAGAGAGGCACTTTCACACCCCAGTGACTAAACTTAGGCACCTGAATCCATATTTAAGCCCCTACACATGCTGCTTGATTTTCAAATGCCCTAAGATCCCATGTCTCCTTCTGACAGGTGCTCAGCAGCTCTGTAAATCCTTTATTTAGGGGCCTAAATATAGATCTAGCTGACTAACTTTTAAGCATCCAGGTGTGGACATATTTGATCAGAAGCTTAACTGTGTAATAGAAGGAAACAAATCAGTGTCTGAACAACTCTGAGACAAGAAGCTCTTTGCACAGAGGTAAAGGACTCCCTCTTTGCAGCTGCAAATTGACTTTCCCTTGGGCTCCCTGCACTCTGCTCATGTCCATTATAATCACCCTCTTTAATGCCCACTTCCCTAGAACAAGCTTGGCTCTCAAATGCCTAATGAAAAGGAGGAAAGCGAGATATGTAAAACAGCTCACACTGTTAAAACAAAAGCTTTGCAATGGCAGCTTGTGTTGCTGATTTCTAATTTACTGAAATACTCTCAGCAATAAAGTCTGTCAGTTACTTAAGGAACAGACCCCTTCATTAGGATCTACCACTGGATAATTGATAGTCAAAAACATAATGGATGTAATGGATGTCAAGGGAAACCACCAGGCAGTAATGTCTGCAATGATAGGATAATTGAACTTTTTTTTTAAATGCACCAATACTTAAAAAAAATTATTCTAACACACAAAGAGCAGAATGACATTTTATCTCTTAATTTGAATTGCATGGAATAGGCTGTTGCCACAGGTCCCCTGCTGAGGCAAAAAACCAGACATTGATCCAGCGATAATGTTCCCTCACAATGATTTCATTTTTATTAGGCCAGATGACTGATGTAGATGTAATCCTCTGCTCTGATTCACGCTGCTGCAGCTACAGTATATGGTAGCTCACCGTAGCGTTATAGACTGGCTGTAGAGACTAGGATCCAGATTCTTAGCTGGTGTAAATCGAGTTCCCTCGATTTCAAAGGAACTACCTTGATTTGCACCAACTGATTTCAGTGGAGCCGTGTCGACTTACACATGCTGCAGGTCTGACCCTGGTCCACTTTAGGAAATGACCCCGACTGTAGCCAGTTGGAAGAAAAGCAGTGCAGCTATTCAAATAAAATTTTTGGAAAGAGATGTTTATTAATAAAGTCTATGTAGGGCCCTTTGATGACCCTCAGTACCACAGTATCTGAGAATGCCACAAACTTTTTTAATATGTTTATCCTCACCACACGCCTGTGAGGTAAATAAGTAGTACTATCCCCATTGTACAGTGTGGGAGCTGAAATACGGTGAGATTTAGGCCCAGATCCTCCAAGGTATTCAGGCTCCTATTGATTTCATACTAGCCACTCGGAGACCTGGCTGTCCTTGTCAGCCTGCAGGCAGTTCCCCTCCCCTATCCCCCCAAAAAAGTCCAGTGTTACTCTTCTCTTGTTTACCACACAAGGTTTGAACACAGCACTTGGGTTATTCCAGTGGGAGCTAGGCTTCAAAATACCTTGGAGGATCTGGGCCTGAGTGAGTTGCCCAAGGTCACACATGAGATGAACAAGAAAATGAACTAAAGTTTCCAAGTCGCAGGCTAGCGCCCTAACCGCCCCTTCAGCTAATCAGAAAATTGGTTTTTGACTGGCTGAAGTTTCAGGTTTTAACTGTTTTCAGTGAGTGATAACCCTCCACCTAGAAACCTGATTGGCTGGCATAGATTTTATTATGATAATGTTTAGCATTTATGGAGAATTTTTCATGCTCAGAGTTGTGGACAAACATTAACTGAACTTCACAAGAGCCATGTGAGCTAAGTCTATTGTGAGATCACTCAGTGACAAATGACAAGAGAGGGGGCAGAACTGAATGAGTTGCTGAATGGCTCCAAAAGGGACTGCTCCTAATGACATCTAGTAAGACATTCCCACTAGAAATTGCTTATCTAGGGATGGATTTTCAAAAGATTACAGCACCCAGAAGTTCCCATTGCTCTCTACAGAGGGAGTACCCATTTTTCTTAGTGGGAGCTGTTGGGTGGTGAGCAATTTTGAAAAAACCGTGACCTCTAATATTTAATGAATATTAGCTTTGGCTGATTAATGGGGCATGAAGAAGAGAGACAGTGTTAATAAATTATTCAGATTCCAGATGATGGTTTGGTGCATTATTCACTACTTATTTTTTTTACTTTTTGTCTTGAGGTTTAAAAAGGTTAGATCCTCCAATCAAGGAGAAGAAACAACATCTTGGGACTTGGATTGCGAACTCCCATTGGCCATCCTATCCCACAAATTGCAAAAAGTGGAAGTTGAATAGTCCACGAACACCACTCAGAATGAAAGTTGTTCTCAAATCTGTTTGCCAAACTCCTACAAATAAGAGACACATTTACAGAGATTACAAATGATGCCAAGAGCTGAAAAACAGGGCTACATTTATCAGACCATGCACTCATAATCTATCTGGCCATCTCTATTTTAATACACACAAGACTCAGATAGGTAACACATAAAGACCAACTGGAACAGAAAACTCCAGAAGGGAAAGCTCCTTTGAAATATCTCTGATGTTCCCAGAAAACTGAATATGCACCTAAAATTGCCAAGATTTTGCAGATAAAAAATTTTTTTTTTCATCACCGTGTTAAAGACTTTGGCTTTCATTTCTGGCAGCAACATCTGAACAGTGTTCTTTCTATCAGCTTACATCAGCCATTAGCTGCATTTTGTATGTATGCAAACAAGTACCAGGTACCATGCCTTCTTACATAAAAGCATTTGTCCTAACTCTGCTTTGACATTGATTTCCGTGTTCTTTCAATCCTTTTTGGCAGAGCTGCTGTCACAGTCTCTCACTAAACGTCAACTCAGCACCTTCTGCTGCTCTTATCATTGACATCTGCAGGTTCTGAGACGGGGTGACAACAGAACAGCAAGTGACAAACCAAGTACCATGGGACAAGAAGAAAGGGCACGTTCCCCACAGGCAAGTTGGAGAGCTTTTCCAGATGGGATTTCACTGGTCTATAATAAATGTTCCAGTCATAAAAGGGGAGAGTCTCCGTGCTTAAAGAAACACAGGAATAAACAGTGACCAAAGCAAAAAGAGAAAGAAAAACGTAGCTCTTTGGTACAAATTAAAGAAAAAATACTGCATGTAACACACCGTTGCTTCTCCTTAGCTAGGTGGCATGAACAGACTCTGCTTCTAGAAAACTGGTTGTTGCATAGGTGTGTGTCCACGTAGTGGCAGCTATTTGAATCCTATTTTATTTTTTAAAAAATTAATTAAATGTTCTGACCTGAGAGCCTGAAGCCTTCTGTCTTCGGAGAAGGTACTTTATGAGAACAGCGCAGCCCTGACTTCCCACTGCAGCCTGCCAATAGGCTCAACCCTGAATTGGAGGGGCCATTTCAAGGCTTCAGAGTCAGAGCTGGTTGGAAAATGGCAATTATTTTTCCACAAGAAATTTCCATTTTTTAAAAATTTTGTCCAAATTTCAAATGAATATATATATATATTTTAACGACGTCCCACCCCAACTAAAGACATTTTTCCCATTCAATTTTTGGTCTCCAAAAACTGGTTTTGGTTAAACAAAATTGATGAAAACTTTCAAGTTTTTTGGCCAAAAATTCAGAATTTCGTTTAAAATGAAAATTTTCCACAAAATGTTTCATTTTTGATGAAATGCCATTTTTGGTCAAAATTATTTTTCAATTAAAAATGTTTTGACCAGCACTAGTCAGTGGATAGTTTTCTCTGTGCCTTGTTAGTTCTTGGAAGCTAAGTAAGGCTTTGTCTTCCCAGCTAACAAAGGTGTGTTTTTATGTTGGGGTAACTAACGCATGTGAACAATCCTGAGGTAAAAACACAGTGATGACAAGTTTACCATAGGGGAAATTAGGCAAGGTGAACCATGAGTGAGGGGATAGTGCTGACCTCACTTAGTTTACCTCACAGTAAACATGTAATCACTGTGTTTTTACCTCAGGATTGTTCACATGCGTCAGTTACCCCAACATAAAAACACACCTTTGTTAGCAGTGAAGACAGGGCCTAACGCTAGCTGTGACATGGAGACCTGCCTAAGAGAAAGCGACCAGAGCTTGCCAAGCTCATTTTATGCAGACCAGGGAATGGACAGATGATAGCGCTTTGTTCTAGTCTGCACCTAGGTTTTGTACCAGTATAACTATTTGGATAGAGATGTGATGATTTTTTTTTTCTTTTTTACCCATATTGGCTATGTCTACATGATGAGCTCAGGCAGTGATCCCCATAGACAAACTCACGCTAAACATAGTAGCATAGGTGTGGTAGCAGGGGCAGCTGTAACATGTGCTAACAGCCCTGGAGTTCAGGTGGGTTTGTACTCAGGGAGGCGACCACAGTACCGTCATTGCCCATGTTACCGCAGCTAGCTCAACCGAGAGCTAGCACAAATATGCCTATGGCAGCTGGGAATCACACCTCTAGTTCCTAGCATTGACGTAGCCACAGTTATAGTACAACCCCTAGAGCGGATGCAGTTATACTGGTATAAATGTGCCTTCTATGTAGCATTTCCCCGGCCCCATACAGGAATACTGACGTAGTTAGAGAAGTACAACTCCTGTGCAAAGACGAGGCCAAGGTCTAGTGTATAACCACTGAGTCAAGCTTGATTTAAGTTACTGATTTAGATAGCTACCTATAGAATATCCCATAATTCTGTGGTTAGTGCACTTGCCTGGGATGCCAAAGACCAAGATTCAATTCCCCCCCTCTCTGCCAGAGGGGGAGAAAGGATTTGACCAGGGGGCTCCCCACCTCCCAGAAGAATCCTCTTACCACTGAGCTATGGGATAGTCTGATGTGGCAGTCCTCAATCTCTCTTGTTGAAACTGTTCCACTGTGAATAATGCATAAAAGAGTAGGATGCTCCGATGAAGTGCGCTGTAGCTCACGAGAAAGCTTATGCTCAGATAAATTTGTTAGTCTCTAAGGTGCCACAAGTCCTCCTTTTCTTTTTGCAGATACAGACTAACACAGCTGCTACTCTGAACCTGTAGTCCAGTGGTTTCATTATTTATCCCTAGTGGAACAACTTCAGCAGGAGAGATTGAGGGCATCCCCCATCAGAATATCCCAAAGCTCGCTCTCCTGAGAAGGGTTCAAATAATTTCTCCCTCTTGGGCAGAGAAGGGGGAATTGACCCTGGGTCTCCCGCATCCCAGTTGAGTGCTCTAACCACTGGGATAAAAGTTATAACCCACCTGACTCCAGGAGGCATTCCAAGATGCCCGACTCTCCACATTCATCGTATAGGGAGCCTGGATGCCTAACTCGGCTTTGTGGATTGCTGTGCTGTTAGGCACTATGATGCTCAGTGTTGCAACGTCAAAGTCCCTTTGTGGATCCCCCCTGCGCCCTCCCCTCCCCCAAAGCTAGAAACAAACAACTAAGGCAGTGGGCTTATACTGTCAGAGCCCAAATGCAAAACTTCATTAAATTGAATCACCTTGCCGCTAAATTCAGGTGAAGCCCTTGAAGATGGGAAAGTCACTGACATAGAAATGACTGAAAAGGTTCTAGAGATGCCATAGGAAATTACAGGCCAATTAGTTTCAATGTCATCTGTGGGGGAAGTGTTAGATAGCGTTTAAGGGATCAAATGTGAAAGCACAGTAAGGAGGGCCGATGCCGTTTGGGGGAAGGAAGGCTGTGTGGCTAATTTGATGGAGCAAGAGCAGTCCGAGTGAGCAAAACGGGCATCGCCTATTTAGACGTGGAGAGAACACTGGACAAGGCTCCACAGAGAAGGTTAATGATCAAGGTGGGGAGTCCCAGAAAAAATGAATGGCTTAATGGCTTAATGCATGGGAAATTGGCCAAAAGCAAAGGAACAAGTGGGAAGGTATTAATGGAACCTTTATATGTCAGAAGGAGATTGTTACCGGGGTTCCTGTAATGGACCAACACAGCCAGCTCACCTGGCACAGAACAAAACCCTGCAGGGTTAGATTGTGAGTGACTGAGCTCCCTAGGACAGGGAGCAGTCATTTTAGATCTGAAGCACCATGACTCCCCGTCCCTGGCCTTGTATAAACATGGCTCTCAACAGTTTCATGCACAGCTGTTGGATTTTTGCATTTGTTTTGTACTGTCTCTCCCCCATTGTTCTGTTCTAATAGATTTTTTTAAAGCGCTTTTCAGAACCAACAGAAGTACAAACAAAGGCAACTGCACACAAGTGATAGGGGGCTCGATCCTGTTCCCAGTCACTTCCCCTATCATTTTGCCACTGACTTCAAATGGGACAGATTGAAGGCTGTCAGGTGGTAAGACTGGCTAAACACGCCTAGATTGTCAGGGGTGCAGAGCGTGTGCATCTCACTGGGACTTGAGGCTGAGATTTTTCCCAGAGCTGCCTAAGTGATACAGAGCCCCAGTCCCCTACTCAGTGTTGATGGTGCTGGCTGTTATTTTTAATGCCTGGATAGTTTCATGTTAAGGCTACATCAACGGGGTACGGGCAGGAGACATTTGAAATGATGTTCATTTTATTATCATGGAACCTGATTTTCATAAACTCAAGCTAATCAAATTGGTACACAAATGTTGGTGCCAATGCATGTCTGATTTGCACACGCAGTTACTAGGGCTTAGCATAAAGCAGGTGGCCATTGACTAAATTGGGCCACTTGCAACTGTTCGCTTTGTGAACATACTGCAATTGCATGCATAAATTAGGCACATAAATGAATGTATTCCAGGATATTTCACTTACTAGGACAAAGAACTACTCTGTGTTGCTCTTTGAGCCCATGATCTAGCTGCAGAGCCATATTCATGAGACATTATGATAGAAATAGTGGACTTTCTGAGCTCTATACATACCTATAGGCTAACATTTTCAAAAGCAATGGGATGCCCAACATAAGTCACTGTGAAGAGTATGGTTTCAGAGTAACAGCCGTGTTAGTCTGTATTCGCAAAAAGAAAAGGAGGACTTGTGGCACCTTAGAGACTAACCAATTTATTTGAGCATAAGCTTTCATGAGCTACAGCTCACTTCATCGGATGCATACTGTGGAAAGTGTAGAAGATCTTTTTATATACACACAAAGCATGAAAAAATACCTCCTCCCACCCCACTCTCCTGCTGGTAATAGCTTATCTAAAGTGGTCACTCTCCTTACAATGTGTATGATAATCAAGTTGGGCCATTTCCAGCACAAATCCAGGTTTTCTCACCCCCCGCACCCCCCCCCCGCCACAAACCCTCACAAATCCAGCAGGACAGTGGGTTTGGGGGGGGGGGGGTGAGAAAACCTGGATTTGTGCTGGAATAATAATAATGGGCTTTTCAACCTAGCAGAGAAAGGCATAACACAATCCAGTGGCTGGAAGTTGAACCTAGATGAATTCAGACTGGAAATAAGGCACAGATATTTGACAGTGAGGGTAATTAACCACTGGAACAATTTACTAAGGGTCGTGGTGGATTCTCCATCACTGACATTTTTTAAATCAAGTTTGGATGTTTTGCTAAAAGCTCTGCTGTAGGAATTATTTTGGGGCAGTTCCATGAGCTGTGTTATATAGGAGGTCAGACTAGATGATCACAATGGTTCCTTCTGCCCTGGAATCTATAAATCAATACGAGAGGCCTGATTCTCAGAGGATGGGTGCTCAGCACTTTCTGAAAATCAGGCATATTTTAAGGCATCTCAGTTAATAAACTCAAAATTGATACCACTAAAATCACTAGTTAATAAAGAAAATTTTGGCCAGAAAGCTCATGCAATAACAAACAATATGATGGACATCAACAGGCTAGTAAAAAGGCGAGGGAGACAGACCCCCTCCACATTTATGCCTGTGACCGGCAACGAAGGGAGCTAGCTGAGAAAGTGAGATTGGTCAGAGTTTAGCATCCACTGGCAGGATTGCAAATATTTGCAAGTTAAGTTGCACAACTGAAGAATCCTCCCCCACCCCAGCAATTGAACTTAAAACATTTTCAAGCACATGGAATGAGTCACGAATAAGGGGTTAGAACTTGGTATCTGAATGTAATCTCCAAAAACCCGAATCAAAAACTGTCTAACTGGAAAGAAATGCAAGATAATTGCTTTCTTAGGGAATTCTCCAAGATGCAGCATGGTCTTTATCAGATCACATTATTATCTACATACAGAAGGCATCAGCAGGTCAGAAAGCAATTGTTGGGATAGCCACCTGAACCCGAGCTTTAATGCCAGGGCAACTTTTATTAGAAGAAGAAAATAAAAGGGTGTGTGCATGTACGCTTGGGTTTTGTGGTAAACAGAATTGCTAGTGCTTGACGTAGTTTAGGATTTCTATTAAATAGTCAGCACTGCCTGTCCAAACTTGCTATCCTTTTATCAAATCCAACATCCCATTGTGATGTCTATTGCTAAGCTGATATCATTAGAAACTGCTGGAAAGTTACAAACATGAAATGCTGTGGCTACCTGTAAAAGATGTCCAGGGATTTCTCTTCCTGCCCACTTGACATTTGAATCTCTCACTTCCATCTTAATACAAAACATGCTGTAAAGGCAAAAATCCTCCCTTAAATACAAAACCAGAGCATCTTAATGATGATTTTTGTTGGCTTTTTACATGTTTGTTTGTTTTTTTAGCAAAGCCTTTGATTGTAGAAATAACATGCAGATCAACTGATGACTTTATGCAAAATGATAGTAATATGGCAGGGTTTTAGGAAGGGTTGAATTGAGCTGGTACACAATGGTGCACCATACTAGCCCTTCAGCAATGTCCTTATCAACTGCTGCAGACTAAGCTTTCATATATATATATATAAAAAGAGAGAGAGAGAGAGATAGAGATGTATGTGAGTGTGTGTGTGTATGACTTGATTTTCAAAACTGTTGTGAGAACACACAGCTCCCACAGAGGTTAATGGACATTAAGTTTATGCTTCTAGTGTTGTGGAGATAAACTTCAGCATTGCACTCGATGCAATATCATTGTACTGAGTCTCTAACTAGACACACTGAAACAATGGTTCGGAGAGGTGTGGACTGCTCCCATTCAACTCAACAGGAGGTTGAATCTGAAGTCTGCCCATAGCCACTCAAATATCCATGTTAACTGTTTCAATGATGATCAATTCAGCAGAAACATCTGGGGACTGTGGTTGTGGGTGCAGATTTGATGGTGTGCCACCACTTTTATCAATGGTCTTAAGCCATAGAAGAACCACAGATGCCTGCCATCTCAGCTTCTTTTTGGCCTTCTGCAAGTTCCTGCATATGACAAAACCCATTCGTGCAGAACTACCCTTTATGGATGGCTTCCAGACAGTCATTGTTCGATTTATTTTTACAGCATAACCAGCTGCTCATCTTCTTATGCTCCTCTGATTAAAGCTTTCAAAAATGTGAAAAGATTTTCTTGCTGGGTTCTGTTTTATTTTATTTATGATGAACCTTTCAGACCTCTTCCTCCTCCACATTTTGTCTTTTTTCTACATTCCCCCTTTTCATCTATTATCGTCACATTGTTTTAGTTCTCCAAGCCCATCTCAAGGTCCCTCCAGGATAGTAAGGCCAGATCCTCAGCTGGTATAAATCAGGATAGTCCACTGAGTGATGTCAGTTTACATCAGATCAAGAACTGACCCCTAGTGAACATGGCGATAAAATCACTCACCTCTCTATCTATAGAGAGCAAAAGCTGGTGCTATTTGTTGCCATATTTGGCTCTTCAAAATGCAAACCAAACCAAAAAATTAAAAATATTATGCACACTGAGAATGGCTGGTTTTTATGTCCAGGGTTTGATAAGATCTCTTTGAAGAAAGGGATAATTTACAAGAGGGAGCATTAATTAATTAATAATAGTTGTTCTACCAAGGATAGAGTCTATGTAGCTTCATTCAGTCTGAGCAGGCTGCAGGTTTAACTGCATTAGAAGTGAGGCAATTAGGTCATCAAGGACATTTTAATTGACAGGGCTGTGTCTTCCCCTCTTTCTTTGTATAATACATTTTGCTTGCCGACCTCCATGAGCCACAGAACAGCACAGGCAGAGGTACAGCCTATAAATCCCACCTTCTTTGTGACTTGCTGGTCCTTGTAAGTCATTTTTAAACGGATTCAAGGTCTGTTGTAGTTACTATACTGCAGGTGGCCTCTGCCTCTGGACAAACTGTACTAAAGTGACTAATGGAGCAGTTGGTCACCTTGGAATAACTCTGCTGATTTCCTTATCCGCACATGAGCTGCAGCCGCAGCCATCCTTCTTCTTTCATAACCACTAGGCGGTCAGCATGGAGTGCCGGGGTTTACACTGCTGGTATGTTTGTCTTTGACAAGTCATGCAAGAACAGTGCACAAAGGAAGAGAATTCCTCACACCTCAACCACGGATATTTCACACCAATAATTTGCAGCATGCCTGGTTGTCCCCCAGTTAAGGGTCATAGAATCTCAGGGTTGGAAAGGACCTCAGGAGGTCATCTAGTCCAACCCCCTGCTCAAACCAGGGCCAATCCCCAATTTTTGCCCCAGATCTCTAAATGACACCATCAAGGATTGAACTCACAACCCTACGTTTAGCAGGCCAATGCTCAAACCACTGAGCTATCCCTCCCCATCTTTTGGATTGCGTTCAAATGTTATAAATCTGTGAGCCAAACTATGATTAACTGTCCAAAAAATGCATGGATCTGAAGACCCAGGGAAATGTCACAATACTGGGTTAGTTTTAATCCATTTCCTGTTCCATGGAGTAGCAAAGTCTTTCAGTACAGAGGGAGGTCAGTATAGGTGAGTATTTCAGAAGGACCTCTTTGGACAGTGATCTCCCTTTTTATCCTGTTGACTCAGATCTCCACAGTGACTCCATCCTTCCCTTAGCAGGGTTGGGCTGCATGAACTAATAAGACTTTTTTTGTGTCTAACTCTTATGATCCTATCCAGGCACAGAAGTATTTACATGGAGATTTCATTATATAAGGCACAAAAGGGCTGAGACATTAACTTCAATTTCACCATCCCCTCCTTCCCAATCTCCAACCCCCTTCCAAGTCTCCCTTCCCTTCCTGTCTTTCACTAGGCCACACCTAACATACCCTCACACAAACCAAAACATCAAAGTCAAAATCACAGAACTAACATGTCATTTGCTGTCATCACCTTCCTCTGCTGCATGGTGCGTGGGGTCACTTGCCGGGATTACCTGGGCCTATCTCATTTAATCAATTCCCTGTTATTGCAGGGGCCTCGGGCACTGGTGCACCTCTGTCTTGCCTATTCTCTGCCTGGGGCACATGGTAGTCTGTTCTCCAGTGAGCTATAATACTTCGCTCTAATTTTGGTTCTTGCGTTTAGTGTGTGGGCACTGGGCGGCGGTGGTGGTTTGTGATCACATGCTTGGAGATCCCTTTTGGCCTTAAACTCCATGACAACAACTCTATCACACTGTTCGCTTTGCTTGTGGGTTTTTCCCCTTCTCCCTACGCTGTTTGTCAAATCTAATTACTCTGGTAAACTCTTTGGGGCAGGGATTGTCTCTTACTCTTTATTCTTGCAAAATGCCCCTGCTCTGGGATTTTGACAAATAATGACCTCAGCCTACAGCATTTATGAATTAATAATTATACAGGTTCAATAGCCTAAAAGCCCATAAACCCCTCCCAGTAAATGCCTTACATTTGGTTACTTGCCATTACCAAAGTAGAATATTCACTGGTAAATATCTGATCATCAATACTTCCACTGTTAATCCCATTCCTCTCCACTATTACTGTGGACCACTTTTTCTTCTATAAAAACACTAGCCAGCTAGTGGGAGGTGATTAAGAGCAGCGTGCTTAGCGCATTGCCCAGCAGTGCTTGAATAAGTCATTTCCACCATAGCAGGAGAGGTCTTTGTATATGTTCCCGAACCTGGGCTTCTCACTGCAACACAATCCACAGCCATTGCACTCGTACCAAGATGTGTTTGAAATGTAACAAAAGAAAGGAGTATCCAGGTGATTGTCTCTATTGTGACTTTAAACTTTCAGTTGATTATAGTTATTATTTAAAACAAACCCAACCTAAAGGATCTTCTTATCTGCCTCTCTTTACCAGTCCACGTCTTCCAGGACTTGTCCTCAATTCTCACACACTTTAAACCTGCTCAGCTTGCAAATATCTGGTAGGTTCCCCCCCCAGCAGACTCAATATGTCAAGGAGGAATTTGAAAATGTCTTGCTCATGAATGAAAACATTTTGATAACTCACTCATGGATTCGCTATTCATCACCCATCAAGTTCTTTACTCATCACTGGTAGATAAAATTTCCCATAGGAGCTCATTATGTATCTTCCTGATTTTACACCATGAAACATTTTGGAGCTGCTCTTTAATCCCAGATGGTAAAATACAGATTCCCCCCCCCCCCCCCCGCCTTACTTCCCCCTCCTCTGCATTGATTTTGAAACAGCATAATTAGAAAGAGCTTTTATGGACACAAAACCCAATGTCTGTGACCTTGGAGATAACTTTAAAGATTGAGTGTTATATGAACTGAATGTGCACCAACGGGACATTGAAGGATGCACTTACTTGCGTGAAAGGTTAAAACCAGGAGCTCTTCTTTCATTACCTGTCAGATCAAACAAAGAATCATTACTATTTCTGTGTCATAGTCACACTTCACATTTTACAGGTCAAATGTATAAAACTAGAGGACAGGGAATCTTATTCTCCCCCCCCCCCCTTCTTTAAACACTGCACATTTCCAACACATTGATATGTTTCCTTAATTGTTTCTTCCAATCTGGGTTTCTCTTGGCTAATGCACAGTCAATGAAAAACAAATCACTACAACAGGATGTTTCCAAAGATTTTATATGATGCATGGCAAGCCAGCTCAGCTTGCTGCATGCTATACAGAAAACAATAAATATTGTTTAAAAAAATCAATGCAAGTGATTTAATTTGATGACATTTTGCACGTGCTTGCTGTATTGCCACACACAGAGTTCACTTTAATCAGAAACTGCCATTAAATAATGTGCTTTAATGTGAACTTTGTATAATAGTTAAACAAGCACCTCTCATCTTTTGGGAAGAGGAAAAAGGTTAAATATATTTATCATTGGGTTGAGCAAGCAAAGCTGCTACAGTATCTCACGATCTAATATAATTCTAGAATTCATGATTCACTGGTGACTTCTACCCACAAATTATTAAACCTCTTGCTGCCATTGTAACATCTCACTCAGCATCAGCAATTCTTAAATCCCACTATCAGTGTTCACAGTTGTGGACTTGAGGAAGCTGTAGCATGGTCAAGACAGGCTATTTGATACCTCCATTCTCTACACAATCTTTAAGCATCTGGAGGTAGAGCACAAAACAGCTCATTGAGGAACCAAACCTTATCTACAAGCTGAGTCAATGTAAAAAAGAAATCTGTGATTACAGTATCTTCATCACTATGCTTTTCCACATTTGTCCTAGTAATAATCCATGATTGCTTTCCAGAGCTTGCTTAGTCTCAGGATGTGCTACTATGAATGGGAGGCATTAAAGGTTCTAAGCTCCAAACTATTCTAGAGTTTAAAACCAGCAGAGCTCTAGAATGGTGTTATGTATATAACTGATTATTTGATTCGCTGGCTGAACCAAAAAATTGAAAATAAAATTTAGTTTTGGGTTGAACAAAACATTTTGTTTGAGTTTTTTTAAAACCTTTTATTAGAAAGTACAACTGAGATAAAATGTGAAACAAAAAGTCATTTCAAACTGATTTTTTCAGAATTTTGTCAGGTGTTTTTGGGGCAGTTTTTTTTTGGTCAGCAAATTCAACACACATTCGTGAATCTGTATTTTTTTATCTGAAAAAAGTGTCTGCTGAAAATTTTTGCCCACACAGCAACAACTGGTCTTGTCTCTTGTCGTTTATTTCTGATGAAATGTGCCAGAGTGGAGACTCAAGAAATTGATGCCACTTTCAGAGTTATATGGGACAGATTTCAATTAGAAACATCTTTCCACACATATCATGGGCCAAAATTTGCGCAACTAGGAATCTAACGTTAGTGTCTTCAATTCACATTGAGATGCCTGCCCGATTTTCAAAAGTGCTGAGCACCCAACAGTCACCTCAGGGTAAACAGCACTTTTGAAAACTAGGCAGGTGTCTTACCAGAGATTAGGAGCTTAACTTTAGACTCCTAGTTTTGCAAATCTTGGCACATTGTAAGTCTATACAGCTAAATGTATACTGGCCGCTTGTTTACTCTCTCAGCTTTCTAATACCGAACGTAGTATGGGTAAGTTTCTAGTGGGACATATATATTAATCTATTTACTTTTTCCATTACCCCAAACATATTTATTTATAACTAGTAGTGGGTTAAATATAGTTTCTGCAGAGCAGGTTCTGTGGAACAGTGCAATTATGATCAATACATCTGGTGGCACAGAATGTTTTTAGAGTAACAGCCGTGTTAGTCTGTATTCGCAAAAAGAAAAGGAGTCCTTGTGGCACCTTAGAGACTAACCAATTTATTTGAGCATGAGCTTTCATGAGCTACAGCTCATGAAGTGAGCTGTAGCTCACGAAAGCTCATGCTCAAATAAATTGGTTAGTCTCTAAGGTGCCACAAGGACTCCTTTTCTTTTTGAGAATGTTTTTAGTTCACCTTAGCTGTGGCTTGTGGTGCTGCATGAAGAGAGTAGGTGACAGAAGAGATGCAAAGCTGAGAACAGCAAGAATATTAGCTACACTGAATCGCACCAGCAACTCTGTTACATTGAAAGTACATATTTACCTCAGCAGTGTGATAAAGCACTGAGGGTGGTCCAGCAGAACAGAAAAATTACCTTGGAAAAGCTCCTTACCAATTTCAATACAAATATTTAATTCTTGTCCGGATCCTATTTATTTTCCTCCTGTTTTGTAATTATTTTTCAATAAAAAAGCAAAAACAGGTGGTGGTGGTAACAGGGTACTCTTCTTGCAAGTGTAACGCAACTAGTAGTTTAACAGTACTTGGGGACAATATATTTGGCAAGACAAATATTTGCCTCTCATCAGGGCTGTCTTCATTACTGTAACCATTGTGTAACGTTATCAAATCATATCCATTTAGCAGTAGTTGCACAATAAATTATGGTTGTGCGAGAGTGGTGTCTACACTGCAGACCTCTGTCGGTATAACTACATCACTCAGGGGTGTGAAAAATCCATATATCGACCTAATCCTCTGTGTAGACAGCACTACGTCAGCGGGAGAAGCTCTCCCATCAACTTAGCTGCCCCAGAGGTAGCGACTAAGTGCTAGCAGATGACACAAAGACAGGCCCTATGTTCTGGAGATATAAGTCTAGAAAGAAATAGTCATTTAAAACAAAAGTTGCTAGATAGGTTCCTCCCCCACCACCCCGGCCAAGAGATCAAACTGTTGAACTATGGATCAACATGGTGTCAAGCTGTTGAGTGTTACCCAAGATAACGCAAGGCACTTGCCAAATCTGTGCATGTCCCAAATTGGGAATGGTATTTTTGAAAATGTACATTTTACACTGCACATGTGCTAAGGGAGGACCATGGCTAGAATTTCCATTCCCACCATTTTATATGCTTTAAAGCTCAACTCTCGTAAGTGCTCTAAGATCCAAATGGTTAATTGGATCGCTTTGAAATGTGGTGTGCCTCATGGCCATGCAGGGTAGCTTTAGTGATCCAAATTTGGGGTGCAAGGGGTACTTAAATAACAGCCCCCCTGTCCTGGGGTCCCTCTGCTGCCTTGTACAGTTAAATGGAGAGGTATTTACCAATGACTGGATGAATCACAGATCTTGATTGCTATGAACTCACCCTGCCTTTAATATATTTAAAGATAAACTAATTACAAGCCCTCACCTAAGAAAGACAAAAGGAGTTTTGAACCGAGTTGCTGGAGTTTGTTACAACTTGTGAGTCAAGGGTAGCAATTTTAGTTTGGGGGAATGTAATCAAAGTATTTAGGTTAAAAATTAGACCTGTGAATGCTTTCTGGAACAGAAGAGACATTGAGGGTGGAGGAGTGGGGGGCTGGGAGGAGAGAGGACTGCAAAACGATGAAGCTTATGAGTAGAGGATAAATGGGGGTAGGTGGGTGGTAGGAGGGGGACAAGAAGCTGGGGCTTCATGTAAGAGAGGCAAGGAACTCCCCAGGTGTCAGTGCACCCCAATGCCCTTGCACCCTCAGCTCTGCCAGGGCACCCCAAGCCTGCCTGCACCCCAAAGCTCTGCCAGGGCACCTCAACTCTGCATCCACTGCTCTACCAGGAGTGAATACCCCACCATGGCTGTTTCTAATCTGAATCTTCATACACCTGTGCAATAGAGATTTAGTAACTCATATTCCTTGCTCCAACACGGTCAAAATGGTCATTTTTTAGTCAGTCTAGTCCATGGCACCCACTAAGCTTTTGGAGGAGCCAAATTCTGAGCAGTATTTAACACCACATTCACTTCTTCACCTGCATAGATGTGCAGTTTGGAAGGATTACAGAACGCGTGCAACCATTAAGAAAAATATCAAGATGGTTACTTTATGCCTTCCTGGGTAGTTCAAATCTTTGTATACCTGCGAAATAAAGTTTTAAACAAACTCAAGTTGATTGCTACACATTGCCTATGTTATAATATAACCTATTTTTATTTTTACTGTGAGCATAACAGAATAGTCAGCAGCCAATCTAACCAAAATTGTTGTATTGCGTGGAGCAGAAGCCGGGGACAAAGGACTGTGCACCTGCATGTGTACATTTCAGCCACTGTAGGGTTGATAAAGGGGTGTTCGTGTGTTAAACAGGGCATAGCGGAAGGAGGGCAGAGTTAAGAGGGCAACTCTACCTCTATATTTTCTGTTTTCTGGAAATTTGTATTTTGCTCAACCCAGTATTCTGTCAGGGAACAATATACGACCGAGTACTCTCAACTCTGCATTAGTAATTATTGTGCCATTGAATTAGGAATCTATTTGGTGAAGACATTGCCATGGTAACATTCCAGGTAAAAAGAGTTCCTTTGACATGTTATAAGCCAAGTAATGGTAAGATGACAGACAGCAATAAAATGGATTTAAAAACAACTAAACAAGATGTGGCAAACAGTAATTCAAACATCAGCTCTTCAAGCTTCTATTCGCTGCACAAAAACATCTAGGTCTGCTTCAGGGGGTCAAACGCTCACATCAGGTATTTGCATATGGAGGAAGAGTAGGAAAAATTAAAGGGTGAACGAGAAGGAGATAGAATAGGAGGTGGCGCCCTTTTGCACGTACATAGGACCTCCCTGAGTGTCCCAAAAGAGGTTAGTAAAGGCTCACTAGGATTATCCACATTTAAAACATAAGATAAGTGACTTAAATCACACAGCAACCCCATTAGGAATAGAACCCATCCACTTAACTCCCAGACCCCTGTTCTAATCTCTAGTCCACACCAGGAATTAAAAACACCAAAGTCAAAACTCATGGGAGGGGACGCAATGGTAATATTTTCAGTTTTTGTAATTAATTTCTCCAGTAGGAGAACTTTGAAGGGAGGAAGGAGGTGAAGTCAATGAGATACCCAAATATAAGCAGGAAAAATCAAATTCAGCGGGAGGTGCCAAGAAATATAAACTGTGGAATCTCATGAAATAGATGGCAGCCACAGCATGGTTCAACGGCTAGGACAGAAAAATGGTGTTCTACCCCTGCCTCTATCCTGGCTGAGTCACCAGCTTGGTCAAGTCACTTCACTTCTCTGTGCTTCATTTTCCCCATCTATAAAAGGCAGCAACACTTAACCTTTGTAATAAAATCTATTCGTGAGAAGTGCTATGCAGGAGCTAAGAATTATCATGAAGGACAATAATATGTCAAGAGGCAAGTTTATGTACTATCACCGTATCAAGCTCCATAGAACAATTAGCTTTGGAACAGGTGAGCTGCATCTCCATTACTTGAGCGCGGCCCTGGAGCTCAATTCTGATTAACAGCAGTATTTCTTTAAAAATTGCACGCATCTTTCGGCTAAATAAACTGCATAGAGTTTGCAACTGCAGATATTCTTGCAAGACAGAGGTTTCCCAAGCTTAACAGATTACACAACACACAGACCACCAGCTCAGCCAGGAGAACAGTTGTGAGAGTTAAGAGGGACTGTTTTGTCTTCTATTTTCTTGCTTTACTTTCATATTTATTTCATGTTAAATAAAATCCCATCCCATTTTGTACCATTGCTTATAGATATGCCTGCACAAGAAGCAAACAGCACAACTGCTGTACAGCAGGGTTTGCTTTTTTGGGTGTGTGTGTCAGTTTTGGGGGGTTTTTTGGTAGCACAAGAAAGGCTGACACTTCCTTGCCATTTCATATAGTGACTCAGAGAGCTAAAATTGTTCTAGTGGTTGCAGTAGCTGACAATCTTTTCCCCCTGCATAAGCTTACGCTGGAAAGTAATCCCTACACATTATTAGATTGGAAAAGAAGATACATGTTGCTTCACGTAAGTTATCACCTCCCTAGCGTGTTGTCGTCAGTTTAATACCAAGAAACGTACACTGTTCCTTTTAGCTTAAATCCTGTAGCACATCTATGAGTAAATCTATGGCTAATGCGTAGGAAGTCAAGAGACAGGAAAGAAGTGCCAGGTAGAATTAAATTCAATAATAAATCTACCTTAAAAATGCTTTAGATAAAAGTTTGTTGGGTTTGCTGTAAAACTACAACTGCAAGCTTTGAAAATCAGGAGACTAGTGGGGTGTGAGGAGAAAGAAAAAAACTTGGGACGTGCACTTCACACCCATGTACCCCTTCCCTAAAACCTCACCGGTTTAAAAAAAAAACAAAACAAACAAAAAACCCCAAACACACACACCATATTTTACAAACACACTAAGTTAAGGTCACAGTGACAGCTTTTATCCTCAATTTCCCTACTTTTG
This sequence comes from Eretmochelys imbricata, assembly GCF_965152235.1. Taxonomy (NCBI): domain Eukaryota; kingdom Metazoa; phylum Chordata; order Testudines; family Cheloniidae; genus Eretmochelys; species Eretmochelys imbricata. The sequence goes on along the minus strand of NC_135584.1, from coordinate 6,640,495 downwards.
TCAGCTTGTTTCAATCTTAGTGTAACATCAGTTAGTTTTGTTTGTTCCTTGTCATTTCTCATACAAATCCAAGTTGTATTAAGCTCTCATTAATCAGTAGCAAGTGTAACCACCATGAAAGTTAAACACCTGAAAGGCTGGTAATGTTACCTTCTGATACAGTTGTACTTGCAGTTATGAATCATTTTCTGAGAACGCCGTGATGTCTATAATTATAACCACAGCTTTAGGACATGCAAGATGTACTGCTCTGGTTGCCTGTTGCATTAGAGAAATACAAGTAAACAAAACTCTCTCATTCTTTGAGCAAAAATACTTTCAAGCATTACTAAAATATCAGACCAAGTAGATGCACAGCAAGTGATTCAACTTTAACATCACACATTCTACAGGACAGGAGAAATATTGCTGCATATTTATTCTACAACACCAACTTACAGATTTATTCTATCCGATTTTTAGAATGTATTGCTAATTTACTGCTGGTCATGGCAAAGGTGAAACAGCAATGATTTCTGTCAGACGTTATTCAAGCTTCCTCTCTGAGCCAGCTACTCCTGGGACTGCACAGTACAACACTTATAACTGCACCCTATCATAGCAGCTTAGGTGGTATTTCTGTGATGCCCACAAAACGGACAGTAGGCTGAGACACACAGACTAGCTCAGGGATAGGGATAGCTCAGTGGTTTGAGCATTAGCCTGCTAAACCCAGGGTTGTGAGTTCAATCCTTGAGGGGACCATTTCGGAATCTGGGGCAAGAATTGGGGATTGGTCCTGCTTTGCACAGGGGGTTGGACTAGATGACCTCCTGAGGTCCCTTCCAACCCTGATATTCTAGGATTCTATTCCTTAAGACTAAACCTTTTCTAGGTTAGCAGCAGCAGCACCAAAGAAGGGATACCTACACATTTTTGGTGGGAAACTAAAAATGCGTGCTGCCAGTGTCAGCCTGCTCTGCGGGGACTAAAGAGAACTGCATTTCTTTTGGCTGTGGAATTCTTGGCTGCATGAGCCCAACTGATGGAAAAGAGAGAGCCAGACTTGTGCTGTATCAGGATGTCAACAGGGCTTGAGGAACGGACTTTGAAGAAAAAGGCAGCTTTTTAAAATTCGCCAGGTTAAATCCTAGAACATAGGGAGCAATGCAACACTGCCAAAAGCCATAAGGTTACATAAAAGAGTTTTACTTGGTTTATTCCTAATTTTGAAAGTTCTTTCCTCAGCACACTGATCCAGATTTGTAATATCCATGTATGGATGGTGAATCCTGAAGATCAGCTTTCAATTCCTTATTAAGCTTCTCGGCCATACAAGCAGAATAGAAAGTATAACAGTTGCCAGTTATAAATGCACAAGAACCCCACCGAGGAAACAATACTGCAAGTAGCTTAGACATATTCTTAAGACGATTTCCAAGAAAGATCCCTGCCAGAGAGAATGTGTGTTGACCAACACAGATGTTTGCAATTTTATCAGCGTACTAACTACACTAATTGGTCTTGTGCCTCATGAGTTTGTGTTACATGGCTACAATACATGCAGGTCTTTGAGTGTAGGGAAAAAAATGAAAATGACATCATACTTGCTAAATATGTATTGTTTATTAAGGCTTGTATTCTCCTAGAGGAAAAAAGTTAATCTGATGCTGTCCATGAGTCCTTACAGGCAGTGACAGTCCAGAGACAAAGTTATACGTTCTAAATACAAGTCTAAATGATACAGCTTAAACTTTATTTAAATCAGAGGTCCTTTTGGAGTAAATAGTTTTCAGAAGACGATATTTGCTTTCTAATATAGTAAAAGATCCTCTACAATAAACACGTGCAGATTCAGTGTGCTAGAGCAACAGGCATGAGCACAATTTTCATGCTTAATTGAAACTCCAGTTGGTGACGAGTTCTTCAACGGTTCCCTTATTCCACAAAAACATGACAGCAAATTCAGTTTCTTAAAACATTTTTTTTACTCATCCAACAGAAAAAAAATTAGACATACACAGTCAATTTTAAACATCTGAGGCATAATCCATCATATTGTCCATACTATTAGTTTCTACATTAAAGCTCAGCATTATTGGTATAAAAACTTTAAATGGCATTGGGATCTGGGGGGGAAAAGAAAGGGAAAGATTAAAAATGATCTGCAATTAACTAATAACACCTGAAAGCTGAAACAGGTTTCAACACATTGTCCAAAAACCCTGCAATGTTGATAGCATTTACATTATTATTTATTAAGCTACAAAAACAATAAAGCAGAATTATGGCTGAGAGAAAGCATCTCACTAACTCTCTGCAGGATATGGGTATAACAAATACACACTGAAGCACTGGTTAACAGAATGTGAAAGGGAAATATTTTCAGAGTGAAAATTTCACTGACAGAATTTGATTTTCTTTGAGATAGAAAAAATCAAAGTGGCATGTTAGCATTTTCAAAAGTATAATTTTACAATTAAAAAGTGATCTTAACTTGAATTTTTTACTTCAATATTCTGAATGCAGTATTTCTCTTAAACAACATTCTTAAAGTGACAAAACTCAATGGTTTCTTATGATTGCCATGAACAAACAGGGTTTGGGGTGAAGAGGAGAGAAATTCTGCCATATACAAAATTATGATGAATATCAATCAGAACAGGAACATAATTTGTGCCAAAATAGAGTCTTTGGGAAACACTGACATTTTTAGAATGCTCATTTATAGTTCCATATTAGGTCAGTATAATTGTTTACTACCTTAAAAAATAAAAACAGATACACCTTTATTAATGGATTCTATAGCATTTTACATAGAAAAGATACAAATTAATGCAGATCCACCTGGGCAAAAAACAAACTACAATGTACTTAAAGAGGCAACAACTTAATTCCCCCTGCACAAGAAGATATATTGGAGCTGAAAGCTTTAGTTTGTCCTGATGCCAGGATATAGCACCAGAATACATTTTAAGATTTGTTTTTCATAGTCGAATTTAATATCAGTTCTATTATATATAGCAAATTGTGTACATTTATTCTTATTGTTTGTTTCGATTCTGCCGTTCCTGTAAAAAGAAAAAACAAAGTTTTAAAAGAGTCAGGAAAAAAAAACCCCAGATATTTAACAACATGAACAAACTTTTAGTGACAACAGCTAAGAAAGGTGGGAGGTTTTTTGATAAATGCAATTACTCGTGCAGCCCACAATTATGTCTTACATGTAATTTTAAAATTACAACAGCAATTATTTATCATATATAGTATATATTTGACACATACAAGAATACAGGAATCAAATGAACACATGGAATTTTAAATGGAGTTGCTGAATGAGTGCAGAGCAAGTGTACATGCAGCTAGACCAGTCACTCAGGCCCCAAAATGGTAACAGGTGAGGGCTACAGCAGAGAACGTAAGTTTGGAAAACTAAAATTCATAACTGAAGACAGATCTTGAATATTTTGATCTCTAGCAACAGCAGCTGGATTGGTACAAGGGTAGGAACAGACTGAAGGGATCCACAGAACAAGTGCAAAATTTTCAGAAGTGCCCTTCTGTTAGGACCTTAGGTCTCACTGAAAGGTGATAGAACTTCTGCTCTTAAGTGCATGTCACTTTTGAAACTTGCCCCAAACCTTTTCTTCCTCTGCTACCTTACTACTCTTCTTGGAAGACATTCTGGGAGACTTCAAGAGTCTGATAAAGAAAGTGTTGCTGAATGAAGCAAGCAAGACTTGTAAGACGCTATGATGCTGAATGAAGTAGAAGCCAGGGGCTCACTGAAGACTCACTGAGCTTCAGATAACCTCCACCAATGGGAAAGAGCAAGGGATGTTAAAGGAAAACCCCAGACAGGGCTCAACTTTGGAAAGGGTAGTCTACTTAATTTGTGCCCCAAATGCAGTAAGCGTGGAGAGAAAGGGTCTCAACAAGTCTGCAAGAATGTCTCCCAGTGAGCAAGAGAAGCAGCTGTGCTCTCCACTCTTCAGTGGAGGTAGTGAACAAGGGATCATGCAGGGCAGTTCAGGCAAAGACAGGGGAAATTGGTAAGCAAGAAAAAGAGAGGGACTGTTCAGTAACTGCCTCTGGAACAGAGAAATTGACAAGAATATCCCAGCAAAAGCTTATGGGGGTGCAAATACAGAGCTCCAGAGAGCAGAGCAGTGGATATCTACTATGGGAAGCCAAAAATACCATTTTACCTTCCCAAGAAGCTAGGAGTCTTAACGGCTAAACATTGCTAGTTTATGACTTTTTCCTTTAGTTTCCGAGTTAGTTGGGATTGTTATATTTTCCCTGTTTTTAAAAACTCAGAAAAATTGTAGTGACAAATATTTTAACCTTTTTTTCGTGGACTGGTGTCATTTTCTACTTTGTTTTCATCTAAGATACAAGGCAGGTTTAAAATATTAAGAGCTGTTAATATTAGGAGCGCATCTTCATAACTTTCCCCCCCGAACCCATTAATATTCCTTAAAGCAAATCATTTGCATAATGTAAAATACAAGGCATTAAGAACCATAGTTTAATAAGACTTTACATTTTATTTGGTGACTATTGATATGGCACTGTTTCAGCAGCCCAACCACCATGTCCAACGAGTGGCCAAGAAGTTAAAAAGTCCTACTGGATACACTAATTGAGTTTAGCAGCATCTATGATCAGCATTTATGTTAGCTACAAACAGACATGAAAGATGGAGCTCCCAAGCAGGGTGCAGAGACTGGGTTTTTTTGTTTTTTACTTTTTAAAAATTAGATCCTTCCATTTCAAAATAAGCTTAAAATGAATGCAAGTAACCTTAGCATAAATTACTCAGACTAATTACCTCAAATCACACTTTTCAATTTAAAGCCTTTTCACATAGATCCCATCCACATCTTCTCCAAACAGGGTGGTAAAGGGCTATCTAAACAGAGCTTCCTACCATTTTGAACTATTCTAATTTTAAACTTGTGACAACTAGAGAGAAAGAAACCAAACTGCATTTGTAACTGGGTTAACACATGTTTTAGTTTTCAGGCTACAACGTGCTTCTGAACAAGACCTGAACATTTATGATGATTATTTTTTGCGGAAAATACAAATACAACAAACTGATCAGGACTAAATTAAATGAAAATTCAAGTAGTCTGCAGGATTTGTAAAGTGTGTGTATATATATAATTTTTTTTTTTTTTTTTTTTTTAAGACTAGAACAATGTAGAGGGAAGGTTCTCATTGGTTGGCTGAATTATCAATTGCCAATGAAGTGATGTTTGTTTCTTAATTATAAGAGTAGTAACAAAAGTGATATGTTCTTAATCAAGGGGCTCAGACCTGGGGCTAGCATTATTGGCATAACTATATATTGTTATTAAGTTTTCCAACCTATATTTGAACTGCTTAAGTCAAGAGAGTGGTTTTAAGTTCCAATCTTTTGATGGCAGATGCCCTTCTCCACTCCACTGTTCTGATATTTACTACCATGTCTCCAATCTATTCTCTCTCTTCTAAGAAAAGGGAACAAAATAAATTAGGTTTCTTGTTTTGGTCACCTACTGGCTTCCCACACAAGGTGAATAAAAATAAAACTGGATAGTTAAAGTATTCTTTTTTTAAATAAACGTATTTAAAGTTTAAATTATGAGACCCTATATTAAAGGCCTACATTTACTGTAGTTTATTAAAATAATTTCAATTACAAAAAACATTCAAGTAGTACGTGTTTACTAATGCCAAAGTTTTTAAATAAAGTCAAACCATTGAACTGGAAGCCACAAGCTGAGCACCTGGAACCAGAGTTTCTTGAAGTGCTAAACCAGCTTTTGACAATGGCAGTCTCATCTGGAGGTGCAGAGAAAGTATTTTCTTCATTTGTTTTTAAACTAGATCAATTCAATGACTAGCTCATTCAAAGTTGAGAAACTGACTGGGAGCTGAAAAAGCAGAGATGCAAGAGGATGAGATCTATTAGTTCTAAAATCTTGACTGACATGGTGACCAGAAACTGCAGATATTCCTTCCTTTGTATAATACATTTGTTTTAAATGCAAAACACGCTGATAAACTTTTTTCTTAGATTTCCATCACATTTAAGGTAGTTTAATAAAAACAATTTGGAATTCAATTAAAAATGCACAAACACATTTCCCACCCAAATGTATCTTGACATAAATAATGAGTAAAATACTAATTATCTATTAAATAAGAAATGGTGTCATTCACCATTTTCTAACAAATGTAAAAGTTAGGAATCTGAACAAACATATGCTAAACTTTTACATAACTGTTTACATAAATGTATAGAAGCGTATTCTCCTCCTTAACAGAAAGTAGTACCAAATATAGTGTAAAGGACATATTTAATTGCAAATCTACATGTTTTAATGATTACCAACTAATGAGAATAACTTAAAGAGTACAAATGCACAACAGAATTAAAACATCAGGGGGTAGTCTATTTAAATCAAAGCTTCCTGTTTGTTGATTTGAATAACTAAAATTGGTGATTTTAAAATCAGTGCATCCCAATCCCACATCCCTGTTTCCTTCAAAAAGCTACAAGCTCCTTAAGGCATCCACTGGTGGTTTAGCAGGATGAGGCTGCCTACGTTCTTGATGTCAAGTACCACAGGAGCAGACAATGGGCTACTCCTTGAGCTTCCAGCCCTATACTTCAAAGCAGAGAAGGATGACAGATGGTTTTCAAAGAGCCATTTTAGGTTTTGCCAGTAGTCAAAAGGTGATGTGAAACAGGGCCAATCTGTTGTGTATATTTCCCTGCCCCCACTGCTCCTTTCCTGTCCCCTGAACTAATCCGGAGCCTTCTTTTAGGAAGCGGGACTGTAGCCCAGGTTGAGGCACACTGATGTGTCACATCTTATGCAACACATCTCTCAGTGAACCATGCTGCTAGTTACAAGTTCTCACAAGTCTATTGTTCTTTTGCCTGACTGAAAATGTGAAAAATGTGAAGGTGACTTATTAATGAAAGCAGAGAAGCTGAGAGAGAGAAAAGTTCCTCAGCTGGATAATTTGGGGGTAAAAGGACAACTATCTTCCCAGCTAGAGACAGTGAAAATTGCAGAAAGAGATGAAGAAAAGGCCTCCAATTCCATACAAGAACTAGATATAGTTTTGCACTTATTTTTCCCAGGCAGAACTGTCAACCCTTCTACCAAGCCAGGGTCAGTGGGATTATTAATTATTATTAATAATCAGGACCAACCAAGAATAGGCCCCATTGTGCTCAGGACTGGCCAAATAGAGAGCAGCAGACACTTTCTGCACTGAAGACTTTATAATCTAAATCAGTGGTTCTCAACCAGGGGTCCTGGGCCTGCTGGGGGGCTGCAAACAGATTTCAGGGGGTCAGCCAAGCACAGCTGGCATTAGACTCACTAGGGCCCAGGGCAGAAAGCTGAAGCCCTGCCACATTGGACTGCAGCCAGGCCCTTGAGTCTACCATGAGGGGCTGAAGCCAAAGCCTGAGCAACTTAGCTTCACGGTGTCTCCTCTGTGGCATGGAGCCCCAGGCAATTGCTCTCCTTGCTCCCCCTCAACGCCAGCCCTGGAGTTTTTATAGCATGCTGGCGGGCCCCAGAAAGAAAAAGGTTGAGAACCTTGTCTAAATAGACAATGCAGACACAAGGTGGGGGAAGGGGTATAACTCACAAGCAGAGTGAAGAAATAAGATGGCAGCAAACAGCATGTTAGTTTCACTATTTTTTGTTTTTGGGATAAGCTTAGTTAGGTGGGGACAGGCTGAATGAAAACACAAGTGAAGGGAGTGGGGCAGGAGTGGAATGAAGTTGAGATGAAAGGACAGAAAAAGGACAGAGTTGGAACCAACAGACAATAAAAGAGAGCCCATTAAATCTTAATTGGCATTCCTCCTCCTTACCACTAAAAACAAAACAAAAAGCCTCTACAACAGCATAATTAAAATCAAGAAATGTAATGTTATAAACACTGGTCTTAAGAATGCAACTGTAATGATCTGCATTTGGGGGTGGGGGAGAGCAGGATGCACTCCAAGGCTATGCACCCTCCATCCTGAAAATCTCCATACCAGTGAGCCTTCCAACAAGAAATGGGACATGCAGCTCCCCCAGAGCCTGTCATTGTTGCTCCTTCAGTAAATCCAACAAGTCCAGACTAGGATTTGGAAGATGTTAACTGGCACATGTTAACACCCTATTGTAGACAACTCAGTGTGCCTTTCACTTGTTACCAGTTAAACATATGTTAAAGTCACACTAACCGGTCTACAGTAGGCTGTTATCACGTGCCAGCTAACATCTACTAAATCCTAGCCTAGATAAGGCCAAAGTGGGCACCTGGGAAACTAAGAGACACACAATGACCGTGCCTTCTTGGGAGTGTAATGCACATCCTCTGCTGCACACTTCAGACCTTCTCCTTCTGAAGTATGAGAGCCCCTGAACTCAGATCCACAAGATACTGGCATACTATATAGTTACTAGACTGCCAAGCCAGCTAGGATCATCAATGTAAGATGATATCTGTAAAGGGAGATCAAAATTTTGACCTCCTAGAACATAAATGCCCCTCCAACCTCTGCCCCAAATTTGTTCCAAACCAAATACATCCAAAAAAACCCATAATACACAACAAGTTTGTTTTGTTTGCTAATGTCACATCAAGCTTTTTTATCTCAAAGGAAAATTTTGTAGTTTAAAGTAATCTTATTTACTGGGGATGATTCATGAACTATTAATGCCTCCTGGTAAGTTTACCAAATCTTCTATTTAGAGAAATTTGCCCACGTTATGAAGTTTTAATCTTTTTAATTTTTAAGTGCACAATCTTGCATCATATGGGGTGAAATTAGCACCCTCTCTTGGCACAAAAAACAGAGTAAACTAGCTTTCAACAGAAAATGCAGAGGTGGCAAGCAGGAGAGAATCCATGTCCAACCTTCCCTGGCTATTCTGTTATACAGGGTGGAATAGCAACCAACACCCCTCTACCGTATGGAGTGTTTTAGGCCACTGGAGCTGCACTAGTACAATTCTATTATTCCCTCTCATCTTGCCTTAGCAGCATACAGGGCTACAAGTGTGATTACATCTTTCCTTCATCCACAGAGGGCAATGCAGATCTTAAGTGATGCAGAGGACCCTGGATGAATCTTCTGCACTTCGATAAATGTTACCCAACTAGATTATGCTACAGAGCTACACAGTCCTCATCTGAGGTCATAATCCTCATCTGGCATGTTATAGTTTCCACAAAAGTAAGATATAGTATGACGACATTCAATTGACTTTAGTTGGAGAATAAGTGGCAAGGGAGTGATTAACTCCTAAGGAACATGTTCTGCACATGCCCTCTGTGATTAAACTCTTAAAAGCAGCACTGCTCATATTCATAGGCAAAACTGTCTAAAAGGGATTCTTAATATTTCTTAAGGTATCAGTGTCTTTATTACATAAAATTGATTTTCTCAGCAAAATGGGAAAAATACATCTTTGAATAGTATAAGATTTTAAAAAGCCATCTTTATGTAATTATAATATAAACACATTTCTAAACAAATTATTTGACCGCTAAACCAAATAAGATGAATAGAAGGATACAGCAATCTGAAAACTCTTTACAGTTAAGTCTTACATACACATATGTATTAACTTTAACTGGCAAAAGATTCCTGTATATAATATTTACTTTTTAATGGAAGATCTGTTTAAGACAGAGTTATCAAGTATGTTAAATTTCAATAACAGGTGCTTTTCAACTATAAGAAAAAAGTTTGACTCTTCATATGCCTTAGAAGGAAACTCTTACAGCAAGCTACTGCACTGCCAAAATTTGTTTACACCTAAGTTAAAAATAGATGCTTTCCTGTCAGAATATAATTTACATTGACTGCCACAGTCTGAATATTATTTATTTTTCATTATATTATCCGTCATCTTTCTCAGCCTATTCCTATTGTTTATACACAGCTCAGTTTTGAAAACTATTCAGATATACGAAATGATACCTTCAGAAAATATAATTGTAATTAAACTGAATCCCAATGTTCCCTCAATATTAAGTGAAGCAGAAAACATGCATTAATTGTTGAGAAATTGATCCTGTTAGAAAGTAGTACCCCGGATAGGCACATTTTATTTATGTATTTAATTTTAAATAGAAGCAGAAAATGAAAGTCCACACTAAAGTAATACAGAGGTGGGGTCAGCCCAATGGTCTGGTGCCAGTATACTGAGCTACTATAAAAGAGAGCTAAATTCAGGTGATAGCATATGATCCCATTCATAAAGCTAGCAAGGATCAACACAGGATTAAATGTTTTCTCTTGAACTGAGAAGAAGAGGCCTGAAATCACTTTCAGTGATTGACACAACAGGAACTCCAGGTAGAGGTGGTCGGTTTTTGTTGTTGTTAAATCTTAGCATTATCATGGAGAGGCTAAGTGATTTGCCTTAGCCATCTCACATCTCATCTGTGGTAAAGGAACACAATGCAGACCTCCCAACTCCTAGCCCAGTGTTCTGTCCCACTGTTTCAAACTGCTCCTTCGCAAGGCTGTGGCTGGGAAAAAGTGAGAAGAAACAATTCTCAGCAGGCAGAAAGTTTGCAGGGATGTGGATATAGCTTTTGCTCTAAAAATCCCACAGAGGACATAAAAAGCAAATTCAGAGAACTGAAGGTCTTCTCCATTAAGCCTAACTACTATTGGCCTGAAATTTGCACGTGTATATATTGTAAGATGGCTAGACTGAAAAAAGGGTACTAAAAATTGAATGAAAGCCTTAAATCTGAATTTCCCTGAATTTGTAAGGGGAGGTCCTAACCAAACAGTATAAAGCACGGTGCTTCCTGCAGCTCCCATTGTCCAGGAATGGCGAACCGTGGCCACTGGGAGCTGCGGGCAACAGTGCCTGAGGACAGGCAACGTAAACAAACTGTTTTGCGGTCCGGCAGCACATTACCCTGATGGTACGCAGGATGCCCACCACTGGTTTAGAGCACTTTGAAGGGTGATAAAGGGAAAGCCCCATATAACTGCAACTTCCATTTTACTTCAGGACACTGCATCTAAGTCTGTGCTTAAAAAAATGTTTTGAAGCGCATGTAAATGCACTAAGCTGAATTGGCAAACTTCCGAGGAACTGTAGAAAAAACTATACACTGAAACACTAACATCAGTATCAAACCATTGTAAGTGTCAGCTAGCCACTACATTCTAACAGCTCCTATTTAGTCAGCACACAGTGTATATAGAGAGTCACTGATGTTAGACATTTGGGTCCCATTCTTGGCCTGGGTGAGCTGCCTCAAGTCCTATGCCAAGTGCAAGGGTAGCTTTTCATAATCACGCTTTCATATAAAAATAGACTAGTTACTGTGGAACTCTTTGTCTGGAGGTTCCCCATCTCCCACACCCTACTCTAAAAATTCCAGTGATTTTTAGTGTTAGAAGGTGTTAAGACAGTCCTGAGGACTCAAACTCCTGCATTTATCCACAGAATAGATGTAACAAACAGCAGCAGCAATACAAGCATCCTCACACTGTAATTTTCCTCAACTCTTGTTCTGGAGAAGCCAGCTAATTGGATGAGAATAGTTCAGTGACTATTCAAACCTTGGCCTCACTGCTAAAGATACAACCAAAGGTGCCAGTTTTGACAGAATATTTGACTAGAACTGGATTGATACTTACTGATTCACAGAAGCCAATGACCTATTACATGGCATCCCCTGACCTGGGCCAACTTTGAAACACTCATAGGCTCTGTAGCCCATTAACAATCCCAAAATAAAATTTCAACCTCTAGTAGAATTGGGCATAACATACTTTACTTGTATATTTAACTTTTGGCTTAAAAACAAACCAACTTTACCTAAGACTATGAAAACCACAAAGAGAACTGAAGCACAGGGTTTTGTTTTAGTATTAAAACACACTTAGGACAACCATGTTTGAACACATCACAAATATTTTATAATCTCTACTTAGCCTCCCCCCGCCACACTCCCCCACGGCAGCATTCACATTTTTCCAAGTATGTCTTTTTAATTTTTTTTTTCTAAAAAAGCAAGTTTACCTTCCGCACCACCTCCTCCTCTTCTTGGCGCTTTTCATAATGGGAAAAGTCATCAAAGATGGAGGTTGTGTGCTTGTAAGTAGCAATAATTTTAAGCACTTGTTTTGCTTTTTCTAAGGGCACCTCCTGTGTGTCACGGGAGTTTGTAACTGGTTTGTTGTCATTGTTCTCCAGCCTGATGTGTCGGAGCTGGTTGTTGGGCACATCCTTCACAAAGATCCATTTGACATCAAATTTCCCCTTCCATTTGTCCTGAGACCAGACGCCAGCACTAGTGCCATAGTCCACAGGTGATTTCATTTCTGCTACTCCACAGAAATGTCCACTACCATTAACACTGAATAGTAAGTAGACTGGGCCCTTACTATTCATGGATCGGAAAGCGCTGTCCAAGCGTTTGTTGCCATGTTCTGTGCTACACCAAATAGAATATTTAATGGAACGATGAATATCATCCTCAGAATAGCTCTTTATTATGAACACACGTCCATTTTTAAGATTCCATTCAAAATCTTTCGGGTTATAGCTATGAGCAGCTTTCAGTTTTTCAAGAACGGGATGGGATTCACCACTTGGGACAGAGTTAGGCTGGGTACTGCCAGCTGAGTTGCTATCATTACCAGTTCCTCCACTTTGGCCAAAAGCTGCATTTCTGTTGCGGGGAGCCACCCAGCGGTTTTGGGGTGGCTGCTGAGGACTTTGATACTGCGGCTGGGTCAATGGAGGAGGTTGAGCTGGAATAGGCTGAACCATTTGTTGCTGTGGCTGTGGGACAGACTGAGGAGATGGGATTTGCTGGGGAGCAGGAACTTTTGCCACAGGACCCTTATTATCCCAAGTACCTATGTCCATATTATGTTTTATAGGTGGTGGAGGCAAAGCTCCTCCAATTACAGGCCCACTTTTTGTTTTCATTTTCGGCTGTGGTTTTGCAGGCTTGCTGGCAATAGCAGCCCAAGAGGTTGGTTTAGATACTGGCAAGTTTACACTGGATCCACCATTACCAGAGAGAGCACCCGTCATTCCGGCGCTGTTAACAACAGAACCTACTGTTTTCACAGCAGAAGTTGTTACATCTCCACCAATCTTAAGTCCAACCATTCCTTGTTCAATACTATTCATTCCAGGTGCTTTATTCAAAGTATCATTATGAAATCCTGTTTGTCCATCCACAATAGTACCACCCAGTGAGCTAGGTGGGTAGCTGTAACTGCTCCCATAAGCTGAACTTTGAGTCTGCTGTCCTTGGGACCCACTTGTTCCCCAAGCTGAGAAAGCAGGATTTTCAGGGAAAAAATTAAATCTGTGTTGGTAGATGTTGTTTCCCAGACCCCCAGGCTGTCCAAAAACAGCATCATGCATAAAATGATGGTCTCCATTACTGAGCTGTCCATAGGTGGTGAGGTATGGGATAGGAGGATCTCCTCCAGTAGACCACGGTGCTTCACTGAGAGAATAGGGAAACCCAATAGATGGTGGATAATAACTGGACAAATAGGGATCAGTCATTGATGGATAGCTATTATTCTGTTAAAGAAAAGAAAAAGTAATTTCAGAGGTATGCACTTTTTCATAAATGACAACATTTGCATACTACTAAATAGAAAAGATGATAAGTAGTAACTATTGTTTCAAACTCCAAGTTACACAACTTATTATTCCATGGACTGTTTAGTCTAAATTAATGTCATTGCATCTTGTATATTCCTATACCAGAGATACATTCTCCTCCACTTCCTGTAGAGTTTTAAACAGTGACCACCACTCTCAGATGAATGCTAGTTGACCCCATGACCTCAAACTCACTTTTACTACACTGCAGATAATTCATTTTAGTCATGAAAATTCGTGACTTGTAATTGAGAAATATATTTGTTCTATGAGTATACTACCAAATACTTTCATATTGTACTAAATGTTTAACATAGTGTTTAATCAACAGTATGCAATGATCATAGAAAAATAATTTAAAAAATGCAGCAAGACCAAGTCTCAGAAATTAATAGGATCTAGAAATTGTACAAGATTGAAGATAATTCTATTTCAATATTAAGATTTACACAATAGTTTGTACTAACATAACATTCTGAAAAATACACAGTCAGTGATTTTAACTCCAAAATCAAAAGAAAGGTGAACAGATGAGCAGGTTTTGCTGCATAACACATCCAAGAAATAATGTATGTGATTTGTTTTATATAGTTCTTACATTACATAGCCTTTAAGTCTATGAAGTTACACAAAAATGTAGTACATACTACCAAATGAAAACAGCATAAAATATTTTATAGAATGTGAAAAATTGCTCTGCATATGTTGCATGATGTGCAGCCTTCATTCTTTTCAGAATATTTTTTTAATGTACAACTTAAGAAATATTAAGTTTATGGAGGGAAGTGCTAGAAAATAGAACACTGTCCTTATACTGTGCACTATATGCATGATGTAGATTCATTACTATGTTAGTGACAAATTAAAAACGTATTTCACCTTTTGCAATTATGTGCAGTACCTAAAGCTCCAAATTTGTTTTGGAAAAAGGAAGATGTGACTAGTATTTGTGACTGCATTGGAGTCACAACGGCAGTGTTACTGGCTGAATGCCAGACCCACAGAGGGGGAGAATAAATCGTTTGGCTTGACACAATTTGACTGTGGTTTGTATTATAATTTTAAATAGTGAGTGATGAGTATTTGGGGCTGTATGTAGAGGATATTAAAGTAACTGAAATTTGGAGTGTAAAGACAAATGCTTGACTTCAAAATATGACAATATTCAAGCTTGACTGTAAATGACACTGAATATATTGGCACGAGCATTTAAAAAATGCATAGGATATATGTAACTCCTGAGGAAGTTACAAAATGAGAGTAGATTTAAAAAAATAGGTGTGTACTGGGGAAAAAAATAGTTCTGGAAAATCCCTTCTTGACCCCTATATGGGAACTGGAAAGAGAAAGTCCTGAGTCAGAGTGGTTATTTATAATATTGAAAATCAACTATTTATATCTGTAAAAGCATCAAGTAATAAGATTTTTCCATCCACCCTTGTTGTGCTGCACAACTAACTACAGAGACTAGAGCCAATGAGGTTCCATGGGGGCATAGGTGTCTGCTCCAAGCACAGCTGCAGAACGTTTAGTTAGAATACAATTTAAGTGACAACTCAGCATATAGTTTCCACAATCCTCACAGCAGGCTAATTAGTTAACATGGAGACTGTAGACCAAGCAGGTATATAGAACATTAGAGATGTTAGGAAACTGGTACAGTAGATTAATACCTCCGATTTTTCAGAGTCACCTCACTAATTCCTTTTCCTGATTGCCAAATATTATAGAAAGATCTTCTGGCAGAAGTCTATACAGAAGAAATTTTAAGTACAGTGATTTTATTTTGTTAAGGTGAAGAATATAATAAAAAGCTGGTTACAATCTTTACCATGGAGTTGCTACCATGGCTTCCTAATTCCTAACAGACAAGAAGTTTGGGAGTGTAATTTTTCTGTATTTGTAAACAAGAAGTAAAACATAAGTAAAGTGTTAACAGATGTAATGATTAGTCCACTGGACTTCTACCTCTGAAAACTTAGGTCAGAGAGCACAAGGAGGTCATAAGCAACACTGAGTCGGATAAGATTGGGGGTTTGCTTAAATAAGTTCTGGTGTCGAGGCATTTCAGTTTACAGAGTTTATTGGTGTGCCAGGGATATAAACATACAGACACAAATTCTACATCTGACATATGCGTGTAAACCACTCAGGTTTTGTTCAAGACAGCCGCTGGTTACTCTTTTCCACCAAGGTCTCATTGCCCCATGCAGCAGTCCAGTTACAGAAGCTTGGAGCTCTTCCCGCCAGCTTTTCCCAAATCTGTCTGACCATCTTTTAGAACCCTACGAAAAAAAAATCAACTGGCTTGTAGCAGCATGGAGATTTTGCCTTAAAGCTGCTCCAGGGACAAGCTCATCATGTGTGTCCCCTTCCCCCCACCTCTTAGCTGCTTTTTAGAATCAGGCATTCTAGTTTTCCCCTCTATTCTCTTACCAAGTGTTCAATTGACTCTTGGTTTCTTCCACTCCCTTCACTTCTCATCACATAATAATGCAGAAGTACAAATAAAGATTAAAAATTAAGATTAAGTCACTAGTAAAAATTACATAGAAACAAAGCTTAAAATTAACACTATTCAATATGATGAAAGTCTTATCTTGGCTCTTGTCCAAAAGTTGCCTGCCCTGGACCTACCTCTCCTGCAAATAAGTCTAGGCATGGTAACAGGCTATAGCATGTCCTAGCCACTTGGGTCTGAAAGTCAGTGATGGGGCTTCAACTGCAGCAAATTAAAAGTTAAGAAACAAAAGTAGAAGCAGCACTTAATAGAAATAATGTTTTTAAGGTCAGGCTTGACAAAGCCCTGGCTGGGATGATTTAATTGGGGATCGGTCCTGCTTTGAGCAGGGGGTTGGACTAGATGACCTCCTGAGGTCCCTTCCAACCCTGATATTCTATGATTCTATGAATGGGCAATGGAGGCCACACATCTTATTTAACAATATGCCAAGCAAAAAACTGCCAATGCAAAATGATGGCAAGAAAGAAGGCAGATCAGAGAAAGGTGAAGAGACAGTATGAGATGGTAAGGTATTGGTTAAAACTCAAAGAAGAGAATCTTCTCCCTCCTTTCTCCTCCCCCTAGACAATGCATACAAAAACGTAAGGTCTCCAAATCAGGTACATTTTTCTGTACCTGATGCTTTACATACTGGAGACAAGAGAAACATTAGACTGTAAAATACTGTATTAGCATTTCTAGCCAAGGGGCTCAGTCAAGTTGTGCAGCAATTAGCATTCCCAGATGCCAAACAGAGCCATAGTTTATGAAGGTTAAGAACACTAATTTTTTTTTTAAACTTTTAGCAAAAAAATTATTTCCTTGAACCTTTAACCCTTAGCAAGTTGAGACAAACATCTGTTTAAAAAAAAAAATGAAAGAACATCACCCCGCAAAAAGGAAACCAAATCCAAGTTTGTTTCTGCAACCATACAAAAACGTTAAGAAACTGATATTTCAGGAATTTCACAACATGCATTTTTTGGGGGTAGGGATGGGGGTCGGGAGGGGGGTTTGGATGAGCTTGGCTGATTTCATAAGGAAGCAGATTGCATATGCTACAGAGCAAAGGGCATGATTACTTGTTAAAATTGGCTTTCACAAGTAACCTAGTGTATTTGCTTCTGTTAATTCAATGTATGCCTTGAAAACACTAAGAAAATTACTTAGTGCCACAAAAGTAAGGACTGAGATTGATTCCTCTCCCCAAAAAGAATGAAGACACTCTTACGATAGGTATTTCTATGGCCTTTCACATTCACTACAAATTACCCTGAGCACAATATTATATGCTAGTAAATGGAAAGTAAAAAAAATTACACAAGATCAGAGAAGAAAGGATTGCTTCTCATTTGTCACTTCTATTTTGATAGACTGAGATTTTACAAGTATGTGTATTTTACATTTACACTAAAATTTAAGGTTAACATAAAAAAAAATTAACCCCCTCACATAGTTGAAGTTGAACAGTTTTAAGTACTACACCTTCCTCTGAGTTCCCTTGTCAGTTTTTACAGTTTTATAACCAAAAAAGGCAAAATTTTCTTTTTCTTTTTTGAATTGCTCCAAAAACCAAATAAAAAGGGGAAACTGAGTATGCATTGGAAAGAGTAATGTCCACACATGGAGTGACATCAGATGCACAAAGCACAACTGAAAAGAAATGTCCTTCCCTCTGGTCTACTTCAGTTATAGCAAGCTTAGATGTTACAAGTAAACTGTCAAAAGTAAGCATCTGATGAAGTGGATTTTAGCCCACAAAAGCTTATGCCCAAATAAATTTGTTAGTCTCTAAGGTGCCACAAGTACGCCTCATTTTTTTTGCTGATTCAGACTAACACGGCTACCACTCTGAAACCTGAAGTAAAAAGGAGTGGACAAATGTGACTTAAGATGACATTACCCCTTTAAAATGGCTTGAAGTCATTAAAACAGAGAGGTATGAAGAAAAGGAGGTATTTCTTAGGTGGACAAAAATGTCAATCTTAATGGCAGATGCTTCTATGCATTCAGTTTTTGAAGTCTGATGGCTTTAGTTACTATAAGACACTAAGAATGGTTCAGTGCAAGACAAGTATAATGGTTAGCATTTTTTCTAATTTATTCTAAGGAAAATCATGAGAATTAAAAAAAATGTGATGCACACAGAGTGAACTGTCACAAATAAGCAAGAAACAAATAGCAGCTACACCTTTCTTACTCATGATCAGACCATCGTAAGATTCTTGAAAGGAGACAGACAGATTCCAAGTTTGGAATCCTAACTATGGCTTGACAGAATAACGTAGTTGTCTTTACTAAGATTCCATTAGAAGCTTATTTTCTAGTTCTTCACCCATAACATCACTCTTTCTACACTCATTCTGAAACCTATGCAAAAATTTCTTACTAAAAAGACTAGTGCTGAATACCAAATCTGATTCAGTGAACGGAGTGATCTGTACAACTCATCCTTCCAGAGACTCCCTCCCACAACATCCCTAAGTATGGTGAAATCAACATCCTGAATCACCATGTAAAGAATTAATCCATAGAGTTCTAACATTAAGAGATACACTAAGCCTTTTTACTATTGAGAACATTCACTAAAAGACATAAAAACATTCAATTCTGGTTTTGTGTTTTCTGCAGTAGTGTTTCTTGTGCCTGGATTTGCAAAACCTCTTGGACAAAAGGAATAATACTCAGCATATGAAGACATTTTCTGAGACCCATTATTTTGTCTGACACTGACATCAATGTCTTATTTTACGCCACAGTATCCTTGCTGTCTTCAAAAATGTAAGCACCAATAATACAAAAATGGAAGTGGTTTTTTTTACCACCAACACTTCAAACTCTGTAGACTTAACTCTCATTCTTAGCTAATCTGCACCATCTCCACACACTCCGTGACAGCTTAGATCTTTTATAGCTCTAGCTAGAAGGGTCCTTGACCATAAGTGACTGAAATCAACAGGTGTTTTGTTCCAGAAATATGTATGTTCTCTGAGCCATCCTAACCAAATTCCTTGGACTGTCACCATCTAAGCACCCAGCGTGGAAAGTTTCCACATGAATCCAAGCAGAATAAAGAATTTCACCGGATATCTTAACAAAGCATTCAGTCTATTTTGTTTGGCTTTATGCCACAGGGTGTAAGAGAAACCCTGAAGGCAGTCTTTTAGTGAAGTAGTGATACATATATTTCAACATACTTATCCTTGACCTTTTTGAGTCCCTCCTTCAGTTCTCTTTGCTAACCCTTTGTGTTAACTGGAAACAGATTACATATCTGCAGATATTTTTCTTGGTTTATCACTTATGCCAGATCTTCTGGTTCCGGCTGGCTGTATATTTGGACTGGTTTCTTCATTTTTGTCTTAGAGTGCAGTACAACAGCAATACCTACCAATAAAGGCCTAGTATATTTTAGCTAGCGTTCCCAGGCACTTGAAATTACAAGTACTACAATCTGATATTGTAGCTCAATTTTCACATGGAAGAACCACTACTATTCCAAATCTGACCCCCTATTTTACAAAGAAAAGTGTGCATAATTGCGTGGAGTCCTGTGACACAGAAGTGAGGATAGGAGAAAGGTAGTTTATTACATTTGTGGGCATTTAAATTTTTAAGCACCATTTTTTGGAGCTTGATTTACATTTCTTAAAATAAGCTTGTACATTAAATTATTGATGTGAGTAAAAAGTTAGTCTTTATTTACACTGGAAAAAAGTTGGGAATTTAAAAACACACTAAATTTTAGTTATTCAGGATTTTTAACAAAATTTAATTTATACTCTTGGCTTGAGTCACATATGAATGTATAATCTACACTATTTTTACGATGCCCTCAAGCAGCTCATCTTTTGTTAATCATCTCTAGATAATATGCCTCTGCAAAGAGGTAAGATTTGAGAACTTCAGTAACTCAGCCAGAGATTATGGACCTACTGCAAGAATGGGTGGGTGAGGATCTGTGGCCTGTGATGTGCAGGAAGTCAGGTTAGATGATCATGATGGTGCCTTCTGGCCTGCAAGTCTATCAGTCCTCATCATAGCATCTTTAAGAGTTTCAAATTATGCTGTGGTCACTTATCACTTATTTCCACTTAGAGCACAAGGATTCAATCCACCAGTCCTACAGAAGCAGAACCCCAATGACACAGTAATGGGAGATTTGTCTATTAAAGAACTGAAAGTCGAGGGCCCTTGGTAGGCTGCCAGCTATGTCAGATTTTACAGGAATTGTGTCATTTGGTAAATGCCCAGCAGAAACTAGGATTTCTAACTAACTTAATTTCCACGTGACCAAACTAGATATAAATAATACCACCAGTATTCTGAGCTAAAATGATAATTTCATTACTCAGTAACACTTCAGGCACTATAGCTTTTTCTGATCCCCAAAGCATAAACAAGTCATATTGGTGTTTACTGTACAACCAACACTACCCCCAACATCCCTAAAAAAAGCCACCAAAATTAACAGATGCACTAACCTGATTTGACTGTCCAGAAAGGTAAGGTTCAAAATCGTTGTCATGAACTGTGTCCTTCTGATGCAATGAACCATTTTGTACTAAAACAAAAAGTTGCAACATATTATAACATTGCCTGACAATGTTACAGTAAAGAAACTCACTCTAGAGTAACTTCACAAAAATAAGTTAACTCCCTTCCTTCTTGTGGCATTGATAACCACCCAAGCAAAGCAAAGGAGTCAGATTTCACCAGAATGAGAACCTCCACATGCACTCTAAATGTCACTATTGCTTACAAAACTGATTTGAATGACAGTTACAGAGAGTCAGAGGAACCTGCAATTTACGTAAAGGTATGTTTTTATACTTTCCCCATAAAATATCTTAAAACCAAATAGACATCTCTTGACATGAACTTGCGAGAAGAACTGGAAGTCATAGCAACATCTTTTGTAAAAGCTGAGCAGCCTCTTTAAAAAGTAATGTTAAATCATATCAGAGGTGGAACAGTAAAATACTGGCTGTTGAGTGTTTGACATCCTAATAATAATATTTACAAGCTTTAAATTCAAGCCTTGGTTTTCTTGTCTGTAAAAGGGAGATAAAACTTCACTAAATCGGAGATATTTGAGACTCAATTATTAATAATATTTGTAAATCACACTGAAATCCACAGCTGGAAGATGCTACATAAATTATTAAAGTCACTTCACTCTTAATTTCCATCATTTGTTTTGAAGCATAAGTCACACTGTATGCATTAAGCCTTTGGAAAGTAGTTCAAGAGGTTCACAGGAAGGCTAAACTAAAAATTTTGCTACAGGAAAAGAAATACGATGCTAAAAAATAAAACTAAAGTGGGGATTTCAAAGAGGTCTGCAAGTGTAAAATAATGTTAGGAAGAATTTTTAGAGAAAATGGATGCATAATAAGAAGGGTATATTTATAAACTGGGGGGAAAATATGAGCTTGTTGGGACTATAGCTATTTGAAACACACTGATAAAGTGAAAATCAAAGAACCTTAACACCGAAAAGATGTGCTTACGTAAATTGACGGGAGTATCCGTTTCCTTTCTATTCTTAAACAGTTATGTATTTCGTAGCAGTCATAGTAACATACATAATATAGTTTATAAAGCAGGCCATTTACTTGAAAGACAACTTGCTTCCGAAGTTTCATTTGTGACAATGTGCTAGAGGCCACACAAAAGCATATCACATTATCAGAGAGAACTTTTTTTTGCTTAAGACTGAAATTATTTCATGAAAAAACTTGTACCGATGTACCACTTGTCATAATCTATAAACTCTTATTTGCCAATACCAGTCCAGTAACAGAACAATAATTATATAGCAGAAAAACAAAGTAAGTTTGGGTACTTTTCAATCTGTCACTTAAATAAATGAATCTCCTAAACTGTATTTGTATCTCTATTTGTAACTGTAACAATTTCATTTTCTTAAAATGTTTTTATAATTAAACACTGAAAGCATGCTTAGTACTGTCCAACCTTACAAACACTGGCATCAGTGGCATGCAAAAAACCCCTTAGGAACCAGGTTCCTTTTAAAAACCCCCACTTTGCTCTATATTTCACCATAGAGTTTAGATTAATACCTATTGGCTCACCCATCACTGCCTGACTGCTTCATCTACCTTCAGCAGTAACAACTTAAGTGGAAAAATCCCAGCATTCGCCTTACCTTTATTATCTTGTCCTTTCGGTCGCTGCGATGCCATGCACATGATTGCGAAGAGGAAAATAAAGACAGAGGAGAAAGTTAGTTTTGGAAAACGCTCTTGGCTCCTTGCAGACAGGGTTGTGGGGGAGAAATAACCAGGCCGGGGGGGGAGGGGGGGAGGAGGAGGAGTGTGGGAAGAGAAGGAGGGCTGACAGCTGTATTTATTATTAAGGGCTGGATCACTGGAAATGGCCCCTGATCGGGCGAGGGAAGAGTTAAAGGGAGTGCCTAGGGCCCAAGGAAGGCGAGAGGGACCTCTCGGGGCAGGCACGCGCGGGGGGGTGGGAGGGAAGGAGAAGCGCTCGGCCCCGGGCCCAGCTGGGCTTCCACACTTACCTGGGGGTCAACGCTGGTGGCCGACATCCTTCATGTACGGGGCCGCCGCGGTCAGCAGGGAGCTGGGGGAGGGGCAGGGCCCGGGCCCCTCCGCGCAGCGGGGAGGCGCACGGCGAGAACGCGGGGCCCCTCCTGGGCGCGGGGGAGGGGGAGGGAAGCGCCTGTCCGCTGGGCCTGCGAGGGGCGCTCCGGACGGGGCCCCGGGGGAGGGGCCGGGTCGGCCTGTGTATGTGGGGGGGGTCCCTCCTCAGGCTAGGCCCCCCCGGGGAAGAGGGAGGGACGGGGGGGGTCGGTCCGGTCGCTGCTCGCCCTGCCGGCCCTTCTCCTCACATCCCCGCCCGCCCTCGCTCCGCGCCCCGCGGCCTGTCCCCCCGCGCTGGCCCCGAGCCGGGATGGAGCGAGAGACCCTCCAACTCCAATGGCGGCGGGGACCGGGCGGCGGTGACGTCAACGCCACAGCGCGCGCGGGGCACGCCGGGAAGACACGACGAGGCGGCCGGGGTGAGGGTGGGGGCAGGGAGGAGCCGAAGGGAAAGGCAAGCACCTGCCGCGCATGCGCGGTGCGGCTTTGCTGCCGGGCCGCCTCGCGCCGCGCCCCCCCCCACCCCCCGGCTTGGGCTGCTCTGAGTGGGGAGCAGCAGGGCCTGTCCCCCCCCGCCCCGGCTTTGCGGGAGCTTTACATGCGCTCTCCCCACCCCAGGGCATGGCCAGGGAGCAGGGCTCCTGGCTCTGCACTGCGGCCCCCCCCCCCGGCTGGGTCAGACAGTGCCCCCAGACCCTAGGCTGGGGCCCCCACGCGGGAGATCAGCTGAAGCCCATGTTCTGGGCCGTGGCCTTTCGGTGCAGCTCGCAGGGGTCTACCCGGGGTGCCTCGGGGCATGCCCTTCAGTGGAGCCTAGGTAGGGTGACCAGATGTCTCGATTTTATAGGGGCAGTCCTGATTTGGGGGACTTTTTCTCGTACAGGCACCTATGACTCCCCCTCCCCCACCCCATCCCGATTTTTCACACTTGCTGTCTGGCCACTCTAAGCCTCGGTGGCTGTCGGGTGCAGCCTGTGCGCCTGGGGACGCGTCTAGCCCAGCTTGTCCTCCCTCGCAGTCCCTGTGCTGAGGCTTAAAGGCAGCCTGCATCATTCTACGCGGCGGACCTAGGGTCTGGGTTCAAATGCAGCCTGCATGGTTCTGTGCCATGGCTGTCACGTGGGGTACGATTTAGGATTGCCAACCTCTCCAGGAATTAAAGATTAATCTTTAATTAAAGATTGTCATGTGATGAAACTCCAGGAATAAGTCCAACCAAAACTGGCAACCCAAGGTACAACCCGCAGTGTTCTGCTTGGGGGCAAATGGGCAGTTTTAAACTGTTTCCCCCACACACACACTCACACCCACACACACCTCTGCAGTCCATGGGATTCTACTCTGCAGCACCCATGCTTGGAGTCAAATGCAGCCAGCACAGTCTGTACCTCTGGCTCTGAGCTTGGGATCAGATCAGCTGGCTTGCTGTGTTCGTGTCTATTTCTTGCAGTGGTGTAGCGTTTTTGCTTGCAGGAGGTGAGAGACAACACAGGTGAGATAATATCCTTTATTGGACCAACTTCTATTGGTGGAAGTTACAAAGCTCAAAAGCTTTTACCTTTCACCAGCAGAAATTGGTCCAACATATAATCTCACCTACCTTGTCTCTCTTACATCTTTTTTTGTCATACATTTTACCTACCACAGCCAAGCCTCAAATTGGGACCTTTTAATCCATAAGCAGCAGCTTCCTTTCTCTTCTTTTCTCTGTCCCCCTTTTGTCTTTTTTTCTTGTGTTTTCTTTTGAGGTTATTGTTGCTTTGGGAAGGCTATATTAACAGTGAAGTTTACAATTTTCTCTGAAGGACATGAGGTCTGTGTCAGTCTCGCTTCCATCCTCTGCCAAAAAGATGTTCTGTAGTCCTAGCAAACAGCTGAGAGAGCTCTGTCCCCACTTGTATGAGTTTAACATTTTCGTAGTTCCTATGGAATATGGTTATCAAGAGAGATCGTGGGCTAGAACAGTGGTTCTCAACCAGGAGTCTGGGGACCCCTGGGGGGCCACGAGGAGGTTTCAGGGGGGCTGCCAAGCATGGCTGTCATTAGACTTGCTAGGGCCCAGAGCAGAAAGCCGAAGGTCTGCCACGTGGGACTGTATCCCGGGGCCCTGAGACCCACAATTTCGGTGGGGCTGATGCTGAAGCCTGAGGAACTTAGCTTCATGATGCCCCTTGTGGTGTGGAGCCCTGGGCTCTTTGGTGTAGCCTCTTTGCTACCCGCAATGCAGGCCCTGGCTTTTATATGCGGAAACACAGTTGTGGCACAGGTGGGCCATGGAGTTTGTATATCATGTTGGGAGAGGCCTCAGAAAGAAAACGGTTGAGAACCCCTGGGCTAGAAGATCCTGTCCTTACCACTGCTTTACAGAAATGTTTGTATTAGCAATCATCAGCACTGTGATCCTGTTTTTAGATCTGATTAATTAATTTTATTTTCCTGTACAATAATATTTAAGTTGCTAGTTTGGAAAAAACTATGGGTGACATCCTAACCACATTGAAATAAATAGGAAAACTCCTTTTGGTTTCCGTGGGGCCAGTATTTCACCCTATAGCTTCTCAGGGATTCTTATCTAATAATTTATCTTTGTGCTGATTAAAGGTAAGGAAATGAACTAATATAGTAGAAGCATGTGCTAGGATTTATGTGCAAAGTTGGAATGATGTCAGAGTTGAATCCCTGCAGTTCTAGAGAGAGGCCTGGCATTTCTTTAATGAGAGGTCCAAATTAATGAAAACAGTTGCCTGTTTAGTTCTGGCAGCTGAATTCCAGAATTCATCTGAATTCTGGCATCTGAATTCATTAGCAGTTGTATCTGTCTGCTTCTCTTCATAGATAATGATATAGTATTTCAGAGATGGGCGGGACGTTTAATAGCTAGAATTGCTATTTATTATTATTATTTCTTCTTTGAATTGTGATAGTGCTTAGGAACGCTAGTCATGGACCACAAACCCATTGTGCTAGAACAGAAAAATAATCCCTGCCTCAGAGGGCTTACAATCTTTTAAACTGCTGTGTTTCTATAATGTGAAAGATCTAAGATAATGTATTTGATACCATAATAGAAAGGATTTATATTTGCTTTTATCTTAATCCTGAGGGCCAAATCATGCTCTTTGCTGGCAACACAAGTGTGATGGGGAAAAGGACACTGAAAAATCTGCATGTGTCATCATTATGGTGTTATTTGTATTGCAGTAGTGCTCAGAGGACTCAGCTGAGTTGGGGCCCCCTTGTGCTAACCACTGAACAATGACGGTCCTTCCCCTGAAGAGCTATGATCTAAAATCATGTGGAGCTTCAAACAGAGGCATTATACCTATAGGTCACACAATCCACCTAATGCCCAAATATAGGATTCCTCCTCTAATTGGTGGAGAATCTTGTAAAACTGTATCAAAAACTGGCATCCTCCATGCACCCAACTAACAGTGATGTTGAGAAATAACCACAAAGGGCTTGCAAATTATTAGTTCACCATTCTCACCTTGTATGAGGCACATGTAGCTGCAGGATAGGCAGCATGAATGACCCAGTAGCTAACATAGTGCCATGTAGCGTATCACCTAATATTTTACACATGTACTTGTCATCTGGCTGGAGAACGGGAATAGATGAGGTTGACAGGACAAGCTTTAAGATGCACTGCTGTTTATGCCCAGAAATCTGGCTTCTCATTAAGGTATCATACAACATGAAGGGATTTGCTTTAATCATAGCCTCTTTTCAGCGTGAAGATACCTTCTTTTGGTAGATTCCCCAACATACACATGCAGCATCTGGACCTAGTGTAGAGTGAGAAGGGGGCATTCTGGGGCAGGGCAAGGAGGATGTATGAGCAAGGAAGATTCCATGACACACTTGCACCAGGGAATACAGCTCAGAGTTAGGGAGTCGCCACCAGCCCCCAGCTGGCCCTCTATCTCGCTGCCTGCAAGCAGAACTTAAACACAGCTGAGACTCTGGCCTTTAATTTTGCAGTAATATAGCACCTTCCATCAAAGGATGTCAAAGCATTGTATAATCATTAATTAATTCAGCCTCATAGCATCTATGTGAGGTAGTGGATTATTATATCCAATGTATAGTAGGGAAAACTGAGACTCAGAGATGTGAAGTGACTTATCCAAGTTCACACAGGAAGTCTGTGGCACAAAGTGCAAAGGACCTTAAAAGAGTTCTCATGGATTCCCAGGGGTATAAAGCCCAGAGGACTGTTCTAGCCAGCAGAAGTTATAGAAGTCCTGTTGCTACTCCAGCTGGCCCTGTGGGCTGGTTTTGACCCCCAGCTGCTGCAAGTTTAGAGGAGGTGTAAAGGTGGCTTGGAGTCATGCGGTTGGTGCAGAGGATTGTGCCCTACTATTTCAGACTCAAAGATGGAGCATCTACAAGATACAGTATATGTCTAGTTCTAGTTTTGTGAGGATATTGCTTCATGAGCTATACTTCTTCCACACAACTTTCAAAAACAGTTTTGCACTGTCTTTAGGACAGAAAGAAAAGGAGTACTTGTGGCACCTTAGAGACTAACCAATTTATTTGAGCATGAGCTTTCGTGAGCTACAGCTCACTTCATCGGATGCATACCGTGGAAACTGCAGCAGACTTTATATATACACACAGAGAATATGAAACAATACCTCCTCCCACCCCACTGTCCTGCTGGTAATAGCTTATCTAAAGTGATCATCAGGTTAGGCCATTTCCAGCACAAATCCACGTTTTCTCACCCTCCACCCCCACACACAAATTCACTCTCCTGCTGGTGATAGCCCATCCAAAGTGACAACTCTTTACACAATGTGCATGATAATCAAGTTGGGCCATTTCCTGCACAAATCCAGGTTCTCTCACTCCCTCACCCCCCTCCAAAAACCTACCCCCATACACACACAAACTCACTCTCCTGCTGGTAATAGCTCATCCAAACTGACCACTCTCCAAGTTTAAATCCAAGTTAAACCAGAATATCTGGGGCGGGGGGGGGCGCGTAGGAAAAAACAAGAGGAAATAGGCTACCTTGCATAATGACTTAGCCACTCCCAGTCTCTATTTAAGCCTAAATTAATAGTATCCAATTTGCAAATGAATTCCAATTCAGCAGTTTCTCTCTGGAGTCTGGATTTGAAGTTTTTTTGTTTTAAGATAGCGACCTTCATGTCTGTGATTGCGTGACCAGAGAGATTGAAGTGTTTTCCGACTGGTTTATGAATGTTATAATTCTTGACATCTGATTTGTGTCCATTTATTCTTTTACGTAGAGACTGTCCAGTTTGACCAATGTACATGGCAGAGGGGCATTGCTGGCACATGCTGGCATATATCACATTGGTGGATGTGCAGGTGAACGAGCCTCCGATAGTGTGGCTGATGTGATTAGGCCCTTTGATGGTGTCCCCTGAATAGATATGTGGGCACAATTGGCAACGGGCTTTGTTGCAAGGATAAGTTCCTGGGTTAGTGGTTCTGTTGTGTGGTATGTGGTTGTTGGTGAGTATTTGCTTCAGGTTGCGGGGCTGTCTGTAGGCAAGGACTGCCCTGTCTCCCAAGATTTGTGAGAGTGTTGGGTCATCCTTTAGGATAGGTTGTAGATCCTTAATAATGCGTTGGAGGGGTTTTAGTTGGGGGCTGAAGGTGACGGCATGAAGGTCGCTATCTTAAAACAAAAAAACTTCAAATCCAGACTCCAGAGAGAAACTGCTGAATTGGAATTCATTTGCAAATTGGATACTATTAATTTAGGCTTAAATAGAGACTGGGAGTGGCTAAGTCATTATGCAAGGTAGCCTATTTCCTCTTGTTTTTTCCTACCCCCCCCCCCCAGATGTTCTGGTTTAACTTGGATTTAAACTTGGAGAGTGGTCAGTTTGGATGAGCTATTACCAGCAGGAGAGTGAGTTTGTGTGTGTATGGGGGTAGGTTTTTGGAGGGGGGTGAGGGAGTGAGAGAACCTGGATTTGTGCAGGAAATGGCTCAACTTGATTATCATGCACATTGTGTAAAGAGTTGTCACTTTGGATGGGCTATCACCAGCAGGAGAGTGAATTTGTGTGTGGGGGTGGAGGGTGAGAAAACGTGGATTTGTGCTGGAAATGGCCTAACCTGATGATCACTTTAGATAAGCTATTACCAGCAGGACAGTGGGGTGGGAGGAGGTATTGTTTCATATTCTCTGTGTATATATAAAGTCTGCTGCAGTTTCCACGGTATGCATCCGATGAAGTGAGCTGTAGCTCACGAAAGCTCATGCTCAAATAAATTGGTTAGTCTCTAAGGTGCCACAAGTACTCCTTTTCTTTTTGCGAATACAGACTAACACGGCTGTTACTCTGAAACCTGTCTTTAGGACAGAAGTTTAACGTAATCTGGAAATAAAACCATTTACAAAAATCAGCTTCAAACCCACAGCCAAGAAAAACCACCCACCGCTAAGGTAAGCACCAACAAGATTCAGAATGAAACTGATTTGAAAGAGAGTTGCATAATGTCTTCACGTAGGCTGCCCCACACAATGGGAAGTAACACAATTTCTTTGAGAAAACAGAGAAACAAAGGACTTCCCTCTCTTCCATTAAAATCGTCTCAAATCTCACAAGAGTTTTGTGTGAAAATTGCCAAAAACAAGACAGGTTTTTTTCCTTAGACGTTACAGGGATTTGCTGCAGATTATTCTGCATTGAAATCAGGAGGGTGATATCAAACAATACTGCATAGAAAGCCATATTCTAAAATTTTTGATGGGATATGACAAAGAAATGGGCCAAACAAGGATTTTCATAATTTGATGCCAGAAATAAAGGCAGACACCAACAAATGCTAGATGTCGTTTTTCCTTTTTTCCTCCTGTTTTCGTGTCATTGCCATGCTGTTCTGTGAATGCAGGGGAGGGACTCAGTCTCATACAAAGAGCATGGCCTGTTGAGATTATCATGTAATCATTATCAAGCCTACTTGTTGTTCATTGCAAGGCAGCGAGACCCTCATCATGGTGCTGCAGCAAAAGATGCGTAGCTGGATAGTGTATGACCACTATGGTTTTCCAAAGATACCCACTCCATCTCTCCAGCTTTATCACTGATAACTCAATTGTTCTTTTCATCTGCTAGTTTCCATTACATTATAAGGATAGTCCATCTTTGTCATGCTTTTTAGGACAGTATCACCCATGTTCCAGTTCAGCTTCTTCACATTCTGCCGGATGGCTTTCACATTGGTCTTCTGTCTTACCTTCTCTATCATGCCCACTGTCAGATATCTCTTGAGTCAGAGGGGTCTTATTCTCAATTTATTTGCATGGGGAGAAATTAGTTGCTAACCTAAGTAACACAAGAATGCCCCTCATTGCCAGTCACCCAAATGCCATTCAGGCAACTGGGCATGTCTCCATAAAAAATAAACAAGTTCCAGGCTATATCATGGTTTAATTGGAAAACTGGCAGTTCTGTGTTCCTCGCTGGCTGATATTCTACCAATTAGAAAGCAGGATGTGCTCCATTAGATTGATAATAATGCCTGACAAATCCTTCTTTAACAGAAATTAATGGCTGAATGGTAGCACTCACATTAGTCACCAGCTGATGGCAGCTGTCAGGGTTCCCTCCCCACTCTGAACTCTAGGGTACAGATGTGGGGACCCACAGGAAAGACCCCCTAAGCTTATTTCTATCAGCTTAGGTTAAAAACTTTCCCAAGGCACAAATTCTTCCTTGTCCTTGGACGGGATTGCTGCCATCAAGTGAGTTAGACAAAGATTCAGGAAAAGGACCACTTGGAGTTTGTGTTTCCCCAAAATATCCCCCAAAACCCCTTTCCTGGGGAGGCTTGAGAATAATATACCAACCAAATAGGTAAACAAGGTGAGCACAGACCAGACCCTTGGGTTTTTAGGTCACTAAAAACCAATCAGGTTTTTAAAAACAGAACTTTATTATAAAGAAAAAGTAAAAGAAGCACCTCTGTAAAATCAGGATGGAAGATAATTTTACAGGGTAATAAGATTTAAAACACAGAGGATTCCCCTCTAGGCAAAACTTTAAAGTTACAAAAAACAGCAATAAACCTCCCTCTAAGCATAGGGAAAATTCACAAGCTAAAACAAAAGATAATATTTCACATTTCCTTGCTTTACTTACAGTTTTTGTAATCTAGATGCTTATTTGAGGTAGGGTTTTAGGAGAGGATTTTTTTTTTCTGTCCCAGTCTCTCTCTGTCCCGGAGAGAACAACAAAAGACCGCACTAACAAAACCTCCCCCCACAGATTTGAAAGGATCTTCTTCCCTTATTGGTCCTTTTGGTCAGGTGCCAACCAGGTTATTTGAGCTTCTTAACCCCTTACAGGTAAAGGAGGGATTTTATGCTGCCCTTTGCTGTATGTTAATGACAGCAGCTTTTTTTTAAGGAGTTATCAGAAACTTTTGTTTAAACAAATGTTGTTTGGAGTAGCTGTGCCGTGTTTTAGGTGAAAACAGAAGAGAGCAAAATAGAAAACAAGAATGGATTTCATTTAACTATTTTAGTTAAACAGTTTTAACAAAAACAAACCTGATTTTAGAAAACTTGGCTGGCTATCTTTTACAACAATCGCTTTAAAGAGCCACTGATTTAACTATGGATGGATGGCATAGAGTTCCCTCGTCTACTAACAAGTCACAGCTGCCACTCAAAATCTGCACATCGCAGTACAGAATTGCTTCATTGTGGCACAATTGTCCCAACTCTAGATCATTTAAACTGTACCATAGGACCCAAAAGCAGCGCAGCTCCATGGATTGTAAGGGGCAGGGAAAGGGAGCCAGCCAAGCAACCTCAGATTCTTCCACTGCCCCAAATCTACAGGCTAATACATAGTAAGTTACCGCATCCCCTTCTGCAGTTTGGAACCTCCATCCTCTTGAGGGAGGATCCATGTAAGGGATTACTGATGGCACAGTTCTTGAAGAAGCTATGCTGTCCAGGGGCCAAAGGGAGCGATTGAGCCAGGTGCACTTTACTTCTGGAAGGATTGTTTCTGGGTAGGGAAGAATGGAGCCCATAGTTTTACAATCCGTTTGTGGCATCAAGCCAGTGTATCCCAACCTCACTCTTCTCACTCTCTTTGGGGAGGCCCGAGCTGCAGTTAGCAATAGCCTAGAGCAGTTCCTGTGCTCAGGGAACACAAAGACTGTGATTGTGATCAGCCCCTCAGCATGGGAGTGGGGAAGATTCAGTGGGTGAACTCCTGGCCCTGTTGGCGTCAATTTCTAACATCAATTTGGCCAGGATTTCATCCTTGGTGTCTTCTTCTTTGTTCAGCCAGCCCTGTGCAGATGCAATCCAGCCCTTTATCCTTATATTGAAAGAAAAGACATGTCCTCATGTTCCCTCCGCTTTAAGTGATGAGAGATAGCCAGGAACTCTTTCATCCATTTTGGTAGATTTCTTAGTCTGTAATTTTCTTTCTGTGCGCTCACTTGCTCCCTGCTGCAGTTGGTTTCTCCTTTGGCTTTAGTTTTTTGTTCAGGTTCCCCCCACCGACCCTGCACTTCCTCTCTCATTTGCTTCCCCAAGATAGTTTTTTCTCACACACAAAACATTTTTCTCCCACAGTCTACATGCTGACAGGTTTCAGAGTAACAGCCGTGTTAGTCTGTATTCGCAAAAAGAAAAGGAGTACTTGTGGCACCTTAGAGACTAACCAATTTATTTGAGCATAAGCTTTCGTGAGCTACAGCTCACTTCATCGGATGCATACTGTGGAAAGTATAGAAGATCTTTTTATACACACAAAGCATGAAAAAATGGGTGTTTACCACTACAAAAGGTTTTCTCTCCCCCCACCCCACTCTCCTGCTGGTAATAGCTTATCTAAAGTGATCACTCTCCTTACAATGTGTATGATAATCAAGTTGGGCCATTTCCAGCACAAATCAAGGTTTTCTCCCCCGCCCCCCCCCCCCCGCCCCACTCTTCTGTTGGTAATAGCTTATCTAAAGTGATCACTCTCCTTACAATGTGTATGATAATCAAGGTGGGCCATTTCCAGCACAAATCCAGGGTTTAACAAGAATGTCGGGGGGGGGGGGGAGATAGGAAAAAACAAGGGGAAATAGGTTACCTTGCATAATGACTTAGCCACTCCCAGTCTCTATTCAAGCCTAAGTTAATTGTATCCAATTTGCAGATGAATTCCAATTCAACAGTCTCTCGCTGGAGTCTGGTTTTGAAGTTTTTTTGTTGTAATATCACAACTTTCATGTCTGTAATCGCGTGACCAGAGAGATTGAAGTGTTCTCCGACTGGTTTATGAATGTTATAATTCTTGACATCTGATTTGTGTCCATTTATTCTTTTATGTAGAGACTGTCCAGTTTGACCAATGTACATGGCAGAGGGGCATTGCTGGCACATGCTGGCATATATCACATTGGTGGATGTGCAGGTGAACGAGCCTCTGACAGTGTGGCTGATGTGATTAGGCCCTGTGATGGTGTCCCCTGAATAGATATGTGGGCACAGTTGGCAACAGGCTTTGTTGCAAGGATAGGTTCCTGGGGTAGTGGTTCTGTTGTGTGGTATGTGGTTGTTGGTGAGTATTTGCTTCAGGTTGGGGGGCTGTCTGTAGGCAAGGACTGGCCTGTCTCCCAAGATTTGTGAGAGTGTTGGGTCATCCTTCAGGATAGGTTGTAGATCCTTAATAATGCGTTGGAGGGGTTTTAGTTGGGGGCTGAAAGTGATGGCTAGTGGCGTTCTGTTATTTTCTTTGTTAGGCCTGTCCTGTAGTAGGTGACTTCTGGGAACTCTTCTGGCTCTATCAATCTGTTTCTTCACTTCCACAGGTGGGTATTATAGTTGTAAGAATGCTTGATAGAGATCTTGTAGGTGTTTGTCTCTGTTTGAGGGGTTGGAGCAAATGCGGTTGTATCGCAGAGCTTGGCTGTAGACGATGGATTGTGTGGTGTGGTCAGGGTGAAAGCTGGAGGCATGTAGGTAGGAATAGCGGTGAGTAGGTTTCCGGTATAGGGTGGTGTTTATGTGACCATCGTTTATTAGCACTGTAGTGTCCAGGAAGTGGATCTCTTGTGTGGACTGGACCAGGCTGAGGTTGATGGTGGGATGGAAATTGTTGAAATCATGGTGGAATTCCTCAAGGGCTTCTTTTCCATGGATCAGTCTACATGCTGTCTCTGTTAACTTCTCAGCCCTGACTCTTCCCTGTCTCCAGCTCCCTAGGCAGTTCTGCTGCTTTCACTACACTCTCTGCAGTTTTCTTCTTTTCCTCACCAACTGCCCAGTTTTAACTGACACCCCAGTTCCAGAGTTCTCCTTTTCAAAAATGCCCAATTCTACAACTATGATTAAATAGTCCCAGACAAAAAGTGCATCAAGATGGAGTGAAGGTTGTGAGGACTGCCAGCTGCTTCAGGATGCGAAATATTTCAGGGATGTTGTAATTATTCAAAAGTGGTGATACCATATGATAACTATACATTTATGATTAAGACACTAATATTTGTGGATCCGTATTAGATTAAATTATTTTTAAAGGCACAAGTTCCACTCCTATTCCTCCAATCCCTCTACCAGCCTAAGGGACTGATGGGGGAGAAACACAGCAGGTGAGAAACCCCAATGTCAAAGGCAGAGAGAAGTAAGCAATTGTTAGGAGGGGGAAAGACAACGAGGAAGAAATAAGGGGGAAGGAGGGAGATCACAAGGGGTCTTGTTAATTTTCTCCTTGCAGAAGTCAGCATGATCCAGGTCAAAGGGGGCAGTGAGGGAGAGGGTCATTCCCAGCTGCCCAATTCCCAACTTCCCTGTCCAACTGTCCTTCCTAAATGCCAATCCCAGTTGCTATTCCTAGCTACCATTTCCAGTTGCCCAAGTCTCAACTGCCATGAAACCTTCTGGAACTAAATGAGTCCAATGTTCTATTACTGCTTATCCCCTAAAGGCTTTTTGGTGTTTGAATAGTACCTGTCACCTAGTGGAATTTTTTTTGATAACTTTCAGTATTTCTTCTATAACACATCTTTTCAGTGTGTTGTTTCTCTCATTATTTTAGAGCTGGTTGTAAAGTGGTAAGGATGTTTTATGGAAAAAAATCCTGAATGTTGGGGGGGAGAGAGGGTTGAAATTTTTCATGAAAAATTTCTAAATGTTCAGATTTTGGTGGCGAAACTCCCAAATAATGGTCAATGTTTGACTTTTTCCCGCTTTTCCTTCTCCCCATTTTCAGTGACAAAATGGAGGGGCGGGGAGGGTAGGGAAGAAAAAAGGGAGGAAGGGCAAGAAAGAAAAACAACCACTTTTTCCGTTTTGAAAACCAAATAATTTTTGCTTTTCGTGGAAAAAAAAATCAGAAAATAAAACCAATTTTTTCAATAAAATTTTTCATTTTTTATAAAAGGACCATTCATTACAATTTCATATGAAAATAATTGAGCTTCTCTGCTACATATTGAAAAGCTATTCTTTACAGCTCACTGGTTCCTGTAGTCATTGCTGCTTATGAAGTTCTGAACCTTAGGATGAAACCTCACATTTGGGTGCAGTGTAACATTTAGGATGTCACAAATTGACCTTAATAAACTCAAGTGGGGAATATACTACAGGAACACGAGGAATTACCACTCCAGAAAGAGATCTTGGAGTCATTGTGGATAGTTTTCTGAAAATATCCACTCAATGTGCAGCGGCAGTCAAAAAAGCGAACAGAATGTTGGGAATCATTAAGAAAGGGAAAGAAAATGTGACAGAAAATATCATATTGCCTCTATATAAATCCATGGTACACCCACGTCTTGAATACTGCACGCAGATGTGGTCGCCCCATCTCAAAAAAGATATATTGGAATTGGAAAAGGTTCAGAAAAGGGCAACAAAAATTATTAGGGGAATGGAACAGCTTCCATATGAGGAGACATTAATAAGACTGTGACTTTTCAGCTTGGAAAAGATACGACTAAGGGGGAGATATAGAGGTCTGTAAAATCATGACTGATGTGGAGAAAGTAAATAAGGAAGTGTTATTTATTCCTTCTCATAACACAAGAACTAGAGGTCACCAAATGAAATTAATAGGCAGCAGGTATAAAACAAACAAAAGGAAGTATTTTTTCACACAATGCACAGTCAACCTATGGAACTCCTTGCCAGAGGATGTTGTGAAGGCCAAGATTATCACAGGGTTCAAAAAAGAACTAGATAAGTTCATGGAGGATAGGTCCATCAATGGCTATTAGCCAGGATGGTCAGGGATGGGGTCCCTAGCCTCTGTTTGCCAGAAGCTGGGAATGGGCAACAGGGGGTGGATCACTTGATGATTACCTGTTCCGTTCGTTCCCTCTGGGGCACCTGGCATCGGCCACTGTAGGAAGACAGAATACTGGGCTAGATGGACTTTTGGTCTGACCCAGTATGGCTGTTTTTATGTTCTTATGAAAAGGTTTTTTTAACAAATTAGGACCTGACCTGCAAACACTTACGTACGTAATTAACTTTACTATCATGAGTAGTTTTCTCACAGTAGAAAAATTAAGCAAGTATAGAAATTTCCAGAGTTCCTTCATGCCCCAGATTTCTCTCCTCTCCTTGTGAGGGATTTGACCAGCTTTCTTCCCGTAAAAAGAAATAGAAGGCCAGGACTCATACTATAATTCTTTACAGTTCAACAAGATGCTGTCTGCAATTGCAATCTGATAGGCATCCGGTCACACTTCCTCTTCTATTTGAATTCTAAGCATGTTTGGTGATTGCAAGTTTTTGAATATTATTATTATTGGGTCTACACTATTCATCGGGACTAAGCATGTTAGTTTCCTGTTCTTCAAAATCACAATAGGATTCTGAAGGCATTTCCTGTATCAGGATTTCGGGTATCTGCTGTGCTTTTCAAACTTCTCCTTTAATAGAGACTCTGTTCCCCAGGCGTGGCCTAACAGCTAATCATATTGGAGTCTGAGTAACTCCCTTTGCTAACACTGCTTGCTGCATCAATGCTATTGTAAATATTACAATAGATAAAATACTTTAAAGATTGTGAGGTGTTCAGTTAGTACTATAATGATTAGGTTATAGAACTACCTAAGTTTGATAGAATATTCAGGAGGCAGTCTTATGGTCAGGACTCTTTGGTAAATCACATAACCACCTCTCTGTACTTTAGCTTACCCATCTATACAATGGTTATAAGAATATATACCCACCTCACAGTGGTGTTTGGCAGGCTTAATTAATGTTTGTAAAGTTCTTTGAGCTCTTTGGATGGGCAGTGATTTATTATTAATTGTTGTGTATGTGTTGGCTTTGCTTATTTTTTATTATTGAAAAATCCAGTGATGAATTAAAAATAATGATTAATGATCAGACTGTGGGAAGACCTTAAGCAGGTGGAAAGCCCTGACTGGTAAGCACTGATGGGGAAAGAGAAGTGCTCTGCACATGTATTAACATGCATTGTGATGGGACGGGGAAAAAAAAAGATTCTTTGGCAGGGTGAATAGAAATCAAAGCTAGGCATTTTTTGCCCCCAGCCTAAAGAAGTGATTCTGTGGCCACTGTCTGTACATACAGTCACTTCTCAACACACCTTGTTACTATTCACTGGGTTGGAAGGCACTGTCTTTTCACAGTGGATTCTTGCATGAACGCCTTGGAATTTCCTATCAGACAGCTATGCTCTTCGGTCCATCAGCGCTGGCTGGCAGGCTCCGATGGGAGCTGCAACAGACAGGCACCATCAAAGATTTTACTGATGAGGGAGAGCTGGTGTCATCAGCTCCCAAGTGCACAAGGAGCCTGGGTGTTGTTCTGCTCCAGGATGACAACCAGCTGGTCATTCAGAACTGAAGGGAGCTCAAGGACATTAATGTGGATGAGGCCAATGGGCAGGAAAGTGACAGTCATAAATGGTGGGGGGGTGGGGGGGGAAGAAAAAGCCTTCATAAAGCAGATATAACTAGCGCTCCTGCTTCTAAGACCCCAGATTTCATGACCCTAACACATTGTCCCAGCCTACTTGGGAGTTGTACTACAGGGGTCTCCCCATATCTCCTTCCATCATGTCCCATCCCCAGCCACAGATCCTTACCCTTATGAGTAGAGCTGGTCAGGCATTTTTCAGTGAGATGCTTGTCCACTGGAAAATTCTATTTGTCAAAATCAAAACTTTGTTTTGCAAAAATGTCTCAGTTTCAACAAAAATCTCATCAGGACGGTTTCTCAGGAGCAGGACAGAATTTTCTGGTCAAAATGAGACAGAGACAGAATTGCCGCTAGCCCAGTGATTAGAGTGTTCGTCTGAGGTTTCAGCATCGGTTTTCATTCCACATAGGAACAAAAATGAAATCTTTTGATTCTTGGGTGGGGGAGAGGAAGGGGTGAGTGAGAGACCCCAGAATATCCCAGTAGTTGGAGCATTCATCCGGCATGTGAGAGACCCACCTTCAAGCCCCTGCTCTGCCTGATTCAAAGTAGGGACTCAAAGCTGTATCTCTGAGGTGCCCTACTTCTTATTCAGCTACAGAGTCAGGGTATGTCTACACTACAATAAAACACCTGCGGCTGGCCCGGCTAAGCTGACTCAGGCTGGGGCTGTGGAGCAATCAAATTACAGTGCAGACATTTGGGCCCAGGCTTTGAGACCCCACAAAGAGGGAGGATCCCGGAGCAATTGTATAGCTCCGTGAGCCCAAATCAGTTGACCCAGATCAGTCCCAGGTGTTTTATTGCAGTGTAGACATACCCACAGTCTCTCTCTCCCTGTCACAGTGATTATTTAATTATTTTCACAACATGGAACAGCTCCAACAGGAGAGGTTGACTCTATGGCCTGATGAGAGAGAGCCTTCCCGAATCATGACTGAATCATCAAGTGAACATACACAAAAGTTTAAAAAAAAAAAAAGGAGGAAATTGCATGCCTTTTCCTCCATATTAGGGCAATTGTGGTTTAGTTTTAATTATTACTATTAATACTTTTTAGACTACTGATAAATGCACTGCAACTTACTTTGTAAAAGTAGCGACTAAATCTTGATTGAAATGTGGGATGCGACTGTCATGTTTGGGATAAGGAAATCATTGGGTGTTTACATTGCTAAGACAGAATTAAGGAGATTCTATTATAGCAAGCATTTGCATTAAAAGCTGCCTCATCTTATGGCCCTTACATTCCCAGTCTCTGTTCCTTTGAAGCCTTCTACAGCTTCCTCCTTTTTAACAGGCCTGATCATTAAAGCAGAGGCCTAAAAATCAGGAGACCTGGGCCTATGCTTGACTCCACCCAAACTGCGGCATGAGATTGGGTTAAGTTACTTAACTTTACTATGGTGCCACTTCCCCATCTGCAAAACAGAGATAATAATACTTACCAACTCTCCCCCGGCACTTTAAGATCCTTGACTGAAAGATGCTTCATAAAAGCAAACCATTATTAATCATTATTATTATTTATTAACAGGCGGCTTGCTATAACTCACCAACAGCTCCCCAAAATATCTCTTGTAACTGGGAATTTGTCCGAGTGGCTTTTTCAGGTGTCTTAGGTTTTTAATGTATGTTCTGCAAAATCCATATATACTTGTAAGGGATTGGACCAGAGGAGCAGAAGCTAGTGGGCAATTGTGTGTGTACTCAGGAAGGATTTAAAAAAAAACAACCACATCCATCCACAACAGGATTCTCAGAACAGTACTGTAAATAAGCACTGCCCTCTACTGTTTGTAGCATGTCTTAGGTTTCACCTTCAAGATTTTAATTAGAGCACATTTTAAAAAATGAAGACAAAGTTCCCACCTCAGATGGTTATGCTGACATTTTAATTTTAAAAACATACAATTGTTTTATAGTCTTGTTTGGAGAGGGGGATTTTGGTTAATTAGGGGCAGTGCATGATCCAACAGGTTTCTTCTTTAAAATGAGTGGTAGCACATTCTGTTTTCTCAAATGGAAAGTGCGGCAGGGGAGATACAAGTTTTCAAGCCCCTGTGCTGTTCAAGACCCAACTTAAAATCATTCCCTGACCACAGGACAAAGAAAGATAGAGCAAGTGTTCAAACTTCAGGGATGCTGTGGAAGCTAAAGATCATTCTCTTCTGCAACAACATAGCTGAAGTAAACAATTCAAACCTCTTTGAGCAAGTCCTCCTCCCTTTATGGCTCCCATCATGTGTTTATATTCCAATACATTTTGTTGAAAATGAGAAGGCGGCACAAAACAAATGAGGATGCTTCAGAAAAGTGAAAAATATGTGACGATACCAACAGATATTAAAAGAAAGAGAAACTATTAGTTTCAAAATTGTGGCAATCCAAAGAAGGAGTAGCAGCATTACAAAGTGAACTGCCTGTGTATGAAGCTATACAATTACACAGTCGCCAAGGTTTAACGTTCCAAAATCTCTCATGCTGACCCAGTAGGTAGCAGTCCAGAATCTCCAGACAAAACAGTTTTGAAATATAAGTTCTACCCCAATCACTGAAGTACGTGAGCCACTCACAGATATTAATGGGCCTGTCTCTTAGTTACATTACACCTTTTGCACCACTCTGGCAGTGTCAACTGCCCCTAAAATGAATGTAAATGTAATTTCCATCCACTTTAGGGCCCCAGAGCAGTCCACAGGGGGCTTAGCGTAAACTATAATTATGTCCCAATGAATTTATCCTCACAACACCCCCTATGATGCAGGAAAATGTTATTATTCCCATTTTACAGATGGAGGCACAGAGTGGTTATGGCCTGGACTTTCAAATCCTTACCTAACTTTACACACATAAGTAGTCTCATCGAAGCAAGTGCTTTAGTGTTTGCAGGATCAGGGCCATAATCAAGGTGTAGGTACAGCTCCCAGCACAATGTGGCCCAAATCAGGATGGGGACCCTGGGGTGCTACCACAATATAAATATTCAGTGCTGCTAATCAATTTGTATCATTATTTGGGTAATTATTTGTGCTTCTCTAAATTTTTCAATAGCTTTTTGAATTTTTATACAGAAATATACGGTACTGGGATCTAGAGCTGCAGCAGGTCTGCTAGCTCCTAATTGGTCTCCAGGATACTGCAGGGGCTAAGAGTGAATCTCCAAGAAATTCTCCAGCACACAACGTTAAGCATCCCTCACTACATCCCTCTCTGCAGAGAAACTCCAAGCCTTCTGTTCAGCCACCACTTTGAGTGGGGGATTTCAGAGAGGGGCGGGGAAGAGGGGAGAAAGGAGGGATTATTCCAGTGGATGTAAATAGGGAGTCTCCCAAAGAGCAATACAGGGGATGAGGTCTTCTCTGGCTACCTGAACAGTTACTTACTGAAAGACTAGTAGGAAACATAGCTGAACGTTCACATGGGCCCTTTCCCTCACAGGGAAAGTGAAGGGAGATGAAAGGTAGACCAGCCAATCAGGGGAAAGCAGCAATAGGCACTTTCCCAGCAGGTGAAATCACTCAAGTCTTGCAAGGTGTACCACACCCTCCAGATGGGCAGCTGCAATGATCTAGAAAAAAGAGAAACAGAGCTGACCTGTCTCAGTCACAGCACAAGGCAATGGTCCCTGGAAGCTATAAATAGGGTTGGGGAGACAAACTAGCTTCTCTAGGAGGGTCTTGGATGTTAGAAGTGCTCCATAGGATGCGGATTAGGGGCTGGTCAGTTATGCTCTTGTTTGGTCAATATTCTGCTGAGTAGAATTGGAGGGAGGCATTTGGATTCTGGCTAGATCACCCCCTTTGAAATGGGACTGCTAATGAATGGGTGTCTAGCCTTAGCTTTTAATGGTCTAGCGTTGAGTAAGTACTTGAGGAAGATGACGTAGGGGGCTTAGTCTATGTTTCTGATGCCCCAGGAAGGTGTGTATGGGGTGGTGGAAACATTGGTTTTCACTTCTGTGACTTCTTGCAATCTCAGTCTGGTCTTGGGGAATTCAGCTGCTATGAAGGCTCCTGTCTAAAGGGTCCCTGGCAGGACCAATACATTATTTCAACATAGGCAAAAAAATGGGGGCTCCCTTGGGGGAGGGATGGAGGAAGGGGTGGGTGGCTATGATTTATGACCAGGTAGACATAAACTGGATGTTATCTCTTGTCCTAGTTTAAAACCAACTCAACCCCACCTTCCCCCAAGAAAACCACTCCAGCATACTAACTGCCTGCTACTTCCCCAGAAGTCTAGCTCTACTATTGAGTCTTGGATGAGGTAACCCACCTCTTTTTCCCCTGCCCCAACTGGGTAAACTTGTTCCAGTGTATGGTTAGGTAAGTGACAATCACTGGTGGTGGCTCTCTGTAGAGAATAATGCCTGCTACAGTTTGATATTAACTATGACTTTTGCTTTGACAGAGCCCAGGACTGAAATAGTGCTGGAGTTGCAGAGCTGCCCCACACAAGAAAGAAGCTCTGCAGCTCTTCTGAGAGTGAAATCTGGTATGTAGGTTAAAGCTGCCTCCAGGTACCTTTAACTTTGCTGCTCTGCAAATCCCCTAAGTCTCACTGACTCTAGCAGTTTTATATGGATTTCTTTTACACCAGTGACCCTGTTCTCAAACAATTGCTTCAGTGTGTTAAGCACAAACACATGTTGTTTTTAGCATGGGCATTCAGGGCCTTTTTCTCCACCACTTTGGTTTGTCCAGCGATGGCTATGGAAGGAAATTCTAGCCGTCCTGCTAATAATGTTTTGTTTTTTTTCTGCCTCTGTGGGGGAGAGGTGCAGGTGAGCAGGCTCCATTGAGCAGCTGGGGCTGTCTGTCAGTGAGTGCCCATGAAATACTGGTCTCAGTAATGGCGATTTCAGTCTGTCGCTCATGGGACATGTATCTCACAGGCAATGCCAGAGCAAGCTTCTCCACACAAACCACCAATGTACTACAACTCTCTTCTGGAGGGATTTTTACTAGGTAGCTAGGACTCCATGTCACCTCTGTCACTGGCCTCTCCGTGAACAAGGTACTAATAGTAAAGAATGGGCCTACAATGTGCTAGGCTCTGTACGGCTTCCCTCAGGCTTCCAAAGGCTAAGGGAAAGGGGTATACCATGCAGTAAAGTGGGCAAGATAACGATTGGCCGCATCTTGATAGTAAATGTCTTTAGAATGCTATGACTCTTGTTAAATAATCTTTTTATTTTAGCTTGTTAAGATATGGGTGCCTGTGCACTGTATTGAGAACAGTCCGCTTATACCACAAAAGTCCATTAATCGCCAACAGATGGTCAATACTGACTTGTCCCGAACTGAGCTAGTGACCTAGACTTGGCCTGGGTTTTCTTAGGTGCATTTATATTAAAAGAGGCTCTATCAATGACTGCTGTTTGCCAAGTATATGGAGTCTCCTACTCCTGAGTAATTCATTTTCCTTTAGTGGAATCACTCCTGATTCTTACCTGTGAGTGAGAGAAGATTGAGGCCCAGAGCCTCTTTGCGTCTACTTTTGCTGGCAACACAGAAGTGGTGGTAGCCTTGCAGAATGGCTCACAGATGTCAGGGGAACATTACTTCAGTTTGAGGAGGGGGAGGCTTGGATAATCAAGTAATATTATTTTCTTTAATTTCAGCCTTCCTTTTGATATAGGACTAGTGAAGGCAGCA
Organism: Eretmochelys imbricata; assembly: GCF_965152235.1. NCBI lineage: Eukaryota > Metazoa > Chordata > Testudines > Cheloniidae > Eretmochelys > Eretmochelys imbricata. Next base: position 6,597,140 of record NC_135584.1, on the reverse strand, counting down.
AACCACTACCACCATTAACTGTGACTTAAGGAAACCAATAGGAACATGGGCCTCAATGTTTTTGGGCTCCTTCTGTAGTGATTCTGCTGCAGTGGTGAGGTGTACTGTGAAATAGGATGGGTAGGAGTGATCAGTCACAAGCTGCTGATTCTGCTCCAGGCCACAGGCTGCCATGCTAAATGTATACACCGCATGAAAAGAGAAGCCTGCTAATTGAATATGTGACCTGTGTAACTGGAGGCTGGTTTGGTTATAAAAGGGATAACATGAGGAAACATTTGCTTGGGTCTTGGCTACTCTGTGTAGGCTTCTGGCTTGTTGAACATTGTGTCTCTAGAAAAGCAAACCAAGGAATTAAATCCTTTTTATACTTTTGTTAAAGGCTAGAGAGGTGACTGAGTGTTCGCTGTTCAGGTCAGAGACTGAAAGCTGGGGTGACTTTATCCAAGTGCTTTGAATAGGCCTGGCCTTGTTTTTGCTTTTCCTGCAAACTACTTCAGCTTCCCTGTGATTTGAGAGACTGGAAGGGGGAAACTGCTGGTCTCTTCCCTCCAGACACTAGTGGGGATCGAGGGAAAGGGGGCAGGAAAAAGCAGCATCAGGGCATAGACCATCTGGATCTGTGGTTTGGCTGCAATTCAGGAACATGCTTGGCTTTGTTGAGACCACGAGTTTCTAGAACATGTAGCAGGATGAACTGTGGGGATTGTGAATGCAGACCAGCAGTCTGAGTGTTGCCTGACATCAGGAATACAGCTGGTCACTGAGGAATTGTCTTTATATATATAATTTTTTTTTTTTCCCCCTCTCAGTGCTGGGACATGGAGGACAGCTTTCCCCCAGAGGAGATCAGGTCTGGGCCAAGGCATTTTCAGCTGTCTAAGACCAGCATGCGGAGCGAGGAGAAGAGACTGAGGACTTTCCGGCAGTGGCCAGAGAGCTCACCTGTCTCTGCCACAGACCTGGCTAAGGCTGGCTTTTTCTTCCTGGGTCCTGGTGACCGAGTGCAGTGCTTCTGCTGTGGTGGTATCTTGAGGAGCTGGGAGGCTGAGGATCAACCCATGCGAGAGCACCAAAAATTTTTTCCTACCTGTAAGTTCATCTGTGGTGAAGATGTTGGCAACCAGCGGATGCTCCCCTTTCTGGAGATCTTGGACTATGTGGATGGGCAGATCCTCAGCCTCCTACAGAGGATGGATGTGGAAGAGACGGCCTTACCCAGTCAACCAGAATACCCGGAGATGGAAATCGAGGCGATGCGACTAGCCACTTTCCAGAGCTGGCCACCATACACAGAGCTGTATCCTGAGCAACTGGCCAGAGCAGGGTTCTTCTATACAGGTAGGCTTGGCAGGATGAGAGCTTTATCGGTAAATGTCGATACACGTAAATTCCGCTGCACGTGCATAAATTGATAAATATTTCCATTGACGATAACAATTTATCAAGAGGCAAATAGTTGCTTGAGACTTATTAGTGTGATTTTTTTAAGGCTATTTTACTCTGTATTTTGACCTGTGAAGTTGACAACTTGCATTTTAACAGTTATGAAGCTTTAACGGTTTTGAATCTCAACATCTACTGTATTTAAATAATTCTGACCCTGACACGCGCCCCATGGTGTCCCTCTCGGTGAAAAATTAAATCAGCAGTTTTCAACTTTCTGAGCTGAGCCCCTCATTTGAGTTAAAATGTTTGGTTGGGCCCCCCTGAACCCAGGCAAAAATAGCACAATACCTGCCTTCCCCCCACTCTGGTTTACAGGGTGGGGGAAGGTGTGTGTAATGGTGTCTGGGGGTGGAGCCAGTGCTGGGTATGGAGGCTGCTGGGAGCAGAAATTGGCACGGCTGCTGTGCATGTTGACACTGATCCACAGGCTAGGTGGCCCGCTGAGGTGAGTCAGGGGCTGGAAGTGGTGCACCCTCCCTGAGCCCTGCCATGCAGGGCTGGCATCACTGCTAGTCTTCCCTCCCCTTTGTGCCCTCATAGGAGGGCACACCCTACAGTTTGAAAACCTCTGATTTAAATTAACAACAATTAAAGCTTATAAATAAGCATATTAGCCATCAAAATTATTTAATTCTGCCAAAGCTATATACAGGTACATACAGTAGGGAAAGCCTAGAGCTGTAGAGCTGTATGGTGTTTCCTGTTAGACAAGCTCTATTTAGGGCAGTTTTTTTATACTGCACCCATATACTGTGGTATGTAAGCAGCGGGGGTTGGTGCCAACCACACCATGAAGCCCTCTCCAGTAGAGCCCCAACTTGACTCTCCTCTTCTAGGTGTGAGGGGCCACAGAGTTCTCCTTAACTGGACCATCCTGAACAGCAGAGAGATGGGATTCAGACACCGCTTAGCCCCTGCACAACATTCTCACAGCACTGGGACAGAGATAAGGTCTATACTGCAAATGCAGCCACCGTAGGGAACCAAGTTAGAGCACACCCCTTTCTTACTAGACCTGTAAGGTTCAAACTCCATCGTTAGGTAATTTGGCTTTGGGGCTTTCCAGTTGCATTTACACTTTATTTTTATTGTAGCAGCCTCAGTTGGGATTAGGAGTCTCCTTCTTCTTCTTCTTCATTATGTGGTTCTGTGTAGGAGCCCTGGGCATGGACCCAGGACCCATTGTGCTGGGTGCAGTGTAAACATAGATCAAAAAGACTCTTTCTTCTCCACTGTTGGGTCAGATTTGGGACAAACCTGTGATGGGAAGTCTCTGCTCTGAGGAGCTTATTTTAAGTTTTAAGAGCAGGAGCAACAAGGGATGTGACAGACAAATGAGGATAATGGCAACAGTCGGCAAGTCTACAGTCATGTAATGTGCCCCATTTGTACCACACCCCTTAGTATAGCACTTGGCTAAATGTAAAGTCTAACATGAGTTATGACATTCAAACAGTTCAAGTGGAAGCGGAGTAGAATGTTATATGGAGGGGACAGCGTGGAGTTATTTTATATTTATTCCTTAAAAAGAGAGACCCTCACCTGTCTGTAGATGTCCCCTTTTCAGAAGCTGTTTTGGGCTCTGTGGATCCCAGCTAATTTCATGCTCTTGGGTAGAGAAGTCTCTCTTAGGCTCTGTCTAGCTCTCTAACTGCCTGTAATTCTGGGACATGAACAGAAATTTAATGAGTTTGGGGCTGTTCATCTGAAGAATCACTTTGAAAACGTCTAAATTTTTAACTCTAGGTAATGCTAAAATTTTAAATCTTTATTGTCTTTGAATGCTATTCCTGTCTTGGTCTGAAAATTCCCACGCACGGGGCATCACCAGTGTAAGAACTCGGGCTTTTCTGGCAGAAGTGTTTGTGCGGCGGGAGCTCAATCTGTTCATAACATTCACAAACTGTAGCCGCACATGCCTACGGAGACAGTGTCAAACTGCCACAGAACAAACCAAGGAATTTTAATCTAATCTCGCTACACATGCAAGCACTGCATTTTCACCTCTGTGCTTCCCACAACCTGTATTTAACCTATAGTTCTGTCAGGGTTGACCCAGTGAGCTGCTGTTCTGATTTATAGCACTGATAAAATCCCTCTGTAGAACTAAATTTCTTAATGTAGCACTAGACACATTATTCCCTTTTCTAGTCTAACTACATGTCAAAATTTCTGGCTTGCTATATATTAATTACACATGAATACTAACATAGCCTAAATGACTCTCCTTGAAGGCTTTGCAGTGTACTTCACAATAAATGGTGTGAGGAGGTACCTCTTGTTACTAGTCCTGAACTGAGCAACCAGATGTGAAATCTCCACTGTGTACTAGCTCATAGCTTTTTCTGGAATTATAGTTATGTATGCTTTAGAGCCAAACACTACTGACAAAAGAACAACCAGCTCAGGAAAACAGAATACACCAGAAGGCAGAGGTTGTAGTTGGAACCCTTTGTCAGATTTGTTTTGAAATTTATTTTCTACCTGCAGACCAGCTGTTTGAAAACATAATACTGAGACTTACTGATAATGGGGATCCATTGGGAAACAATCCAACAACATGGCAAACCCAGAGGTCACTTGACTGGCAATGCTCTGGAATAGCCCAGTCTGTCTGATCCACATAGTTCCCTTGTTTTAGAGCATTCAGGGATGTCTGAATGCCCAGTGATTTGGAACAGCTGTACTGAAACTCCTTAAAGAGTCCAGCTTATGACTGGAAGGCCTATCCACTCCCAGAAATTCTTTTTAGTGGGACCCAGGTATAACTTGCTGAGTGGGAAGGTGTAACTTTATATATAGATTTATTCAAAATCCTGCCCTGTAGCGGGCATGCTGATATTGTTAAACCCAATGAATCTCTTGCCCAGTTTCCTCCCTGGGCTGGATGGGTTGGGATCTTTATAATGAGGACTCCTATTACTAGGGGGAGTGGTGTAAACCAATTTCATGGACCCCCTAGTTGGCGGTCTTCATGGGGGGAGCAGTTTGCTGGCTGAAGAAACAGGAGGGGACGGCTGTGTGCAGTGGGAGTGGACATATAAAATACACTTGGGATACATGAGTCCACAAAGGGGATGTACAGAGAATCCATGAAGCTTCCATCCAAAATGTTCATTGACCCAACACTGGAATCCTAATAATTGATTGGTGCAACTTAGGTAAGCCAGCTAGAACTCAAATTCAAAACAGTGCTCTAACTTGACTCCCTGTCTCTGAACAGGGGCAAGCTGCAGAAGTAATGAGCCAGAGTCATGGGACAGTTGTGATGTGTGGTCTGAGCCTGTTATGGTAACAATTAAACATATTGTAACTCTTCCAGCTCTCCTGGTAGCAACATCAAATTGCCCGTGGGTTAGTGTAACTATCTGCTCATGTACCTGACATCAGCTCTTCTCTTAATGCTGCTTTCAGGTCAAGGTGACACTGTGAGGTGTTTTTACTGTGATGGCAGCTTGAGGAACTGGGAGCTTGGAGATGACCCCTGGAGGGAACATGCCAAATGGTTTCCAAGGTAATTCATGGTATACTAATGCTTGTTGGGGTTGAACTACAAATCATTAGTCGGTTTTATACTGAATGGACCTTGCTCCACAGTCAAACCTCATGCCCCAGGTGAGATTTAACTAGATTATTAGTATGTAGAGCTGTCGATCTCTGTTATCCGTTCAAATCCAGCCAGGTCAATTATGAACAAATAGTGCTACCAGCTGATAAGCCGACATGAAATGAAGCCGGTGGCTTTTGTCCTATTTGCACTATTAAAAACGTATCCTGGAACAGCTTGTGGTCAAAGCAGGAACTTAACTGAGTGTCAGTCTCTTGGTAGTTCCTGAGAACTACCCTGGAAGCTCCCATCCTAACTGGCTGTATTGTTTCTGTTGCAGTCTTTTTTTTTTTTCTGTCCCTCATTCAGGGGTCATGATGATCGCTGTACACTTATCATTGTAGCTCCTAAAGGCCACAACGAAGTGGAGAGCCATTGGGTTAGGCATTGTACAAATCTACACTACATGAGTCTGCAAATCTAACACTTTTTCAATCAAAACCACACACTGGAACTTAGCCTGAGCTGCAGAGTTCAGACCTCTACTTCTATAGAGTTTATGGACAGTGATCTGTGGGTCAATCTCTATTATCACTGCTTCATGGTAACTTTAATACTGCCTTTGTCTCTTCCTGGCATCAGAGCAGCCCTTGTATTCCACTTGTATTGGCCTTTACGTGTAAATGGCAGGATGTCGTACGCCTAGTCCTGGTGTGGTGGCTCTTACAGGTGAGGCCACAGAGCCATTTTCCCCATGATCCAGTCTGGCTGAAAGGCTCCATTGCAAAAGCCAATCACACAGGCCTGAAAATGAAGTCTGACCTATTCTGGGGAGATCAGGAGCCTTAAACCACCATTCTTCCTGCTCGAACAGGAAGATATTTTTACAGCAGGGAGGGCCTGTCCACTGTGGCAAGGATGACATTTGTGCTTTGTACGTTGAGATATTGCTATATACTCCCTGTTTCATTAGGTAGCTTAGTACCACCCTCATGATGAATTTCAGACAAGGTCTGCTGTCCTTCACTGGATATTTGCCTTTTTCTCCACAGGTGTGAGTTTTTGCTGCAGTCAAGGGGCAGAGACTTTGTTAGCAGCGTTCAGGACTCTGACTTCAACACTCCGGTAGCTCCAGTGAGTTTTAAATGGGGTTGTAGGGGGTTTTTTGTGCCGTGGAGGGGAAAACGTTTGAGGAGACACTTCCGTTCTGTGACTGTTTTGTCTTGTGGTGTTTTCAGGGAGGCTTCTGGCAACAGGCTGAACAAGATCCCCCTGCACCCCAAGGTTTGTGTGGAAAAGCATATTGTCTTCTCTTTTTGATGAAAGAGCTGCAGATCTATTACTCTGGCTTCTGCATATTCTAGAGTTTGCAGGTGGAATCTCTTTCTGAGAGGCTTGCATTTTTGTGTGAAATGGCTTCCAGAATTATTACTAAGAAACTTCCTCTGGGATCTGAAACCAAGGTGACCTCTGCTGTTGAAAGTGCCTGCCCAAAGCTTGCTTCCCTCCCCCCTCCCCCCAACAATGCAGATTCAGGTTGGTGAAAACATGTAGCAAACTTGTGTTGAATTTACCAGATTGTCTTTTTGACACTATTAAATGAAAAGTTTCATTTTTTTTATTCAAATGACTTTCCAATTATTTAAACTGATTACCTTTCATTTCCTACAAAATGTTTCCTCTCACCCCAAATTATTTTTATTTAAACTTTTTCAGAATGGCCAGTGAACTAAAATCAGTTACGTCTAGTTTCTTGAGCGACTGATTCGTGCGGACCAAAGACACGTGGTCAGCATTCAGACTCTTGGGTACTCACCGCAATTCCTGTAGGCTCCTCCATGGCTAGTGATGATATTGCCTGTGTCCTCAGAACCCACAATCAAGGGAGGGGGAGGAACCACTTTTTGTTCCTTACCACTACCAGTTGGTATATGTTGTGAAGCATGCAGGTTAATATCCCTTCTATGCTTTGCTTTAAATTCTGTTTAATGGAACTTTGCGTGAAAGTTCTGCCTCTGAGCACCTCAGATGCTTAGGGTAAAATCCTCACTTCACTGAAGTTAATTGCAATTCTCCCATTGACTTCAGCAGGGCCAGGATTTTACCCTTTATTCCAGGGCCATTTGAGTCCCTGCAGTACTAGATGGGAAAAGGAGTGAGGTACTAGATTGTAGCATTCTAATGGCCATAGACCAATATTTGTTTTAAATCTATTACTATGATGGAATATGGCATGACCTACGGTATTCATTTAAATTTCATAAATGGCCTCGTGAAATGTGGAACTACATCTTGCCTATCTAACTCTCTAATATCCAATTGGCTGTTGGATAGTTAGAATATTCTACACCAAGAAAGAGAACTCAATTAGATTAGAGTCCCTAGCCATATCCTGCGACATATGGAGTTGGCTACTTTGTAGCCTGTTAAGCTCCCCCTCTTTTGTAAAGTGTCTCCTCCCTGTGCTTTACAGATTCTGAGGGGAATCGGGAATTGTCATCTCCTCCTGTGGATCAGTCTTCCATAGTGCAGGATGTCCTGCAGATGGGCTTTGACCACAGCTTGGTGATGAGCTTGGTGCAGAGTAGACACCTGCTGACTGGCACCTGCTACTTATCTGTGTCCGAACTGGTCTTGGATCTGCTTCAGGTAGATGGGGAAGAAAGCAGCAGTGCAGAAGAAAGAGGTATGACAGTTCAGCCTCTTAAACCTCACTGATCAATCTAATCGCATCCCACCACCTCCTCTGATGGTCACTGAAGTTTTTGCATTTCAGTGAAGCTATCTCTTGGGTCTACACTGTTTCTTCCTAGACTAGAATGAAATGTAATCATGCTTCCCTTAGCTTCATAGCCCTGTGGTACTGAGAAAAACGGTTCAGTTGTAGAAGGGCCTGCAGAGTCTACAGTTGTCGGAACATCTGTTACATTAGCGGTCTCCCAGCAACCTGGCGTATAGCTGCTTTTCAATAATTCTCTCGTACCAGAGCTTTTAAAGCAAGACGTAATACATCATGACTTAGGTGTACACCCAGTGCTGACATTGCAGCAAATCCAGAAATGGATTCCCTTTGGGCCTGCTATTTAAACTGGATGATTCAAGAGGACCATTCCATCTCTGTCTGATTCGAGGAGCAGTTGACTGTAAAGGGTTGGGAGGGGGGCGAAATAATGTGCTAATAACGTGACTTTTATGGCTTAAACTATGAGGACACAGGCAATTGTTAAAGGAAGACTTCTAGGGTTAGTACCCCCACCCTATAACTGCAGTCCTACATAGAAAAGGACAAATGCTGCTCTACATCCCTCCTTTCTGTCTCTAATATGTTACAACGCTGGCCGCAATCTTTCTGACCAAAAATAGCCCTTTTTTATAAAATGGAAATTTTTCTGTTTAGAAAAAGCCCAAAATCAGAATTTTGTGTGCACTTGTTTTGGGGGATGGGACTCATGTGAGTTGGATTATCTAACTTATGGTTCATCAACAAGTCTTGGTGTTGCTGTGAGAATCCGAGAAGCCAGCTTTGCTGTCCAATTCCAGGCTGAGCATGCAGGGTTAGCAGCCTCCTAAAGAGAACCATTTTCATTTAGCAACACTGCACACTTGAACTGAAATACCAGCAAGGACCCTACTTTGTTTTTTTTAAGTCCTTTATAGCATGGGAGGATTAATGCCATCTTCCTTCATTCCTTCGGATTTCTACAGAGCGTGCGGAGAGGGAGACGGGTGTGCCAGGACAAAGACGAGACGCACAGGCCGAGTGCTCAAAAGAATCAGGTGAGGTAACACAATCTGCCTGGGCTGGACCACAACAGTCTCTACAGCAGGAAATACTAAGGCTTGTTACCTCCCATGTAAGAGTTAAACTGCAAAATAGTTTCCTCTTATTATTCAGAATGTGGAAGCACCTCCAGGCCCCATTCAGGGAATAGGGCCTATTGTGTTAGGCAAGATTAAAACACCCAAAAGAGTGCTTACCATGGATTACCCATACATCACCGTTCACTAATTTTATCCTCTTTCCCACTGTTCAAATCTCAAACCCACCATGTGGACAGACCTCTGAGGGGCCCAGGACTGGAATAGCAGGGGTTTGTCCTGCCATTGTCATGGTCACGATCTTAAACAAAACGAGGAGGGAAAACTAAGGCTCTTGAACTATGGAACGGAAAGATGCTTTCAAAAAAATTCAGATAACGCTGCTCTGTGTGTCTCTCTTCAGCAGAACTTCCACTGAGTACAGAGGAGCAGTTGCGACGGTTGCAGGAGGAGAAGATGTGCAAAGTGTGCATGGACAAAGATGTGTCCGTTGTCTTTGTTCCTTGTGGCCACTTGGTGGTGTGTGTGGAGTGTGCCCCCAGCCTGAGACGGTGCCCCATCTGCAGAGCGGTCATCCGGGGAAGTGTGAGGACTTTCATGTCCTGAACCATGAGGTGAGTAAGTGGGAACATGGGGGAGGACGGGCACTGGGTGGGTTTTATAGATGCCTTTTGTTCAAACACCTTGTGTATAGTTCAGCTGGATTGCAAAGGTCTTGCTTGTGCTTTGTAAAAGCAATGTAGTTGGTCTGAATTTAGACATCTACTTTGTGCCCCAGCTAACAATCACACTTCCTTCAAGACTTGCCACTGAGCTGTAGCCCTCTGATCTTGCAGGAGAACCTGAGCTTCAAAAGGGGATGGAGGAGAGTGTCTGTCTCTTCTGTCTCCTCTAAACTTGGAAGGCTTTTATTTTTTGGAAAGGGGAAATTCTCCTGCTTCATCGCTGTTAACAAGGATGGGAATCCCTGCTTTGTGAAAAGAGCACTGGATTCCCTCAACAATCTGAGGCCTTGCATTTTTTCCACTGAGTAACTGTGTTTGGGGATTGGAAAGCTGGCTATAAACACTGTTCTGGCATAAATCCTACAGAGCTACAAAGAATCTAATCTTTGTTCAGAACTTGATTTGTCATATAACTTGTCTCAGATGTATCTAGCAGCAGTGATGCTATAAATAAGCTCAGGGCTCCAATGAAGAAGCACCGTTCTATTCAGAACATGTCTTCATCAACTGCACAGAGAAAGGGGAAGGATTAGAGAAGTTAAATTGTGTAAATAAGGAGTTCCTCACAGAACTTGAATTCTGTGAAAACTCCTTCTGTCTTTGCAGAATCTCCAGTCTCTGACCTCCACTGAGGGCAGCCCCTTTTCCAACGCAAAAGGTGCTGCACGAGGATATCTCACTAGAAATGATGTCACTAGCAGTCTGGGTTACTGAACAACCTCCCAGAAGTGTCCTGCAGAGCTTCTTCCATGCCTGTCAGGAAACATCCTTTTGCTGGAAGATGACCATGGAAAAGTTCATTCCTAAATTTTTCCATTTACAGGATGAGTGGTAACTTCTTTTAGTTTAAAATCTGATTCTTGTCTGGAATTGATTTTATTTTTTAAGATATTGTTAGATCTTGGAGCAGATAAAGGAAAGTTTGCCTGCAGAGTAACTTATTCATGGGTTTGAAAAAATGATTTGCTAAGTCTAGATTTATACTTCACATTTTGGAATAAAAGCATCTTCTGTTACCTTTTTTGATTGGTCTCTCATGTAGTCTGGCCTATAAAATGCTTTAGTACAACATTCCATCAAGGCTGGGATCTGAGGGCTTGCCTGCTGCATCAGATTGTAGGGTTACTTAGTCTGCTAGACCATATCCTCCAATACCAGATTGTTGTGGGGGAATGGAGTGGTGTCCCTAGCTACCTTTCAGAGTAGCTCCCAAAACAGAGCTCTTCCCCTGTCTGGGGCATTAACCAGCCTCCAGCAAAACATCCTGTCTCTTCTAAGGTGTAAGCAGGACCACACTACTTTGTATCACTGAAGTCAAGCCTTTCTCTTCCTTTTATGTATATCAGCTGAGACTGAGGATCAACTGCATCTTCTCCCCAGTCACTGAAAGCCTGTCTGGTTCCATGCTCCTACACACCTAACAGGACTAGGTGACCCCAGTTAAGCTGTCTGGAGCCTTCCCAGAGCCCAGATGGAGGACATGCTCCATCATGCTCCTCCTGCAGAGGAAGGGGATATTATTCCACATAGTGCTATGTAGAGGCAAGAGGAATTGATATTTGAATAGCTAAAACCTTTCCCTGGAAGCTAATCAGTGGAGATGGGTGGAGTGTTTATAGATTTCTGCACTACCATAGAACAGAAGTGAACTTTTTGTACTTACAAGGTTGTTTGCATCCATTACAAACCCACAATGGCTCTAATACTCATTCATAATTAATCTGGGGGTTGTTCCTAGTTTTAATAGTTGTATTAATCTGAAAAGGAATATTTAAACCTCAAAACAGACTTAAAAGGCTGTTCAAGAGTAAGAACCAGCTTCAATTCAGAACTTGGCTCACTTTATTGTATTAGCAGGAGGATCACAGTGGTTTTAATGATGGGTATAATCAGGATACAAACTGAGATCCTGAAAGAAATCTTACTTGTAAAGTTAATCCAGTGTGGGCCATTTCTTTCAGCTGTGAAAAGCTACTACCTGGATTCATGCATTGTTCACACTGGTGTATGTCCCTTTACAACACCATGCAAGACATGTAATTTTAGTCTGTTAAATTATGCTTTTAGCCAGCAGAGGGCACCATTAACCTGACTATAACAGGGGCCATAGGCTTGAAACCTTCAACTGCTCTTCATTCCTATAACACACCAGACATCAATGAAATATAGTTTCTTGTGTTAGCAAGACAGAGTATTGCACGGGCATACAATGATTCGAATTAGTGCACCCGAAACTGGAAGTGATTTTGTGCTAATGATAGAAATCAATCGAAGAAAAAGGAGGTTATAAGGTGTAAAATTAAGTCCCTAGTAGCTTGTCCTGACCTATCTCAGGAGCATCTGCCCCATTTCAGCTCCCTTTGTTCGTAGAACCTGATCTTGCACTGAGTGGGATGAGGAAGGTCCTCCAGGCCCACTATTGCCATGGATTTAAAAGGTGGCACCTACTCAGTCTAGTATTTAGCTATCCAGTGGAATTTAAAGTTAGGTCTATACTGCAGCTGGGAGGGAGCAGCCCAGCCCAGGTAGAGGGACTCGCCCTAGTAGGGCTCAAGCTCTAGTGCAAAACGTAGCAGTGTGGGCATTCCAGCTCCATCAGATAGGCAGCCTAGCCCCTCGAGGTCAGATGTAGGGGGGCGGGCGGCCTGAAGAGCCTGAGCTGCCACCTGAGCCACAACATCCACACTGCTACTTTTAGGGTTGCAACGCAAGTCTGTCTTCCTGGCATGGGACATTGCCTGCCAGCTGCAGTGTAGACCCACCCTAGGTGGGGGTTAGCGGAGACTCACTGTACTCTGTGAGCACTCATCCTCCTATCCACACCACACCTGCAGCATGCTTGCTTTGCAGGTCCACCCTAACTCTACCTATCTTCTTTCATGGACGTTAACAGGGAACGCTCTAATTCAGTGAAATAGAAACAAGGAACTCTCCCTTGTGCCAAATGTGGCTTCACTTGTTTAACGGCTCTTAACACTCATTTTTCCCCTTTGTACAAAAAAGCAGATTGTCTTGCTGAACTGATCTAAAATAATGAGCAATATAATTGCACTCGGGCCTATAATAGTGAGACAAGCTGATGGCTCAGGTTGTGACCACGGTAGTAGAGGACTACTTTGCTCCACAGTAGGGTTCCTTCTCAGGCCTTGATCCTTACACAGTTAGGAGAGGCAACTGCTTTAAAAAACAAACAAAAAACCTGTTCCAGTAGACGGTTATTGTATTTATTTTTAATTACTGTGGCCAATGATGCAATTTAATTACAGTGATGTGTATCCCCTCTATCTTTCTCCCACCCCCTTAAAATAAAATTCTTCTTCTCCACAAATTCCCACATGGACCTCTTGGCTCAGACCGCTCCTGGAGTAAATCTGACGGCCTTGTGGGTCTGTACGAGAGGTCTCTAACGCATGAAGAATTTGGCCTTCGCCTCTGCCTACAGCAGGAGCAGCAGTGTAAGTTTAGTGTACACGGACACAGTTGCTGTAAACTACAGTGTGCACTGGTGTGGCTCACCTAGCCTTGAAATTGGGCTGAGATGTACCAGGAGCAAATCATGGCTCTGTTCGTCTACAATTAGGACTCTTTCACCAACATAGCTGCCCTGGTGGCTGAAATTGGGCCACCCACACTTCCCCTGTGGACAAATCCTTCGGTTATAAAGAGTGGTGAATTCTCAGTAAATGCAAATAGCCTCCTCCCTGTCCCCCAGAGGTAGGGAGGGATGAGATTGTGTTGGGGGCTTTGTCCATTTCCAAAAAAAAAAGTAAACTACGAAACTGTTGAAGCCTGAACCACTGGGATTGGCAGGACTTTATTCTTTATAGATCCATGGTGGAAGGAAGAAGTTCCCAGCTGTTCAACTCTGATGCTCGAGATAGTGAAGGGTTCCCCTTGGATGTGTTCATCTCAGCCAAGCCTGTCCCATCCATGGACTAACAGTTCATCAGGACACTCACAAACTGAAAACAAACCTAGAGGTCATTCATCAATGTACATTCATTGTGTAAAAAAACTGACATGGAATGGATTTCATTATCCTAGCTTTTCTTCTGCCACAGATCCAGACCAAGGATGGCTTCATTTCTTGCAGCGCCTTTGTTTGCTGGGTGCAAGAGGTTTATCAAGCGTGTGGATCTTCCTCACTTACGCAGGCCTGTGGGGGAGGGGGAAATCTATCAACTCAGAAGGAAAAGGTGAAATTTTCTGCATAAGACAGTTTAAACAGTATTGAATCAGTAAGCACAAAAGAACTTTTGTTCTCCAGTAGTGCACCCCATATACATATGCGTTCTGCAGGACAGTTGAATGTACACTGGATGGTCTATCTATGGAACTTGCAAGCTTTGAAAATCAACTATCTCCACCACTAGGGCCAGATTTTAAGAAACACTTAGACACGTAGAGAGGTACCTAACTCCTATTGTGGGGCATTAGGCTCCTAGGCACTTTTAAAAATCCCACTCCATGCCTCTGTGCATCTTTAGGTGCCTAAATACCTTGGAAAATCTGGCCCTAGGACTTTGCATGCTCTGCTGGCAAAGCTGGAGGAATGTGAAACTTGTATTATTGCTTCTGGAGCTAGGCTCTTACAAGCTCACCTGACTATTTAATGTCATGAAATGCCCCACAATTGTGAAATGTTAAGGCTACACTGAAACAGCAAGGAAAAAAATGTGTGTGTGTGTGTATATATATGAGGTAGAAAATGCAATAATTAAGCCAGATGAAACCTCTGCAATTAAACTCACTGCAGAGGCAACAACCAGCAGCTGTGGTACAATGATTTAAAAAAAACATCAATTCAACAATTCCGAACTTGATTTTTTTGAATGCTTCAGAGCTGAATATGATTGCACTCTCCCTAGATCCCAGTATGGAAAAGGGAGCTAGTCCTCTAAGAGCTGCTCACCTGATATATCCAGACCTTATATGCACTTAAACTAAAGATAGGCCTGAACCAAAGTGGCGGATCCAAATACTCCTGGCAGCACTTGTATATTTTGGGTTTTTTTTAGAAGCTGGAGCTGAGTTTGCAGCTTGGGCCTATCTCTAATATAAAATGGCCTCTGAGGTTGTGATGACTGCCTTTTTTGTGTAGCTGTGATAAGGCAGAACTGCTCGTGTGTCTATCAGGTAGCAGGTGACCTAGAACAGTGCTGCTTTAACCCAGGGAGTACACCTGCATGTTATGGGCTCTATTCCCATTAGCCATTCCTCAAATGCTACATATGGGCAGCTGCCTGTGGGGTCAGTGTTGGTGTTGCCGTGCTCAATATTAGAGAACTGTCTGAAGCACAGTGGGATTGGTCAGTGGTTACCCAGTGGGACCCAGAGATGCGTGGAGTACTCCTGTTCCTCCAGCTGTTAAAGGACAGGCTGCCTCGCTCTCAGGCAACCAGCTGCTGCCTAACAGCCACACTTACACAGCAGGGACTGCTCCACTGTGTTAGATATGAAGACGGTAACTTTTAGCAACAAAACAGGTGACACATATTGAAAAATAATGTATTTAGTTTTTTTTATGCTTCAGTAACTGTCAGTAAAACTGGGCTAGATACTCACAACTGAAACCAAAAAGCTGGTGGAAATGTGCAGTTGTAATAGAACCAGACCAAGTTTGTAGATAGGTTCTCCAGCACTTGTGAACCTCTTGTGGAAACCCAGGCCCAGTTCCAGGCCCCTGTGGGAGCAGTTTCTAGCATCAAAACAATGTGAAATAAATTTGAGACAGTTTTGATCTAAAATGAGGTGCTCAATGGCAGTTCCACTTTGAGATCTTTTCACAAACTCAAAGGATAAGGATGGTCTCTCTTGAACAAACAAAAATGGACTGGCTCTGACACAACAGGGTTGAAGTGATGGCAGTGGGTCATGATGGGTCTAACATCATCACAAGAGCACTCCACGTGCTCCACCTGGCAAGAACTGTTTCAGGTTAAAGACCTTGTTGACGAGTAGTTTTAAGTACTGTAAAATGGCCCTGAGCCGGCACTCAGCATGGAGCAGCCTCTCCACATGAGCCCCAAAGAAGACAGTGTTGCAAAGAGACATGGCCTGAATTTCAGCCTTAGCTAATGAAGGATAAAACTGTTGAGCCTCCTATCCCTCATTCATGAAAGCTTATTAGGCTGGGAATGCTCTCTGACTCTGCCTGGGGAGAGGGTTGCTTTGAGTTTTCAATAACTCCTTTGTTATCCTACTCTTTAATATTTTGACCCAGATGCTCATGCACTGAAAACCCTCCAGTCCTAACATGCCTTGTATCCACATTCCTTAAAATATTAGTATTAAAGTTAACAATTAGTGCAGCCCCTTGATGGGCAAGCAGCAATTAGATTGATTAAGGGCGACTGACTTTCACAGTAAACCTTTACAATATTTTTTCCATGCTCTGTTGACTCTGTTTGTATTCAAAAGCAGTTTAATAAAAAAACACCCCCCAAAATAATCCTTATGGCCAGTGCAGATTGAAATAGAAATAATTGTAACATGCATGTATTTATAACGACTTGTTGCTGTGTATGTGTGGCAAAGTTTTTAGTTTAAAAACTAAACATATTTAAATATTGCAATTGTAAGCAACGATGCAGCCAGTGGGGTTTTTAAACAGAGAACTAACAAACAGCTAGTGGTTGTAAGAGTGTTCTCGGCTAATTGGAAGCCCACAATCACAATTAAAAGCAGCTCAATCTATTTATTTTATCCAAGAGAAGGTTAAGAGGTGACTTGATCAAGGTACCTACGCGGGGAAGAGATTTTATAGTTGGTGGCTCTTTAATGTAGCAAAGACATAATGAAATCCAAAGATTGGAAGTTGAAGCTAGACCAATTCAGACTAGAAATGAGGTACAAATTTTTAATAGTGAGGGCAATTAATCATTGGAGCAAGTTACCTAGGGTCATGATGGATTCTCCATCATTTGAAGTTTTTAAATCAAGGCTTGGTGTCCTTTTTTAAAAGATATGCTATAGCTTAAAAAGACATTACGGGCTTGATGCAGAATTCAGTGGGTGAGGTTCTCTGGCCTGTGTTATGTAAGATGATCTAATGGTGCCTTCTGGCCTTAAGATGCTGTGAGAATTCAGAAGCATATTCAGTGAGGCGGGGAAGAGAGAGAAGGAGACAATAGAAAACAGGTTCAGAGAAAGGGAGCATTGGGAGGATAGGATGGTAAGTGATCCCATCAGGAAAAGGGCAGGTAAAACTGGGGTGAAGGGGGTATTCCCATTACAGTGAGAGGTTGAGATTGGGGTGATTCCATTACAGAGAGGGCTGGGGTGAGCCCATTATAGAAAGAATGGCTGGCTGTGGTGAGGATAGAGTGATTCCATCCAAAAAAGCAAACACCAGTCCAGCATGGGGCTTTGTTTCGACTGACTAGCATTGAAAAGGCATTTGGATTCTCCCAGGTAGCAATCACCAAAACATAAATAAGCTAAAAAGCATGTGCCCCTGTTGCTCAGCTGCCACTAAATGTTAATTCTGGAGGAAGGCAGAAGCATTTACTGATGTGTACCCTCCAAAGCAGGTTATGAGATACCTGAACAGTGGATAAGAAACCATTCAATTATTGCAGAACTATGATAAAGATATGGCTCTCCCAGGAAAAGAACCCAATAATGAGGCCTGGGCTCCCGTTCCTCCCAGATTACACGATGCTCTAGCATCAGTATATAGAAATTGTTCCTTCTTTGTGTCCAGCTCCTTCTCCTCCCCCTCCTGCAAGGTGTGCATGGACGAGGGGTAAGAGCCCAGACTGGTAGTAAGCAGAAGTCATTACAAGCTGCTGCCTATTGTGAAATATATGGGTGCTGTCTATCCAGTGCTTGGTAGCTAACCGCACACCCCAAAGTAAACAGCACAGTAGCCCTGTGTACAGTCTCGGAGGATCATGGATTGGAAATGGAATGAAGACTGTATTACTCTTGAAGCCAAATAGGGGCTTTCTACACTAGTGGGGTTTTGTAAGGAAACTTACATTGACACTCTCCAGGCTGCTCCAGCTTGTGAAAGAAGCCAACACTGGTAAGTGAAGTCTTCCATCCACATAACTATATAACTATTTTTAAGAAAAAAGCAACCTCGTCTCTTTTTGTGTGTGCAAAAGTGCAGTTTTTCTCCACTGCACCAGGTCAGTAAATCAAGGAGCTGCCCAGGAACCCTGCAGCTTCCAAAGACGCAGGAAAATCCCATCCCACAATGACAAAGTGAGAGCGGAAAAAATCGATATTTCATCTCCAGCACCATCCCTCCTCAGAAGGCCACGGAGCCCCTTAGCTATGAGAAACTGAACTTCTCTTCAAAGCTCACCTGTTCTTCTGGGCTTGTGCTGCGGTGACACAGGGAGTCGGAGTGTCCCTGCACATATGCATTTTAGGAGCATCTGCCCAGATCTATTTTAAGATCAATTTCCTCCTTCCAGCCCCACGTCTCCCTCGCCTTTTGTTTTTTGGGAGAACTCTGCTATAGCATTAGATTTAAAATCATCCTCCCTTAAGGGTTTCCGCGCACTGCGGTGCTCTCCTGAAGAGTCCATGCAGAGAGTAACGGACATTCAATGTCTGTAGCTGTAACCACAGATGATACTAGCCTTTCAATGTAAGTATCTAATTAAGAAGCAGCTCTCAAGTGGACCGCACAATAGCTCTTGTGCAATGAAAAACAAAATGGGGATTATCAGAGGACAGGAGTTAGAATTCAGTGATGGATCTAGGGTAGGAGTGTGAGGGGGATGGTTGTGAAGTGACTTGTCTTTTGCCCGAGCTCTACTGCAAGGACTGTATGTATAAGCCACTCTTTCTATGGGAAACAGAATTCCAGCAAAATGAGCTCATAAGGCCAAAGCTGTATCATCCTGCATGTAAACCAGAAAACACCCAGACATGGGGGAAATGCCCACTTTCCACTGCACAGGGTGGCTGAGAAGTGGAGAATCTACACAGGGAGACCATGCCAGCCTCTGCATGTCATGGAGCCAAGTCTTTAGGGGGTCACTCCATAGCAGAGGGCTTGTAGGAGGGGGACTGGCAAAGGCCTCGAGTGGAACTGCACAGATGTAATGAACTAAAACTCTGTGTTATGATTGGCTGGGCACAGAGCTGAGATGTAATTTTAATAGCTGGGCAAGTGCTCCCTACTTTGCCTCTATGTGTGGGGAGGGGCGGATTCTCTGCCACCCTCCCCATAACATGCACACAGTTACCTTGCACAGAGCTCTCTTACCGAAACTTAGCACGGGGGATTAGAATTTACTCCATCATAAGATGGCCGTATTGATGCCATATTAGAAACCAAGGATGGCACACTAGCATTCACAGCTTGAGCCCAACCACACCCTAAGGTTGAAAGAAATCGACTTCACTCCTCCCAGTGGTCTGCCCCTGCCAAGTGTCAAACCCTGACAAGGGAACATCTGCTAGAGAAATCCGCCTATTAGAGAGTAAATGGAGCAACCCTGAGCCACCAAGCTGAGAGGCACCACATGCTTCTTAGCACGGTAGCCAATACTTACAGGTACGTCTGCTTGCACAAAAGGTTGGTAGGCTTTTCATTGACATGGTAGAGAGGAAATGGATCAAATCCACCAATGAAATCAACTGAAAGAAATCAAAACCCAAATAATAATAAATAAATAAAAAACATATGGCAGGGATGGTGACAGGAAAGCTGGTGCATGGCATGACGTAACATAAAATGGTGCAAAGAACAGAAAGATGATTACCAACAGCCCTTTGTTTGGCACTTATTTATATACTTGGGACCTAATACAGACTGGAAAATTCTGCTTATAAAGACCACTCGACCTAGACCTCTTGGGAAAGGAAACCGTTCAGTGTGTGAACTCCAGCTACTGCAGAATTTTCAAACATGGGGGTAGGGAACCCCTGAGGCACCCCTCCCCACTTCAAATCATCATCACGTTGTGTCACAGCGTATCAGCCATGAGTGGAAAAGCAGACCGTGGCCATTCAGAAATGTGCTAACAGAAAGACTCTGAGTGATGGTAAGGGAGTGGATGTCTGCATGAAAGCAGGGAGCAAGCAATACTTCTGAAGGTTGTCTCCCCAAGGACGATTTGCTTGCTTTTAGGAAAACAAGACAGCGATAGCAGCAACCGGTTTATTGTAAACCATCCCAGTGCCCCTGAACTTGGTGGTTTTCAGTTTTCTTCAATCTGATTTTTTTTAAATCCATAAAAATATCTAAAATGCTTCCTTTCCCCAATGCTCAAATAATGACAATGGAACTAGTCAAGGGACTTTTTACGAAATAATTTCCACACAGCCCACTATCAGAGTTTTCCAGATGATCTGATTAGGAGAATCTCTCAGGGTTCTTCTAAAATTAATCATATTTTTAGACTATGTGGCTCCAACAATATATTTAAAGATTAAGGTTAGGATTTTCAAAGGAACCTATGGGAGTTAAATTTCAGTGGGGCTTGGGTGTCTAACTCTCTTGGGCTTCTTTGACAAGTCTACCTACGACATTTTGTAGATGTTCAACTTAAGAAAGATTCTCATAGAGAATGCCGGACTGGATCAGACATGCTCCACCCAGGCCAAGTATCTGATCTCCTACAGTGACTATAATACCAAGTAGCGTAGGAAGTTACAGAATATTCTCTCCGTAGGGAAAGTTTCTTCTTAAACCCCATCAGTTAGAATGTGGTTTACGCCTTGAAGTAAGAAAGTTGATGTCCCTTCCAAACATATTTTTAAAAAATATAACTCTGGATATTCTCATTAACCATATAACCATTCAATTTTTCTTTCCTGAAGGTGGCACTTTTAAGCTTCAGTTACATATTTTTAAAGGTTGTTGGTAATTTTATTAAATATTTTGTACACACACAACCTAAAATAGAAAGAGAAGCATGAAAAACATTACAAATATGTTTAAAAATATTTAGAAATTGAACTTCCCAGAAACTATCAAAATCTTTGTTCTGACAGACAGCAGGACACTGCTGTTGTGACATTGGAATGACTAGAATATAGGTAAAATTTTCAAAAGCACATAAATGACATAGGACCCTAATCCCAATGACTTTCAATGATACTTAGGCTCTTAGGGCCAGATTTTAAAGGAATTCAGATGCCTAACTCTCAAGGATTCCAAAATACCTTTAAAAATCTGGCATCTACCTGCCTAAGTCACTTTTGAAAAATAAGATTTAGGCACTCAAGTCAGTTAGGTGCTTTTCAAAATGTTTCCTGATAACTTCAAAAATAATAATTGGCCAAGATTTTCGAAAGTGACTAACGGTTTTGGTTGCCTCTGTTTTTGGGTGTCCAACACCAGAGATATTAAAGAGACCTGTTTTTCTGCAAATGCCTATCGCCCGCTCCCTGAAGATAAGTTTTCTCAAGTTTGGCATCTAACAACTGAGGCACCCAAAATCCTAATCACTTTATAAAATCCTGATCATAATTCACTGGTGCTACCATCCATAGATTATGGTGCATTAGCACATCTAAAACACTCTTGCCCACAATCCAGTGTTAGTGGATCCCATTGCTGTGTTTTCTCATGAAAATCACGTTAGCCCTGGCCTCCTGATTAAAGTTTCTCAGCACTCATAATTACTTCATGCTGCACATCAAAGGAACATTTAAAAGAAACCACAAATGGAAGAGAAAATTAAAACGCAGCTCAAATTTGTTCAGGTCACTGGAAGGATCTAATGCTGTGACTGCAAAATATTGATGGTGTGTCATTGTTAATTATTCAAGCTGGCATTTCAGCTCTGAGCCTGAGAAACTGGGATGGAGCGGAATTTTAAAAATTCTGAAATTAGCAGCAATACGTTTCTAAATCATTCATTCTACTTGTAATGGCTTCTGGTGATGAAACCATTGTATTTAAACAATGTTTTAAAAAATAATATTAAAAGTAACATTGACTTTAAAGCCCCTTGGGCAATACATACAGATGACATTCTTGGTGAGAGAGGGGAAAAGATGATGGAGCAAACCTTGTTTTTTCATTACTTATAATACAGGCCGTTGTTAAACAGCTAGCCTAGCTCTAAGCAAGTAATCAGTAAAGGCACTGTGGTCGAGACAGCCAAGCAGGAAGCAAGAGAGAAATAGAGAGGGCAAGCCAGACTAGTAGTATATTTCATTAAACCCATTTGAAATAAACTTTCTCATTTACCTTCTAACATCTAATTCAAACCCATTATTTTTCAGCAAACACCCTTGGCAGCGAATCTTTATGGGATAAAGCTTCTCACATTAATGTAAAGGGCTAGAAGCCTCAAAGAAGTAACAGTGGTATATAAAGCCTTTGGGTCAGCTCTTCAGCTGAAGTAAATGGGTGTAGGTCCATTGACTTGAACAGAATTATGCTGACTCACACCAGCCGAGGATCTGTCCCTTAGATGCAACCCAAAGAAACATGCTTCTAAAGAGAACATCCCATACTGCTACTTAGAATCTATGGACCCAATCTTTGTGCACCTAAAATCATGGGGTTCAATGGGAGTTTTGGAAATGCAGGAAAAGGCTACATGTAGGTGGGTAAATCCAGCTGACCTTATAATCAAAGTGGCTTTCCTTTGGCTCTCTGCTTTCCTTTGGCACTGTAAAATTGAACCCTAAGTACCTAAGAGAATTGCAGATCAGGCAGAAGGAGAATTAGTTCATTCATCTTCTCTACAATCCAGGTCCAGGACCACCTCTGTTTTGCAAGTTAAATGCTCAGTTCAGGTATTTGTAAATATTCTTGCCCTCTATTTTATCCTAAGCTTATATCATGAAGTGCACAGGGCATGGCCTTCTTGCTCAGTTGAACATATTGGACCTGATTCTCCATTCACTTACACCAAGTTTACACTGTTGATACTCCACAAATCTCAGTGGCATTATTCCTGATCAACACCAATATAAAAGGAGAATCGCTCCCTTGTTTCTGTCTCTAATACCCAAACATGATCAGTGGACAAAGCCAAACCTTTGTGCTAAAAGAATCAGAGAAGAGGACTATGGGAGTTCAAGACAGAGGAGAGGATCTCACGGTAAATTGTCCTTGTCAGGCAGATGTTGCAGTGATGCCATTTATGTGGTGAGATGGAAAGACTGATAAGAAAATGTCACCTCACTTCCCCTGACCTTCCTCTCCCTCATTCACTGGCTGATGGCCTAGAGCACTAGCTCACCGGACAACATCCTTGAGAGAGAGAGAGAGTTTTTTTACAAAAACGGTTGCCCAGGAATCTGTTGATGAATACTTACAGCTGTCCTCTTCTTCTGTAAAAACACTGACAACGTAACAGGCATAGACAAAGCCCACCAGCTGGAAAACAGAGAGAAGAAATCATTCAGCACTTTTACAGCCAGACTTCAGCAGTCACCACTGAAATGGTGAAACCAAGTAAAATTTGCTGTAAGGTATGCAATGCAGGAGTCAGACTATGGTGGCATATTTCTCCCTAAATTCTTGCCAAAAATCCCAGAGCAGCAGGATACTTCTGCTAACATAATCAGTACTGTAATAACATAGCAATGTTGCCATTTAAACTGTAATCACCAAGCTTCAGAGTTAACACCTGACTGAGATGAGTCATTCACACCTTATGTACACACCACTCCAAGACCTATTGTTTCAGGTTGCCTGTTTGCAGACAGCACTGCTTGAGGTCACATTTAGAAGGTTTTATTCCCCATAAGGACTGGAAACATTTATTTTTAATGAGGATGCCTGAGAAGTACTGATACCATCTGCCAGACAGTATCCACTTCATACAACCCCTTCTACAGTAGCAGTCAAATAGACACACGGAAGAATACTGATTTCACTAGTGAACAGGATGCAAGGGGAGGAGAACTCATTAGCTAAACCATCCTGTAGACATGGTCAACCCTTTAGGGGGTAAGTTAAGAGATAACTACCTTGGTATTATCCATCAAGAGAATGGGACCAAGTTCTGTTTTGCTTTGTAGGTAGACGAGACGGACAATTAGTTTTGAAATTAACCATAAATGTGGGAATACTCTGGCTGTTTAATGCAGTGACACTGAACTTTCTTAGACTTGGAAATGGAGAAATGATTGGAAGTAACAGTGAGGACACTTCAGGCAAGATGCAGAGTCAGAATCCATGTCCATACAAGAGAGTAAGAAGAAACCCCACACCTCTTAAAGCCCTGCTGGGGCTCCCAGATCTTGGGTCCAGGTGCACAGCAGAATTTGGGGCTGTTTACTCCCTCCCAGAAACAGGTTGGGTGGGAAATAGGCAGGATCTTGACTCCACCTCCTTTACTCACTGGCCAGAGGAGCTGAACCAGTGGTGTGTCATAATTCATGGGGTAGTATAGGCCAGCTTTAAATTACTATCTCCTGTGAGGAAGTGGGGAAGGAAAAGTGACTCAGTGGGGTGTCTCTGGGGTCACAATGCCTCCTGGAGCTGCTCCTGTCTTGGTGCACTTTACACATTGCTCATTGCCCAGAGTCAGGCCTAAAGTAAGAAAACAGACTTGAAATTTCAAAACTAAAGTGGACCATCACCTCAGAACCTCAAAACAATTTTAAAAAAACCCCAAACAGAGGCTCACCACATTGGGGACAGTTCCCAGAAGCTCTAAAATGTGCCAGACCCTGTTGTCCTCATGTTCAGCGGCAACAAAATACCCAGCTTGAGTAAGGAAGGAAGAATCTGGCCCTAACAGAATGATCCTGGTTCAGCAGATTTGTATTTTGCTCTGCTTTCTGTTGATCAAATATCTCCTCCGTACCTAGCATGATGTCCTTACATAACACTCCAGTTAGCAAGATCTTGGTTGACACTAACCACATTATTAAAGTTATTGTGAGCCACAATTATTTGTTTTCCACCGTAAACTCAATGCTCTTTAACAAGAGTTAGAATGTGGCAAACGATGGCTCAGTCCAAGGGAAGACAGAATGATGCATGAGAGGACTCAGAAAGTGGAATTCATTCATTTTTAATATGACAGAAAAATACATCACACCAGAAAACAAAGGCAGAATAATGAGATTTCTATTGAGGGATTATAAGACTTGCTTGTGTGCTGCAGCTCTCTGAAGACAAGAAACACCTTAGCTGGAGGAAACTAAGTAATTTTTACAGCACCACCAAACCTTCTATTTCTTTTAAACTTCCTATTAAAAGTTAAATGCAACAACAGAATCATCAGTTTGCTCTCCTGAGCCGTGACTCGTTCCATGGGGGTACAGTCCAGCACTGCCTTGATGGAGAGACAGCTCTCATCACTCATTTTCCTGCTGCGTAGTTTCCAAGAGAGGGCTACTTTACCCCTTAGTCTCCATTAACTACAGTTGACTTTACTCAGAAAAGAAGCCAATCACTTGCAATGGCAATCACAAAACCACACCACATACAAAACTAATTATGCATGGCGAGCTTTTAGAGAGTTACCTGTTTAAGTGGTGCCTCTGCTCTCTACAGGCATAGGAGAGAAGAAGAATGAATAAGTGTTTTCTTCTGATTGCTTTTCTTTGTTTGTATTGTGTTAACAGGGGAAAAAAGACACATATCTTTTTTCGTTTTGGGGGTGTTTGTTTTGTTTTACTTGTTTAAATTTGCGTTTGTTGAGGGAGAGAAATGTACCTGGAGCTGACCATGGTGCTGAATAAAGGCAGCAAGCCATAATCCTTTATTATTAGGCAATATATATGGCTATTAGATAAGGGACAAATAAAAGCTATTTGTGGGACTACACTCCAAATCACTTATGAGCATTTCTCCATGCAAGATTCTCCCATTGGTCCCTCTAGTGTGTCACTGGTCCATGCTCTTCAAGTTTTGGGTGACTGAAGTCAGAGTGCTGGCACCATCCTATGGATAGGATCTCTTGGTCAATCCCTAGAACGGAGAACTCATGTGTGATTAAGGTGCAGATCCTCCTTTGTTACCTCTCCTCAAAGGTCCAAAGATCATTTACCTCTTCTCAGGCTGAACTTCAGTGAATTATCCAGGAGCTAAGATTCTAAAGTATCTAAGCAAAGCAAATATTTATACGTAAATTAAGAGATCATCAGATTAAAGATAAATACTTTGAAGACACTTATTTAGATTCATTGAAATAGCTACTTTTACAAAAAATATGATGCTCTTATCCTTAGCATGCTGTGTCTGTTAATTTCTCATGTCTTCCCTCTTTCATTCCAGCATCTCTGATCTCCAGTCCTAGGTATTAGTGATCTACAGTCTGTTGTCCACTGAGGATCTAAAGAGAACTGGAATGATAGGAAGTAGGGCCAGCTAATGTCAGGATGACAAAGTGTCCCACTGTTTTCTAGTTTGCACCAACATCCATTGTTCGCTTGATCCGTGAGCCTTAAAGCTGAACATCACAATACAATTGGGCAAGGACAGGTATTTAAAATTTAATCACTGTGACAGAGATAAGCATCTTTGATGCAAATTTTTATAACTTCCTGTGTCTTTGAAATGATGGTAAGAACCTGGAGACTTATTTATTAATTTCTTAGTATGTTAGAGGTGAGGTTGGACTCTTGGGTTCTTACAGCAGCGAGCCAGGATCCCTGGGTTCTATTTCTAGGTGTAACATTGACTCACTGTGTGGCTGTGGACAATCACAGTTGGTGTAGGTTTATCAGTCTCTAAAATGTACATAATAAATAAGTCACGTATGTCACATGATTACCTGGAGTCAAATGAAAATCATCGATTTCACATGAGTGATGTGAGACTTGACTAATAGATATATGATGCACTTTGAAATCCTATAATAAGAGGTACATATGGGGCATTATTATGTAGGACCTGATTTTTCAAAGCACAAAATGTCTAGGACTTCATGGAAAAGTGTGTGAGCATTTCTAATCTGCACATGCTATTACCATCTCTGTGGATATTTCTACACATGGAGCTAGGGGTACAATCCTAGCTCACACAGATATGTTCATGCTAGCTGTTATTGAGCTAGTGTGCTAAAAATATGGTGTAGCCACAACTGCACGGCAGTGGCAAGCAGCAGCTTGGGCTAGCTATGCTGAGGACACACCCGGGGGTTCAGGCATGTTTGTACCCAGGGTCGCTAGTCCATATCATCACTTACTGTGTACCATGACCACACTACTATTTTTAGTGTGTTAGCTCAGTGAGAGCTAACACGAGTATATCTATGTGAACTGGGAATCACACCCCCACTTCATATTGTATGCATGTGTGCGAAAATTTTACCTTTGCTAGATGTCTATCTGGCTGTTTGCATACACAGAACTCTGAGTGTGTGCATTCACGTAATTCCAGGTTCAGATTCAGAGTACAAATACATACCCACCCATACGGGGCCTGATCTCATTGGGCTTTGAAAATCCTGCCTTTAATATTTTATAGGGATCAGTGTAAAATAATAATGATAAAGCCAACTCATTGGACATTCACTAAAACATCCAGGAATGGGTATTGTATAGCTAATGCTTATCCTGATTCACAGGAGATTCCAGGTAGGTCTTCTTGAATCCTCATACATTGCCATCATAGAATCATAGGACTGGAAGGGTCCTCGAGAGGTCATCTAGTCCAGTCCCCTGCACTCAAGGCTGGACTAAGTATTATCTAGATCATCCCTGACAGGTGTTTGTCTAACCTGCTCTTAAAAATCCCCAGTGATGAAGATTCCACAACCTCCCTAGGCAATTTATTCCAGTGCTTAAATACTCTGACAGGAAGTTTTGCCCAATATCCAACCTAAACTTCTCTTGCTGCAATTTAAGCCCATTGCTTCTTGTCCTATCCTCAGAGGTTACGAAGAACAATTTTTCTCCCTCCTCCTTCTAACAACCTTTTATGTACTTGAAAACTGTTATGTCCCCCCTCAGTCTTCTCTTGTCATGGTCTTGTCCAACTGTGAATTTTGGATTAACAGTTATGCCAAACTTGATTCCTAATGGTCTGTATACTCCATATAATACACAGGTAAACCTGATCTAAAGTTGTTACTTCTGTCATCTATGTCAGAGAGGTCCAAAACAGCATTAAGAATGAGGATGAATTATCTTGCACCATAAAGGCAGAATTCACATAAATGCTTAATATCAGTCATGCCACTAGGGCCAACCAGTTAAACCTCCTAAAAACTTGTTCCACAATTAAGAGGTATTGAGCTAGCAATAAGGGCTGCTAGGAAGTTTTCTTTGCAAAGAAATTTACCTCCCCCCTCCCACTAAAACACCCCTTCTCCATATAGAAGGCAAAAACAAATAGAACAGTGGACAAAGTGAACTTTACCAGATCTCCTAATTCCAAATCCTTGGAAGCGTGAGTTATCTTTCTATTTCTGGTTTCCACTCTACTTTGTTTCAACATAGCCTGCTTTGTGTTTCAAATTTACTCTGCTTTGACCTTATAATGCACGACTTTGTGGCATGGATTTCATCAATTATAAATTACTGTTTATTCAATTACTTGTTTCCGTTTTCTCTAAAAAGGTTATATTAGCCTCCCAGCTCAGCCGGAAGGGGGATGTTTCTGGAGCGGGGGGAGGAGGGACATACAATATAAATGTGTATTGCATTTTTATGTTGCCTGAACTAAGCTATAATTAAACCTATCACTTTGGGGATAAAGTGAACTCCTGGGATCTACACTCTGTCTTGCTTCATGCATGAATTATGAATGAAACAAAGCCAATAGAGTTGAAATAAAAATTGCCATCACCAAGTCTGCTTTCAGTGAGAGAGAGTCTGCTTGAGCGTGGGCTGAGTTAACTCCAAAAGGCTCAAAGCTTTTAAAGTAGATTCACTGCTAATTCAGCAAAGAATCCTGTGGCACCTTTGCCGCTTTTACAGATCCAGACTAACACGGCTGCCCCTCCGATCATTGCTAATGGTTTCTTCACTGAACTTGAGAATTAGGGGATGGGTTTATTCCATTTTACATGTAATGAATATAAATCCTTTGAAAGAATTAAAATCTTAGTGTGACATACAGCCCTGTTTTTAATAATGTGATGAACTGGACTGCCAGCGGTTCATATTCTTTTAAGATACCCAGGCTTTTGGCTGTTAGGAGGAACATCACTGTAATTCTGGGATTTCCAAATTAGTAGAAAGGCGTTTGTGTGGCACTCTGAACAAAGCCTAAAGACACCAGAGTTCACCTCATGGCTCTTTACAATGTTGGGTGAAATAATTAGGATGGGAGGGAATTCAGTGGGCAAGCCTCTGCATCAGGAGACCCACCATGGTTAGCAGTCATTCATTTACATCACACAAGCCTCAAGAGAGAGGTCAAAGATTATGGCTGTATTTCACTCCTGTGTAGGATGCTAACTGAAGGCTCACCTGCCACTTAGGTCTCACTTCAGCCCAGTCTATCGCAAGCCCTAGAATCACATTAGACTGTGACAGAGAAAGAGATGAAAGATTACACTCTCCCATTAGACATTGTTCCTTGCCCTTCAGGGTACATTCTTCAATCTGAAAACCAAGGAAAGCAGTGGATTAAACACCACTGAAGCCACCTCAAGACGAACAGGGGAGAAAGAAAGAAAGAAAGAAAGGCGGCCTGCTGGATGGTAACAATAATGGAAAGGGGCACTTCTGCGAGAACACATTCCATGGAGCAGCTTTGCACACAAAGCCCCACCACGTACTTTTGATGCTAGAGAAATTCAAGGAGAGTGAGACCCCTCGGTGAATAGGCACCAGGACAAAAGGACAGAGGGAAGGGTTTGTATGTTTCTTTGGTGCAGAATAGAAAAATGGTTCAGTTGTTGTGAAACATGTAAAGGCTCTAACAAAAACATCCTCCAGCTACAACTGGAATAGATCTGATTGGCTGAAATTTAATTTTTGCCTCAGCAGGGAGGGGAGGGAGAGGCAAGAAGAGAATTTACACAGTTTTGATCTATTAGCTTCTTTTATAGCATCATCCATCAAGGTGTTTGCCTGCACGAGAAAATGTTTCAAGGTTGATGTATACAGGGAACTCTCAAGAGCAGACTCAGGACAGAGGGAGGAAGAAATATGAAAATAATCAAGAATCAATGGTGATTTTAGTGGCACATGAGAGACTGTGCCTTTAATGGGGTTAGGCTGAACTCCCCACCAGTTGTAACAGCTTTTGGGGTAAGCTAATTATTTATGCTAAAATTTAGTACCTCACTTGTTTCCATATAGATTAAGCAATTGAGTTCCAGGAGACCTTGGATTTATTATTATTAATTATCTGTATTTGCATAGCACCTACGTGTCCTAGTCATTGACCAGGACCCCATTGTGCTAGGCGTCATACACAAAGATGTCTAGAGAGGATGCAATCACAGAATCTTATTCTCCACTTGCACCAGTTTTACAATGGTGTAACTTAAATGGAGCACTCCTGATTTATACCAATGTAAGTGAGAAGAGCATCAGGCCCAAGGTCTCTGGGGGATGGTTCCTCTCACAATGCTTCCACTCAGCAAGCTCATTCAAAAGAAGCTGGGCTTTCATCCCCCCTCTCCCATCTGATTGGCAGCTGCAGAAGTGTGAGAGGAGTGAGGCAAGGATTCATTATGGCCTCAAGAATGACAGGGTGATAGAAAGCTTTCAGGCTCCACACTTCAAATTGGAACCAGGTGAGGCAGAAGAGCCCCATTCTCACCTCCTATAAAACCTAAAGGAAGCAAACAGTAAAAAGCATCCCAGATGACCAAGTAGCAAAGGATTGAAAGTAATTTTCTTCATAAAATTCATAGGGGTGATCTCCATTTAGTAACTTCTTCCCATCACATGCTGTGTCACAGCCCCATTTACCTTTATTAATACAACATCTGTTTGACTGATAAATAAAAGACAATGGGTCATATATTGCTCTTAATTTCTCTGGTATAATCTAGATTCACACTAGTGTAACCGAGAGCAGAACCTAGACCCGTGTTCCTTCCCCAAAATGGTTACAATTTGAACATGTTGGGAATTTTCCTTCTAAATTATTTTTGATGAAAAATGCAGTTTCTGCAAAATAACAAAAATTTTTTTTTGCAAAAATTAAGATTTTGCTAAATTTTTCAAATGTCCTCCAGGAAAATCAAAACAAAATATTTTGTTTCAGGTCAGTTCAAAATACTTGGGATTGCTGATGCTGACACACAACATTTAGTTTTGAGTAGGTTCAACATTAAACTGCATTTTCCTATTGTAGTGCCTTGTCTCACAGGAGTTGTAATTTAGATGCCTGATGCCCCCATCCTCTTATGGGCCAGGCTCCCTGGCCGGACTACATGTTCTATGATGCTACACAATTGCTCCTTTGACCAAGCGGCGTGGTGCATCACGAGAGTCACATGGCCCCAGTTGTATCATAAGAGATATAGTCCAGCCATGGTAAAATGGAATGACTTGAAATGAAACATTTTGAGTCAGTTCAGCAAAGCAAAACTAAATGGTTCAGTTTGGGAACATTGAAATTTTTAATTTTGACCAAAAAGGCACTAACAAAACATTTTGCCATTTACAAAACCGAAAATGTTCATTCTGTGAAAAATTTTAGTATTTCAACTTTGTGTCCTATTTTGGAATGAAAACAAATTTCCCATGGGACAGAAATTCCAATTTTCACTCAACTCTAAACACAGCCTACGGCAGACAAGATGTTAATATACCATAGATACAAACACAGTGAAAGGAGAGGCTACAATGAGATGACCTGGTTGCTTAGGCTGGTGATGCACACTTTCTTAAGAAATACAAAGTATTGTTTTGGTTTCAGATACTATTATTTTGAACTTTGTAAGCCTCACGGTTGATGTGTATTTATTGAGGAGAAACTTGGAGGAGGAGAAGGTGGAAGCATGACAGATAGGCTCAAACAGAAAGTGTTCCTATCCAGCTAAGCCTAGTCAGCTGGATAGGAGCTTTTTAGGGCTAGCTTCAGGGGAGAAAGAGAGAAGCTGCAATTCAGGCTAGGAAACTCTGAGGATAGAAGTACTACTTCTGTTGCTTTGTGCTTTTAAACAGTTCTGCTCTTTGGCATTTAATGCTTTAAGTTGCATGAAGGGAACATGCCCAGAGAGCAAGAGCGCTTTGTGGGTGCTTTTCGGTTGTACAAGAACCCTATACCAATAAAATCCAAGGGGTTGTTTTTGCTTAAGCTGGGCCTCTAGTTGGGGTTTAGCCTAGATAACCCTTGTGTTCCTTTCTAACGCTATGTTTCTAATGCAATTCCTCTCCAGCTTCACAGTCCCCAGCCATGCTGCAGATGATTTGCAGCCCTAAATGGGTGGTTGATTTTGTGACTCTGCATGATACCCACTCTGCGACTGTCACCAAGCAGAGACTACAAAACTCAGTTCAACTATGACCCAAACTGAAATTCAAACCCAACGTCTGCAGCGGTATAAGGTTAATACAGTAACCCAATGTGATTCCCAGCCCTCAACCTTTGCCAGTCTCAGAAAGGGTTTTGAATCCTCTTTGCCCCAGTGAGATACTGATCATTCTTAGGCCTTTGCAAGTTACCCCGAGGGGGGGGGGGGGGGGGGAAGAGTTAGTGATGTAAAATGACACTAAGCTATTGCTCTAAGTCCACCAAGAATGCTCTTGTTCTTTAGCCTCTGCTGCTGTTTCCCCAGATAACCTCAGTACCAGCTTCCTCCAAGGCATGCAAGTATCCAATTAAGCCTTTTATTAGGAACACATGTCATAGCCAGGTGGGTTCAATCAGCCAGTCAAACAGCCTGGGAAACAACAGGCTGCAGAGCAGAAGGAATGATGCACCTCGGTTGTCCCACGCATCTGCTTCTTTCATTGTGAAAGTCTGTTACCAAAGACAAATGGATGGAGCAGGGACGCCCCAACCTAATCCTGTAGAGGTTATAAGACAAGCTTATTTTATACACAGTGTGCCATTTGCTTTGAGTGATGCCAGGATTGCCGAAACACAAGTAGGAGATCATGAAGGTAGGCTTGGCACTAGACTAAGGCCTAAGCAAGGCTGTCACCAGTCCTGGCCTCCTGCTGTACAAGCACTGAAAAATCCACAGGCCATCCCCATCTTCCTAAGTATAGGTCTTGGTGATACCAATTGAGTTAAATATCCCACCTGTGTTTGAAGGGGATGGGGCTCTTGGTTCCCACTCTCCTAGTCCTTTTTTTATATGCTCAGATTCTGTAATCCCCTAAGGGGTAGAGGGTAGTGGCACCAACTGCCTGATGGCTCTCTTTGGGGCTTGCCAATCCTATCCGACCTGGCCAGTGTTTGAGATTTATTGTCTCCTGATAGGCATGGGGAGGAGAGGAGAGGGGGATGGTAAATGACCCTCCTGAGAGTGACTCCCCTGAAGGCTTCCCAGAGTCTCCCTTGGGAGCAAGACAGACACCATCTGCTCTCTCCCAAAGCTGCCCAGCAACTGCTAGGAACTTCCTGCTTCCTAGCCCTTATTCCACCCTGATATGATTGACAGGGCCAGCGTTGCCAACAGATGCTCCTCCTCCTTCGTGGGTGCGGGGTTGATACACCCCATCACAGAGGCCTAGCAGTTAAGAGTTGGTTAGCATAAGACTTAGCATAAGTAAGTGACCTAGTGTTATAATCTTTAGCAATAAGAGCATTTTCATAAACAACTGAAAGGAACAAAATAATGCAGGCTTAATGGAATTTTAGGGGTGTTTTTTTTTGAGTAACATGTACCCTTGCAGCTATCTACCTTGACACACTGGAAATACGGATCAAAATACTGATGCAAATAGCAATGTCAACATTCAGAATCCCAGTTAAGGTTACCTGGATAGCCACATTTGGAGAGAGGACTGAGATCAAATTAAATATGGTCATGCATATGCTGATGTGTAAAAAAAGGGTATAAAAACCAATGCATGGATGCTGACCAGTGGTTCATCAGAATGAAGTAGTAAGCAACAGCCACCACTGTCATTACCACTTAGGGTGACGTGCTTACTGATCAATTCTGTCTTTGTTTTCATCAGTCCATGATGTTCTGAATACATCCGCTTTGTGGATTGCTCTATTCTTTATACCCATTTATTTGCTCAGTATTTTTCACTTGTGGATGAGCATGGTGCTTGATTAAAATGTTTGGTTGGATACACAGGGAGACCTAATCTCAAATTCAACCCGAATAAAATTTTCTTAAGTAGCCATTTGAGTAATGAACCTGTTACTTGTAAAAGTAGTAACTCAAATTTATCATAGACTACAAGGAGCAGGAGGAAAGACAAGGGAGGGTAGAATGCCCAATGAAGCTGGAAAACTAGAGCAAGCCTCACCCCACCCTCCTTTGCAAAGTTCTGCCCTAGGGGCATGAACTATTCAAAGCTACATTCAAACCCTCCCTTTCATCCTTGCTTGTGACAAGAGCAGCAGAGCACAGAGTCTCTGCTAAGTCCCCATCACTTTTCTCCATGAGACAGAAGTACTGTAGGTTTCATTTCTAGCTTGAGAGTGAGTTGAGCATGCTTGTCCTCTCACAAATATGGGCTGGGGGAGGTAGGAGGGAAGAGGGAAGACATTAATTTCTCTATCCTTCTTGAGTTTCCGGAAAGCTCTTGCTGGCTGGAGAAAAAGGGATTGTGATCAGATATCCAAAGCGACAACCAACAGAGTTTGATTTTCTGACCTTTTTTGCTCTCAGGATGCAATTATTATCAGTGAAAATGTAACACATGCCAACAGCAAAACATGTCTTGACTTGCTTTTCACTGTAACATCTGCTGTCAACCTTTGCTTTGCCATTTTCTTGGGAACCTTCCAAGCTGTCATTTTGAATGAAAGCAGCGGACAGGCAGGCTGAAAATTCTCTCTGTTAGGAGACATTTCCAGCCTCCATCCCATGCCATGGACCTTTGGAAAAAGCCCATCCCTCCCCGCTGCCATATGGACAGATCAAAATTAGGCCAGGTATTTAAAACAGAAAATGAACCTCCAACTGCTGCCTGGCAAGTTGGGGAGTTGTACTGTGGACATTTGCTAAATTGGAAAACAAAGCAAATTTTCTTTTGCAGATAAGTAGGATAAAAATTATTTCTGCTGCATTTTTTGTTGGGGTTGGTATAGGCAGGCAGCACACTGTCGGTAAATGAACTAACCTGCCTATGTCAGTATACAGTCACTGCTTAAGATGTATGCTTCCATTAAGCATCTCTCTCCACTATGTCCCTTCACAATGTCCTTTGTTCTGGTGTATTTCAGTGGGTTGGTTGGGATTAAAGGTATAGCCCCACTTTTCTGTCATATAATCCAGTATTGGTTCTGTCATGATAGTATCTACGCCCTTTTCACTTTCAAGAGACATGACTTCAAATCCTGACTGAATGACATTTGAAAAGGAGTCTGATGGATTCTTAAATTAGGCCCTAACAGATATTTGTGTAGATGAAGAAACAATCACAACTGACAGTCTTTGGTGTGGATGCTGACCTCATTCACTCCGGATAAAGTTAGAAGCAACTCTATTAACATCATGGAGTTCGCCCAGCAGAATTTGCCACAAATGAGATCAGAATCAGGTCTTTGATGGTTCCCCCCCCAACAGAGGCCTGGGATTGGAAGAGCTGGGTGACACAGTCAGGAGTCAGGGACATAGTGCATTAGCAGAGCCATTCAGGAACGCTTCTATGGCATTCACTCAGCCTGGGTGAAATTCATCCCGAGTAAAGATGGGGTTTATGAAGAGCAGCTACACAGGGGATTTGACCTTTTCATCCTGTGAGCAGGGCTCAGGGGAGCTCCACAGCTGCTATTACAGCCCACTGGTTTGCACGGAACATTTTTTTTTTCATAATAAGGTCAAATTTAATGAGGGGGGATGTTTTCTGGGATGAATCAACCTTCCCTCCGGGGGAGCACACAGCAATGTTACTGTGCCTCAGTGCTCCTGAGGAATAATTATCTCTGGAGGATTGGACACGTGGTCACGTCTTATTTGTTAACAAGATATCAATTTCATAACACTGAAGCTGAAACAGATAATTTTAAAGCTGCTGAACAAAACCCACAAACACAGGAGAGGAGGCTTTGCATCCCTCACCCCACTGCTTTGAGGTACTGAGCATTCAATTTCTCATAGATGCCTGACAGACAAGGAGGGAACGAGGTCAGAGCCTTTGCTGCATCTCCCTGTTCTTCGGGAGACATGATCAATAATACAAAAAAAAAAATATTTACTGTCTGTCTGCAGCACTGAGGCCTGCAAAGCATTCTGGGAGGGACAGCAGCCTATAATAAAATCTGCCTGAAAATGAGATAAAGAGAATAGCAAAACTATTGGCAAGGATCAAAGAGTTTGGTCCTCAGAGACTAAACAGGGAAAGGACTAGCAGTAGTTGGCTATTTTCAGGCAGGGCCTGATTGAAATAATGAAAAGCCCTTTAAGGTTTCCTTTCTGCTCTGTCTGCAAGGGAAATCTGTCTAATGTCCAGTAAGATTATATGAGCACTTAAGGGAGATATAGGCCTGGCGCTTTAACATTCCACCTTTACTACAGGAAAGGTATGTCCCTTTTACAGAAACTCACCATATACATCAGGAAATCCCGAGCAGGAACTGTAGGGACTTCTGTACACACGCGTGCTTGAGCTTATATCCCAGTGTCAGGGCCCAGGATGCACAAAAGTAGGATAGGAATCTTCTATGGTTTACATCCCGAGGAGGGAATGGGGGAAACAACTTATAAATATTTGCCCCAAACCCATTAATTTCTTGCCCAACCTCAATCAATTTCCTCTCTCCATCTCGCAAGCTGAGAACACTCACTCTGAACCCATGCTGCCTTACGCATTTACAAATCACTACATGAACTTGCAGTGCCTGTAAAAAAAAGTTAAGAAGTATCAGTATACCCAGCCCAGAGGCAGGGGTTGTAACCCTGCCTGCTGTGTTTTGTTGCAGCAATCTATCTTGGGGCCTCATGCCTAAGTTATCAGGATCCTATAAAACCAGAGCCAATCCTAAGCATAACATAGGTCCAGGTCCTGCCATTTGTTGGCTGAGCCCTTCCCCTTAAGTCTGCCCACTGGGAGGACTTTGATGTTTCTTTAGTCAGCCAGAGGGAATGCTATTAAGTGAGGTATGACACTTCTACTCTCTCAAGGGTTCAACATTCAGCCTGCAGAGCACACCTATCTTTGGTTAGCTTGGAAAACAATAAACTAAGAAACAAAGCTTTGGTTTTCTTTATGGCAGTGCTGGGAACTACCATGAGAACACTGGGCAGTAAAACATCCACGAGTAACATTCAGACTAACAGTCCTTCATAAAAGGGCCATATTCCCTTGAAGTATGCACTGTGTTCCAGCACGAATGCAGTAACATTTCTCACATCCTCCTTTCTCATGCATACAAGCCAATGTCAGGTGCAGTCAAACCTGTCATTTGAAGCCCCCCCAATGGGTTAAAGCAGAGTTCCCAGCTGGAGTAGAACCCGTATGTATTTAAAGCCACTAAACTAAAAAAGCAAAGCAGATTAAAAAGATGTGATGCAACTACAAAATGCGTGAGCACCAGTGGAAATAAAGACGATAATGGACCTTTTGTTTCAATTAATTTCACATGCAAATGAGAAACAATTAATTAATAGGGAACATTAAGGACAACACATTCCTGCAGTATATTTTAAAAATGCCTGTGAAAGACTCCAATGAGGCAATGTTTGATGGAAACTTAATACAAATCATTGGTGTCAGCAGGAATAAAACGTGCCGCTTTCTGGATCTATCAAAAGTTGTTTTGTTTTCTGAAGGAGGATATGATCTTCAAAGGGAAACACAGATCTCCCCTCCCCAAATCCTTTCTGTCAGCTCACACACGCACACACACACATACCCCTCAAATATCACAAGCGACTATTGGAAATACAAAAAGCTAGGTCTCTTTCCTTACCAAAATGTGTTTCCCTTCCCCAGTCATTGATTTGTTATTGTAGAGGTACGTGGCTTGTTATGGTAAGTGCTAGGCTGCTGGTGTTGATTTCTATTTTTAAAAAAATGTCTTGTAGATATTTAAGAGAGAACACGGAGTTAAAAAACAACCATTCCCTTTGTGCTACCTACTAACATTCTACTTGGATGGTTTTACTCTTTGTTGGAGACCAGAAGTACTCACCGCTACCAGAATTTGGACCGAGCTGTGCATGACCTCAATGTACTGATACTCTAGAGCACAACCGATCACAGAGATGTAAGAATGGCTGTCCAATCCCTTTATGCCAGCCATGGACGCCTCCTTCCTTATGCAGCCAGGGCCATTTTCACTCCACCATGACTGATGCTGGGAGATATTAAAGGTCAAAAGTTCGCTGTCCTGGGGAGAAAAAAAAGATGCAAAAAAATCTTCATTTACAGAGGAATTAACTCATTAGTCCCATTTAGGGGGGGAAGACTTGCAAAAATGCTTAGTGTTGCCTTAAAAATTGGCCATTAAAAAAAACCTGACCATTAAAGTCAATGGGAGCCTTCCGAGGCGAGCGCTGACAGCTTCTGAAAAAAACTCACCTTCAGTGAGCGCTAAGAGGATCAAAAGGTGTTTAGAAGCATTTTTCAAACAAGCTGATAAATCAGTAAGAACTGGACTAAGGCCTGCCAATGGGACCCAATGCTGCAACATTGTGCCAATCAGTCCCACCTTATCATGGTGATGTCTAGATGCAGTCATGAGCGTGAGGTAGCTTCAACACACCATATTGCAAGGCCACAACAGAAAGACACTTTATAGGCACCTAGACTAGTTTGGGGACTCAAGACCATGTGGCTAGTGGTGCCTGGAGGAGAAAAGAGCTGTCAAGAAATTTGGAATACCTGCAAATATCAGGATAGAGGCAACACACTAAATTTGCAAGTTATCTTAGATTCATATAAATATAATATGTCAAAACATGATGGGTTCTTGGAGTAGGTTATAAACTTTCAGAGCAAGGCATCCTGGAGATTTTTTTCATACTTAATATACCACTGCACTTTTTATTCTCATCTCTCTAATTATACTTCATTATTGACTATTACAGATGTGGTTGCATTAGGAACAAGAACATTCTCAACACATTTTCTCAACACAGAGCTGGTGCACCTTCATTGCACCTGGACCAGAATGAGCTCTCTTAAAAGTTCCATCAACATTAGGAAATTGATCCATTGTTAAATATTATTGTCAACAACAAGTCCCAAGAACACTTTCTGGAATGGCGCTGGAAGTGGTTCATCTTGTCTGCAGTGGTTTACACGAATACCAAATTATGGTGACTTTGTCTACTGCATACAACATCTTTACTTTGCTAAGAACTCTGACAGTAGTCAGAGACAGCAGCCATTTTGTTCCCAGAGTTGCTGCAGCTTGTCATGGACACACAAGGACACACTCCTCTATTATGGAGACAGACTCCACGTTTGTTCTTTCTTGCTGCTTTCCTTTAAACTACAATATGTTGCTGATATGGAGGTAAATGGTTGCACAGGGAGATTAGGGAGGCTATAAAATTTTTAAAAACTCAGTAATAATGGGGGATTTCAACTGCCCCCATATTGATTGGGTACATGTCACTTCAGGACGGGATGCAGAGATAAAGTTTCCTGACACCTTAAATGACTGCTTCTTGGAGCAGCTAGTCCTGGAACCCACAAGAGGAGAGGCAATTCTTGATTTAGTCCTAAGTGGAGCACAGGATCTGATCCAAGAGGTGAATATAGCTGGACCACTTGATAATAGTGACCATAATAAAATTAAATTTAACATCCCTGTTGTAAGGAAAACATGATAGAGGCTCAACACTATAGCACTTAATTTCAAAAACGGGGACTACACAAAAATGACGAAGTTAGTTAAACAGAAATTAAAGGTACAGCGCCAAAAGTGAAATCCCTTCAAGATGCATGGAAACTTTTTAAAGACACCATAATAGAGGCTCAACTTAAATGTATACCACAAATTAAAACAACATAGTAAGAGAACTAAAAAAATGCCACCATGCCTAAACAACAAAGTAAAAGAAGCAGTGAGAGACAAAAAGGTATCCTTTAAAACATGGAAGTTAAATCCTAGTGAGGAAAATAGAAAGGCGAATAAACTCTGTAAAACGAAGTATAAAAATATAATTAGGAAGGCCAAAAAAGAATTTGAAGAACAGCTAGCAAAAGACTCAAAAAGTAATAGCAAAAACTTTCTTAAAGTACATCAGAAGCAGGAAGCCTGTGAAACAATCAATGAGGCCACTGGACAATTGAGATGCAAAAGGAGCACTCAAGGATGATAAGGCCATTGCGGAGAAACGAAATAAATTCTTTGCATCGGTCTTCACAGCTGAGGATGTGAGGGAGATTCTCAAACCTGAGCCATTGAAACTATAGTAAAGAACAAAATTGTCAGACACATAGGATGAACAGAATTTGTTGGGGAAGAGTCCACATGGTTTTTGTAAAGGGAAATGTCTCACCAATCTACTAGAATTCTTTGCGGGGGTCAACAAGCATATGGACAAGGGGGATCCAGTGGATATAGTGTACTTAGATTTTCAGAAAGCCTTTGACAAGGTCCCTCACCAAAGGCTCTTAAGAAAGTAAGCTGTCATGAGATAAGAGGGAAGGTCCACCTGTGGATTGGTACCTGGTTAAAAGATAGGAAACAAAAGGATAGGAATAAATGGTCAGTTTTCAGAATGGAGAAGGGTAAATATGGTGTCCCCCAGGGGTCTGTACTGGGGCCAGTCCTATTCAACATATTCATAAATGATCTGGAAAAAGGGGTAAACAGTGAGGTGGCAAAATTTACAAGTGAGACAAAACTACTCAAGATAGTTAAGTCCCAAGCAGACTGCGAGGAGCTACAAAAGGATCCCTTAAAACTGTGTGAGTGGGCAACAAACTGGATGATGAAATTCTACGTTGATAAATGCAAAGTAATGCACATTGGAATACATAATCCCAGTTATACATATAAATGATGGGGTCTAAATTAGCAGTTACCACTCAAGAAAGAGATCTTGGAGTCATTGTGGATAGTTCTCTGAAAACATCCACTCAATGTGCAGCGGCCATCAAAAAAGCAAATAGAATGTTATGAATCATTAAGAAGGGGATAGATAATAAGACAGAAAATATCATATTGTCTCAATAAATCCATGGTACGCCCACATCTTGAATACTGCGTGCAGATATGCTTGCCCCATCTCAAAAAAGATATATGGGAATTGGAAAAGGTTCAGAAAAGGGCAACAAAAATTATTAGGGGTATGGAACGGCTTCCATATGAGGAGAGATTAATAAGATTGGGACTTTTCTGCTTGGAAAAAGAGACGACTAAGGGGGGATTTGATAGAGGTCTATAAAATCATGACTGGTGTGGAGAAAGTAAATAAGGAAGTGTTATTTACTCCTTATATAACACAAGAACTAGGGATCACCAAATGAAATTAATAAGCAACAGGTTTAAAACAGACAAAAAAGGAAGTATTTTTTCACACAACACACAGTCCACCTGTGGAACTCCTTGCCAGAGGATTTTGTGAAGATCAAGACTATAACAGGGTTCAAAAAAGAACTAGATAAGCTCATGGAGGATAGGTCCATCAATGGCTATGAGCCAGGTTGGTGTTCCTAGCCTCTATTTGCCAGAAGCTGGGAATGGGCAACAGAGCATTGGTCACTTGATGATTACCTGTTCTGTTAATTCCCTCTGGGGCACCTGGCATTGGCCGCTGTCGAAAGACAGGATACTGGGCTAGATCGATCTTTGGTCTGACCCAGTATAGCCATTCTTTTGTTCTTTGTGTGTGAAAAAAATAGATCATCCACACTAGCAATTAAACTATTTCCAACGTTGGTTCAAGGGAAAAGTTCCTGACAATGGTTTACACCAAGAGGTCAATTTCATAGCATGGCATGGGATTTAGATTTGTAAACTGGGTAAATTTGCCATAGAAGCCACAGAAGGAGAATAAATATGGAGCACTGAGTCTACTCACAGAATCATGTCAGAACATATCCACCTGGCAAGAGTAGAATTAGGATCTACAGCTGAAGTAATAATGAAAAACATTTTTGAACACACACTTTAATTTCCTCTTTGCCTTCAACTGTAAATGTATCTAATAAATTCCCCTCCCAGCTCCATCTGTCAATTTCCACCTCAGCATTCAGATTTATTGCACTTCTGGGTCTTCTATTGACCTCAGTCACTATCAACCTCTTGGGTCAAATTACTCTGACAAACTGACCTCCACTGTGATCAATAGCTTAGTAATTAACACTCGCCCAAGAACTCCACATCATCTCTGCCTCCCAAGCTACCTTTTACTTTGCTTCCCGCAGCTTCGCTGGTTCAGTGCAGTTCTGAGTGTCACGCGGTGAAACGCAGCACGGGGAGTTCAAGGGTTCGACAGGCAAAGAGGAGGTGGCACTTCCAACAATAACAAATCCCCCTTCCTTTGGGAAAAAGGATACCTGAGTAACCTGGAATCACAGCTGCAACCCCCGGGGTATTGTTTTGGGGCTTCTAGCTTAAATTTCCCTGCAATTGATGAAAGACAAACTTAGCATTGTTGGGAGAGCAGGGGATGAAAAGATAATGGTAGCAATACTTTATGGGGAAGTGCTAAGTGCCCAGTGCCACTGGGACCCCAACAGACCTTCCATGTCACTTTGATGTAGACTCAACAATACCTTTTGGTTCTAGCAGCCGATAGGAGAGGGGTGGAAGGATTTATATGTGCCTGTCCTAGAATCTAAAGACCTCTTCACTATAGGAATAAACACAGAATTTACAGTGTAAGTCCAACAATAAATACAGGGCTTCTTGTACTTTCCTCTAAAGCATTTGGGACTGGCTGCTGGGCCATTGGTCCTAGACTGAGACAGGCGATGGGGTAGGGGGAAATAGCAAAAATCAGAGTCTGGATCCAGGCGCATCCCAAGTAGCAAAGTGGGCTTGCAAGTGGAGCTGATCTGAATTCTGCTAATGTTTGAACAAGGACAGATTTTGTTAGGCTACCTGACATAGACTTTAATTTTCCTAAGCCGAAGCTCATGTATAGCATTAATTCCTAGTTCCCAAGTCCTGAGAAGCCAACCACCCCATTAGGAATCCTATGTAGACTAGCCTGCAAGCCCCCAACAAGCTCGCACTCAATAACAGCTCCAAAACTTTTTACTAAGTGTTCTGGGAAGCACATCTTGGGAGACATGAACAATGAAGTCAGAAAAAGACAGCTGCTAAGTTCCTGACATGAGCACTGCAAAAGACGGGATGTGCTTTGCAGGGGACGGAGGAAGGTGCGAAGCTGTGGTGTGCTACCCACACTGAAGCAGCCCCAATATTAAAAGAAAGAAAACAGAGAAAACTCCATTAACAGTAGAGCTTACACAGGATCCTCTGCATTTTGGAAGGGGTGGGGGGTGGGGAAATAATCAGATTGGCAGCTGTGGGGTAACAAAGCTAACGTAAGGTGCTGGGTGCCACAGGTTCTGTGCTGAGGGACATCTGCGGAGAAGCATCTAGTAACCAATTTCCCTCCCCTGCAGCCTCTGGAAGCTGCCGGATTTTGGTGGGAGAGTCGCTGGCCTGCTCTCTCCAACGGGAGTGTTGTTCCCCCACAGATTGCATGCATATGTTCTCCCCCTCCTTAGAGTTATGCAGTTTTCCTCAAGCTTGCTGCTCCCCGACACTCACCTCCTATCTTATACAGTCCCCGGGACACATGATTATGTCCCGTAAAAAGTTCCCCCTTCAGAGAGAGCCAGCCAGCCTGCCCAAGCCGCTGCTGGACTTCCCCTCAACCCTCTTCTTCCCCGACCCCAAGCTAGTGGGCAGATCCGCCAGCTGGAAAAAAGGCAAAACCATACTCCAGACAAGGACTCAGCTCCAGCTCCTTTGCTCAGGGCTTGCCTTTATTGCCACAGATACAAAGTGATTCAAACAGCCTCACTGCCCCACAGGGCCTTGTCTCCAGGGCGTCACTCTCTCCCCATTCCCCAGCTGAGTCTGCCCCCAGGGGTCCCTGTCAGCCTTTTGCCTGACTAATGTGAAGAGCCCCCTCCAGCTGCGTCCCTGTGCTCGGATTCCACAGAGGGTAGACTGCCTCGAGAGAGCTGGCAAGAGAAAAAACAATGGGACAGCTTTCCTCCCCTTTGGAAATCCTCACAGAGTCGGCTCTTGCTTCCCTCTGCTGCAGAAGATGGACTTTTAGTCACTAGACATCAGCAAGCCTCATTTTGAACTGAGCCTAGATAAGCGGCAGAACAGATGTCAGATATGGCAAGGAATTAGGCAGGTAGAAGAATGCTAAATACAAAGTCAAAGTGCTCGGTGCTATGGCACACAAATAGTCTCCGCTGCAATCACAAGCAGAGTTTATGCTATCAGAAAGCAGAAACGACAGTGACGAAGTTGAGTGGTTCCTAGAGAGACAACTCCTCCCCCCATCCCACCCCCCCCCGTTTTTAAAGAGTTTCTTGGGAAAACATGGGCACACTTGCACATTCGAGTGAAGCAGGCAGTCACTCGCACGCACAAATGATCAGCCTTATGACCATTATGCTTACACATACTGTGATTGAGAGTGGCCTTGTGTAAGCAGATGCGAGTGACGTTTTGCACACATCATTCTGAAAAGGTGATGAGACATTTTGCCACCAGTGTTTTGGGGTAAGGGACAGGAATGGAGGTGTTGTTTTCTCAGCACACTGAGATCAATGCCATTTTTTACTGGTGCCCCTGGTACCTGCGGTGACCAAGCATAGTAAAAAGGCATTTAAGGCTAACATTTTATTGACCTCTGTTTGCTAAGAAGAATCCCTGGACTCCTACTGCAGTCTGCTAACATTTTGTTTTCCTTATTGCAACACTAAAAAACCAACGGGGCATTTAATTAGCATTATATGAAAATCACAGAAGCAGCTCATTAAAAACAGGGCAAAAGAACAGGAATCAGGAAATAACTTCAGAAACAGAGACAAAAGTATTCCAGAAAGCAGGTGCATTTCAAGAAAAATTGCAAAAGTAAAGGTAACTAGAAGTGGGAGATGTGTTGGGAAATACTTATCAGTTCCCAGTTATTTCAGTGAGGAACAGAGATCGGTGTATCTCTACACTCTCTCCATTTCTTGACAGGTGGCTATTTAAAGGGTTACTGCTACCTCCTTAGCCTTCAATCTGAAAAGAAATATGAGAGAAGTGGTGATACAAGCGCCCTCTCGAGAGCCCGCTGAAGGCCAGCCAGGCTCACATTTCAATTTAAACTGTCACTGGACCTTGTTGCTGTCTATTTGCAATTCTCCAGCACAGTGGTGGTGCTGTGGGGAGAGAAAAAACCCTAAAAATCTAATACAGTATGAGTTTTTCCTATTACATCTCCTATGCCTTTATATTAG
Organism: Eretmochelys imbricata; assembly: GCF_965152235.1. Lineage (NCBI taxonomy): Eukaryota > Metazoa > Chordata > Testudines > Cheloniidae > Eretmochelys > Eretmochelys imbricata. The sequence continues at coordinate 6,552,290 of NC_135584.1, read as the reverse complement.
AGGCAATCCCCCACACCTAGCACCCACAGAATCAGCTTTGGAAAAGTAAAGATCATCAGAGACCACTATGTTTCTTTGTTCACCAGCTGCCTTCTGAACCCCGCTCCCCCTTTCATTAAAAAGCAGCAGTAATGGCTCTCAAAGCAAGTTCAGCCCAGCCACACAAGCCCTCAGAGTTTGATGGCTGAATAATGTTGCCTCTTTTAAGTTGGAAAGATGTATCATCAAAAAGGGGAACAATAATTCTTATCTCCTAGCAGTGCCTGCATCTCACTGAGGCAGCAAGGGAATTACTTTTATCATTGCTTAGACTCATGTTGTCTGTTCACAATGCTGTAGTAATTAAAGGCCAAGTAATGGATTTCTATTCTCTGAATTGAGGAGGAGGAGTGGGGGAGTAATTATTATCAACAGTGCGTTTCCTCTCACCTCCAGCTGATAACATTTGCTCAGGACCAGAGCTATCCCAGAGCAGCTCTACCTATTCTCTTCTTGAATGCAAATAACTTCCATGATGTCTAACCCAAATTATGCCCCTATAAATCAGGTGATCAGAACAGTGTTGGTAGAGAGTTAAGGCCGAAGGTCAGGCCTGGGTGGGAAAATTTAAAAATCACCGTACCACGACGAACAGTTTCCAGATGAAAAGAATGAACAGAGGCAGGTTTAAAGGTAAAGCCCAGACACTAACTGCCTCTCAAACATGTTTCAGTGTCCTGAGCATATGATGAATAATCAATGTGGCAGCTGAATAGACAGAGACATGTACATTTTAGCAGCCGGATTGTAATTATTAATTTAGATTGGCATTTCCCACGAACCTAAACAGTGTGCTTGTGTAAATGAGCTGTGTCTTCATGCCCAGCAAGTGGATCTAGAAGTTTATTGTGATATTTGGATCTGTAGCCAAGATACCATGGTGATGCAAGTATTATAACTCGCGAGCTAGATTGATGCCTAGGCAGAAAGAAGAGGGAGAATGTGGAAAGTCAGGAGGAAGAGAAGCAGCAGTTTGGAAGTGGAATCTCAGGAGTCCCACCAATTGCAGTGATATAGAGCAGCTGTACAAAGCACTCAGAGAAACAGTATGTCACCATGATACTGCAAGCATGCTCTGAACAGCGAGCAGAGACAGCCAGGAGCCTGCACCAAACCTGCAAGGAAGCACATCAACGTCACATTGCTGAAGATGAAAAGCAACATTTCAGTTCCAGGTCTTCCATGTTTCTTGTCTGACCAAAGCATGGTCATAAAAAAAAACTGGCACAGCTGGACCTGCTTTACAAAGACCTTTCAAAAGATCATTGCAAGGTAGCAGGAAATGCTTTATTAGACCTTTGTCTGCCAATCCATTTGTCTGCTGTCCGCCTAATGAAGTTCTGGCGGACAATATTTCATTCCTTTTATTCTACGAAGAAAAGATATCAAAATATGAAAAATGACAAGGAGTAAAAAAGAATAATCACAATTGTCAAACTGATTTTCTGGTTCAAGGAATAAGGAACAAATGTAAAATACTCAGGAGAGAATTTTCCTTTTGGACAAAAATAACTCATCTTGATTTGGTGTCAGATGAGTGTAGGAAAAAAGGAAATGAAGAGGGTTCAGTTTAACTCCAGATGCAACATCTGGGTCTAGATATTTGGAACTGCCTGTATGCTTTTGCACACACAGTTACTGCAATCATGCACCCATTCACTAATCACATGCCCAAATGACTTGTTAAATGCATGTTTATTGCAACTGCACATGCAAAATGGGTAAAAAATATGCATGGATTTTTGCATGTGCAATTATGCCTATGGTTTTGGAAATCTGGGCTTAAATGGCTCAGGGATATTAGCAGCACTTTTGCTACAATTTATAGCCACCGATCTTTTCTCTCTTTAATGTTTTGAACCTTCGTAGATAAAGTATCAAAAAGAGAACCTCAGAAGGTTTGGAGGTTGCATGTGGGCTAACATTAGACATTTCCGATGCTTCTCATTTTTTCAGGTGGCTTGCAGAATTTAACTGGAGACATTGTGAGACTGGCTGTTCTGATGATATTTTAGCATTTTCTTGGTCAACACTAGGATGTAAGGGCTACTCTAGAAATATGCTCCGTGAAAGGAGACTAAAAGACAAAGGGAGAAGGAAGGAAGGAAAGAGACAGGGTCTTGTTTTGAGCTGAGGAGACACGGGTGTCAAAACACTTACCAGAGACTGTGGTTTCGTCTACTCTGTGAGCTAGACATGTGGTTCTCGGCTCCCACAGACACACTCACTAGCATGCATTTGAGCTAGCATGCTAACAATACTAGCATGGGCTGGCTGCACCGAGAACAAACATGGCCTAAGCCCATGGGTACACGCTCAGGGAGGCTCGCCGGTGCCATCACTTCCGCTGCTTGAGCTAGTGCAAGTACGTCTGTGCAAGAGAATCACGCTCATAGTGTAGATGCAGCCCCAGAGGGAGACGACCTTCCCCCATAATTCACAGAAACAAACAGGCGCCTACAAACTTGCTGGTGTTCTACAAATAATGTTCAACGGTGGGGACTGCAGAACATTTAACGGTACAAATAACGATGTTCTATAAATAATGCACAACAGCTGGGTACTTTCTCTTCTCTGTTTCTCTGCCCCTCTCAACCACCCTCCGCTCTCGCCGCACCTTCCCAAAATCAAATCTATTCACCAGACCACATAAAGAATATACAACAATGACTTTCTCCGCCACAAAGACATGTAGCAGTTTCCTTGTTGCTCATATTTTCACCTCTCCAGGCATATATTAAACTTGCTAAAGCAGAACCAATCAAGGTTCTTTTCCTCCTTGTCTCCCCACCGGAGTCATCACCTGTCTGAACTGTACAGGGCTGTCATTACCAGCTGCCATTTTAACAAACTCCACTCTTTCTAGCTCGCTGCCCTTGCTGCATTTTGTCATTATAAATTAACCAGCTGCTGACACAGCTATATCAGCCAGGCATCTGACAATACATCATTGCCAGAAATGAAAAGGAGAAGCACTGGGGTGGTCAGAAATGCTACATGGCTTCCACACCCTGCCCCATATATCTTATAGGGCTCACCTGGAAAGACAGCCGTAGGGACAGGAATCCCCCCTCAGGTACACGCATGCAGGGATACCTGCCCTACTGTGGTATCACCATACAGTGTTCCTCAGCAAATGGCTGATACTTCAGTGCTCTTGCCATCTTCCAGAGGTGGTTCATCCAATGAGCTCACAGTGCTGGGTGCTCTCCTGAATACAGACAGTTCTTATGGGGACTGAGCTGAAGCCCATTCAAGTCAATAGGAGCCTTTCCACAGACTTCAGTGAGCTTTGGGTCAGGCCTGTGGAGGTGCAGGAGGATGTGGTGTTTCCCATATAGGCCAGGATAGAAACCTGTCCACATGCAGAGTTGCATCAGTTTAGATGTGACTTTGAACCGACTTAGTCAAACTGGTGCAAAAAGGCTTTGTGGACACTTTGATTTCAGTTTAAACTTAGGTCGATTAACCTTGCCTACATACAAACCTATATCAATTTAGTTAGATCAGTGTAAAGTCCTGCATGGACACACTGATTTCAGTTTTAGAGTGGTTTCAGAGTAACAGCCGTGTTAGTCTGTATTCGCAAAAAGAAATGGAGTACTTGTGGCACCTTAGAGACTAACCAATTTATTTGAGCATGAGCTTTCGTGAGCTACAGCTCACGGTTTATTTGAGTTTAACTTAAACCTGTTCACAATCAATTAACAGTAAGCTTAAAAGCAAAACAAAACAAAGCCACCCTAACAACGCAAAGGGATAGAATAGCATCCTCACAGGGATTTGCACTCGTTCAACTAAATAGTTTCATAGTCACATACCGTTAAAGTTTATCTGTGTAGTTAAGCCCTTCGGAACAGGTTTCAGCTATACTGAAATAAGGGAGTCCATCCAGGGGTTTGCACCAGTTTAAACTTTGGGTTTGTCTACAATGGAGCTGCAAGATGTAATTTCCAGCTTGAGTAGACATACGTGTACCAGCTCTGATCAAACTAGATTGCTAAAAGCGGAAGTGTAGCTATGGCAGCACAAGCTGCGGGCGGGGCTAGCCACCCCAACTATAATCCCATTTGAGACCCAAGGTACATAGGTGGCTAGACCCTTGTACTGCTGCAGCTACATGCCTATTTTTAGTGTGCTAGGCCAATCAGAGCTAGTGTGGGTCTGTCTCTTGAGCTGGAAACTACACCTCCAGCTCCAGTGTAGACATACCCTAAACTAGTGCAAAATGTGTGTGTAGACAACTGCTAGGTGCACTTATCCATCTTGTTCACACAGGATAGTAGAGTCCCCATTTAGTGAGGTCTCTGGAGAGAAAGAGATTCTGGGACAATGCATCTTTAAAGTCTCCTCCTTTAAACCACGAAGCACACCCAAAATTCTACTGAAATCCCAGAATTCATTTCCACAAGCATCCCGTCGACAAGATCTCTCATTTGTTTGTTTATAGACATAGTTTGCCATTCTTGGGATGCAAGCAGTTTCTCAAAATTAAAAAAAAAAAAAAAAAGAGCAAAATGGCATTTTTTCAAACAAAAACAATTTATGAAAAAAATCAGAGCTCAGCTGTAAATTATTGTGCTCTTTGGTGAAATCAGCAACATTTTTTATTTTTGCCAGTTGCCACATCCTCCCCGGTGGCAACTCTGTTACAGCTCCAAGGGAGAATCCACCAGGAGACAATCGGTGTTATGCAATGCAGCCCAAATCTATAAACTCTTATTCACACAAACAGGCCCCCACTTATCTGAGTAGTCCCATTGGCTAAATAAAGATTGGCAGCAGTAGAAACAGAATCAGATAAAGTTGCAAGCTTTGCTAAAGTGTCCCGTGAGACAAAGATAGTGGGTTAAAGCTCATTGACAGGTGGCAGAATGGCGTTCGTATTATCCTGTTTGTATTGCAGAATCTTTTTCCCAAAACGGTAAAACTCAGATAACGTAAAACAGGTCAAGGGTAGCAAAAGTACATCTGAGAGGCTACTAGAAAACACGAGAGTCAGTCAGTGAACCATCAAAGGGAGAGTTTGATCTGAGTTTTACTGTTTCTAGAAAGGTGCTTTTAGACTGTTACTAACCAAAACTGGATCCTTTTATCTAACTGATTGCAGCCAGTGTTGAAGTTATACTTTGGACCAATGGTAATCACTGGTCCAGGCGAGAGCTCCCTCTCAATGAGTTTCTATGGCTACTTCAGAAAATAGAGATTAGTTGGGGAATTAGGAAATGAAAGTTTCTCCTATCTGCAACGGGCTTTTTGTGACCACTCACTACGTTAACATAAACCCGATGAAACGTAGAGCAGTTCCACTTAATGTCTGTAATTTAGACACATGACCTGAGAATTCAGGTCAAATGTAAAGTGTTGTAAAGTGAACCAAGCTCCTCTAACCACTTTGAGCTAATTAAGCTACAGCAATATTCATTAGAAATTCACTGCTTACAGCCCAGACTCGGGTTAGGAGCTGGCTCCAATTGCCAGTATTTCTGACTCTGTCCTTATGCAGCAGACAATAATATTTAGCATCTTTCATCTTCAAAGAACTTTGCAAATATTCACTAATTTAATCCCCACAACATCCCTGCAGTGGGCACCTATTATTATTTCTATTTTTAGATGGAGAACCTGAGGCAGGGAAGTGCCTAGCTTTTGATAAGCAGTCACCTATGTTGCCACATGTATGGAGGTACCACAATGGATCTACCTGGCTTCCTTCAGCTTTACTCTTCATATAGGACACAGAAGGGGTTTTACTGAACTCTCTAGAGAGATGTAATTGGGAACATGGTGTCCCTGTTCCTAAACTGTCTGAAGGCCATTAGCAGGGCTAAGGGTAGAATAAAAAGAGAGAAACCCCGCTGAGCGAGTTATTGCAAGGAGTTTGGTTTAACCCAGCTCAACATCAACTGGGCTAAAGTCCCTAAATGTATTCCTTCCCTAGAGCAAACTCAGAAATGCAAACAGTACAGGGCAGTGCTAATGATTCCCCAGAACTCCCTGCTTTGGAGTCTGATCAGAATAAACCCCTATTTCTCTCCCCTCAGAGCAATGTGCCCTTCTTCTAAAAAGTGTTATGAACCCTCAACAGGCTCAGCTGCAACCTAATTAGCTCACAGCCTCCCAGAGTTGCCTCTGAACTCAGGCTAGGAATTAACCCCCTCTCATGCAATGGTCCTCCCTGCACCTTTCCCCAAGGTTTCTTTCCCACCTTCAGTTTGAAATATTATTTGATTCCATTGTGTGCAGGGACTGCTGATGGCGGCGGGGGGGAATCAAACCACCATTGACACTTCTGCTAGGGGACTCCAAGAAATTGGACCTTGTTTTTATTATTTATTATGTGCTTTATACAAAATAGTAACAATGCTTGCAACATGTGTCTCTCCCCCAGAGAGCCCCTAAGCATCAGGCTGCATTAGTCTATGCAAGAAGACAGCACACTTCCCCTTTTTCCTCTTCAATTTTAATCATCAAGAGGGCAGGCAGCATTTTCTTGTGGGAAGTCCCCTCTCCCACACTGTGTTCCCCAGCAGGTTCCCTTCCATGTCCTTTGGTGCACAGGCTGTTCTCCAATCAGCCAGGCTCACATTCCTACTCACCTTTGAGAGTCCTCCCACCTCCAAGTAAAAGCAGATGATGAAGATGTTCCAGGTGACCCAAATTGCAGTCCAGATGGCATACTAGAAAGGAAAAGGCAGGGGGGAAGAGAATTAATGAACATGGGAGTGCTCTGGGAAGCTAGCATGCTTTGCATGTGATACGGCTGGAGACAGTCAATGCCCCAAATCGCTTTCTGCTCTTCTGGCATTTGACTAGATTTCAATGAAGCTATAGGTCTCTGGTGGTTATGGATGTTCTTATCTGGTTCCCAGAAGCAGGGTTCATAGGCTGCATCTGTCCTGCTCTGCAGCATGGCATGTTAATGCAACATCGCCCCCCTATTCCCAGTGAAGGCTCCCTCAGCTGGGATCAATCTATGCATCTCATTGGTGGCAGTGGAGCTGTGCTGATAAACACCAGCTGAGGATCTGGCCCTGAGTTTTCAGCTGGCTAAGCTAGGTTTGTCAGACCCAATAATATTTTAACATCAGGCCCCTGCTGGCTCCGGCTCCGGCTCCCCTTGTAGGGCAGGGGTGTTCAGTACTCACATAGCAAGTGGTGGGATGGGTTAAGGTGTCTCACGCTTCTCTTACAGCAGCCTACTAAGGAGAAATTACAGACTTTGGAGCAAGTCAGATTCATCTCTCCTCAGCTTGAAGATAGCGGCTGCTATTCAGGGGCTTGCAGTGTGAGGCCTTTGAGGGCAGAATAAGGCAAAAAGTTGGGAGGAATGGATGGCTCCTCAGGGCTCCAGCTGAGATCCAGATGATGTCTCAATTTCAAAACACCACCAGACAAATAACCTGGGCACTTTTTTAGACCAAAGAGCAAGTGCCATGGGCCTCATTTCTAATTCCCGTGACCTGCTCCTCTGAAGGGTGTAGTTGTTATGGAGATGAGTGACACAAACACGCTTAGAAATACATAAATGAAAGAAACAAACTCTGCCAGCCAGCCAGCAGCCTGTGCGTCCCTTCGCTTGGGCACCAGATCAGCAATTAGAGCAGTGGTTCTCAGACTTTTGTACTGATGACCTCTTTCACACAGCAAGCCTGAGTGTGACCCCCCCCGCCTCCTTATACATGAAAAACACTTTTTTATATATTTAACACCATTATAAATGCTGGAGGCAAAGCGGGGTTTGAGGTGGAGGCTGACAGCTTGTGACCCCCCATGTAATAACCTCATGACCCCCAGTTTGAGAATCCCTGAATTAGAGGCATGGGAGCAGAGGCTTGGAGGAAATGGTGCAGCAAAACCTAGCATCCTAAGGGAAGAGGAACAGCTGGTCTCAGGTGTGTGAAGTAGAAAGTGAGGCAAACTCAATGAACCCACTGTATCTGTCTTACTGACCTGTGGCTGGAAAGCCCTGCTCTGCTGGACTCCTACTTATCCTGACTCAAGAAATGTCCTCAGCTAAGCTTTCTATGCAGCTGGTAACTCTACGTATCAAGTGTGACCAGAATGCATTTTTGTGTGTTCCGGGAAGTTTGTTAGTTGATTGGGTTGACTTTGAATGAAGTCTGAAAGCTGTCAACATGTAGGGAAACTGAATAAGGACAATGTCTGTAGAAAAATCCCAAATTCCTCAGAAAAATACTATTCAGACCCTTTTAAATGAACTTCTCCTGACATTTTCTATTCCAGTGCTTAATGGTCTTTCACCCACGTCAACAGGTACACTTGTGCTAGAGGGCCCCAGTATGAGGCTAGGAGGTTGTCAGACAGCCTGAGAGTCACAACCTGATCTCCATCTTGTCAGCTTCCACAGAGAGAGGTGACTGCAAACTGTCTCCTGCCAAAAAACCTGCCAGCTGGCAGAAGTTTATTATTAAAGGCATAGTCCCTGTCATTGAGGCTTTTATCTGTCCAATAACTGACAGTGATAAAGCGGAGCTGAAGGGGAACATGAATCATAGAGCATTTAGGTCAATTATAAGGCAGTAGATCCTGTAAAGAGAGGTGCTTGCTGGCATCAGAATGTGATTCTAAGTATCTAAAAATATTTCTGAATGTTGGTTTTCAAAAAACATGTTCCAGTCAAACATGGTTTCTCACCAACAATGAGCAGAGCCAGAAAATGAACATTCCATTCCAGGAGGCTTCTGAAAAGATCCAGTGGTCACTGACCATGAAAACTGACCGGCTAGTATAACCAAGGCAGCATTGCAGATTCTCATGAGTCTCAAACTTGAGCATCTACTTATCAAAAAGAGATGATCTCACAGACTTTTAAGGTCAGAAGGGAGCACTGTGATCATCTAGTAAGACCTGCACATTGCAGGCCACACAGCCTCGCCCATCCACTTCTGTAATAGATCCATTACCTCTGGCTCAGTTACTGAAGTCCTCAATGATCTTGTGATTAAGACACAAGATTGGGACTCAGGAGACCTGGGATCATGTCCAGTTATAGATAGTCAGTACCCAGCTCTGTATCTGGGTCAGCACCCAGTTCTGCTGCAGACTCCCTGTGTGACCTTGGACAAGTCACTTTTAAACTCTCTGTGCCTCAGCTTTCCCATCTGTAAAATGGAGAAAATAATGCTTCCTTTCTCGCCCTTTGTCTGCCCTGTCTATTTAGAATGATGGTTAAGTCTCAGTGGAAGAGATGCTCTCTTACTATGTGTCTGTATACCACTCAACACTATGGGACTCCAGTCTCAATTGGGGCCTGTAGCTGCTACTGTCATACAAATAATACATATGATTTAATCTCTTCCAAAAGTGCTGAGTAAATATAGCAAAGAGTAGAATAAATAGTGTGCTCTTTAAAGCAGCACAGACAGGTACAGGTTAAACAAACACCTGCCCGGGATGGTCTAGATAATACTTAGTCCTGCCATGAGTGCAGGGGACTGGACTAGATGACCTCTCGAGGTTCCTTCGAGTCGTACAATTCTATGGTTCTGTGTGGATAAAAATCCCTGATGGTTGAATATCTGTGCATGAGTGGATTGGTTCCAGCCTTAACCCAGTGCCCACAAGACCCGATCATGGACTTGGCTGGGTAACTGTAGCATGGAAGAAAACGAACGTTACTTACCACCACTATGTAGCGTGGCCTATACTGAATAGTCCCGAAGAGGCCAAGGATAACGATGATGATGTGGAGGAAATTGGCTAGAATAGGAGCCCATTGATATCCCAGGAAATCGAACACTTGTCTCTCTAACGCAGCGAGCTGGAAGAGAGGAGCAAACGATGAATTGCAAATTCACAGCTTGTTGCAAGGCTTTTAATGTTCAATCTCAGAGTCACTTCATCACCCCAGCTGCCTCTGGTGTTTTCCATTTATTTGTTCACCTGGGTACATCCACTGGGATAGCACGGGGAAGGAAGGTAGTCCCCTCCCCATCAGAAGCACTGCCCTCCCCCCACATATTTAGCTCTTTTCAATGCTAATATATTAGTTTAAGGTAAAATCCATAAATGGTTAGTGCTTTACGTCTATATTTTCAGAACAGTCAGTGCAAAACTATGTGCATTTTGGGCATGTTTTTACCAGCACTATGCACATAACGGCAGTCAGTGTATCCAGCTAGTCTTATAGCTGGCCATCATAGCCTCCTCCCATCCCTTTACTCCACGCCCCTGGTGCATACACTCTCCTACGTACAAAGTATTGCTCCATCCCAAATACGCTATGTCCAAAACTGCGGCTGGTACCAAATCCTTAGGAAGTGGGATCAGCTACAGCAAGAGAAAGGTGCCTAACGGCATAGGAGCTCAGAGTACAATTGGTATTTATTTTTTACCCACAAACCAGTTGCCAAAATGTACCAGCAATGCCCAAGATTAAGTGTAGCATAATAGCCATTATTTTCTCCCTTACTTGCAGGGGGTAGCCTTGAGCGTCCAAAGGTCTTTTGCCATCTCCAGCTATTAGGATATATTATACTAGCTTTGTACACTGAACTCGTCTAATGGATGCATCTAGTCCACTCCTCGTAGTCACATCTGAAGTAGAGCCTCTTTTCCTGGGTGCACTCTGCACGCAGCTGGGCACCCAGCAATGGAACTTTGGCAACGGCTTAAAATATTGGGGGATGGTCATTGTGTCCGCGTGAGCTAGTTGCAGGCCCCAGTGAAGCAGCATGATGAGAGGTGCCACCGTTCTCAAATGACCACTGTTCCTCCTCCTCCCTGGGTGACAAGGTGGGGAAATCATTCATATGCCTCCCTTACACCCAAAGGAATGGCAGGCAGACACACTGCACACAAACACAGTTCTCTTTCCTGAAACCACTAGCTCGGAAGACAGCAGGGAAAGTTCAGAAGAATCTGTGTTTCAAAGGGGTAAATAAACAGCGTTGCTGCTTACAGGAGGAGATCAAAAAGCATGGCTGCTAAGCATTTTTTCCTCCATGACAGCTCTCTGGATTGGAGAAGGGGTGCATGAGAAGCAGGGGGTTGGGAGAGCTGGCTCAAAGTCAATTTGTATTCTACAAAACAAATTAATCTCCCCTTTGAAGTAATGCACGCTGTCATATTTTGATCAATTTTAACTAACTGGAAGGTGCTGTGAAACGCGGCAATGCTGCCATTGTGCTATCAGGCTGTGTCTTTGAAATGGAAACTAGAGAATACTCCTCATTTCACAGTAGTTCAATTTGGTATCCTCCCATGAGTGCAAAAGATTTTCTATATCTCATCAGAACCAGCAGTCATAGGTTAAATGCTTAATCTTTTTAGTAGGGAATTAATGTACATACTATAATGACATTTAGAATTCCTGAACCCTGATTGGCTAGTAACAGGTCACTTGACTGTGACTACTTCATCCAATCAGGCATTTAATTGGCTTTGTGTGTGACATTAACCCTGGAATATGTACCATATAGAGCCAGCACCACGGTATATCAATTAGCTGATTAGACAAGGGGACACAATGGGGGGTGTGTTGTAAAGAGATAACACCCTGCCTTAGGTGCATTAGGATGAAATATTCAGCTTTGCCTCTTGCCTTCAGCCACTGTAAGAAATGGACAGACATAGATTCTACCCAACAGTGCATTATTGCCACTAAGAATTGTTCTTATTCGTTAAAAAAAATCATAATTTGCCTGTTCAAAAAAGTGTTCCTTTTTTTACACATTTCCCAGTGTTGTCGTTGCAGGGGGTAGCTAGCAACAGCCATAGATCACCATCTCCTTCCAGCAGTGACTTCTGTTGGGTAGTTTAATTCACAGGAATCTGGCAAAATGGGTCTCATGCCATCTCTGTCAGATGGAAGGATCCCAATAGTCTTGGGGACTGATTCATGATTGCTCTGTAGCTGCAAAGCTGCCACCCAGGCCTGCAGAGACCGTCCCTGGTGTAAAATGCAGAGCCAGAATGGCCTCCTACAAAGAAGACTGGCACAGAGGGTTGGTAATATAGGGAGGTAGGGGTGGGTGGGTGTCTAATGCATTGGCAATTGTGAGCTGTTGTAATGCCCCATATGGGCTGAACTAGCCCCCACCGGCCCCTAAATAGCAGAGGTTCCTCTTCTCGGTTCCTCTGCTGGCTCTAGTGCTGTGGCAGGTGTGAATTCCCCATTTGTCTCTAAGGGTCAATTCATGCAGTCTGTACTCCAGACAAAATTCCCAGATGGTCCTGTAGTCCTTATCCAGGCAGGATTTTGCCCTGCTATTTTAGGAGTTATGTTCATTTTCATACTTCCCTTTCTTCTACCTGCTACCTCCTTTGTACCCCTAGCTGCTTCTGTCCCTGCTTCTTCCACTGTGATCGGCATTTCTCTGAAGATCGTTGGGAATTTTCAGTTCATTTCACCCCATTTCTTTTTTTTTTTAAACTTCTCCTCTCTTTTTCCCATCCCCATCCTGGACCATTAGGTGCCTTTCCCATTTTCTTTAGGCCCTGTATTTTTAAACAATGTTTTGTGACCTTATAAATGGGCGTAGCAGACTGCTACAGCCTGCCAGCAGCATGACTGGTTAGAGCAGGAGAAAGGGAGCCAGGAGACTTGGGTTCTGTTCCAAACTGCTGCTAATGCAATGGGTGAGCTCAGCAAGTCATTCATCGTCATGGTTTTGTTTCCCCACCTGTAAAATAAAGACACTACAGGGCACTTTAAGATCCTCAGATGCAAGGGCTTATGTGCAGTAAATGCAAAGATTTACTGTGGTTGTTAATGTTGTCCAAACAACGAGTGGAAATGCCACAATCCAGGTTTCAGAAGTGAATCCCCAAGCAGCATCAAGGCTCTCTCTTAGTTATCACTGGTCCTTGGGTGGAATTAACAGAACATTTGCTAAAACAGAATAGATAAACAACCATGTAATTCATGAGGCTACAGTTTCGTGTGAAGGACATAACTGTTAAACTCTGCCAAGGCTAGGAGGTAAACTGGGTAACTCTTGTGCAAATCCAGCCTGAATTTCAGGTTGGCAACAAAGCATGAAACCAGGAGAATGGAATTACAAGTCATTAGAATCCCAAGACTGGATTCCTTGATTTGTCCAGAATGATGAGAAAGTGATGGCAGAGGGGAAGGGACAAGGAGCTTTGGACATAACCAGATGTTCATGCGTGTGCACATGCCCACACCTCTCTACCTCTGGACAAGAGCCATCCATCCTAGGTGCCTATGGGTATTAGCTCTTATGGAAAACTGCTGTGGAATGAGAGAGAAATGCAATCTTTCCATACAACTTTGAACCATCCTATTTGAGCTATAGAAAATTATACCTCTGCAGTAGAATTCTATAGGATGGTTCAAAATGTCTATAAAGAGGAACTTGTATTACATTCTAGGTACAGATTTTAAAGATTGATCCCTATCAGTTTCATCCCAGTCAAATTATATAACACTTTTCCATTAGGAGGGGCAGAATCTTGTCCTTTATGACTATTTTCATTATAAGAAGGTCTCTTTTTTTCTCTTCTTGCTGCTCCAGATCATACGACATCTTCCCCTTTCCCTTTTGAAATTAAATGAAGGAAAAAGCTGTTTTCTTCAACCAGTTTGTAACAGAACAAAAATCTAAATGGTTGTGATTGACCTTTCTCTTCTGAAATCAGCTGCGTTTGTGGTGATCTGAAGGGAGCTGGAATAGCAATAATCATACGAAGTATTTGTTAGACTGATGAACAAAACCTATAAAACTGTCTTTAGGGCTCTACTGCATTCATACAACAGGTAGTGAAAGAAAGGCAGTACAAGATGCCTCTGTAGAATACACGAATTAAAGTCAATCACACAACTCATGGGTAGTTAATTTCCTCCTCACAAGTTGGAACAAAGTGTTCCACAGACAATAATATAGTGAGTGCCTGACACCCCTGACAGTACTGAAGTCTTAACAGAAAAGGGTGCGGTAGCTACGATGGATGAGCCTTACTGAGAGAACTAGTTGAAAAATGATTTTGCAAAACATTTTGAATGTCTTTTCATTGTGCAGGGTTCAAATGGAACAATTTTCCATTTGTTGGACATTTTCAGTGTAATATTTTTGGGGGCAAGAAAACATACGCAGTGCAATAATATGACTGAAGTTTAAAGTTTGGGGATTTTTTCATCCCCCCTCACACACACACCATCACCATCCATCATTTTTTCTTGTTGCTATTCTATAACTGTTCTAAAGTTGAGGAAGTTTAGAAAAGTTACAAAGTGGAAAAATGGATTTCTTCCCCAACCCCTCCAAAAAACTCACACTCTCTGGACATCATTCACTCTGCTGCATTCAGGGGGAAAAGGGAAAAAAGAGGAAAGGGGGAGGAAGAGGAGAAAATTAAAAAAACTCCAAGATTTCAATATTTGTGGTTTGCACGGTGGGTAGGGGACATAGAACATTTTTTTTAAAAAAAAAGCTTTTCATGAAATGTAGAAATGTAGAATGTAGAAAATGGACCATTTTTTGTTTGTTAAAGAAGTTTTGAACAAGAAATGCTGACAAACTCTACTTACTAACCTTTGCTGGTATATAACCCAAGAGGCCTGTCTACTTGCCATAGTACCTGGTGCCACAACTGAATCCATATGAAAGAGCCACCTCTGCTTCCATCCTCCATCTCCCACTGTTCCTTCTTGTCCCTTGAGGGACACTTAACCTCCTCTGCCACCACACTAAGAGTAATTTCCTATTACATTTAATATCTAGGGTTAAGTGGGATTGCAGATTGGGGTGGGGGTGAGAAGACAAGGCAGCCATATTTGTGATGGGCATTTTCAGGGTAGTAATCATAGAGCAGAGATTTACATAAATGCTTGTTCAGACATGACTGTCCCATGTTTGTGTAACTGTGCTTTGATTGGCTGAGAGGTATTTGCATAATGGAGAAACCAAAGTACGGTCATGGCACCATCTGACCCAGATAGTAGAACAAAGTGGGGGAGGAATATCAAAAGTGGGCTCTGCTCCCATGCTTCTAGGGGCTGGTTGCTTACATTTGGAGGCTTTCCCTCCTCTATTTTCCTCTTCCTACTTTTCTTCTTTCTATGATTTTCCCTTCCTCTGGGGTCTGCCTGGCTTCTGCAATTGCAGGGAGGCTCCTGTGAAAAGGTGGGTTTTGTACTTGGCTCTGAAGGCCACCAGACTGGAGAACACTGATCTGCTTCAGCAGGGGGTTCCCTAACATCCCATATGCTCCTGCCTCCTGCCAGCCTCCCCTTTGGCGTGTATGGATTTGGTCACCCTGATGAGCTCAGAAGTCTTACTCATTCCCCAGGTGCACTGGTGTGGATAAGGAGGGAGTAGGGGGAGCCAATGAATGAGTCAGAGGTCACCTGTAATCCTTTTATGCCACATCATTTTTATCACACTATCCAGGCCACATTATCAACTAGATTTGTTCTTGCTAATGTATTAAGTTTTTAAGCCCCCTAATCTTTATTTGCTTCAGATCTGTGTCTTTTATTGCTTTTCTGGAATCACTTGGAAAAAAAAAACAATTACCATTTGGATGATGCTGAACTGACTGGGTGAGAGAAATAGACCTGTGACTTGGCTATGCATACACCATATATCACATACATCCACACCTCTGTGTTCTAATAGCAGTAAAGCTTCTTTCACACTTTCCAAGTTCAGCTTTAATAATTAAAGATACATTTTTGTTTAAATTTTAATAGCAAAATAAAGAGTGCAAGCATGAAACAGAGGAGCAGCTGGGAGGAAGTAACCCTGTATTGCAGCCTACAAGGAACTGACTCCTTGGCATGAATATTTGAAGGTTGTAGGGTTGAATCCCACCAGAGCCAGTTAGAGATGGAGTCAAAGGTACACTTTTTTATGAATCATTGTGGAGGTGGAAAGATTTCTCCAACAAGCCAAGCAAATTGATCTTTAGCTACAGTTTCCCAATGTGTTAATGGATCCAGGCTTTACAGCAGGCTGATGAATTTTAAAGAAGCAAGAAATATGAAAACGGTGTGTCTGGTTCTTATTTAAACTAAGTTCTCTTTAAGCCACTCTACCAGTGATAGCTCTAGTTTAAAAAAATCGAGATCCAAACCTTCCCAAAGTTCAGGGCTGTTTGGCTCTGGGAGTTTTGTTCAGTCTCTATACAGACCCTTAAGCATAGCAACTAGAGCTGCCCAGAAAATGGTTTGTTTTTCCATGGAAACTTTAAACTTTTCATTGAGTTTAAACCCAAAACAAAAACAGAATATTTTCATCCGAAAAATGAAAGTTTTTGAGGGGTTGGGGTTGGGACAAAAAGTCAACATTTTCCATAGAAAGCAGACACTTTTTGAAAACAAACAAACAAACAAACAAACAAACAAACAAACAAACCCACTCTTCTTTCTGTCCAAAATCCCAATTTGCTGTTGAAAAAGAGTTTTGAATAGAAATTTTCTACTAGCCCCAACAGTGACACAGCTTTAAAATCTTTTCTCTCCTACTCCTCCATGCTTCCATCTCCTTGGACACCCAAAGCACTGATGGCCACAAGGCACTGCTGAGAGCTCTGCAATGCCTCTTTAGATGGATATACGTGGAGGCCTTGGATCCTGAGGACACGTGTGTCTACAGTTTAGAAACAGCCCAATTTTGTGACTTAATTTTATTTACTCTCCCTTTGACCTAACTCAGGACAGAGATCCAGCCAAACCCCAGAGTTTTTAAGATGTGTCTTTGTTTGATAAACTCCATCATGCAAGTTATTAAAAGTCTCAGCCAACTTTTAAGTGGCAAGAACTTCCATAGTTATACATTTTCAGCAAGAGTTTGAAACTGCAGTTCTTACTTAGGCAAGATTCCCATTGACCTCAGTGGGTGTTTTTGGCATACAAGACCTGCAGGGTCAAGCTTGGTGCACATTCACAGTGTTGACAACTCTTACAATATTTTGTATTTTTCTTAAAGCACCAGCTCCTGGAGTCATGGGATTATAAGAGACTCTCAGCTTTCCTTAAAAAATAAAAAGTTCTTAACCCTCATGGTTGCAGAAACAAGCTTGAAAATTTGAGTCCTAAAGGCTCATACATTAGAAGGAAATTAGAGAACCTCTAATTTATTTTAAAAATCTCCTGATTTTTAAGCCAGTCTCATGGTTTTTTGGAGCCTGCCTCATGCTTGGGTTTGATGATACTGACTATCCATTGCCCAGCCAGCATGATGCCTATCCACCTTGCAATTTTGCCTTCTCATCTTTGAAAATGGTGAAAATATCTAGGTCTCAATAACTCATGCTAAGCCTGGGTAGAGGGAAAATACCCTTATGGCTGAGCAGAAAATTACCTTCTATTTGTCTCAGGGTGAGCTGCAGTGTGAACAAGGTGGATTCTGTGGGTCCTGAGGTTATTAATTTAAACAACAAACCTCTTCTCTACCACAGTGAATTTGTCTCCACGCAGCAAAAAAGGAAATTCTTTAATAAAGTTTATTAGGAAAAAAGAAATGGTCCCACCCACCACTTCAGACTGTCAGGGCCCGATCCTGCTGGGTGCTGAGTGCTCTCAGCTCCTCCTGAAGTCAGCGTCTCGTGACCTAATATGCAATTGTGTTCATGAAATCTCATTTTTCTTCCGTAAGTGTTGTCAGGGAAACCCTCCTTAGGGCCTTGTGAGCCACAGCTCCCTTCCTAGCATCCCGTGCTGAGCCACAGAGGTCAAGAGACTAATTGAACAGGAGGGTTCTGTTTGTTGCCTTGCTTTGAGATATGTTTGGTCAGCACTGCCATTTAATAAAATAAACACCATTCTCTATTAAGTTTGGTCTGTTTGCTCCCAAGGAGCTACTTGTATACCCCAGGTTCATTACATCCAGAAGCACACAGGCATTAAAGTGGCTGGAAGGGTGTTCAAATCAAATGCCATCTTTTGAGTCTTCTAATATTAATGCTGTAGAAATAAACCTGGGTCATTTTGGGGGCTTGTAAGGACAACTAGCTCCAACTAAGCAATCATCCATTAAACAACTCTGTGTACATTTTTGACACCTTCATTCCCTCTAGTGTGGTATATGTGTGCTAAGGATCTGCCACCCATAGGATCATTCTTTCAGTTGACAGCAATGCTGTCACTAGTCCTTTGGCCTCATTTTGCATGTGCTGTGTCACTGGCCCCTTTCAGAAAAATCCTGGCTGTAAGGCTATGTTTACTTGCACTATATTATTCAGTTATCAGCTGTCTGTGTCCTTCATTGACTTCCTGGCAGGGTGTGTTCCTTGGTAAACACAGGAGACAAAACTGGGACTCAAGCTGTGTGGAAGTCTAAACTTTCCTTAATAAATTTCTCCTGCTTGAGAGGGGCTGTGATTCTGTGTGTCACGATACTGAATTTATTATTGCATGTATCCATCAACCATGGAAACACACTTGCTACACAACCACTGATGAACAGATAGCTACCAAACCCCACCCACTTTAGCTGTACGATTACAAATTTTAGGATGAATTTAGTCTTCAGGAAAGTATGGGTCTAACAGAATTAGCTAGAGGTTGGCAGGTACTGAATAAACTTCTCCCATACAGATCTATTAATGTACCTCAGCCCTGGATTGCAACACCCCCTGCTATACCAGTGCTTAATCTCTATGAAACAGAGACGAACATTAATAAACAGATGGTTTTGTCATGCAGACAAAAACCCACTATGATCTTCTAATCGGATGCAGAGCTTGCAAAGCCAATTTGCGGCAGCCTCCTCAGTGAAGCACAGAGTCCTCAGACCACCAGCAAATCTGGCCAGAGGCAGTCGTCAGTGATGTGGGATAGTGTCTGCCTTTGGCCACAGATGCACGTGGGATCCTCTTGTTGGCCTCAGGCTGGCTGCACAGTGATCCTGGCCCATTTGAAATCAGGTCAGAAGGGCCTACGAGAGGCGTGGCAAATCAAAGCCAGGTACATACATAGTCGGGTCAGTTATGAGAGACTGGTTTCTGATGTCAACAGCAGATGATTCTTCATACCACGTTGATGTTTCGAGTGTGTTCCATCTTTACAATGCCAGAGAAGACCAGGAATTCAACATCTTTCTCAATGGATATCTCTTGAAACACAAAGCCCACCCAGTCTACCACAGAGTAACCCTAGATAGATCTTTCACATATCTGAACCACCTCAGGACAACTGCGGCTAAGGTGAGGATGCACAACAACGTTCAGAGCAAATTGGTGGGCCCTTCATGGGAAGCAAATGCTCAAACTCTCCAATCATCTGGTTCAGCCCTCTGTGACTCTGCAGCAGAATGCTCTGGTCTGGCTCTCTTCATCTCTCATCAGGTTGGTTGCCACAGAACTACACTTACCCATGTGCATCGTAACTGGGACAATTCAACACATACCAGTACAGTGGCTCCAGGTATTAAGCATCACTCCTCCTCCACCCACTATGATACGGTGGCCAAACTCATTTTATTTGTGACCTAAGCCAACATCTATACCTAGGCCTCCAGAACTTAAAGGCCAATTAATTTAATGTATTGTACCAGCTTCAGTCATCCTAGAAAAACCTTGTGACAGACAGAATGGCCATTGAAACGAAGTGGATGTAATTGGATTTGTACCTGGCAGAAAAATAAGAGTTTTCTTATTCAGAAAGTGCCTGACATTTACGTCCTGCAGGCACATGGCGAGATTTGCGATGCATGGCCTTCTTGGATAGCTGTGTGCATCCGGGGCACATTTTCTAACACAGGGGACCAGCAGTAGTACAAGTTTATTGCGGGTTAAGTTAAGGACATTTGCACAGACATTTGCGCAGGGCAATTTGCTACTGTTTATGAGGC
Source organism: Eretmochelys imbricata (assembly GCF_965152235.1). Lineage (NCBI taxonomy): Eukaryota > Metazoa > Chordata > Testudines > Cheloniidae > Eretmochelys > Eretmochelys imbricata. Next base: position 6,532,470 of record NC_135584.1, on the reverse strand, counting down.
CATCTAAACATTATAAAGACCAGGAGGCAGAGCAGTGCTACAATATCAGCAGGAATTACACGTTCTAATTGAAAGATTTATTCCCACTAAACATGGTATTGCATCCCTGCACTAGCTCTCCCCCTGCTAGTCCAGAAAGTCTAGCCAATGTTATTTGTTTGCAAGAGAAGGGATGAAAGAATATGAAAAAAAAAATCCAACCTCAGTCCTGATAACTAGCTAGGCAGCAGTACTGCAAAAAAAGGATCAGCAAATTGTAATGACTCACAAAACAAATAGGAGCCAGCAATGTGATGCAGATGCAAAAAAGGCTAATATCACAAGGGTGTAATAACAGGAGTGCTGTCTGTAAGATATGGGTGGTAATTGTTCCACTCGAATCGGCAGTGGTGAGGCCTCTGTTGGAGTACTGCATCCAGTTCGGGGCACCACACTTTAGGAAAGATGTGGACAAACTGGAGAGAGTCCCGAGGAGAGCAACCAAAATGATAGACGGTTGAGAAAACCTGACCTACGAGGAAAGGTTAAAAAAGTGGGCGTGTTTAGTCTTGAGAAAAGAAGACTGATAGGGGGCCTTACAACAGTCTTCAAATATATGAAGGACTAATTTAAAGAGGATGGTGATCAATTGTTTCCCATGTCCATCGAAGATAGGACAGGAAGTAATGGGCTTAATCTGCAGCAGGGAAGATTTAGGTTAGATATTAAGAAAAGCTGTCTAACTACAGTAACAGCTGTTTTATCCGGCACTTCACAAACCAGAAAGCTCTAGAAACCGGCATTTCTGATCTTCTTTGAAATTCTGGGTTATGGTCAAGTCGGCACGGGGCTGGCAGGGGGTTGGGATGTGGGAGAGGGTGTGGAGTGCGGGCTCTGGGAGGGAATTGGGGTGAGGGAGAGGGCTCAGGGCAGCGGGTAAGGGGGAGGGAGAGGGTGTGGGGTGCCAGACCTGGGTGGCGCTTACCTCGGGCAGCTCCCCGCAAGCGGTGACCTGTCCCGGCTGCTCCTAGGAGGAGGTGTGGCAGGCAACTCTGCACGCTGCCTCTGCCTGCAGGCACCGCCCTCCGCAGCTCCCACTGGCTGCAGTTCCCAGCCAATGGGAGCTGCGAAGCTAGCACTCGTGGCGGGGGCAGCATGCAGCGCCTCCGCTTAGGAGTGGCCAGGACAGGTCACCGCTTGAGGGGAGCCACCCGAGGGGAGCGCCCCCCGGATCCAGCACCCCACACCCCCTCCCGTGCCCCAATTTTTCACTTACTGGCACCCCCTTTCCCTCCAGCATGCCGGATAAAACAGCTTTTACTGTATAAGGATTGATAAATACTGAAATAGGTTACCAAGCGAGGTTGTGGAATTTCCATCACTGGAGGTTCTTAAGAACAGGTTAGACAAACACCTGTCAGGTAAGGTCTAGGTATACTTGGTTCCGCATCAGAACATGGGGAAGGATTAGATGACCTCTTGGGATCCCTTCCAGCTGTACATTTCTATGATTTTCATTATTATTAACAGAACAAAATCAAACCCTAATAAAGAAATATTTCTATAACTAACAACAATTTAACTAATATCTCCTACCAAAGAGAAGACCTCATTCCTTGCACCTTTGGCTGGGTCAAGTCTTTGTCATGCCATATTCAACTGAAAGGTTTTTCAACAATGAAGAATTTGGGAGAGAAAGAAAATATTAATATTCAGGTGGGAAAGGGGCACTACTTATATACTGTATTCATCACAGGATTTCCCCATATCATATAGAAAAGAGTGAGATCCCATCATCCAATGAGAAACTCACGCTGCACATTGGACCCCAAGGACTAGATCCACAAAAGGACCAAAATGCGTAACTGGCCTTTGCAATGCTTAAGTCCCTTTGTGGATCTAGCCCCAGAAGTCTCTCCTTGGATTGGTTTCACAAATTGTATATAGATAACGTGTATCTCCTTTGGGAACTGGAACAGTTTGGGGCTAACTGTAATTCTTGGTAGTTTTGAAAATGATTGTGATAAGATTCTGATAACATTGAAGTAAGTGGATATTTTGCCACAGACTTCACTAAAAGCAGGACTGGGCCACAGTGGTAGCAGCATGATACATGTTAACTGAGTGGAGTTTTCACTTGCACTATTTATTGGTGGATATGCGTCATGTGCACAAAGTCTTGCCCTCATGTTCTTAGCTGAAAGCAAATGCAATAAAACAAAAGCTAATCTACATTGTGTGGGCTTCCCCAGCTACTACTCTCATGAAACAAGAAACAGTTTCATTACAGTTCTTGAAAAATTCACAAACTAAAAAAGAACAGAGTCAGGAAATTCAACTAACTGCCATTAAAGTCCACTCTGCTGATGGCTTGGCAACCTTTATGGCAAAAAGTTTTTGAAAAGTTCCACTTTGTCAGCATAGAGGCTGACAAATCCCCCATAGCACATACCAGGTTATCCTCCAAAGAAGTGAAAAGGCAGCTGCATGCTCATTCAGAGAGCTTTGCATGCCTGCCAGCAGAGATCAACCTGGATTTGTAAATCCTAATATAGTAAAAATGCACTAAGCTCTTGTTAAATACATGCTCAGTTAGAATATTGCTTGGTCACCCTCACACCATTCACTCACAAACAAATTGCTAAGCATTATTGAAATAATCAAGCACTTAAATGCATTTCCTTGCAAGACTCTGGCAGCCCAACCACTGTGCTGTTTATTTTAGTCAGGCTTATGGCTTCCTGGTTACACGTGCAACCAAATAGGAAAGGTAGCTGATGGGTACTAAACTGTAAATAAGCCCTTTGGGGCAGGGACTATTTTTTTATGTTTGTACAGCACCTAGCACAACAAAGTTCTAGTCCACGTCTGGGGCTGGTAGATGCTACAACAATACAAATAATAACACTAATAACATAGTTTGTTTGTAACGTATGATGACCCTATCTCTATTTGCCTTGGATAAACTTAGAATTGGGTTCATGGGCTGGATAAACATCAGGAAGAGTCCAGAGTTATAAGGTAAAGGGCCAAGTTCAGCCCTGGAGTAAGACCACAAACTTCAGTTGCACCTGTTTACTCCGGGGCTAAACTCATGTTCTTAAATATTTTAGTCTTTGGTTTCTTAAAGGAACAGTAGAATCTTCATAAGGAAAAATCTCCTAGTCCTTGAACGGACATTCTCAATTCTTTCTTTGTCCCTCCCATACACAGCTCAAGAAAAATTCTTCATTTGAGAGAGACAAAAAGGCATAAATTTGAAATATACTTACCAAACCTTCAGAACAAGCCCCATTTTGTGGGCAAAGTGATCCCCACTCTGTCCTTTTACATCATCCTCAAGAGTTTGAATCATGGCAATGTATCACCATGGTATCTCCTAAGTAGTTTCCTACTGTACCGAGACACAATTTGTGATCACATATGCAGACTTTAGGCTGGGGATAAGAGGGAGTCCCTTAGGGTCACATAAATGTCTCTCTGGGGATGCCCATAGCTGCAATCTGTCTGAATTTAAAATTGTTTTCCACGCCCACTGGAACATTGTCATGAAAGATAAGCACTCACTTAATGCAGTTCGCAGCAGGAACAAGTAATCCACAATGTACCCTAATGTTCACTAACCTCACCCTTGAGAGGTAGGTTTGTACATTAGAACAACTTTGCATTGGGAAATCAGAGGCGCCTCACAATATAACTTTCATCATAAATGTTGAAGGCAGGAGGAAGGAAACAATCTTTTACACTGGAAACTCCATCTTGCCGTTTCACCTACCTAACTCTCAGCTTCCACATCACCACCAAGTTTCCCCTGTGTAATTGCAGCATATACATTCTGTCTGTCAGTGGCATCAGGAACCTGACACCTGACCCCTTACAGCAGGGGCGGGCAAACTTTTTGGCCTGAGGGCCACATCGGGTTTTGGAAATTGTATGGAGGGCCGCTTAGGGAAGGCTGTGCCCAGCTGTGCCCCCCCATTCACTTCCCCTTGCTTCTCGCCCCCTGATGGCCCCCCCAGGACTCCTGCCCCATCCAACCCCCCCTGTTCCCTGACAGCCCGCCCAGGACCCTGCCCCCCCCTGCTCCCTGTCCCCTGACCGCCCCCGGAACCCCTGCCCCTGGCTCCCCCCCATCCAACCCCCCCTCCTTCCTGACTACCCCCTCCCAGGACTCCTGCCCCCATTCAACCCCCATCCCGTTCCCCACCCTCAGACCGCCCTGACCCCATCCACACCCCTGACCACCACCCCGAACTCCCCTGCCCTCGATCTAACCCCCCCTGCTCCCTGCCCCCTTACCACGCAGCACAGAGCACCGGTCACAGAGCCTTGCGCCTATGCAGTGCAGTAAATCACTCTCTGTAACAGCTACCAGTAGCACCTTCCTACGCAGAGCAGTTTAATACACTACACCAGCAGCATGGCGTGCTGAGGCTGCGGGGAAGGGGGAACAGTGGGGGAGGGGCCAGGGGCGAGCTTCCCGGGCCAGGAGCTCAGGGGCCAGGCAGGAGGGTCCCACGGGCCAGATGTGGCCTGTGGGCTGTTGTTTGCCCACCTCTGCCTTACAGGCTACACAGGTTACTTTGCTTGGCTAGCAGTTTCACGTTGCTTGCATATTCTTTATAACCAAGAGAAGACAGAGGTGATAATCCCCTTATCACACTCAATCGTGCATTCCATTGGGAGATGGACACTCAGACTAATGCAGTCCTCTGTGCATGTCACAGGCTTCTGGATAAACGTCAGGCCAAGGACACTGTGCACATCTATAAAACTAACCTTATTCCAAACTAATTTAACACACCCAAGTTCTAAATCCTCAGAAACCAGAAATTATGTGTTCAGTCTCTGGGCCTAATACAGTGATGAGCCACAAGCATTTTTCTCTAAACACTTATTACAAAATAAACGAGCAGAACAACATGTTGATCTTGCTAACTCCTAAAATCTCTCCTTCTACAGGCCCCATCTGCCCTCCTTCTCCCACACGCAACAGCCACTAACAAGCCTCTGAGCTCCTATTAGCATCCTCCATCCAAGAACCTCAAAGCACTTTCCGATGGATCAGATTCACTCACCGTAATGCAGGAAGGGGCAGTTTGCCAGCGTGGGTGGGATGGGACTGGCTCTCCGGGGAAAGTGTCGCCAATGCTGGCCTCCACCAGGAGTTCTATCAGGGTGAGGGCAGCATCTTGAAGTGACGCCCAAGTCCTACCTAGGAGACCTGCCGGGAAAGCCTGCAGTAAGCGTGAGGTGGATCAGTGCAGATCTGGCCACCCCAGCCATAGCTGGCTCCCAGCTCCGGGCGATGGTATTCACTTTTAGGGCTGTGCTGTGTGACTGTGAATCTGCTAGCAGGGAGCTAACCCCACAGGTGGCTTTGCTTTCCTGTCCTCGGAATTGCGCTGCAGTGAACCTGGCCCAACAATTTCATTATTGGGCTACCAATTATTGGAGCAGGGACCATGTATTCCTCTATATTTTGCATGGTGCTGAGCACAAGGCAGGGCTCAATAGATAATTAATAACAGGTCATTAATGCTTGCAATGAGCTTTGGGATCCTTAGATAAAAGGACTGAGTCTTCGACTTGAAACCCCCAGGGTGGTAGTTGCCCTGTATCCCCTCCCCTCTCTTTTTCCAACCCCCACCAGGGAGTTTTCAAAGCTTAGGGCCCAATCCTGCCCCCAGTGAAGTCAATGACAATCCCCACTACTGACTCCATGGGACCAGGATCATTCCCCTAAGTTTTAAGCAGAGCTCTAGCAGCTGATCCCTCTAATTAGGTCACAAATGGATCACTCGTAAAACACTTACATAGGCCAGTTCCTCCTCCTGCCAAGCTAGCGTGAAATGTTGTGGGGGGAAGGGAGAATTAGACCCTGTGTGGACCTGTTGTTACAGACAAAACAAAGCTTCTAAACTTTGCCCATAAGGAAAGGGGAGAGCCCTGTTTTAGTTTCTCTTAAACAGCTGGGAGGGTTACCCTCACACTGACATTGCAGCTAAGTGGTAATATCTCTTTAATTTCCTTTTGCTCCTGCAGCAGCTCCAGATTGCTCAGATATTCGTCAACAGAAGGAGTTTAATGAAAATTATAATTAGAGCCCTGCGGTGCTCTAGCAGGTCGTCTTTACACTGGGGTGCCAATTTACATTACAAATCAGCCCGGTGTCATTGCAGAGTCCACGGTAACAGAAGGGAATTCATTACGAAAAAGCACAGGGTGGGAGAGAAATGGTGCATAAGGAAAATGATATTAGGACAATTATTAACAATAATCATAAAGGAAATTGGGATCTGCCACTGTCTCCATGCAGCTTTGCTCAGAGCATAAAAGCCCTTTTGTAATCATCCTGAGGTGGGGGGGAGACAGAGCAGCAATTTGGAATTTTCCGTGGGCAATTGCTGTACAAATGAACCCTTTTTCATCCAGCATCTGCTTCCCCAGGAAAACAAAAGGGCAAAGAAAAATTTATCTCCCCCACTGGGATATGGAAAGTGCACTCCGCACTTCTGCTTTCCCGCATTTAGTGTTGCACAGCTGGATGGTGATTGGGGTGGGGGAGACTCTCTGCAAAATAAACGCAAGTCAAAGAAACTAATTTACCAGGGTTTTACTGATTTCACCCTCTTTTTCTTACCCCCAGGCAGCAGCTAAGCATGGTGCTTCCACCCCATTGCGGTGTCATAATCAGCAGCATCTTAAAACTGACAGAGACCCGAATTCAGCAGAGCACTTCACTTTAAGCACGTGCGCAAGTCCCATTGAAGCCAAAGCTTAAGCACGTTGCTGAGTCAGGGCCTAAGGGAGCAGCGGTGATCAGAACCTGTAAGAACGGTGTGGTGTGAAGGCTGTCTTCTCAGGGTACATCTTCACTGCAGAGAGAGCCCAGGTGATCAATACCCAGGTCTGAACACCCAAGTTGGCCTAGCCCAGGTGGGAGCAGCCACAATGCAAAGCCTGGCTCGAGTTACTGTGTCCTCACTGGTAAGGCACTCACCGGTGTGTGTCACTAACACTCCCTGGTTCTTTGTGCTGCAGTAAGATGAGTCGCTCAATGATCTGTCCCTAGTGAATTGTGAGAGAACTTGTTTGTCCTTCTGGACACATGGTGGAAAGGCAGTGGAGGACTATCAGCACTCAAACGGTTTAACCTGTGTCCTCACTGAAAAGCGGGCAGGTTACCAACCTGAGTGAAAGTGGAGCCCATGCTCCACCCCACTGCCCCAGCTAGGCCAAGTTGGGTGCAGGGATTTTGGACAGGAGCTGGGTTAGGTGCAACCCCAGAGGAAGAGGATAACTGCAGTGAAGACAGACTCATAGTTTGAGCATGTCAAGTTGCTTCTTCTTTATAGCTCCTGAACACACACACACACATATCACATCAACTCTTGCAATTTTATCAAGAGTCTTGTGATATTTGTTGTTTTATTCAATCCGCAGACTCTGGAATGAAACCCTCTCATCTTTCATTTTAAAAATTAAAAAGTAAATTTCTAGCCTTCCCAGTTGCTGAGAAAAACCTTGAAAACATGAACTGAGTGCGTGCATGACAAAAGCTCACACACCAGAAGGCAAACAAAAAGAAACCCAACATATATTTTTAAGACAATCTCATTATTTAGGGGGGGCCTGATTCCTGATTTTGGAACACTTGGGATTGGCCATACTGCATACATTTTACTGCGAATCAAAAGTGGAAGTGCTACGTGTAACACGAACCAAAGCTACAAAAAGAAAAGGAGGACTTGTGGCACCTTAGAGACTAACCAATTTATTTGAGCATGAGCTTTCGTGAGCTACAGCTCACTTCATCGGATGCTGTAGCTCATGAAAGCTTATGCTCAAATAAATTGGTTAGTCTCTAAGGTGCCACAAGTACTCCTTTTCTTTTTGCGAATACAGACTAACATGGCTGTTACTCTGAAACCTGTCAAAGCTACAAAGGGTCTATTGCCTTCTTAATCTCTTGACAATCCAATCTTTTTTATCTCACACCTTAGAACTTGATAATTGAGCTCAATGTACAATTTCAAGTTAAGACACCAAGGAAGATTGATTCTCTTTTATACCACAGCCCTATCGTCATTTGCGGGGAGTAGCAGTAGCTTGTACCAGGGCATCCGCTACTAGCAGTGCCAGCCTTTGAGTGTGCCATGCTGCTGGGTTGGGAGATCTGTCTGCCTGTTTTGAGATTTTCTATAATACCCATCACCTTAGTATCTTGGCTCAGCTCCCAGGAATAGCATCAAGGCCCCAGGCAGCAGCAAGCTTAGTGCTGGCATGTCACTTCTGGCAAAAGGGCCTTACCTGTACTTTGTCATGGCTAGTAAAACAGTTAAACAGCTCCCGCGGCCCGGAAGCATCTAAGGGTATGTCTACACTGGAATTAAAAACCCACAGCTGGCCTGTGCCAGCTGACTTGTGCTCACAGGATTTGGGCTGTTTAATTGCATTGTAGATGTTCAGGCTTGGTCTGGAACCCGGACTCTAGGACTCTGCAAGGTGGGAGTTTCCCAGAACTCAGGCTGCAGCCATAGCTTAATGTCTACATAGCAATTAAACAGACCCCTTTGCCCGAGCCCCTTAGCCTGAGTTAGCTGGCACGGGCCAGCCGCGGGTGTCTAATGGCAGTGTAGACAATTTGAAAATACAGACCTTCTCCAATCAAGGGAAGAGTGGCCTCAGTCTATATGAAAGGCAATGCGGGGATTAGTGTAGCCTAAAGACAGCTGGGGAAATGAGATGTGGGAAAACAAAATATGGAATAAACCACTCCTATTGGCTTCACCAATGTTTAGTGTTCTAGGACAGTTACTGCAGCTATCTGTGTTTATTCTATTTATTCTTTCAGACTCCTTTCTACCCTAATATTTTGCTGTTCTGTTATAAAAAAATTGGACAAAAACCCTTAATTTCCCCTTGAAAACAATTTAACTTGCACTTCCCTGGCTGGGAATGAAGAATGTGACTATATAGGCAGAGAAGAAAAGAAAAAGCAAGATGAAAACTGATTGGACGGTCACTTGGTCGATGGTCCTGACCTCCAGTGCATCTCAGCAAATCTTTTCTTTTCTCCAACATCAGAACTCACTCTCCTAGCCAGTGTGCTGCCTCTTAGCTTCAGAAGTAGCTGCTGGAGAGGAGACATGGGTTTGCTGTTAAGGCAGAGAGAAGATGTGGTCTCGGTTCCCAGTTCTGCCATATGCGCCTGTCTTACCTAGGGCAAGTCACCTGGGGTGTGTCTACACAGCAATCAGAGGTGTGACTGATGCATGTAGACATACCCGAGTTAGCCCATGTTGCCATGGCTTCACTGCTATTGGCACCTGCGCTAGCCTGATTAAAGCTAACTTGGATATGTCTACATGTGCTGCAACCACTCCCCTGACTGCAGAGCAGACGTGCTCTTAGAAGCAGATTTTCAAAAGTATTTACGTGCCTAAATATGCAGATGGATGCCTAGTGGGATTTTCAAAAGTGCCCGGGCCCTAACTCCCATTGAAATCAATGGGATTAGGGGCCTAACCTGCTTAGGCACTCTGGAAAAGCCCATCTGCATCTTTAGGCTGCCTAAATACCTTTGAAAATCTGCCCCCCTTGATCATTCATTACCTGTTAGGTTCACTCCCTCTGGGGCACCTGGCATTGGCCACTGTTGGTAGACAGGATACTGGGCTGGATGGACCTTTGGTTTGACCTAGTATGGCCATTCTTACATTCTTATGTTCCCCATTGAGCACAATTTTCAAAAGTGACTTCTGATTTGGGATGCCTCAGTTTTCTAGTGCCCAGCTGGGGACACTTTGTGCCCAGTGTTCAGAGATGCTAAGAAGTTCCCATTGATTTTATTCGGAGTTGCTGGTTCTCAACATTTCTGAAAATCAGATATGTCTAGTTGGGCAAGCACCCCAAAATTGAGGCCACTTCTGAAAATTTTACATTTTCCCCTTTCTACCTCCGATTCCTCACATGTAAAAAGGGGATAATGAACACCCAAGTGACTTAGGAGCACAAGACCCACTGGGAGTTGTACTCCTAAATCACTTAGGTGGGATTTTGTAAGGCACTTTATATTTATAAGGTACTTTGTGATTCTGAATTGAAGGATATAAGTGCAAAGTATTATTATAACAGCGGGACAGAAAATGGGGGTAAGTGTGAATTTCTCAAAATTTTATTTTTGCCCAAAATTTCTGACTAGTATTAGTTATTAGGGCTATGGATAGAAAAAGTTCTATTTCAAGCAAGAAGCTTCCATTTAAAGCAGATTGTCTACACTGTATGTTCCAGGATGTGAATGTTTACACGCTATTTCAAGTCAATTCCATCTCCACCTGGAGATACGGGTCTAAAAATTCTAGCCTCAGACATTTTGGCATCAGCTCCAATGAGAAGTATAGTCACATATCATGAATGCAGAATATAGACAGTGGACTAGCTATTCAGTGGGGGTCACTAGGTACTAATGTAGTATAAATGCTAAATATATATAGCACCTTGGGATGTGGTGTTTGCCATGGCTAACGTAACATCCTATTTAGTAATTAACAGTGAGAAATTTGCCTTTTCCAAGTGTACTTACAAAAAATACAAACAAATTAATGCAAGATGCATATGAATCATTTTTAAAAGGTCTGACTTTTTCTCCTGTAAAATGTGAGTGTGCACCTCTTTACCTATACAAAACATGTATTTGCATATGCAGATCAGGTAACTGTGTTTCTATCTCACTGGCTTATGTAATTGCCCTTTCTGTGCCTGTGAATAAGTACACATTATGATTTTGTGTGCACAAATTTCAAAGTCCTGCTGAAAATTTGACCTACAATGTACAGCCTACAGTTAATATTGAGCAGTCAGAATTTCACATTTTACACTGACAGCATCCCTTATGAGTGCAAAGAATTCAGGTGGCCAATTTGTATCTGAACTGTTAGAAAATCTCAGGCTCCTAAGTGAGCTGAAAACATTCAGTATAACACTAAGGTATGTGGAAGAGTCGATCCCCTGGGTAAGGTCTGATGTATAAACCCGAACACTCCTGCTCTGGTACCTCATCTATTCTATACTGAGTTTCCAGTTGTTTATTAAGCTTCCAGTTGTAGTCCTTTCATGTGAATGGAAATATAAGATTAAGAACTGGAGAATGCAGCAGTGAGGTGGCAGACATGTGAATCAAATCTTCATTCCTTACCAGGTGTTCCTGGAATTTGGGTGAAATAATTTCTCCTGGACAGCCAAACATCAAACCCCAAAAGTAGAGATGAAGTTCCAGGAGATGCGGGAGCACAGATCTTGACTGAATTTACATCAAGAAATAATAACATTACTGGTCACCTGTTTTTGACAAGGTCCCACACCAAAGGCTCCTAAACAAAGTAAGCTGTCACTTGCTGGAGGATTCTCTGCACCTTGAAGTCTTTAAACCATGATTTGAGGACTTCAATAGCTCAGACATAGGTTAGGGGTTTGTTACAGGAGTGGGTGGGTGAGATTCTGTGGCCTGCGTTGTGCAGGAGGTCAGACTAGACGATCATAATGGTCCATTCTGACCTTAAAGTCTATGATTCTATGATGAGAGGGAATGTCCTCTCATGGATCAGTAACTGGTTAAAAGATAGGAAACAAAGGGTAGGAATAAGCTATCAATTTTCACAGTGGAGCGAGATAAATAATGAGGTCCCCCAAGGACCTGTACTGGGACCAGTTCTGTTCCACATATTCATAAATGATCTGGAAAAGAAGGTAAACAGAGAGGAGGCAAAGTTTGCAGATGATACAAAATTACTCAAGATAGTTAAGTCCAAAGATGACTGTGAAGAGTTATACAGGGATCTCACAAAACTGGGTGACTGGGCAACAAAATGACAGATGAAATTCAATGTTGATAATTTCAAAGTAATGAACATTGGAAAACATAATCCCAAATATGCATACAAAATGATGGGGTCTAAATTAGCTGTTGCCACTCAAGAAAGAGAACTTGGAGTAATCATGGATAGTTTTCTGAAAACCTCTGTACAACGTCCAGCAGCAGTCAAAAAAACTAACAGAACATCAAGAACCATTAGGAAAAGGGTAGATAGCAAGATAGAATATATCATAACGCCACTATATAATTCCATGATACAACCAAACCTTAAATACTGCATGCAGTTCTGGTTGTCCCATCACAAAAAAATTGGAAAAAGAATTAAAATATTAGAATTGGAAAAAGTACAAAGAAGGGCAACAAAAATGATTTAGGGATATGGAACAGCTTCCATATGAGGAGAGATTTAAAAGACTGGGATTGTTCATCTTAGCAAAGGGACAACTAAGGAAGGATATGATAGATGTCTATATAATCATTAATGGTCTGGAGAAAGTGAATTAAAAATTGCTATTTACCCATTCACATAACACAAGAACCGGGGACACCCAATAAAATTAAGAGACAGCATGCTTAAAACAAACATAAGGAATTACTTCTTCACACAACGCATGGTCAAAACTGTGGAACTCATTGCCAGTGGATGTTGTGAAGGCCAAAAGTATATCTGGGTTCAAAAAAGAATTAGATAAGTTCATGGCAGATAGGTCCATTAGTGGCTATTAGCAAAGGTGGTCAGGGATGCAACCCTGTGTTCTGGGTGTCCCAAAACCTCCAACTGCCAGAAGCTGGGAGTGGATGACAGGGGATGGATCACTCAATAATTGACTTGTTGTGTTCATTCTCTGTGAAGCATCTGACACTGGCCACTGATGGAGACAGGATACTAAGCTAGATGGACCATTTGTCTAACCCAGTACAGCCATTTTTATGTTCTGAAGTTACTAATCACCCTCTTAAGGTCTAAATCATATGATGTATTTGACCATGAATACTTAACAGAAATCCCAACATTCTAGGAACTCAGGGAAATGCTTTATCCCTATCTATCAACATTTAAAATCGATGGGGTAAAATCCTGGCCCCACTCAAGTCAATGGTAAAACTCCCATTGACTTTAATAGGGTAGGATTTCACTACAAAAAGGAGATATTTGGGGAGAAAACAGAAGATCCAATGTTTAGACGCAAGAAAGTGCATTCAACAAGTTTTAGAGGAGGTCAAGAAGACAAACAAATATTTTGTTAAAAATGGAAACTGTCAGCATGTTCACAGAGAGAGCATTCCCAGGGTTTTCCAATAACCACAATCCAGTCCCAGTATGCCCACAAACAACTTCCCTTCTATAGAGTGGCTGCAAAATTAATCAATCGCTATTGATTTTCATCGCCTGATTGCACTGAGGGAAGAAAATCCAACATAGTTGAATGATTGATTAATTACTTCAGTAATTACAGGTATCAAATCTAACTCTCCTTCCATTCCCTCTGGACCTCTATATTTTGAATCAATATTTATAAAACTCAGGATTTTTAGGTTTTCAGATCAATTTGGGGCACAAAGCTAGTTTTGTATCTATAAGGAGCTGGAAAGAGAACAAAGCTGTACAACTGATTCTGAATTACTATCTCTGAGTTCTCACCAGCAATTCACTGTTCAGGATTCCTAAATGTTTTGAAACCCTCTTATAAGAGTGCTGTTCCAGGAAGCTTTCTGTAAGTTTTGAGGTCCTGACTGTTTCATTGGTTTTCCTCCTGATGAAGCATTCCAGTAGAACACGGGGTGTTCTGTCTAGTGTTTGTTTTGTTTTAAATAAGGTAATACAAACAAAAAATAAAGATACTATTAACTGCAGAAATAAATTAAATATATAAATGTACCATAATAAGTTTAGACATACAACTAGGGTTGAAATTCAGCCTCTATATTTTTTACAGGATTTTACGTCATGTTTGTAAAGTATAACAGGCTATGGCTAGTCCACAGAGGATAACAGCCTACTAACTGAAGTGAGCTACTAGAGTTGTTACTGCATCTTCAATAGTAAAGCCCCGTGCTTTGGGGCTGAAAGTCCCATGCTCAAAACCTGCATATGAGCTTTAGAACATAAGCATGGCCATACTGGGTCAAACCAATGGTCCATCCAGCCCAGTATCCTCTCTTCCAACAATGGCCAATGCCAGGGGCTTCAGAGGGAATGAACAGAACAAGTAATCAAGTGATCCATCCCCTTTCAACCATTCCCAGCTTCTGGCAAACAGAGGCTAGGGACTTTTCAGAGCATGCTTTTGTATCCCTGCCCATCTTGGCTAATAGCCATTGATGAATCTATCATCCATGAACATATCTAGTTCTATTTTGAACCCTGTTATAGTCCTGACCTTTACAACATCCTCTGGCAAGGAGTTCCATAGATTGTGCATTGTGTGAAGAAATACTTCCTTTTGTTTGTTTTAAATCTGCTGCATATTAATTTCTTTTAGTGACCCCTAGTTCTTGTGTTATGAGAAGGAGTAAATAGCACTTCATTATTTACTTTCTTCATTATTTACTTTTGTCCCCCCTTAGTCATCTCTTTTCCAAGCTGAAAAGTCCCAGTTTTATTAATCTCATATGGAAGCCGTTCTATACCCCTAATCATTTTTGTTGCCCTTTTCTGTATCTTTTCCAATTCCAATATATCTTTTTTGTGATGGGGCGACCACATCTGCACACAGTATTCAAGATGTGGGCGAACCATGGATTTACATAGAGGCAATATGGTATTTTCTGTCTTATTATCTATCCCTTTCCTAATGAATCCCAATATACTGTTATCATTTTTGACGGCCTTGGGGAGGTTATATTACATATATACGCTTTGCATTTGGTAACATTACTAGGTCTGATCAGTTCTGTTAGCCAGACCAGTCCTAAGATACTACTGTTACTAACCAAGAGAGCCTCATGTGGAATTTATTAAAGGCAATGATCAAGCTAAAAAAGTACTTTGTTTTTTTAAATTGTTTCATTTTTCTTAATCACAATTAATTTACTTTTCACTACGAATGCTGTTCATTTCCCCTTTGCATTATATTCAAATTAGATAACAAAATGAGAACTTTCACTTTCTGTTCTTCACATGTTAGTCCAATGCTGCTGGGTTTCCAAGATAAGGATGCAATTTTTAAAAAATCATTATTTAAACAAACCAAAACACATTTCTAAGCCAGATTTTTAAAGATGCAATTTTGCATCCTTTGACAGGTGTCAATGGAGATGCATCATTCCAGCTTTAACACAAACCAAAAGATGCATGGATGCAAAACTACACATTTTAAAATATAGTCTTCATTTCCCAGATCAAATACTGCAGCCATTATTGAGGTAAAACTATCATTGACTTCAGACCTTGATAATGTTGGTTCAACATAAAATAAGAGCAAGCGGCAAGTTCTTCATTCATTTTGGCTACTCATTCTTCTTATGATGCAGTTCCTGCCGTGATGTGTTTGCAATGAGAAAAATCCATTCTGCTCCAATCCCTACAACTCAATTAAATAGGGTAGAGGGGGATTTTTTTTTTTTTACTCCGTGTTAAATGGGGTGATGGGAGCGGGAGAATAAAAAGGAAAAAAATCTTACTTATTATAGGTGAAAAATTTGCAACTCAGAGTTTCCATCAGATATTGTCCAGCCTTCCAATTAGACATGCTGAGACACACAGTAGTGCCATTATATGTAACTATTTATACAGTGTCGCTCAAGCATTGTTTATCTTATGAGCATAATTTCTCTCTTCTGCAGTGCTACCCAATTTGTTTTTATTTCCAGTGGCCCCTCTACAGTCTAGTCTAGTGTTTTATTGTATATATATTTTTTGGCCTCCAACCAACTTACTTTCCAGTTATGTTTCCGTGCGTGTCCCACAATAATCAGGCCCCTCCTGCGCTACAATTTTCACATCATGTTTATATTCACTTTATGGGTGAGATGGTGTCCCCTCTATTTCTCCTCCTCCCGCACCAACTGGCAGTTCCTCTATGGCTCATGTTTTATTCAAGAGCAGAACTGAATTTCTCTCTTTTTTTAAAACGTAGTGGTTTGTGAAAAGGGGCCACCACATCAGCTCTGGAGACTTAAATTCTCTGTCCACAGAACAAGCACAACACAGGCCAACAGCCAGAGGTGAAAGTAAGCCAGTACGGGCTGCCACACAGCCGACCGTACCGGCAGGGGGCAGCTTCCCCAGGCCAGCGATTTAAAGGGCCCGGGGTGCCCTGCAGTGGCTGGAGCCCCCGTCCCTTTAAATCGCCGCCAGAGACCCGCTGCCGGAGCCCTGGGGTAGTGGCGGCAGCTGGGAGCCCCAGGGCTCCGGCGGTGATTTAAAGGGCCCGGGGCTCCCGGCCACCGCTACCACAGCGGAGCCCCTGGCCCTTTAAATCGCCCTCAGAGCCCCATTGCTGGAAGCCCCAGGCCCTTTAAATCGCTGCCTGAGCCCCAGGGTTCCCGGCCGCCGCTGCAGCTACTGCTACCATGGGGCTCTGACGGTGATTTAAAGGGCCCAGGGCTCCCAGTCACTGCAACTGCACCGGAGCCCAGGCCCCTTTAAATCTTGATTTAAAGGGCCCGGGCATTTTAAGGGCCTGGGGATTTAAAGCCCCGCCCCACTGCTCAGGACTCCGGCGTACCAGTAAGTCCTTTAAGTTACTTTCACCCCTGGCAAGAGCAGAGCAAACCTAATGGTGAGCTGGATTAGGTCATCTGCAGGGATTGAACCCAGGACTTCTGGAGCTAAACCCAGGAGCCAGCAAAAGCAGGAGATCTATTAGTTCAAAGGACTTAGCAAACTCATAAACCCTTTACAACTGGCCTAGCCACGAAAGGGGGACAAAAAGCCACACTTTGCATGAGTTACAATAGCTTCCTCCACAGAGCGCTGCCAACATAGCTCCTCGCTAGCCCGCAAAGCTCGCTTCTAGGGGTGAGACAATCACGCCGTTTCCATAGCTATTCCAGCCTTTGCCTCTCTCTGTTCCAAACAAGCTTGCCACAGTGGAGGTGGGTTTCTGATGTGCAGATGTCTGTCTGCTCGGAACTAGACGGAGGCCAACTACATCAACTTCTTAGTCCAGAGCAGTTTAATCCAGTAACACTCTGAAGGGAGCTCCCACTTTGAGCTGGTGCATGCATGTTGCTCAGCTGCTTGTATTAGTGTGAAATTCCTGAAGGACAACCGGGCCTAACACACCACCTTTTCTCATCTACCCCACCTAAGTCCAATCAGGTGGTAATTTTTGGTTAGTGTTAATCTGGGTTACAGTTTAAGTGATGACCTGCTGTAGAATGGAAAGAATCCTTATCCCTTTGCCAACCACATGAGCTATCAAATCCCCCAGAACAGGACTTTCTCTCTTTTTATATAGGAAAATAGAGTTAGCATTTGACCATCAAAAATGAATTCCATCTGGATTGGCTTATACTTGCAGAGCATTGCCCTGACGCGTAGGTTGGGAGGCACAGTTTACATGGCTGTGGTCACCCCTCATGAGAGAATCTAGCACAAATGAAACTGGGGGTTACCTCTTATGCCAGGAAAGCATTCTTTGGCTAAGCAATCTGCAGACAAATTCCCTCACCCTCCCACCTGCTGCCACCATAAGCCTCTTCAGAAATTCGTTGTTTATTAAATGATTCACGCAAGTATCCATTCGATCCCAGTGCATAGGACTGCAGATATTTTATAACACAACTGTATATTTAGCAACAGAATAGTTCACAGCAGTTCTAACAGGCTTGGTCATCGAAGAAATAAAACAAAGCACCATTAGTCAGCTGGCGGGAGATGCAGTCTTTATAGTTTGAAGCAGTGCAGAGGGCTTTATACCACCCTATCTATTCTTTGGCTGCCACACATCTCAGTTTTAAGCTATTTCGTTGGCAGCTCTGAAAGTCTGAGGGCTCATGTAATTTCCCACATCTAATTTCCCAGTTTGTGCTGTTTTAAACTGAGCCCACAGACTCTTGCTTTTGATCTGAGGCCCACCGGCTCATGCATTGCCCTGTGTTGTGGCAATTAGCTGCCATGCATATTTGCAAGTCACATACAGGCCCACTCCTGAGTATCTTAAAAGGCAAGAGGCTTTGGTCTGTTTGGCTCACAGTAAGTTTAAAAGAAAAAAACTGTCACCTTTCCTCAGACTCTGAGTGTGTGAGAAACCCACAACAGCAGGATAAACAGTCTGGGAAAAAATATCTGCGAACAGAGCAGCAGCAATTACTGACCAAACTGTAGACTGGTGAGTTACTGCAGAAAATGGACCCAGAGATCTACAGGGCTCAATGCGCAGCTGCAGGGAGGATCGGATAGTGATTGCCAGGGCAATAGTGCTAAAGCATCCAACCCACTGAGTGCTAAGAAGACTGTGACCTCAGCACAGGGAGCACTGATTAGACTTTTATGCAGCAGAGCACCTGCTCCGTCCAACAAACAGAATTTCTCTTGAAGGAGAGAAGCCTGGTAAGAGTACACAGGGAAACAGGGTCATCATGACACCCAATCCATTCGCTCTGGTGGAGGGAAGCAGCATGAAAACCCATTCTAGGTGAAAAGGGCTAGTTACTCAAGCCTGCTTCAGTGACACAGGGGAAAAGACCTCGTTTTCTCTTATCATTCAATTGGAATCATTTGTTGGCTGATTCTCTGTGGCACTCGCTAGTGACTGACTGGGTTTGTGCCTCAGCCATCCCCTCCAAACACGGAAGCAATACACACACATAGCAGCCAGGGGTCCTAGTCCGGCCAGGAAAGTCCCAAGTTTCGACACAAGGGCCTTGTGAACTGCTGTCCCTGCCACTGTAGTGGGACATAAGAAAGTGAGTGAGTGTTGTGAGCCTCCACAGTCATTAGTGGTGAGCTAGCAATGGGAGGGCAGCGGTGGAGAACTGTACCTTTAAGGCTCTGGCATTATACCTTGAAGGGTATGTCTACACAGCAAAGAAAAAACCCCGGCTGATCCATGCCAACCAACTCGGGTTCGTGGGGCTCCGGCTGTGGGGCTGTTTCATTGCTGTATAGACTTCTGGACTTGGGCTGGACCCCAAGCTCTGGGACCCTCCCACTTTGCAGGGTCCTAGAGCTTGGATTCCAGTCCAAGCCTGGAAGTCTGTACAGCAGAGGTGGGCAAACTATGGCCCAAGGGCCACATCCGGCCCGCAGGACCATCCTGCCCGGCCCCTGAGCTCCCAGCTGGGGAGGCTAGCTCCTGGCCTCTCCCCTGCTATTCCCTCTCCCCCGCAGCCTCAGTGCGCCGCGACACCCGCGCTCTGGCCCGCGGCTCCTGCCAGGCAGCTTGGCGGCATGGCTGGCTCTGGCATGGTAAGGGGGTGGGGAGCAGGCGGTCCTGAGGGGCAGTCAGGGGACAGGGAGCAGGGGGCGGTTGGGTGGGGCGGAGGTTCGGGGTGGTGGTCAGGGAACGGGGAACAGTGGGGGCTGGATAGGCATGGGAGTCCCAGGGGGCCTGTTAGGGGGCAGGGGTGTGTATAGGGGTCGGGACTGTCAGAGGACAGGGAATGGGGCGCTTGGATAGGCTTGGGAGTCCCAGGGGGCCTGTCAGGGGGCGGGGGTGTGGATAGGGGTTGGGGTAGTCAGGGGACAGGGAGAAGGGGTGGTTGGATAGGGGGTGGGGTCTCAGGGGGCAGTTAGGGGCGGGGGTCCTGGGAGGAGGCGGTCAGGGGACAAGGAGCAGGCGGTGTTGGATGGGCCAAAGGTTCTGAGGGGGGCAGTCAGGCGGCGGAAAGTGGGAGGGGGCGGATAGGGGGCGGGGGCCAGGCTGTTTGGGGAGGCACAGCCTTCCCTACCCAGCCCTCCATATAGTTTTGCAACCCCGATGTGGCCCTCAGGCCAAACAGTTTGCCCACCCTGCTGAACAGCAGTGAAACAGCCCTGCAGCCCAAGCCCCATGAGCCCAAGTTGGCTGGCACGGGCCAGCCACGGTTGTTTAGTTGCTGTGTAGCCATCCTAGAAGAGGTTCTGCTCTCCACAGCAACTATTGTGGGATCCTGGGAGACCAGCCGGAGATCTAGTCGCATCTAGTTTCCCACTGGAGATGCAGCATTATCACCCAAGCAGGGGTCATATGAAACATCTGATAAGAGGAAATCTCCCTTGCTGTGTGTGCTTACTGTACATTCACTAATAGCTGCATATTCATTTAAGTACCAAGATCCCTTTTTACTGCGTATGTTTTGCTCTTGATGGGAAGTTTAACCAAACTCTCCTCAGTAACGCTGAATCCTTACAACATATATCTGTGTGGCCGGGGCCTGGTTGGCACATGGGATTGTCAACGGAGTACAAAGCCTCTCACCGCAAGGGCACCAGCTCTGATCTGGCCTTCTACATGTGGGCGACATCCCAAAGTCATTACTATCTGACAGAGGACAGGTAAAAGCCAAAGCAAAATGACTTGTCTCGGGAACTGGGGTGAGAGAGGTTTCCGTGTCACAGAGAAACAGGTAAACTGACAGCACTGTTGGCGATCTTGGCTTATGTCAGCTGGAATTGGACCCTTTCAGTGGTCCAGAAGTATCAAATCACAGCCCTTCCTGGACCCCTATGCCCCAGAACACCCTATTTGGAGTTTCTGGGAGAACCGGCAGTGTAAAGCGAGCCATTGGGGAATCCCCAGCAGCCTTTGGGAAATCTCCAGATCTCCTTTGTTCTATTGGAACAGCACAAAGGGGAGTAGACCAGTGCTGAGGATCTGTCCCAGGTGCACGATCATACATGCAAGTCAGGTGTCTGTATGCACAAGTCCTGTTGCATGTCTCAGTGGATCACTCCCTGCAGAAATTAGCCATGGAACTGTGCTCACAATTTTTCAGAAAATCGGGGCCTGGGTGGAGCATGTATCCTCTCCCCACCAGCACAGAAAGAATGATGACTGTTCACGTTTCAAGGAGTTTCAAGTATTTGGAGACAGAATGTATTCCTAGAGGGGGGAAAAATGAGGGAGAAAGCAAAAACCTTTATTAGTCAAGCTCCTGCTCTGAGAAGCATCTGAGAACAGCTGGTGCATTTTCCTGCTGAGTCGGCCAGTCACTGAGAGGTGGCAAAGGAAGCTGGCACAACAGTGCAAATTGTTTGCCTTCTATAAGCAGGTGACAGAGGCAAGCTGGTGCATTGATTCCCACATTATATTTTCATTAAGCCATGGCAGATGGCATTTGAGACCACAGTTTACATATCATAATTTCAGAGGAAAGGTGGCAGTGAAATTGATGCATAAATTACTCAACTTGGATTCACCCAAACAACATGTGGGAGAAGGGGAGGTGATAGACAAGAGGGATCGTAAAAAGCTGCTGTCTTTATTTCTGCATTGAGTCCTCACCACATAATGAAAATCAGGGGCATCAGTTTCTCTGCTAACCAACATACTTATGTCTAGCATCCTGACACCGAAGCAGCTGTACTGACAGCAAGCCACAGACACCAGGGAAATGGCAATTATGCCCTTTCATAAATGAGGCCAAAAGTACTGCTTGGAAAAAGCAGTTTGGGCCAGATCCTGAGCTGGTATAAATCAGCATAACTGAAGTCAGTGGGGTATGCTGATTTACACCAGGTGAGGACACAGTCCTCTGTTATTAGATTTCCCCCTTAAAGAGACAAATTAAAATATGTAAAACTCAGAGTGCAATTGACATAAAATTTCTGTTCTCTATTGGTTTATACAGACATTTAGGGTCACATTCTGATCGCAGGTGTCCCAGTGAAAATGCAGAGAAACAGTCTACCTACTCTTATGGATTTATCATGGGTTTCACAATATCTGCTGTTTTGCAGAAAGCCCCAGTTCTGGGAGATATGTTATCTACAAAGAATCTCAGCTTTTTTTGTTTCTGTTTTTTGTTTTAGAATAAGATTCTTGGTTGCAGAGAAAAGCTTGAAAATGTGAACACTAAATGCTCAAGAACCAGAAGGCCAAAAAAATCCCGACCCCGAATTCATTATTTTTAAAATCTCATGATTTTTAAGCCAATTCCATGATTTTGGGGGGGCCTGATTCATTACTTTTGAATGCTTCAGACTAGAGATACTATATGAATTGGTTTTGATTTCATTTATTTATTTTTTTAGATTTAAATAATTAAAAAATGTCCAAAAAGCATTCAGTACTCCTGTACAGATAACTGATTAACCAAAGCAATGAAACAGCTCATTTCTCCCTTCTTTTCTCCACCACAGGAAAATATCCTCAATCTTCTTGCAGAACCCTGTCAGATTAATGGTTTGCAGAGTGCCCAAACGGTTAGCAACAGAGCTGTGTGGAAGAGCGGGGGGGATGTTTCTTGTGGAAAATTTTGACAAACACCAAAACATTTTTCATTTTTGTCAAAAATTTTAGTGAAATTTTTAAACTTTTCCTTAAAAAAAGAAAATGGAAAATATTGCAGGTTTTGACAACCAGTTTTGGACAAGCGCTGCTGAATACTGACAAACCTTTGGTTTTTTTTACCAGAAATGTTGTTTGGGTTTCAGACAGAAAAAATCCAAAATTTTTGAGGAAAGCAGGAACTTTCTGTGTAATAAAAACAGGACGTTCGGGGCTCGCCCAAGCCACCCCTCACCACCACTCCTCACAGGGCTCACCAGAGCCACCCCCCAACCACGACTTGGGCTGAATCCCTGAGCCCTGTGCCGCCTGCGGCTGGGGCTCGGCTGAGCACCCGAGCCCCTGCTGGAGCTGAGAGACCCCCCGAGCCCCATGCCACTCACGGCTGGGGCTGAACCCTGTGCCATCTGGGGTTGAGGCTGACCCCTGAGCCCTGCGGCCTGGCACCTTGCATCGCCACCCCGCTCCAACATTCCTCTGCGTCCCCCTCGGGGGATGCACCCAACTGGTTTTATAAACAGGGCATTTGTTCATTTGCTCTTGCCAACTCATCTGTTGGCAAGAGCAAAAGGGACAAATGCCAGTTTTTGTCAAAAAGTTGGGATGTCCGGGTCAGGGCTTAAAAAAGGGACTGTCCCAGCCAAAACGGGACATATGGTCACTCTATTTCTGTGGAAATGTTCATTTTGTCAATAACCCAGTGTTCTATCAAAAAACATTTAGACACAAAATTTTCAACCAGCACTAGTAGTCTTGTTCGGACTATTTTGGACCATGTGGTGAGCGGGACAAGTTCCAGAGTCTGAGGCAGGTAATGCCCTGTCCCCACCTTCTCTTTTATAAGAAGGCAGAACAAATTTCATTGATCACAACTGCGGTGGTACATCTGTGGGGAATAGGCATGTCCCATGTCATTTAGGATTTGATAGGTCATGAACAACACCTTAAACTATCCCTACTGCAGTGGAGTTACTCTAGATTTACCCTGATGTAGCAGAAATGAGAATCAGGCCTTTTGCTCTCTAGTTTTATCCTTCCAAGATCTCCTGTTTGACAGTCCCCTGCAGCAGATTCTTGGAAATGCTGCCTTTTACACCCCAGTAAAAAAGTACTTAGTCTCCTTATGTAACACAGACTGGAACAACCTCAGCTCTGCTTGTGAGATGTCACTGGGCTACACTGGATGTTCTCTTGAGCTGAACGCCCCATTTCCAGGGGAATTCCATCTGAGCCAGCGCCCAGACACAGCACAGAGGAAAGGGGTTCAACCCTGGGATAGCAACAGACCCTTGTCTGTTCTTATGGAAAATAAAAGGAAGTAAACCACAAAGCAGAGAACAGATCTGTACAGATGAACTACACCTCAAGGTTGGTATGATACATTTCAGGGATGGAGAGGTGGGAAAGAGAATGAACAATACCGGAGTTGCTCCACTCCTCACAGACATATTTCACCATTCCGGACCTACATAATAATGCTCTCTCCAATGCAGCTAGAGAGGCCCCTCGTCTTTGTTATTTGGATTCATCTTTTCCTTATGCTGTCAGCAGAAATGGAAGCGTGGTAATCTGCTGCCACTGGGACCCGCTATTTTCCCCTCCAGGATCACCTTGTGCTGTTGTATTCACGTGCCAGCTGCCCATGTAGCAGTTAATCAAGATCAAGAGTTATGAAGAACACTGCATAGCATATGGGGTAACTGGACAGGGCATGGGAAAGAGGTCAAATGAGAAAATGGAGAGGTGCAAGGTGCAGCCTGTTTGCATCTAACGCACCACTGAGTGGGCATTGTCTTTTTATTTTTTCTCTCTCTCTCTTTCTTTTGGGGGGCGGGGGCAGGGCAGATTATAAATAAAATCCATCAGTAAGGCTGGATTAAGAGGCAAAATCTATAAAATCTGTGCCCTGGAGGCATAGGGGCCCATTGGAAGAAACAAGTGAGAAGCAGAGCAGCAGGCTGTGGCCAGGCAAGGCTGTGACTATTGCCAGCCAGACACCCCTGAGGTGGGATGGATTTTATCAGCAGGGCCTCAGAGGTGGGAGGAAAAATGAGAGCCACTGGGGGAAAGTCAGCCGGGGGGCCGGGGGGGGGGAGTTTTGGGTGGATCCAGGTCCCAAATAACCTCAATGGATTTATAGGCCAAACCTGAGGTGAGGTTCTCTTTATCTGTTACTTATAACTGACCCAGTTTTGCAGCCCTTTATGCTGAGTATCACACTACTCATGGGGGTAACCCTGTTGAGTTCAATGAGATTATTTGTTTGAGTAATTACTTCTCAATGTGAGTAAGGGTGGCAGAAACAAGCCCAGTGCAAAGAAAGGCCAAGTCCCGGTCTGTTGGCAGAGCTGTGCCATAAAAGGTCAAATGTATGGAGAGAAGGGAGAGATGAAAGGTAGAGCACAGGGGTGATATGAACAGGAAAATCTAAACAAGGGGCAGCTAAAAAGTGCAGGAAATATGGTGATATAGGAAAATACCCATGAAGTTGCTTCTCCAGTGATCTCATCCCAGTGGCAAAGTAAAATTTAAAGAAATCAGATAAGGCACCTAGAGTGAAAACAACAGGAGAGAGAAGTTGTTTGAGTCTGAAGAGGATATTCTTGTGTTTGGCCAGCTCTGGCTTTTTTTCCCACTCAGTGCAGCAAGGTGAACCGTCCTATATACCACCAGTGGATTTAATCACACGATAGATGTAGTCCCAAATGAAAGTTCTTGATTTAGTTATAAATCTGTCACGACTGGTTGGATTATGTGGTGTAGGGACCTACCAAATTCATGGTCCATTTTGGTCAATTTCATGGTCGCAGGTTTTTAAAAATCGTAAATTTCATGTTTTCAGCTATTTAAATCTGAAATTTAACAGTGTTGTAATTGTAGGGGTCCTGACCCAAAAAAGGAGCTTTTGGGGGGTTGCAAAGTTATTGTGTGTGGGGGGGGAAGGGGTTGCAGTACTGCTACCCTGACTTCTGCGCTGCTGCTGCTGGCGACGGCTCTGCCTTCAGAGCTGGGCGGCTGGAGAGCGACGGCTGCTGGCCGGGCGCCCAGCTCTGGAAGCAGAGCCACCGCCAGCAGCAGGGCAGAAGTAAGGGTGGCCTGGTCTGGTCTTGCCATCCTTACTTTTGCGCTGCTGCTGGCGGGGCACTGCCTTCAGAACTGGGCGCCCGGCCAACTGCTGCCGCTCTCCAGCCGCCCAGCTCTAAAGGCAGCACAGAAGTAAGGGTGGCAATACCGTGACCCCCTTAAAATCACCTTGTGACCCCCCCTGAAACTCCCTTTTGGGTCAGGACCCCCAATTTGAGAAACACTGGTCTCCCCCATGAAATCTCTATAGTATAGAGTAAGAGCACACAAAAGACCAGACTTCACGGGGGGAGACCAGGTTTCACGGTCCGTGATGCGTTTTTCACAGCCGTGAATTTGGCTGGGCCCTAATTATGTGGGAGGAAATTCAGTTAGCAAAATAACAGTACAATCCAATTACACACATCCCCAGAATATAGTAGAAACCACATCACAACATCACATCCATCAGCCACAGCGGCAGAAGTCAAAGAAGAATTTCTGATATGCATTATTTGTGTTTCCAATCCATTTAAAATGTACAAGATCACCAGACCAAGCTTGTGCAAAAACACTTTAAGAAAAAGAGGTTGAAGGGTGGAGAGAATTGTTTTTATTTTGGACCTTCCCAGATTTCATTCATGGTCTGAAACCTCGGAATGGGTTGGTTTAGAGAACACAAAAGCACAGGATTCCTGCGAGTCGCTGTCAATCTACTGCCACAATGGAAAGTATGAATCTGGATTGTCTGAGCAGTGTGAACACTGGATGCAAGCATCTTTGAAATACCAAATCTTGTACAAGAAACGCTGCCCTTGTGCTGCTCTCCCGCTTTGCAGTGTCTGAATTGTCTGAATCATTACTGACGAGAACTGCTTGGAGAACTGTGCTTTTCTCCACAGAAAATTTTGACCTTTTTGTCAAAAAGCAAACCAACCAAAACTGGACACGTTTTCAGCCAAAACGTTTTTGGGATTTTGATGAAAACTCAGAATTGTCCATGGAAAGCAGACACTTTCCATGGTGACATTCATTTAGTCAAAACATCAGTTTTCCACCAAAGACCAGTTTCAGTGAAAATTTTTACACCAAGCCCGTTATTGCAACAGCCTTAACTTTACTTTGTCCGGCACTCACACTCAGGAAACACCTTCTGTTTAATAGGGCTGTTATACTTATTGTATAATTTGTGGCAGTGCTTCAGGACCACAGATGGGGACCAGGGCCCCATTGTGCTAGGAGCTGTACAAACATAACAAGAAGACAGCCCCTGCTTTGAAGCATTTACAATCTAAGTATAAGATGAGAGACAACAGATGAAGGTGATCAAAAGATGGGGGAGCACAAGGTAACAGTGGGATGATTCTGATCAGTATGATGAGAAGTGGGCGCTCTGCTCATTTGGGCACCTGCTTTTGTTTTAACTACTCTGAGTTCAAATCTGCCAGTTAGGCACAGCACAGCATTAGCAACTGTGTGAAATCATCCCTTCCAATCCTCCACGTCTATGATTCTACGATACCACCCTGGCGGAGCCTCAGGCAGCATACAGTACCTCTTCGGGGGATGTAATCTAACTCTCCCAGCAGTGCCGTCTCTGCTCCATGGGCCGGTCTGGGAGGGCAAAGGTGAGAATGTCCCTGCCGCCTCCTCCCACACAACTTTGGCATGCTGGGCACTCCCAGAGAATAGCGAGGGAGCAATCCCTGCATTTCCAAAAGTTCAGGGAATGTACTTCCGCTTGGCTCTTAACCAGGCTATGCAAAGTGCAAGTGAAGGCTCCTTATACCCTCTCCCTCTCCCAACCCCCAATCATGCAGAGGCCAGGCAGAGTCTAATATTTGATTGCTTTTCAGTGCAGACAGTGTGCTTGGGACTGTAGGACATCAGAGAGATAGTTCCTGCCCCAAGAAGCATATGGATTACAGCTGACAGCCTGGTATGAACTTCCCCAAAGTTTTGGGGTGCTTGGTTCAGTTCAATATATAAAGAGGGGCCAAGAACTAGCTGCAAAGTTGGGACCCGTATGTGAAACCAAATTTTGCCCCTGTTGGAGATTGAGAGTGGGTGGATCTAAAATCAGTATCCAGGTCTGTTGCTACCTTTAATGTAGGAAATGGAGTGGGAAGTGTATACATTTTATAAACTTTACATATTTTATATGTTCATTCATTTTTGGCCATATTCTGTTCTGATTTACACCCTGTGCAATCCCAAAGGCCTATGTACCTTTTAAAAATTGTCCAGTGTTTTAGTTTATCAACTTTCTGCTAGATCAAGATGACACGGCCATGTTAGTCATTAGAGAAGGTAGCTAGAGAAGGATCTATACTAATTCCAGATAGTTTCCAGAATTGATCACCCACTTCTGTAAGACATTGAAAAAAGACATTGTCAGAAAAGGGGGTGAGAGGGGGGGAGAGAGACAGAGAGAAGAAATAAATACATGGATATAGTTACTTTTGGTTTGTTTCTGTGAGTAGAAATTCTGAGTGGGCTCCTCTCTCACTGTTAATATGAAATGTTTGTCATTTTTTCCATATAGAGCCTCTGAGAAGAAGGGGTTCTCAATGTATCTGTAAAATTGCCTCCAGGTTTATGCTTGGTATCCATACTCCCAACCCATGGACTGAATTTAAACAACAATTATTTAATTTATTGGGATGGATTATGGGGAGGGAGGGAATTTTTCCATGCCTGGTCTAGTTGAAATAAATTCAGATGGCACCTTCAGCACACACAATCACTTATTACTCTAAGAAATATACGATTGTGAACAATCTGCTTACTGGCAGGAAGGAAGGACTGGATCACCAGTTATTAAAATGTTTCCTGTCTGGAACCTAGCAACTGTCCACGGTTTCTTGCTGGGACCCACCAATCCCACAATATTTTGGGGGTCCAGAGTGATGCACTCTGCAGTATTCCACATAGATTGTGAAATCCTGCACTAGAAATCTTTTCTATCATTAATTTCTATACTGCACATTTCTCTAACACACTTAACAGGGATGGAGTCCAGGTACCACTCCCTCACTGAGAAAACATACAACCTGTTTAGGTTTTGCTTAAGCTTTCCCTAATATTCTTATTTCCACAAAGATTCATGGGGGGGAGGAGGGGGAGTCCATTCAGGTAACATCAGTTTCTGAGTTAAAGTGATATAAAGACAATAAAACCAGTTGTGTCCATCCATCCTTAATTCACACTACTGGGCCCTTACAGTGTGAATTAAAAGGACAGATTGCCAGTCCTAGAACCAACTCCTCCCTTGACAGGCACGGTGATGGAGACCAAAGATACTGCCTTGTGGTTTTCTGCTGGCAGGTCTGGGGCACCATGCTGTGGGAGTAACTATGCTCTGTGTCCAGGGCACAAATGTATTACAGGGTAGGTGTATTAATAGCTAGCCGTCAACCTACTGAATATGGGTTCCCCCTTAGGAATGTGGGGGGGGGCAGGCTGCATGTTAGCTGAGCCCACTTCATACAATTCTCTTCTATGCATTATGGTCCTGATTTAGCAACACACATGTGCTTACTGTTAAGCTTGTGCTCAGGTTCCACTGAAGGCCACGCTGGATCATGACCAGTGGTGCTACCTTGCTCTGCTGCATGCATAGGGGTGGCAGGGAAGAAGAGCACCAGAAGAGCTCTTTCTTTCACTATGCTCACCAGCACAGAGCCATGAAGGAGCAAAACCTTAATTTGGAACCTTCAGGTGGACGACAGTTTAAGGTTAGAGTTAGTCAAATTATTCATTACAAACGTAGCTTCTTTCTGATCAGCGAATCAGCTGAGACTCAATCCTGATTCTCTTCAAACATATTCATTAGCTTGCTCTATATAGTTTAAACAAAGAGTTTGCAGCCTGTGCATTGCTGGTGATCTATTTGGTATTCATGTGGTGTAGCTGATCACCTAATTCACATATTGTTGCTTCTGCTATCGAGTTGGCTGACAAACATTTTTAATCAGGAGAACAACAAAGAACAATGATTAATATACTAAGATATTTTATTTTTTCAGGCATACATTTGTGCTATAATCTGTGAACATTTCAGGATCTGTGAACACTTCCAACCACAACTGGCAGTTATCCAACTACTTGCACATAAGCAGTAATAGGACTTCCACAAGCCATTGCAAATTGAACTCTTGCTTTTCTTGTATTTATTATTTATAAAAACTCCCAATAAAGTCAGTTATTGCACTAGAAAAATATATAGTAGAATATGCAGTTTCCAAACAAAGTAGTATAAAAGCATTCAATTAAGGTTTGAAGTACCAGGGGTGAAATTCTTACCCCACTGATGTCAATGGCAAAACTCTCATTGACTTCGGTAGAGTCAGGATTTCACCCCAGGACTTTTGTTATGGGAAGCACAGTGTCTGGAAGCACTAAACGAAGAATAAAGAGAGATCAAAATAGCAAGTGAAATAGAACAGGGACAAGCAACAATCAAAGAAAGTTCACATCTTTATAATTTATTAATGATGATGGTCTGATCGCTTCTGGTTTTTGTATTAATTGATTCCATTACGTACAGTATCTCATTCTATTGCAGCTCACTTAGCTATATTGCTGTATAAATGAGGTGACAATTTACACACAAGGAGAGCTGGAAATGTAGCAGGAAAAGGTCTCACAGCTTCCCCCAGTAACTTACTGGGAGTTTAGCCAACAACTCATGACCACACGCTCATCCTGCTTTGAGCAGGGGGTTGGAGTAGATGACCTCGTGAGGTCCCTTCCAACCCTAATATTCTATGATTCTATGATCAGGACAGCGCTTCAGGAATTTCCTCCCCATACTTCACATTTTTCATCTCTACCAATTTACCAAGGCAAGTACCATGGGCAATCACCAAGACAGAGGCATCGAAACCTGCTTAAGAATGGGCAAAGAAGCTGCTTCTTTTTTGCAAGGAGGAGGGTCCTAAGGAAAAAAAATGCTCAGGGTTCTTTGTTCCAGTATCCTGGATACCAGAAAACTCCCACGCTTGTCAAAAATAAGAGCAGCACCAGCCGTTGTTTTTTTTAAAGCAGGCCGATACACTGCTGGATTTAAGAGACAATTAGGTGTTCAAACACTAATTTATTCCAATGTTAACATGGTTACAGTCTCTTTCTTCTGTACAGAATGGGTGAAAAATTACAGGGAAGAACACACACCCCAAAAGACTAAATACTCACTGCTGTCATTATCATCATAAAACGTGTCTAGTAATATGCTTCATTCAAACAACAGAACCTCATTCCTTGTTTTATTTATCCACAAGTCAAATCTTATATCTCTTGGTTAGGCTAGTCACAATGAATAGCCCAAACTTCACTCTCCGCACCCAAATTTTAGACCAATGGTTTAGGTTTTAAAAACTAGCAGCTTCCAGTTTCTGCTAAATGAGAGATTCTTTCCTTCACAGAACTGTCCCTTCAGGGAAAATAAATTACGGTTACGGTAAACAATTCCAAAACACAGGTTTAGCTAGAGTACTCAGTGGCACTAATTTACTACGGAGTTTAAAATCAACTGGCTCCTTTCCTCAACAAGGTCTAGAGATTATGCTCCAAAATAAAACAAATTTCGAAAAAAACGCACTTCCCAATGTAATAAATGAATGGCATTTCCTTTTTAAGGCAAGAGAAACCCTGGAGCCTATTAGCAATTGACATGGGGAACCTCCAGATACAAGCTAGATGCACAGACAATCATAAAACAACCAGACCTTTGTTTATCACAGTTCAGCATTGACATGTATGCAGATGTGACAGAAAGCCATGATGTATGAAAACCAGTATTTCAGACGTTAAGGGAGTTTGCTTCTGATTATATATATTTGTACAATTAATGAGGAGAATGTTTTAAATAAGTAGTTTTAAATATGCAAGAACACATACAATCAGTGAAGAAGTGCATATTAAATTAATCTTTCATTGCAGCCTTATATATTAGTACCTTTGGCCTCTTTGATATCTTGATTATTTCAGCACTTTTCAACTTTTTGCTGTTGCTGCTGATCATTATGAGAATTCTCGACTTTTAACATCAGGTTTATTTTTTTTTTTAAAGAAGGGTGACCTTACAAGTTCAAGACTTTTTTTAAAGGTGCCCCCCCCATTTTAAATAAACAAATAAAATAATGAAGTCACCCCAGAAAAGAAGAGTCACTGGCAATTCCGGATTACATCCGGACTCCCCCACCCCTTTCAAAATATAAATCGAAAGGCTGAAAGTTAAACGGGACCCAATTCTGTAATAAAATGAATCATTGTAATAAACAATTATTACGAAAGCAGCTGCGTGGGACTTCAATTTTCAATATACCTACCAAAATTCGGGGAATCCCTAATTTTCTTAACAATGCAGTTTGAGAGTGGAGTTAGATCCCGGGAATCTTTTGTTCTGAGCCTGATGCCCCCCCCCCTCCTTTCCCCCTCCTGGGTTTGTGCCTCGTCGCTCAATCAAAATGAGTTGCTTGCTCCCCTTCTGTTTGAGAAGCAGGGTTGATCCGGGCGCAGACAGACACAACAATCCCCCCCCCCCCCCGCCCCACACACACACACTTCGCCTGTGGGTGTAGAGAATCGGTGCCAACTCGTGTCGATTCGGCTCCCGGATCAAGCTGGGCTGGAGCGGTCTGTAAAAGTTTCCCTGGATCTGCACCCTCCCGGTGGATAAGGGGTGTGTGGGTGTGTGGGTGCGAAGGGGCTTCCCCACTGGGGTGGCTAGGAGCCCGGCTGATTGTCCCGGCGTGAGGAAGAGACACGAGGAAAGAACCGGCTACTCACCAGCTGTAAAGTGCAGAGGAAAATCAAGGTACAGCGCCCGGTGCAGCATCCCATCCTCCCCGAGCCCAGCGGGTCCCTCCAGCCGCTTGAAGCCGAAAGCACCAGACCAAGAAGAGGGGCTGATTCACTGGGATCTATCTGCCCGCTACCATCTCCGGGTCCAACTGCCTTCAGCCTCATCCAGGGGCTGGGCAGCCCCCTCCGCCGTCTCTGCCAGCAGCCGGGCTGAGAGAGCAGCTGCCTCTCCCAGCCGTGAGGTCGTGGAGCAAGTGAAAGAGCCCCCTCCAGGGAACCGCTTGCTGGGGAGGAGGGGGAGGAGGGCGGGAGTGTGGGGCCACATCTTAAAAAGGCAATGCCCGATAGAGGCTCTGATCCCGAATCTTTGCAGGCAGTGGGAGCCTTGCCATTGACGTCAATGGGTTTGGGATCCGGCCTTTGCAGCCAACTTGGGCAGCTGCAAAAACCCACCCTACACTTCTACTCCTTATGGGGCACCAGCGCCCACGCAGAAGCAGAGGATATACGAACAGACCCACCGTTCTGCATGTACCACACATGCATAGGATCATATGTGAGCAGAGCTCTGTAAATAGTGTGGGGCAATGAATTTACTGAGCCCGCTTCACCTCCTTTTCTCTGCAAGTTCTCTAAGAACAGGTGGCAGGTTTCTTAAATTTAGTCTTTATTTTGCTGTTTCTTCCAGCAAACGCCTTAACTAGAATATTTGTGACAGAAAAAAGGGGGTAACACAGTCACAGCAAAATTCATTTTAAAATGTACACACACATTCATGGATTTATTTTAGTATTTTTAGTATTTTAGCTTTGGGCATAAATCACATATGAATCATTAATAAGTAGAAGTTAGATGTCGAGAGGACTTAATGGGCCATATCTTACCTTGCGCCAAGTTCTTCAATCAAAGCACATGCTTTGCTACATTCTGAGATATTCTAGATCTCTGTAAACTTATCCAGATATCTTTACACGTGTCACAGACACTGTTCCCTCTAAGCTGTGCGCGTGTGCGCTCGCACACAGATCCTAAACCCTGGGCACACGGCGAAACGCCGTGCACACAACAGTTTGCACAGAAGCACAACAATTTCCACAGAAGAAATTTGTTGTGCACACGGCCTGTCAAAAATAAGAGGGAACACTGGTCACAGATAATAATACGTAGCTCGTATATAGTGCTTTTCATCCATAGATCTCAAAATACTTTACCAAAGAGGTCAGTATCCTTATCCCCATTTTACAGGTGGGGAAACTGAGGCACAGAGCAGTGACATGACTTGCCCAAGGGCATCCAGCAGGTCAGCGGCCAAGCTATGAGTAGAACCAAGGTCTCCTGAGTTCCAGAATAGGCCAGAGAGCAAGTGGCAGAGCAAATCCCCAGAGATAGGTGCAACAATTCAGATTGGGTTTTGCACAACCCCACATAAAAGCCAACTGCAAGCACAGTCTCTGTGGGAGGGCCTCCGGAGGAGAGGAAGCCATTGAGTGGCCCAAGGAGTGGGCCAGATACACCCCATGTTAGATGGCATGCTTCATGCTGCAAAGCACCTACACAACAGGATAATAATATCACACAAATAAGAGATGGGAAAGACCCATTTGATCATAATGTGGTACCTCCCCAGTTTCCGTTAAGCTAAATAGCAAAGTTTAGTGTACCACTCTGGACCTTCTCCTTCTCCCTCTGAAGTCATTAGGAGCGTTGCCATTGGCTTCGCTGGGAACAGAATGTGACTTTGGCACCATGAATGATCAGTTGCATTTTTCCTTTAAATAAACGCAAAAGAGAACTTGTTGCAGTATGTCAGAATATGGTGGTAGCTGGGACATCATGATGCTGAAGAAACAAATGGCCCATTAAAGCATTCCTTGATTGTACTCAAGAAAAGTAGGATTATGCCCAAAGTGGTGAGAAAACCTCATATTAACTTCACTGTTGTTATTCAAATCAGCAGCCATGAAAGAAATAAAAAAACAATCAAAGAAAAAAGTGTCTATAATACCTAAAACAAGAAGTCAGACCTCTAAATGGACACAAAGCCATTTAGAGTTTTCTGACCTGTTCACTGAACATAATCTGACATGCACCAATTAATGCAGTCTAACACAATGAAACACATTTTATTCCAGCTGAAACGAATATGTCCACAGAAAACACCAAATTACCTCGCCTGGAAGGCTCTGGATTTAAGGAGCTTTTGCTGTATTTATATTTGCTGGAAATGTTTGAAGGTTAGTTTTATTTTTATGGGTGCGGCAGGAACATTCTTTAGAACATGAATACAGAAGTCTCACGCTGCACTTTTGGGTCAGGCACCCTGGCATCAGAATGTAAAAATGCCACTTCAAAAACAACAGGAACAGGCTGGTATTATGCTGGTTTGAGTTAAATTCTCTGATATCAGCTGGGAACAGAGTGGAAAAGGTTGGACTGCTGCTGTGTCTGCAAGAACCTCGCCTCTGTGTAATTTATTTCAGTTTCCTACTTTCTTTGTGTTAGCTCCTGTTTTTTGAAAACTCCATGGATGCAAATATTTTCAAACAAAATGATAACACAAAGGACCCATGGTGGAGAAATAGCAAAACATAGCAGGACTGAAATAATAAATAGCTTGCCACAGAAAGGATTCTTCTCCTACAGTTTTATCTTAATAAACTGAGAAAGGACAGAAAGGCGACTGTGCATTGATCAGGCCTTTTTACACATCAGAAAACCATACTGAATCCCCAGAGGCTATTAAGAAGGGTAAAAAGACAACACGACAGTGAGTATTTCTTGAGGGGAGATAGTTACACTTCCAGACCCTAATCCTGCAAACCCTTCCTGACTCAGGTAGTCCTTACTCTCACGTGATTAGTCCAATTGCCTACTACCTGAGACTTCAGTTTAGGAAGACACATAACTTTAAGCATGGGAATATCTCATTGATGTCTATGGGACTATTCACATGCTGAAAGTCAGACACATGCTTGTGTCTTGCTGAACTGGGTTGTGAGTGAATAAGGGTATGTAGGATTGGGCGCGTGTGACTTATTTATGCTGAAGACCAGCTCCTGCTCCCACTGTAGTCGATAGCAAAGCCCTTGTTGAGTTCAAAGGGGCCAGATCAGGTCTTCAGAAAGACCCTTTAAAACCACCCAAGAATGAAGAATGTTTGAACTTCTCCGTGTCCAGGGTTTTCAGCTCCCAAAGATGATCCCCCTCCTAAACTCCTGCTTGGCAAAAAGTTCAGTGAGATTTCAGGAGGGATGTCAATATGATTTTTTTTCCTGATTGAGGAGTTAAGGATGTGGCTTGAAGGATTCTTAATATGAATATTGATTTTCTAAGGTCATGTGTCTTCTGAATTGTGGACTGGGTCATCCTTTTCCATAGTACAGCCTCTGCAGGAGCCTAAGGCAGAAGAAAACCAGATAGGGAGTGGAGTTCCTCCCTGATTGTATGATCAGGGAATATGACTCTGAGCCACTGGCTATTGTCCTTCTCAGGGTTGCTTCTCTGGCCACAGCTGTCTCAGGGACCTCCTTGCACCCCTTAAAGGGGGATCCCTTGTGCAAAGAGTGCGGCACAGACCAAGTGATAAGGCCCAGGCTGTACTTCCATCCAGGGGAGCTCCATGGGTCTGGAAAGGAGATGTATGTGACCCCAACCCAGCACAGAGATGCCCATTTCTCCCACATCCCTGCACAGATCATGGCCTTAGGGAGAGCCCTCTGCAGCATCCTAGGAAAGGAGGGATGATTGTATAAAGGCAATTGAACTCTCTCCCCTTCCAAACAGGAGGGTTGAGATCCTCCTTTGGAGGGCCTGTCTATAAACCTAAGTTCTCCTATGCCCTCTCCCCCTTCACCATAGTAATCAAGCTCCTAGGATTCCCTCCACATACAGATCTTGGGGGCACAACTGGCCCCATGGTAGCATTTTTCTTGCCAAATAGACTTACACATGTTTTTTGATAGAAAGTTGTTCACATCATTCCCCGGCTGACAGAACCTAACCTACAAAGGCCTAACCATGCTAAAATCATCACACAGAACCCATGCTAGATCAGCCCTTATTACACCAAGCACAGCTTGATAGAAATATGTGATCATGATTTCCCCAGGCAGGGCCCAACTTGCTCTCCTACATCCTAAAAAGACCTTCTTTGCAACAAATAATAGAGAGAAGAAGGAGGTGCCTCTCCTGTACTGTATTTACTCCTTCTGTTATTAGTATCATCCAGGAGATCTCCAATCCATATCCATTTTTTGTTTTTATGTAATTTTCCTTTTGGATGTATTGTTATCCCCTAGTGCTGTGTCTATTGTTTTATTGTACTTCCATTTTTCATGGCCTGATGTGTGCATGACTCTAGAAAGTGTGCTTGTTTGAGCTGATTTTCATCAGGCAAATAAAAGGGATTGCCAATCTCTCTCCCCCCCCCTTTATTGCTTATCTCAGGAAGCTATATTTAGTGTGTCTGGAAGTGACGCTATGCCCAGACTTTCCTGAAACTCTATAAATCTGACACAGATGAGCCCAATTCAACAATCGTGCCATGCCCAGATCTCTTATTGAAGTCAGTAGGAGGAATACTGCCTGCTCAAGGACTTCAGGACATCCCCACTGTAGCCTCAGTAGATTGGGCTTTTCTGGCAGATCTTCCATTGGAACCAAAATCTGCTCTCTTCTCCTCTGCAGCCTCATGAATACATCTCCGAAAAGAGAAGCCACAGTCAGAGCAGGGCTCAATGTTTCATGCTGTTTCTTTTCATATCTAATGACTAGACCCATTTAAAACAACACAAATTACATTTGCGCTTTCGCAACATCCTCTAACAACCCTGCACAATCTGTGAAATTTGCCATAACCAGTGCGTGAAATCTGTCATTTTCCCTCTGATTCCTTGGGAAGCCCTGGACATGGTGGGGATGCTGCCGACAGTGCTACTTAGCATTTCCATAGCGCCTTCCATCCACAAACTGCCCCATGCTTCCGTAATATTAATCTCCTGAGCCTCACAGCATCCCCGTGAGGAAGGAAAGTGCGAGCATCCTCATTTCGCAAAGGAAGAAACTGTAGCCCAGAGAGATTTAGGGCCCACATGTTCAAACATGGACTCAGATGTTGGATACCTGAATGTCTGGATGCCCAACTCTATATACCAGAGGTCTGATGATCAGAGCTGCTGAACATCCACTGCTTTTGTTGACTTCAGCTGGAGCCATAGGTGCACAGCGCCTTGGAAAATCAGGCCCAAGGTCTGCAATCCCAGGTCCATTGACACTGATGGGCATTTTGCCATCAGCTTCAGTGGGACTAAGATTTCACCTTCAGTTTCTAAACTTGGGCAGCCAATAGAGGCCACTTTTGGAAATCCAGGCCCAAAGTCACACAGGGACTCTGGACAGATCTGGGAATATAAATCCCAGGAAAGCAGATTTTAGTTCTGTGCTGTAGCCACAAGATTATCCTTCACCATCCCTTTGTACAGTGAAACTGGAGCCTTCCTTCATACGGTGAAGCTGGAGTTTGGTAAGATTCCCTTTAGCAGAATGATACCCACTAGCACAGCTACCACTGAGGTTCTCATTCCAAAGCTTTCCTCCCAGGGGTCTATATCTCAGTCAAGCCATTCCAATCTAGGCTATCATTTGGCATGCAAGGTCTCATCTCGGAAGCAGGGCCTTTTTGGGTTTTTGGAAAAGTGGCTTTTTGGCTGTGTCCCAGACTAACTGGGAATCAAGATTGAGTTACACTTTCTCTGCTAGACATGGTGCCACCAGATTGATGCTAAGTGTGTCACAATTGGGATTAAGATGCACAGCCACTCCCCAGGCCATCCCTCTTCTGTGAGCAGAAGACTTTTTTCTAGTGATGTTATAGGCCCCCTTCCTGCAAAGAGCTCCATGTG
This sequence comes from Eretmochelys imbricata, assembly GCF_965152235.1. NCBI lineage: Eukaryota > Metazoa > Chordata > Testudines > Cheloniidae > Eretmochelys > Eretmochelys imbricata. The sequence continues at coordinate 6,494,464 of NC_135584.1, read as the reverse complement.
GGCGCACAGGTCCGTCCATGCAGAACTCCTTGCAGGATCACCAGTTTTCTCTTTTATAAATGTAATTTCAATATCTTTTGGAAATAGATTCAGCTATTTGTAAGTTACAGAAGGACTAAAGATACAACCTAAAGCAGTGATAATGTCCTGGTTGCATACACTTTTTTTCTTTATTCTTTTTATTCTCGTAAGCTAACATGGCCCTGGTTTTGTTTTCTTCCCCCCATTTTTCATGCTCTTTGGACCTGGTGCTACAAAGTGCTTAGCGCCCTCAACTCTCTCTGAAGTCAGTGGGAGTTGAAGATGCCCAGCAGTAGGCAGGAAGCACTGAGTGCTTTGCAAGATCATAACCTAGCACTGGAAATCAATGAAAGGTGGTAGCCCAGCAGACTGGCATCGTGGGGCGTGTGAGCTTGCTAACTATGGAAAAAGAAAAGGAGTACTTATGGCACCTTAGAGACTAACCAATTTATTTGAGCATAAGCTTTCGTGAGCTACAGCTCACTTCATCGGATGCATACTGTGGAAAGTGTAGAAGACAGTATGCATCTGATGAAGTGAGCTGTAGCTCATGAAAGCTTATGCTCAAATAAATTGGTTAGTCTCTAAGGTTCCACAAGTACTCCTTTTCTTTTTGCAAACACAGACTAATATGGCTGTTACTCTGAAACCTGTAACTATGGAAAAACAGCATTTCAGGTAATTGAGCAGAGAGAGATGTTTAGCAGCATGTGGTCTGACTTTTTTATATAATGGATTTTCTCACACCTTTTGCATCAATCATATTGCTGGGGCTACAGTGAATCTAGATAGGGAGATCATGGTTTTCACAGAGCTCCCCCTCACCTATGAGACTACAGAATCCTGCATTCTGCTTTAATTTCTCTGTATCCCCCTTCTCGCTCCCTATGCCCTTCCCAATCATCTTGCCTTATTCCCATATCTGAGCTTGCTATAAGTGGGATATGCTGCCTAGCCCAGATCCACGGTTATGGCTATGGAGTGCACAGTGCAACTCAAGAAGGGTGGTGAGGGATGGAGCACAAATGTGGCTTTAATCACCTTTGCACTTCCTCACTCTTGAGCAGCTGTACGCAAGTCCAATGTCCTTAAATAAGTTAGAGCAACCTGACCTAACTTGCTTCAAATGCAAATGGCCACAGGGACTGATACAGGCGCCAGGGATTGCCAGGACGCAAGGAAGTCTCAGCCACACTCTCTTTCCATTGGCCATGGGCCCTACAATATCAGCCATGTGGGCTCTTTGCCATTGTAGGATCTTCTTATGTGTCAATCAGGCATGCCTGTATTAGGTCCAGTGTTCATGTGCAGTGCAAATCAGTTGTGCCACCGGGGAGAAAATGGGCCTATATGTGTAAAGAAATATCTAATGAATGACAAGGCTTATGTCTCTATGATTCTCCTCCCCTCCTTTTCTGTGAAGAATTAAAAATAACCTCTGTCTCTGTGTGTGTTTGTGTGTGTGTGTGTGAGAGTATAAAATGACTAATTTATGTCTCTTAGAAAAGCAGTCAATGCAAAACACTTTTGATAAGGTCACACTGCAATTCCATGAAGGATTTGAGCATTCAAGGTGACTGCACAGGTATGGATCTGCAGATTAAAGGCTCCACAAATCCACATTGACACTATCGATGTTAATGGCTCTAAAAGACCTCTTGCAGCTGTTGTGTAAAAGATTGGTATGGGGTGTAAAAGGGATAATCATGCTGGTCCAGTAGACCAAGGATTAAAAGCACAACATGCAGAATACATCACAGAGCCATGGCCTATACAGTGTTATTGGATTAATTTAAAAATAAAAGTACTGAGCTTTCAAGAATCACCGGACACGGGACAGCAGAGCCAGGTAGAGAAGATGTGTAGTGACAAAGTGTAGTTTCCGCCCTAAAAACTAAACTCAGGAATAGAGAGATTCCTGAAGGGAAAGATGTCAAAAAAATTCCAGAAGAGGTAAGGAATGGATTGGACTGGACTACAGTCCATGAAGTTGTGCTATTGGCTTCAGGGGGATGAAGATTCCACCTTAATACTTAGCATTTCTCCAGCACATTTTATCTGAGGACCTAAAACTTCTTTAGAAATACTAATTAGTGAAGATTCACAATCCATCTCTGGTACGCCACATGACTCATCACCACAGTATCTGAGCACCTCACCATCTTTAGTGTATTTCTCCTCACAAAACCCTGGAAGGTAGGAAGCTGTAGTTCTCCTATTTTACAGATGAGGACTAAGGCCCAGATCCTCAAAGGTTTTTCGGCTCCTAACTTCCATTGATTTTAATCAAAGTTAGGAGCCCAAATACTTTTGAGAATCGGGGCCTCAATGACTTACCAAGATTGCCGAGGAAGACTGTAGTGGAACAGGGAATGGACCCCAGTTCTCCTGAACCCTAGACTAGCATTCTAACCACTGGACTATCCTTCCTCTCCACTCCTCGCAAAACCCCCAAGCGGCAGGTGAGTTAAGTATTAATTTACTGAGGAGTAAGTGGAGGAATGGATGAGTTGTTAGGTGATTTGCCAAGCTCCAGAGTATATCAGTGCTATCTACTGCCCTCTATCTGCACCTCTAGCACCCAGAACTATCCAGGCATGAGGTGAGGGTAGAGTGAAGTGGGCTGTAACCCACGAAAGCTTATGCTCTAATAAATTTGTTAGTCTCTAAGGTGCCACAAGTATTCCTGTTCTTTTTGCGGATACAGACTAACACAGCTGCTACTCTAAAGCCTGAATTCAGAATTTCCTGGATTTTGTCAGTTTAAGTGACCACATTCATGTTAGTTTAATATTTATACCACAGATCATAATTCTATTTGAACAGTGGTATTAAAGACCTCCATTATCCAATTATTTAATTTCCTAATTCATGTAATTTATATCCTGGAGGCTGAGGACTTTAAGTGACCCACTGGAATGCTTTCGGATGTGTATCTTAAAACAGGGTTCTATCGACTCACAGATTTGCATTCCAACATTCCACTAAAAACACTCCAGGTGCCTTCACAGGCATGGCCTTGGGTGGGTATGAGGGAGTGCCAAAAGAGGGATTAATTCTGGCAAGAAAGCAAGCTGTCCCAGCTGACATCTGAACATCTCAGCTCATGCAATATGAGAAGCTGGCATGATTGCAGACACATTTCCAGCTGCAATTTCACTAGACAGTGTGACCAAGTGGTAATTCAGTGCAGCTGCCAAGTTCCATGGAGTATTGATACTAAATGACTGTTCCAGGGTTTCATGGAACAGTTGCATTTCTCAAATGATGTGAAAACATCTCGGCACAAAAGTATGAGAGAGTTCTCTAATTCTGAGCCGTCCCTACGGCCACCCTTTTTTTGTGGGAGGTTCCCCTTTTTGTTTTACTTTTTTCTACCTGCAAAATATTATGGATGTTACTGTTCCATTTCAACAAACCACGTGTGATGTGGTGGAGAAAAGATCAAGGAAAATTTCCTTTTACAATGTGTATTGCAAGGGCATCTAAAGAAGTCACTAAAACAGTGTATGCAATTGTGTGTAGAGTGAGGAGTACGTATCTTATGGCTCATGCGCATAGTGTAGCTGTCCAGGAAATGTACAATCATGAACCACAGTGTGCAAACACACACAAAAATACACACAATTTTCTGGAGTGTCTTGTACTAATATTTTCCTTTTGAATACTCTCTAAAGTTAAGCAACAAGCTTGACAGCCACTGCATATTAAGGTAAATTAAGAAGCATCAGGCGGTGTCCTAGGCGCCAGACTGAAGGAGCGGGTGTATTTTTTCACAGGCGTTTATTTTTGAGTGATTGACTGCTCCTGAAATGTGCCAAATTGACAAGCACCGGACACGGAACTCCAAATATCCAGAAAGCAGGTTCACTATAGGCAGCAGCAGTGCAAGCTTCCCCCACCATTCCCCACCAGCAGGGTTCAGCCCAGCTGGAGCAACCACTGTTAGTCTCCATAACCCATTTAGGACCTGATTTTGCAATGTGTTCAGTGTCTTCAAGGCTCAGGTGCTGAGCAGGATCAGCCCTTGGCCATTCTGATGACTTTGACTGGCATTGACATAAATTGTGATGTGTCTTGGTTGAGTGACTTTAAGCCTTCAAGAAGTGCAAAAGTCTCATGACTTTCCCAGAGTGCTTTATTGCTATGAAATGGATAATACAAGCTCTTAGCAGTTCTGGTTGATGATATCATCACTTATGCACTTAGTGGCTATTACAGACAAAATTATCAGAAGACTCCAACTGTGTGTAATAATAGCTACCTGTTACATAAAAGCTCATACTTGATTTATGTGAACATGTGATTTCTAATTTTGTAATATTAGAAGTGTGAATCTATCTTGCCTAAAGCTGAGAACTTTCACACTTAACTCATGTCTGAAATTGGAAAATATGCATGGCCTAACTTTCAGACCAATGGGACTATCCAAGTGCTAATCCCTCCTAAAATTTCTGCTGATCCTGTCAGAAAGTGTCACTGGAGAAAGATAAAGGTCTGGATGTCCGAATAACTTGAACAGTAGGATAAACACAAGCATTAAAAGATAACAGTCCTGGGTTGTATTGTGAATGGAGACAGGAATATGACTAGCCGGATAGTGACCCTGAGTCACCAATGAATTTCCTGAAACTATTCAAACAGGTGTTCAAGAAGAGATTGATTATTCTCCTACCCCCTGTATACACTAAGTAAAACAGGACAAGTAATTCCCCACTGGTAGTAGCAATGTGGAATCTGTAAAGTAGATAAGGTTCTTGTGTTTTAAATGCCAGAGCCTTGTCTACACTACAGCTTCTGCTGTTGCTATCACTGGTAGGCTGCACAAGTCGATAATTATGGGTCCAGATTTTGCAAGTGTGGATACAACCCTAGGTAGTGATTTTCAACAAGCTGGCAGCGTCTCTAAGCAAGTATTTGAGACTAGAAGGAGTGACAAGGCAAGCTATATAGTACAATCAGAGAGAAGTAGTTATTCTATTAAAAGCACGCGAGATTTCTGCTGTAACTTCAGTGACAACATGCTCTGTAATTTAATTATCTTACTTCACAAAATCTGTAAGGCACTGTGCATATGTATGGCACTATGTGCAAACATTAAATAATGGAATAATAATTAATAGATCTACTGAGGCTTCTTCAGATGGAAGATAACATTTAACATAGTTTATCTCTGTTATTTTCTCTCATGTAATATAATTAACATTAAACGCCTAATGTCCCATTCCTGCAAAGACTTACACACATGAGTAATCCCAGTAAAATAATTGGGATCACTGAAGTGTATAAAGTTAACCATATTATTAAGTCTTTGCAGGATCAGGGCCAAAAGTGCTTACTATCATTAGCGAGAGCATTAAGTGCCAATAACAAACTCAGCACTGTTCAAAACACAGACAAAAACACTGTAATTCATGTATTTATTTTGGGACAAGTCACTGTGTAATGCTTTCTAAGGGAAAATGGTATCTTCTTCCCACAAGCAGGCCAATCTGGTGTAAATGAGCAGCTAGTTACCGATCATGGGGTAGGAGAGGGACTGAAGTTTTATTTCTAAGAAATGCTATTAGGAAATCATAGGGTGCAGAGAAGACCAAAAAGAGCTCCATATTTCCTACCAGTAGTATATGGAGGCTATTGAAGACATACAGGGAGCTAAAAAAGGGCCACGTTCTGTTATTATGATTTGATTATTATTGCTGCATAAGTTATAATTAATGACAATGCAAAACTTGAATGCCAAGGGAAATTAAAGAGAGAAAAGACCCATCAAAACTAGTATGAAAAATCTTCCAAAAGGAGTGCATTTTCCTTATATCTCCTTCTATCTTACAGTTTGTCCCTTGTCCTCACATTTTACTGTATCTGAAATTAGGCATGATGATAAAAAACTATGGCTAACAGTGTTTCATATTGGCAGTCCAACTAATAGCCAATCAACCAAGGAAAGGGGGAAGATATAATTTAGGACATTTTTTCTGAATCCTACATGTTAATATTTTTAATGTTTTCATACTAACACACTACAGATATCTGTCTCCATTTCAGAGATGGCCTTATTGGGGTTATGTACCTGTCCCAGATTCCAGGAACAGAGCAATGAAGAGTTGCTAGGGAACTACATTGATTCATTTGTATGGTGTGTAAGAGAGACTTTGCTGGCTTTGTCTCATTCCCACTGAATGAATGGGCCTGATCCTGTAACTCTCACTTACACAAGTACTTACTCCTACTTCTGATTTATCATGTTAGTGAAGACTTTTTCCATACTAGGAAGGGTTGCAATATTGCTACCATAGTGCAAATGTAAGCATCCAAAACTATTTATTGTTCCATGCAATTCATAAATCGTATCTTCTGTGAAAGAGCAGGGAATGCATTAACATGCTCCAGGTTATTAGTGGCAATTTTGATCCATCCAGCCAGGGCTGCCACTGGAAGATTCTGCAGCCCAGACAGTGTGTGTATGATCATGTTTGGTAAATGAACCAAGAATAGAGACAGTGTTAATATCCCAGTTCTGCATCATCCATGACATATGAAAAATGTTGCACAACAGTGCTCCCTCCAGGCTGCAAGCATAAAGTATTGAATATGCAACACAAGCCCTGTCAGACACACTGCAGAATCAATGCTGATACCAATCACTGGGCCCTGTACCAATTACAGAAATAGTATGATGAATACTCTAATTAGATTCTCATATAGCGTGTATATAATGGGAACCTCATTTCACATTAGTTCATGTTACCAGAAAATAATGGCACTTATCAGAAGAGGTCACTTTGTCCTTAACTGGAAAAGCAAATTGTGGGGGTGGAATTTACTTTATGTTTCACTGCACACCTCCAATGTACACGTATTCAGGGTCCATTATCTTCTTGTTGATGTAAGGGAGGGGTTATGCATGTAGCCACCGTTAATAGTAATGAGAGTTATTCTTGTTAATCTTCCATGTAACCGTGGCAGGACAATAGGCGGCTTATTAAGTACCATGGCCGGAACAGGCATTGCACTGAAAAGGACCAGCAGCTTGCCTCTCTGGGTTTCAAATGTAAATGTTAAAGGCCTGCTCTGAAGGGTCTAAAGTCCCCGCTTAAAAAGAAATGAGGGATAGTGTAAATGGGCTCTCAACATTTGGCTCCGACCTTTACAAATCAATGCCAGCCGCTTTCCTCATGTCATCAGCCAGCTACGTCATCACTTTTAGAGAGGATCTGGGGGTGACAATGGATGGAAATCACCTTCACACCTCCAGTAAAATAGGCTGTGTGGCTTCAGACTATTCGCTGCCGGGCCGGGATGCCCCGGAGGCCGGACCCTGCAATCCCGCCCGGGGCGAGGGGAGCGAGGAGGAGCCGCAGCGAGTTCCGAGCCCGCTCCGGAACCGGGCCCACAACCCGGCGCAATGTAGCCGGGACCATGGTCTCTGCTCCAGCGGGGTCTGTTCCTGTGTCTCCCTTAGGGTGACCGGATCTCCCCATTTTATAGGGACCGTCCAGATAGGTGGGGTGCATATCTTACCTAGGTGCCTATTCGCCCCCCGATTTCTCACACGTGCTGCCTGGTCCCCCTCACTCTCCCTGTCCCCCTCTGGGTGTCCGCGTTTGAGTGTCCCTCTCTGAGCCCGTGTCTCTCCGTCCGTCCATCGCTGTCTGTCTGCCTCTTCCTCCCGCCTTTGCCTGGGCGTCCCTGTCTGCGCGCGCCCCTCCGGTGCGTCCCGCCCGCCCGCAGGCCGGGCCCGAGGGGGTTAACCCCGTCCCCGTTCCCAGCATGCTTTGCAAACCTGCAACGTCGCCGGGGCCGGCGGCGGCTGCGCTGTGAGGAGCCGGGGGAGAGCGAAAGCCGGGGCCGCCGCTGCCGCAGGAGGTACAGAGCCGGCCCCGGCCCGGGACCCCCCGGCCCCGCCGCACCCTCCCTCAGCCGGGGGACCCCGGCCCGCCGTGGGGCATGTCCGGCCTCCCTCAGCCGCCCCCGGGCTCCCCTCAGGATCCCCGGAGCCGCCCGCTTCCCCCCCGGCCTCCCTCAGGCCCCGGGTCGCCCATCCCTCCCCCTCCCCGCCCCCGGGGCTTCTTGGCCCTGGCCTCCCTTCAGCCCGATCCCTGCCCTGGCCTACCCCCCCCCCGAGCCGGTTCCCCCCCCCCGGCCCTGGCCTACCTCGCCCCCGCCCCCCCCCCCGGAGCCGGTCCCCCCCCGGGCCCTGGCCTACCTCGCCCCCGCCCCCCCTCGGAGCCGGTCCCCCCCCCCCCCGGCCTACCTCGCCCCCGCCCCTCCCGGAGCCGGTCCCCCGCCCCCCGGCCCTGGCCTACCTCGCCCCCGCCCCCCCTCCCGGAGCCGGTCCCCCGCCCCCCGGCCCTGGCCTACCCCGCCCCCGCCCCCCCCTCCCGGAGCCGGTCCCCCGGCCCTGGCCTACCCCGCCCCCACCCTCCCGGAGCCGGTCCCCCGCCCCCCGGCCCTGGCCTACCTCGCCCCCGCCCCCACCCTCCCGGAGCCGGTCCCCCGCCCCCCGGCCCTGGCCTACCTCGCCCCCGCCCCCCCCCCGGAGCCGGTCCCCCCCCCGGCCCTGGCCTACCTCGCCCCCGCCCCCCCTCCCGGAGCCGGTCCCCCCCCCCCGGCCCTGGCCTACCCCGCCCCCCCTCCCGGAGCCGGCCTCCCCCCCCCGTCCCTGGCCTACCCCGCCCCCGCTCCCCCCTCCCGGAGCCGGTCCCCCCCCCCGGCCCTGGCCTACCTCGCCCCCGCCCCCCCTCCCGGAGCCGGTCCCCCCCCCCCCGGCCCTGGCCTACCTCGCCCCCGCCCCCCTCCCGGAGCCGGTCCCCCCCCCCCCCGGCCCTGGCCTACCCCGCCCCCGCTCCCCCCTCCCGGAGCCGGCCTCCCCCCCCGGCCCTGGCCTACCCCGCCCCCGCTCCCCCCTCCCGGAGCCGGCCTCCCCCCCCGGCCCTGGCCTACCCCGCCCCCGCCCCCGCTCCCCCCTCCCGGAGCCGGTCCCCCCCCCCCGGCCCTGGCCTACCCCGCCCCCGCTCCCCCCTCCCGGAGCCGGTCCCCCCCACCCGGCCCCGGCCTACCCCGCCCCCGCTCCCCCCTCCCGGAGCCGGTCCCCCGGCCCCGGCCTACCCCGCTCCCCCCTCCCGGAGCCGGTCCCCCGGCCCCGGCCTACCCCGCTCCCCCCTCCCGGAGCCGGTCCCCCCCCCCCCGCCCTGGCCTACCCCGCCCCCGCTCCCCCCTCCCGGAGCCGGTCCCCCCCCCCCCGCCCTGGCCTACCCCGCCCCCGCTCCCCCCTCCCGGAGCCGGTCCCCCCCCCCGCCCTGGCCTACCCCGCCCCCGCTCCCCCCTCCCGGAGCCGGTCCCCGCTCCCCCCTCCCGGAGCCGGTCCCCCCTCCGGCCCTGGCCTACCTCGCCCCCGCCCCCCCTCAGAGCCGGTCCCCCCCGGCCCTGGCCTCAGGCCCCGCCCCCCCCGCTTTCAGCCCTTCTCCCCTGTCCGGGAGGGTTCTGCAGGAAGCTCGCTGCAGCCCCCCTCCCCGGTCCTGGGATGCCGAGAGCCCCGGGTTTGAAGTCCTGCCCCTTTGTGTCTCTAGCTGTGGCTGTGACAGCGCCTTGTTAGCCAGGGTTACGGCTGCTGGGTCATGTCCCTTCGCCAGCATAAGCCTTGCAGACGGTAGCCACCTTCCAGCCATCAGTGCAGATGGGGGCCCCAGAGCCACCACACTCTGGCCTCTCCCCAGTGATATTGATTGTTTGCTCTGGTGCTTTAAAGGCAGAAAGGAAAAACCGTATTGCTTTTTTTTAAAGTACTGCTTCAAATAAGACTTAGTCCATTGGATCTGTTTTTAAGAGCAATGCTCTTCTGTCTCTCTTCCCCCCTCCCCCCCCGCCATAAGTCTTCTAGAGAGGAGAAGCCTCCATCCTCATTAGGAATCTGGTCATGTTCTGAAATGGTCTTCAAGAACGGAGCCTGGATCTGAGTATCTCAGTTTACAGGCTTCATTGGGATGTGGATTCAGAATCTCTTCCACCTTCTCATCTTGAGCTTAGTTTCAGGTAAGATGGTTGTGCTGGTCAGTGTGGAAAAGCATCTAACTTGAAAAAATGGCTTGAGAATGTTTGTCCACCAGTTAAAACCATTTTAAAAAGTTATGCCCCGCAGACTGATATCACCATCTTACCTAAGACATCTTTATTCCTGATGAAGTCTGTAAACTAAGATATCTGGAACCTATCCCATCACATTGTTTACTTTTTACGTAGTATCCTATATATGGTGTATTGCAAAACTCCTTAGAGTTTCAACCATATGACTAGTCCACCATGTCAGAGTTTCAAAGCCCTGCTGTAGCTGTTTTAAACCCTGAACATCATAATTGTACTTGTAGATCAGCTACTTCTACTACCACTTCACTACTTTGCTTTTAGTAAAACAAAAGGATGATTAATAGATGATTTGGGTAAACATGATTCTTCAGTGCTGAGGTAGTCAGTATGGATGACATCCTGGTTTGTGGAAATCATTGCTGTAGGAAATACACAGAGTACACTTTTACTCTCCAGTGTGGAAGCAGATGACTTGAATATTCAAGACCAGGAAACAAAACATTCCAGGATGCTTAATATACTGATCCATTGTAAATTTGTTCTGCTGTAGAATGTTAGCTGGCACATTTAGTCTAAAATTTCATAGATAGCTTGTACGTATGTTTGCCATAAATACACAATTCAGACAAACTTTCTTTTCCATTCAATATTGAATCTTCTTTTCCTCTGTAATATTGGAGGGAATACTTTAAACAATTACATTCCTTAAAGAAAACTTATTTCCACAAGATAAATGTTACTTTTCTTTATAATTTGTTCTCTGCCTTTTCAGTATTTATAATTTGTAGAAAATCAGGAAAACAGTGTTTAGTGTACTGAAGAATAGAGGCAGTGGTGATTAGGTGACTGCACAGAGGTTCAGTAATTCAGCTATACTGTAATTTAAAGTGTTCTGTGTCCACAATGCAGGTTCAAGGAGCCAAACTTCCAAACAAAATTACAAATTCTAATTGTTCTTGCCAGTTCCTCAGCTGAATGCTGGAAGATGACCAATATCTGTAAATGTGTGTGTAAAGCTGTGAACTCTTAGTGTATTACTATGGTTGTGGCTTGACTCTTAGACTACAGCAGAACCCTGTTTATCTGATCTAGTTGGGACCTGGGGCCAGATCAGATAATCAAAAATCTGGAGAAACCGTACAATAGGAAAGTGCAATGCTGCAGCGTCATCTAGCGGCCCTGAGAGATATTGCCCTCTTCTGGACCTTTGTGCTCTTATTGTCTGTATAAAGATTGTTGGGTAATGGAGGGTAGAATAAACAGGGTTCTGCTGTATTTCTAGGTTGACTTTAATGACTGTGTGATGCTTGGAATAGATGAACCCATAATTGAATCACATTCACATAGAAAATAAACATTGGGGGGACTAGATGACTTGGGATTTAGAGGACTACTAGTAAAGAATACTGGAGAGAGACATAGTCTGAGCACAAAACTGGGAGCCAGGGACTTCTGAATTCTAATCCTGGTTCAATAGGTCTCTCGTTAGCTCTGGGTAATTCACTTAACCTCTCTCTGCCTCCCTTTCCCCACCTGTACAATGGATATTTTTGTCTACCTCACAGAGGTGCTGTGAAGATTCATGACTTTCATAGCACTGTAAAGTTGCTGTGATCATGGGAGTCACAGCTTTATAACTACCCCTGTAATGCTTTCTTGAGTAATGGAATCCCACTTTACAGCTATGTCATCTGAATCAGGAACTTAAGTTCCTTCTCCACTTGAGTCCTCTGCGTTTTGCCAGCCAGATGGAGCCTTGTGGGTAGGGGGAGAGCAGCTTCGCAGCCTGACTTCATTTTTTCAACCTCCCCATCACGCAGTGCTGATGAGCACCATGGAGGAAGGGGTAGGGGAGCAGAAGCAAAGTGTATTGAGCAGGGCAGTCAGATCTCTCCCTCCTTAACCAGTGCAAGTCTAGGCCAAAAGACTTGCTTCAGACTCTTCCTCCTCCACCAGAACCACAGTGTATCGTGGCCAGAGGAGGAGCCTAATTTCCAGAATGGGGCGTCTGTTTAGATCTCTGGCCAGTAAGGCTAGAAGGTTTTCTGATTGGAGTAGACAGCCCCTGTCTCTTTTCCCCACTATTCTGAATGAAAACCTACTCTAGCATTTCTAGATGAGGGAGAAGGAGGGCAGGCAAATAACACCAGAGAGAGACTATATCACATACCTATGCACCATTCTGCAAATTTGAAATAACAACCCTTTAAAAGAGAGTGGAGGCAGAGTTGAAAGAGAACAGAAGAAAATGATGTAACTAAATATATTCCCCACCCTCATTATCTACCAACAGATTACCACTGTTAATTAGATTAATATTTAAATTCAGAAATAAAACACCTGAAACATTTTAATCTCTTCTCCCTGTCCAGTTTGAAATGTGTGTGTAATGGAACGAGGGAGGTTCCCCCCCTTCCCACCACTGACAAAAGAGAAAATGGAGCCCTGTACATCAGATCCATGGAAGCTTATTTGCTGCAGTTTTTGACTAGATTATGGTCAAAAATATATATCAATATATTTCCTTCTTCAAATGGATGTGAGCAAGGTATATAAGAGAAACTTTAGTTTCAGAATCCCATTGGAAAAATAGTGCAGTCGGAAAAAAGATTACTTGTCATTCTTTTTACATTATACAAGACATAAAAGCTGTTTCTGTCCTGATTAATGAACCAACAACATCAAAAAATTGAATAAATTTAAGTTTGAGAAAGGGCAGCTGAAATATTGTGCTTCATCAAGCATTAATTACAATGTAACCTAATAACACTCTTATATTTTTAAACACAAAAACCTGTAGAGTGGGTAATCTTTCTTGGCTCAACAAAGAATAACTAATGATGATCTGATTAATGATTAAAAAAAGAACAAATGCTAGATGACGAGTATAAGTTTAAAAACAGAAGATTGTCCTCCAAATGGCATGAAAATAAACACCGCTATACAAATATTACATCCTTTATTGCATTATTTTCAATGGCCATGAATTAAAAGGAATGCCTAATATAGACTGAAATCCTTCAAAGATATAAATAACCTCGTCTTTCAACAGTGATGATGTGTAGCAATTTTGTATTTATTTTTTCATGAATTACACTGAGAGAGCTGGTATTTGGATACCAGCCCTTGGCCTTGCACAGCTTCGCTGTAGCACTGCATGTTAGTGTTGTAATTCACAGGAAAGATGGTCCAGGTTAGTGTTTACTCTAAATCTGTATGGCAGGGATGGCACAAATTAAAGATTTAAGGGATTTTTTGCAGGGGGAAAAACACAGTGTGAAGGTTGGAAATTGGTTTGACTTTCTCCAGTTGTGGACATGTCTGTGTTTTGGAATGGTACTTAGCACTTACATAGTCATTTACACCTTAAAGTGTTGTGAATATTAACTCCCTCAATAAATTGGTGAATTGAATAAGTAGTATTCTTCTCATTTTACAGAAGAGGAGGAAAGGATTTAGCTATTTGCTTAAAGATTTAAGGATGCATCCGATGAAGTGAGCTGTAGCTCACGAAAGCTTATGCTCTAATAAATTTGTTAGTCTCTAAGGTGCCACAGGTACCCCTTTTATTAATCATAAGTGTTTCTTGTAACAAGGAACAAATACACAATTGACTGTGCCTCTTCAAAAATTTTAGATTGTAAACTCTTTGCTGCAGGGATAGTCTTTGCATCTTATACAAGTGCCAAGCATTTGATCAGCACTTAATATGTAAGTTGATTTAAAGTCTTTAAAATTGTGTTTCCCCCATTATAGAAACATGGCAAGTCCAAGAACAAGGAAAGTTCTTAAAGAAGTCAGAGTGCAAGATGAGAACAATGTAAGAAGGTCTATATATATATATTTAATTAAGCAGCAACAAATACTTTTCAGCCCATTTCAGACAACTGAATTTGTTCTCTGAAGATTTAATTAATGGTATTAGCATAGCCAGTAAATTTTAAGGTACAGATGTGGATATGTATATACTTTCATTAAATTGCATTACAATACTGTCAAGCATTGGGCATAACTTCTTTGGGTGGTTCCAGTGATTCAGTAAACCATTGGTGGTTTGTCAGCCAATCCCTCAGATAATTTTGTTTTGGGACATTGTTACATATTTTAAGAATAGGAACTTTCTATTTAAAGCATTTTATGTTTATACTCTAATGCAAACAAAATAATCTTGTCAATATGCTACCATATTTATGGTAATCTGCCTTTGAAGTCCTCCTGTACGCCCTAGGGATTTGTAATTATATTTGAAAGTTTCAATCAGTTGCCCCGACATGACATGATGACAAACTATATTTAGAATCCCTGCTATAGAAGAACAGAAGCTGCCCAATACACAAGTATGTTTGTTTATTTTTTTTAAATGCCTCCCTGGATTGGTGCTAGAACCATGCTAGTTGCAATTATGTTTGTAACTGCTGTCAGATGGTCAGATCACTGGAACATTAATTCAGTCCTAACTTTTTCTCCGTGACATAGAACTAATTCCACCTTATTCTTTACCTGTTGGACTGTTTTCTCCCCCTCAAAACAATCCAAAAAAGCATAAATTTTGATTATGTATGTTTTGTTCTTTATGGACATGTGAAACAAAGTTATTTCATAATATATTTATATGGTGCCCTGCGGGATAGAGTGTTTAATTCAGTCTTTCTAGAGATAGAAACATCAGTTTAGCTTGTATTTCTCTAGTCTGAGTCAGTTAACATGAATGGTTCTGCCTATAAAACATTAAACCCTCCAGGCACTTTCTAAATGACTACCTAATAGAAGTTATATACATGAGGAAGAAGTCTTTAAACACTAACAACTCCTAATTCTGAATTTATTTGCTGTGAGTAGCTTTTTTATGATTTTCTGTGGCCGTACTTTGAAAGTTTTACCTGGAACAAATGATGACTGAGAGTTATGGACAATATTTTTTCTCTTATAGGTCTGTTTTGAGTGTGGTGCATTTAACCCCCAATGGGTGAGTGTGACCTATGGAATCTGGATCTGTTTGGAATGCTCAGGAAAACACAGAGGCTTGGGAGTTCACCTCAGGTCAGTCTTGGGAACAAACACAGACCAGATTTACAATTTTCTCTTCGGGGGGAAAAAAATGGAAGTTATTGCAAGGAGTATTTTTTTTTTTGGATATAGCTGTGGAGATGCAAGTTTGCCATTCTTCAGTAGAACAGCAAATCTAGAATTTTGAAAATCAGAATATGACGTATTGCTAATCCACTGTGGAATCTAGAAACCAAAAATGAGTTAGTATTATAAGTACACATATGATAAAGTTAGGTTACGGCAGTATGTTACCTCTGCATGAACCAAATTTAATGTTATGGAGAGATTTAGGAGATCTCTAGTCCTGTCAGTTGTTCATGTTGTATCCTATTTTAAATTTGTCTGTTCTTGTAAGCTAAAGAACTCTAGTGGTACCAGATTGTCTTATTTCAATTTTAAAACTATCGTAATGCTACTATAAAGCATGTATGTAGTGCTATAAATGTACATAGTGCATTACAGAACATAGAATGTATGTTGTTTATAGAGGTTCCTGTCGAGTACACAAAGTGCTTTTATGTTCTTCTAAAATGAGCCAAAGAACAAAACAACCTCTACCCCTTCCAACACACACGCACGTGTATGGTCCTGGGTCTAAATCTAATACAGAGAGGTAGAATATGGAACAATTATTCAGATAAGGGAGGGAAAGGAGAATTCAAGAATGAGAACACTAATACCAGGAAGACACTTAGAAGTGGTTTTTAAAAGGATGGTTTGAAGGTGAATAGGGAATCCAGAGTGTTAGTGAATAAGAAGTGGAAACTATTCCAACTGCT
Source organism: Eretmochelys imbricata (assembly GCF_965152235.1). NCBI lineage: Eukaryota > Metazoa > Chordata > Testudines > Cheloniidae > Eretmochelys > Eretmochelys imbricata. Next base: position 6,478,529 of record NC_135584.1, on the reverse strand, counting down.
ACATGAAAGAAGGTATGAAGCACAGAGACAAAGGGAGATGTGAGATGGATAAGGATCAAGAGACGATAAGAGGAAATAAGCATAGAGATGTAGATGGAGCAAAGTTTTGTAGGGCCTTGGTGAAGAGGAGATCTTTTACCTTTTCTTTGATGGAATATTTAAGCATTAACAATTGGGGCCTATTTGTTTTTCATGTGGAATAATGAGCAGCAGCACTAATTTGTGGCCCAAAGCAAAGCTGAGGGACACTAATCCCAGTCATAAATGCCCTTGGATGAGGTTATTTTAGGTATAAGACAGATGACTTGAGTACCTGAAGTTCATTCTAAGTGCACTCCTGAGGGATAAGTGGTGGTAAAGAGTAGCAAACAGTTTGGAAAATGTCTGGAAAATATTTTCTGTGAAGTGATTTTGATAGGCAATTCAGAATTTGGGTTAGGATACGTACATTTTGTTTCATTTGTACAGACTGTTTATCTCCTTTTTAAGTGGAACTCACTATTCAGATTTTTTTTTCCAACGGAAAACTCGTAAGGCTTTTTCGCTATAGTGCTTTTCCTCCCTGCAGGGTAGGAAGCAATCTCAGTAACAGTGCAGCTGCTATCAGTGGCACTTCTAAAGGCTTAATTTTTGGCATAGCTGCCACTGAGGTGTTTTAATTTTGTTTTATGGTATAATATTATAATGGGATTATAGCAATAAATAAAAAGTGAGGTGTTTCCTCTCTAATTCTGATTTCCAGCTTTGTACGCTCTGTCACTATGGACAAATGGAAAGACATTGAGCTGGAGAAGATGAAGGCGGGTGGTAATGGTAAATTTCGAGAATTTCTGGAGTCTCAGGAGGATTATGATCCCTGCTGGTCAATGCAGGAGAAATACAACAGCAAAGCTGCAGCTCTCTTTAGAGATAAGGTAAACGTAGATGAATAATAACTTGTGCGTCCTTAATGCCTCCCATTTGAAAATCTCAAAGCACTTGACAAACACTTATTAAATCTTGGAACATCTTTGTAAAAACCTGTTGCAGCTCCTGAGAGAGGATAAGACTTGCAGTTCTGTAATCTGCAAAAAGCTTGTTCTTTAGAAATTTTCATTAATGTCGTTGGGTTTTTTTTGGCCGTGGTTGCCAGATTATCAGTGGTGTAATTTGTTGTAGCTCAGTTGAAGGTAAGGGATCTATGCCAGTTTACACCAGCTGAGAGTCAGCTTGTTATTGCATCAGATTGTTGTACGCAAAAGGGCCCACTTAATTGCCAGCACTTCTTTTTTGGTGGATGCAAAATGGCAGATTACTCTGCCAAGAGCAAGTGGAACCATAAAGAGCAGCAAAATCCATGCTTGCACTGGAAATATCATTCCAAAAGGAGGCTTTGTGCAATTTCTCAAAATAAAACCCTTCAGAATTCAAATACGCACCTGGAAATTGCAGAGACTTGAACACGCAGGGGTTGTGCATTTATGCTGGCCTGCACCACTAAATTGAGAAGCTACATTCTACACTGGCTGGAGCGCTTACACAGTTTTGAAATTGGTTTGCCCAGAGAGGTGTAGTTGTGCCACTTATGAATTGCTGGTCTGGGACACTCTGCAGCTAAAAGAGGGAACGTCTCAATAGCTTAAAGTTGCCTAGTTTCTCATACTGTAGTCCTTAGATCTTTACTATTTTGGGGAGCTGGGATGGACAGGTCTCTATCAGGACAGGGAAGAAGAGGGTAAGTTGGGCAACTATGGAAGCTAAGGTGAAGGGGAACACAAGGGAGAACTTTGCAGGAAACAGTTGGGGAAAAGTCCAGGCAAAACTGTAGGAAAACCTCTGAATGGCCACAGCCCTGCTTTGGCTGCCTCTGCAGTTGCTGTCATTGGCTGGTTGGTTCCTCCCAGCAGTTTTTCCCCAAGACCATCTGAGAGGGAGTCACCACCTGGATGCTACTGTCCCCACTATGAAGGAGGTCTTCCTTGCACAGCTCTGGGTCTGGGAATGCTCGGAGGGGGAGCAGCATGAGCGAAACACCATTTTACCCTCTGTCCCATGCAGCAATCCCTACTTTGCCTACTTCTGTGGCTGCTCCAACTGATTGTTGACACTCTATTGAAGGTTACTTCTACATTTTTATTTTACTTGAAAATGAGGACCTTACCATGTTCTTAACACTTTCTCCCCTCTTTAGGTGGCTACTTTAGCTGAGGGCAAGGAATGGTCTCTTGAAACTTCTACTGCCAGAAACTGGACTCCACCTCAGCCCAAGATGGCCCTGTCTTCAGCTCATCGGTCTGTATTCTAGTTATTCAGTTCTCGTACAGTTTGATCTCGCTATCTCATACAGTTTGATCTCGCTATCTCTGACTTTGGATAGGAAGTGATGGCATATTAGTTTGACCACCCTGTCGTCTCCGCTGAATCTTTTTCTGGTGTATCTTTTAGCAAAGAATTTGGGCAAGCTTCAGGTTCCTTGGCCTACAGCAGTGGTATCTAAACTTTCTTCAGTGTGGACCACATCTTAATACAGATTGTAATTATACTAGCTACAGTCCCTCCTACTTGTACTTGCATAATTTCCCAATTGGCTACTGCAGTATTTCCTTACATTCAAAATAGGAAAGCCTTTAGTGTATTGTAGCTGTCCAGAATACAGCAAATGTCTTGCCTATTTTTGTTTTTTCTTCTGTCCCATTCTTTGTCTCCCCTTTCTTCCCTGGATACACTTCACTGTGGCTGTATGCACCATCTCCCCTCAGTCATGGTCAGACACCTGGTCCCCTCTGCCACTTTCACCCCTAATAGCCCTCTCCCTTTCATGGCTGTCAGCTCTATTCTAGCTGGTGGCTCCAGTCCCTGAAGGTATCCATGTTTCTCTTACTCTGTTGTTTCTGGATCCCTGGTAGAAGCATATCTTGCTTTCAGGTGCTTCTGGTTCTTCTTGACAATAAAGAGCCAGGATTACCTGTACAAGGAACTAGAAACAAGGAGAACCAGGAACTTGTGATTGGTAAGTTCTACAATAACCAACAAGTGCTAGCAAACTAAAAGTGGTCTGAAGACCATTGTTTGTGGACTTGTCTGCAGCTTTCTTTCTCCACGAGTTAAGATACTCAGATGCTGTCACCTGATGGATGTAAAATTCTGATCTGTCTTCGGTACAAGCTTCGGTACAAGCTTCTGTGATGAGCAAAGTCATTTGTTTCTTTATGCTTCATGTAGTTTAACTTCCTAAAAATCCTTCATTTGATTAGTTCTGCTGGACCATCCCAGAATGCAGCTGGCTCTTCCGACAAAGCTTTTGAAGATTGGTTAAATGATGATTTCAGCTCCTATCAAGGGTAAAGTTATTTGACTTGCAAGGAATGTTTATTAAATTAGACACTTCTATATCAACCATTGTGTGTCATGGCCCTTGAGAATACCCTAGACTAGGGCCTTATTATTTTCCGTCAGTTTACATATGCCTCTGTTAATCCATTGGGCCATAATAGACTATGGTCACATCCTAAATAAATAAGTGATAATACATGTCAAAGGATTGGATATAAAAGCATTAAAAAGGGTCTTTTCTTTCCTATGTATCAAGGAAAGGTTTGATGTGCAGTGAAGCTGAGGCTCGTGAGTCAAATATAGACAGTAGTTTTATCACCATGGTGGCCTCCTGGTCTATGAAGCTTTCAGATTCAATAGCCTAGAGCAAAGTGTGTGAAACTCAGGTATTTAATAATGTTACCACTAGGTTCTTCAGTTAATGCAATGAGTTGTATGCAAAAAGAGACCACAGCTCTGAAGAAACTAACTGATCTGTTATACCACAGGAGAAGATTTATTGAGATGATAAAATGTGCAAGGAGGCTTTCTTGTCTGCAGTGCACATTCACTAGCTTTACATAATTGTCTAGTGGTGTTCTTACATGTTAGAAATAAGGTGCAAAAGTGGAGCTGTATGGGGGAGTCATGCACACAGTTTACCTCTACTGCTGATGGAAATTCTACCAGTCCTTTACTTCCATGTGTATGAAAATCTTTAAAACAAAGAAACAAAAATTCAGCCGTATCTTATAATTTATATTTTCAGTCTGATAGTTTTAATGAAATGTATAATAATTACCGTTGTTTTCTGATGGTGTGTGATTTAGTGGCCAAGAGAATCGCTATGTGGGATTTGGGAACACAGTCAACCCTCCGAAAAAGGATGACGACTTCCTCAATAATGCCATGTCTTCGCTATACTCGGTAAGGAGATTCTTTCTCTGAGCTTTCTGTGACTCTTAGCAGTATGTTCCTCAATTTGTAGCCCCTTTATGGGAATATGAATAGAGAGAAAATTAATAGCTGTAATATGCAATACAGGTGCATCTGGGGAACATTGCATATTTCTGTTATTGACACTTCTGTGTCTTCTCAAAGCAATCTGATCAAAAAATCCTGACTCCTCCAACACATTAAGCCTAAAATGCTGGTCCAAAAGACAGGTGGAGACAGTCCTAAAAGGATTCCAAACATCTTAACACTAAAAGAATTGACCACTCTACTGTTGCCAAGGAATGTGCAACTACAAGTAGCGAACTGTTTACCAGGGGCAAGAGATGCCCTAGTGATGGGTGACGGGAGTATAAATAGACAGTTTGGTGATACCTGATTTAAGGAAAAATGTGGGGAGATTTGGATTTTCCTTTAGGGATTGCTCATATTTGTAAGAGTATGTAATATCCTTATTCCCTTTCCCTCCAACACTCTCTCTTGGTGTCAGTCTCCCCTCAGCCATAGAAGTCAAATACCCATTGCAAATGGTTACTTTCTACATTAAGAACATGCAAAAGTCAGTTTGCTCAGACTTTATGTGTATTTCATGGAACTCCTGAATGGGTTACATCTTTAAGTGAAACCAACAAACCTCCCTGCCCCATCCCCTGTGGCTGCTTTTTTGTGCTCCTACTTTCTTCTCTGTGACCTGACGATCCCATCAGAGATAATTCTAGCGGGTCTGGAAGGTTTCCTTGGGTTTGCAGCTCTCATATTTGACACATGCCTAGGTGTTTTGCTTCCTAGAGTTTATTGCATGGTGAATGCAAGATTTCATTACAGCATCGTGACCTAGTGTAGAGGCATTCAGACTTACATCTGCATTCATCTGAACACAACCCTTCAAATACAGTTTTGTACTTTCAAATATGGGGAAGGAATGGGGTAGAAGTTCCATATGGCACAGGATTCTAAAGAAGGGTGGGGGTCATTGGAAAAGGTGTTCACAAATGGGTGAAAAAATGTTTAGTATTCACATTACATATCAAATTCTATAAATGGCACAATTCACAAGCACATGCCTTACGTACCTCTCAGGTTTTTTTTATAGTAAAATACTGCTGTATCATCTAAATCAGTGGTTCTCAACCAGGGGTATGCATACCCCTGGGGATACATAGAGGTCTTCCAGGTGGTACATCAACACATCTGGATATTTGCCCAGTTTTACAACAAGCTACATAAAAAGCACTAGCAAAGTAAGTACAAACTGAAATTTTATACAGACTTGTTTATACTGCTCTATATACTGACATGTAAGTACAATATTTATTTTCCAATTGATTTATAAATTATATGGTAAAAATGAGAAAGTCAGCAATTTTTCAATAATAGGATGCTGTGACACTTTTTTATATTTTTATGTCTGATTTTGTAAGCAAGGAGTTTTTAAGTGAGGTGGAACTTGGGGGTACACAAGACAAATCAGACTCCTGAAAGGAGTACAGTATTCTGGAAAGGTTGAGAGCCACTGATCTAAATCTTTGTCAGACATTATTCAAATGTGATCTGATTGAAACTAGTGACTAAAATGCCCTCTTGTGACTAAACACACAAGCTGCACCTTAAACACCTTTATGTTAACATAAACACCTGTGGTTGAAGTTTATAATTTGCTTGAATTCTCATCTGATTGAGGAAAACAATTTTCTTTATAATATATGAGAGGAATTTGCTGTATAGTTGATGCTGATTAGGCTGAGATGAGAAAAATAGTTATCGAACCTGCTCTATAAAGAGCATCTGGAATTTCAGTTTAGGTTGTCTGTTGTCCCGCGAGCCTACTTTTAACATCAGAATTACAAGAAATTTTGCCATTTGCACATCAGCACCATCACTGTCATTCCTTTTATCAGAATGAAACACAGCAAGATGAGACTACTAATGAAGGGATTTTACTGGAGTATTTAAAGGGACTGTTGAGTACAGACCCTCCACCTTCTTTTATGGACTAGCTAAATTCAGTGGAAAGCATGATGAGCAAAGCACCCTGATCTTTTCTTGTATTATTTTCAGCTTTTTTGCAGAGATGCTCACAAATGTCCATGTACCACTGGAATATCTGTGCTTCAAAATTGACATACTATATGGGGCAGTTATAGGGGTATATCTGATCCATGCAGCTGTTGTTAAGTAGTACTGAAGTAGTGCAGCTGCATAGCTTAACAAATTTATTTGCAGGTGGCCTGCAAAGGAAAAAAATCTGTCTGTGTCCCTTCCCTTCCTTGTTTCTTTACAATGTGTATAAAGAAGGCCTGAAAAGTATGCCAAAGATTTTTTGTTTGTTTGTTTTTACATTAGAAATTCAAATCTTGTCTTCATGTTTTTATTGAAAGTTTCTGCATGATTGGGTAACTAATCGTATTATATCACAAGTATCAAGGAACTGCAAGCTGAACAATAGATAGAGAAAGAAAGTTTAATGAGAATGGTTAAACTGTCACCTTTTTTCTTGGTAGCTCCTTATTAAATTCCTGACCAAAAAAACCATGAGGAAAAAATCTTTATTATAGATTCCACACCCTATTACATTAACTAAGGGTTGAGAAAACTACTGATTGAGTTTCCTGAACTTGATGGAGATCTCCAGAAAAAAAAACAGGCAAAACAAGGCTTTATATTCCTGGTATTTATAAGGCCAAAAAAAACCAACTAGAAATTGTTTTAAGCTTTCCTATAAACAAGGAAAAAATCAATAATGTATCTGCATCTGCTTCTTATGAGCCCCTTAATTTTTTTTGTTTTGTTTTGTTTGAATGCACTGGCTCTTGGCTCCCTTTTCACCTTCTTCCAGGCTTATACCTAAGTTTCACTCTGCCCTTTGCCCTTTCCCCCAGATGTTAACTTTCACAAAACGCAAACTAATCTTGCCGTGTCCTGTACTTATTCGGGCTCTACCAACATTTTGTCTTCTCTTGCTATCATTGTGAAAATGTTTGTATTTAGAGAGAAACAAAAGCATTGTGAAGTTTTCTCCACTAGAATAACCCATGTTCAGGATTGTTCGTGTTACCGTCATTATCATCAGGGTTTGTACTATGGGAATGCACAAGAGAACAAGGGAAAGTCATTGCAGTATTTTTTACAGTTCAGTGGAACTTTGCCACAAACAAATCTGTCTCAATTTGTGGGCATCTCTTATGGCTACAAAACAGGTGTGCTACAGAATATATTGACTTTGTTTCACTATTACATGTTAAATTAAGCTTAGTCACTTCCTCCTCCTCCCCCCCCCCCTTTTTTTTTTAAAGGGATGGAGCAGTTTTACAACTGGAGCCAGCAAGTTTGCCTCAGCAGCTAAAGAGGGTGTAAGTAACCAAGAAAATTTTTCAGTCTTATTGTTGCAGTGGTCTAAGTATTCTGTTAGCTCTATTTGGCCTCTTGACAGGGATTTATCTTGAAATAAATAATAAATGCTCCATATTGTAAGTTGAACCCCTGACTTCTGTGTCCCCCTCCTTCCTATCTGTATTATTTTAAAAAATGGAAATGTTTATGTACTAAGTATAAGCAAAGCTGAGCATGGTCTTTGGTACAAGTTTTCATAGGCAGATTTATATGCATGGTGCATAAGAAGCTGTGCAGGTTTTTTTAGTTCAGTTTCTAAAAACTACACTTGGGACTTTAGATCTAAATTTACAATGAAAAGTGAACATTATGGAGGCATAATCATGTTCACAGGTGTGCTTATGTTCTATTCCTTTCCCTTTTGAGCTCTAGCATACCTTTTTCCAGATGTTTGCATGCTGTTCTTTTGAACACAATCTATAAAGCTATATTCTACTGTGATTTTTGTTTTGCAGTGACGGGCTTGTGTTTTGTTATTCTTTCAGAATTATGGTGATGAGCAGTATACTTTATATATATCTCTTAGTATTGCAGTATTACATTCTGAAATTAAAGCAGATAGAATGAAGTAGAACAAAGAAGAGGTTTTTAGAGTTTGAGGACTGACAGACCAGTGGTTGAGAGCTAAAAATATCTTAAGGCATTTGTTCTATCCTTGGGAGTCTCTGCCTTCTTTGGTGTGCATAATTTTTCACTAATGGTAATGATTAAATCATGAGCTGTGATCCCTTTGACTGCACTCAACAGCCTGAATCAAAGTGTAGGGGTCCTTGTTGTCCCACACCATATCAAATATCAACCATGTGACCACCACCTTATAAACATGTTCCAGCCGTGTCTCCCCTTTTCCCACCACTACAAGATCAAAGGGCCTAAAACTTGTCCTCATTCTCTCCCCACCATCTCATGGGATCTCCGTCTTTCAGCAGAGTTTTTCAGCTTTCAGCCATACTAAGTTGGCCATTGAAGGGGAAATAGCTGCCGGAGGTAGGTGCCTGACTAGGAGCCTCTAGAATCAAGCTACCAAAGCCTTATACATCCAAACTTTCAGTCATCCCACCACAGAATTAAATGTAATTTACCATCTAGTGCCAGCAACTCTTGACAAACCACGCCACACCTCAGTTTGTGCTCTTCTCATCTGCTGTAGGCCTCTCCTATGGATTCATGAGAATTTCATATTTTGGACATTGGTCCTACTTCCTGTATTTTCCACTTATTTATTTTTGGATATGCATACACAGCTTTGGTTAGGCATTTCTGTAAATAATTGGAGCACTGCGCATAGATATCAAGAGAAGAATAATTAACATTTATTTACCATTCTTTTTTTAAAGGAGTTTTGTTTTCTGGGGCAAGGGTGTGGATTAGTACTGAGTCAAGCCAAGTTAGTGTTTTCTGCAGAAATTTCACACTGAGCTACACATTGTTGACTTGGTCGGTTGCTTTGTGTTTCAGTTTTTTAGTTCAGTAGACTTACTCTGATCTATAAAGTCAGACTGATTTACTCAGGAAGCACATCAGGGAAAGATGGCGGTGAGGTATCTAGAATTCTGAGTTGTGAGAGGGAGTTTCTGGCAAAACTAGGCTACAGTGTTTCCCCTGTCTTTATGCCCCCTTTTGGCAAATCATTTTATAGCTATGTCTTGGGGATTATATAAGTACTATAGACTTACAATTAGAGCTAGTCAATATTTCAATATTTAAAAAATAAATGAGGGGAGAAACTTTTGTGAAAATGTTTTCTTTTTTAAAAATCCCAGTTTTTGTTCACTTCTGTATACAGTTGATACATTCAAAGAAGGATGTAAGGAATGTACTTTTTTTACAGCTAAACATGTTCTAAGAAATAGAGCGTGAAATCCTGGGCACCATTGAAGTCAACATCAAAACTCCCATTGGTTTCAGCTGGGACCAGGATTTCACTCACCATGTCTGTTAGGGGGAAAAAATGAAGTTGATCTAAACGATTTTTTTTCTCTCCATTTTACAGGCTACCAAATTTGGATCTCAAGCAACTCAAAAGGTGATTAAAACTAGTAGCTCTGTGTCATTTACAGTAATCAGGCTTATTAGGAATCCCTACCAATTCTCTTTATACAAGATGTCTTGGATCTGGTCCTTGTGAAACTATGGTGTGTATCCTCAGTGCTGCATATTTGCATCTGTATAACTATATGCTAGGATCTTGTCTCTTAAAAACTACATATTAGGTTTTATTCCCACAGGCATTGTGACATTTTTACAGTACACATAAATAATGGGTGTAATTATTTGCTATTGAAATTAAACAGTTTGAATGAATGAATGGTTTGATGCCATACAATATTGTGGTGATTGTGTTTTCGAGACACTTAAGGATGGTTTCTCCTTAAAGTATAAGCTTCTCATTTTTGTGTGTGGTCTATAAGTAGGTGTTTTAATAGAATGCATGTGCTCATTCCATTGCATGAATTGAAAATAACAGCACATTGAATAATATTGTTGAGTTAAGATGCTTATGTGTAAACAGACAACAATTACAGATATACAAATATTTCGTTAGTTTTCTAGGATTAAAGTGGGGACAGTCAGATCTGAATTGCCCACAGCTCTGACATAAACATGGTCTGTTTTTTGTGGAACATTTTTGAAAATCCCAAGCTGGAAAGCAAAAATCTGGCTTTACTCTTTGAATTACCCAAGGGATATGATTAATTAAGTGCCAAAATCTGAATGTTTTGTTTTGGGTTGGAAGGGCATTATGTATAGTACATGAAAGAGTCTTGCTCTTGAACTGTGATTCGTGTGTGTACAGCATTAGCCTGAGTTTCATGGGATATTGTTCAAAACAGGGTTGGGAAAGGCATGGGAAGGCTTGGTGGTCAGCGGGGAGTTATAGAGGTTCGTACGTCACTATCTCACATTATAGGCTAAAATGTATATGTTTTTGAAGGATTAACAAAGAAAATGTCACTCAGAAGGACTTCAACTTTAACCCTAGCTAAAAGCAATAAGATATTTATCGCTTGGCTTGAATGAGAAAAGTTTAGTGTTATACAGGTCTTCCTCTACGTATGATTTCCCATTTTGAAACCTATTCTTTATATACTGTTACATTTAGTGTGGGTGTGCATCTTTATAATATAGAGAACTAAATGTAGAAGATCAGCTCTACTGACAAGCACTTTAGCAGATTGTTCTTCTTCAGCTCCTGAGCCATATTAATGGTAGCTCAAATTTGCTAATTAACAACCTGATCTGTTGCTTTATAGCACACATTTAGAATCTGGCTGACTCTGAACTGTGGTGTCCATGTATTTTGTAATTAAGTTTAGCCACTGGACATTAAACAGACTTCTGCTCATTATTTCTCTTGTCAGTAGAGCCTGGAATTGGAAAAGAATCATGCTACTTAACTTGCCTGAAAAATGCTTCAATTTTTTTGCTAAAAGCTGCTTCTTCTACCTTCCTTGCTCTTTTTCTCTTGTGCTGTCTGGGTAAAGTTTTGGGGCTACAAGCAGCAGCCAGAGCCGGTAAAGCCCTCACATATATTCACATGCATGGGCGCTTTGTCACTGTTCGTGCTGAATATGTGTGTTTGCTCTTGAGCTGTCGTTTTTTATTTCCTTTTTTTTAAGTCAGTCATTTTTTTAATAGTGTTGTGTGCATCATTCTGTAATGTCTCTTCAAGCCTATTTAAAATAGGTTAAATTAGTTAAAAAGAGCCAGTTCTGCCCTCTGGTATGTTAGAGAACATTCTATACAGCAAGCCATGCTACCTGCAAATGTTTATGGTGTCAGTTTCTCCTTCTGCATGTGGAATTCAGGAATGATGTATATACCAAATAGCTTTGGAGTGCCATTTGAAGCCAGAATTTAGTAAGAGAGCCCCACAGAAGGAACATAGTGTTTGTTGTACTGGATCACACCATACCTTTGTCAAGCTTGATATCCTGTCTTTCACAGTGGCCAATACCCAGTGTTTCAAAAGAAGACAAAACCATGTCACCCACTGCCCCTTTCTGTACCCATCTGCAAAATTGTGCAGTCCTGTTACTGTACAAAAGGGTCCTCCCTGATATCTGCAGTGATCCATTGCTCCCTTAAGCATCATATTTGATATTCTTTGATCACTAACCATAGTTAATTATACCTTTTTATGACCATAAATTGGACAATGTCTGAGTTAATAGGCATAAAATATGCTGATTTCTAATTCTGTGGGGATTTTTGTGTTTTGGGTTTTTGCAAATATTTGTTTATGAAGAGAATAAATGGCAGCATCTTAGCACATAAGCAGCTTTTCAAGAACTAATCAGTGTAGTGTACTTGTCTCCCAATGGTTGGTTAAAGATTATTCCTTTTCTCACTGTCCATAATAAAACAATTTTAACAGTTATGAAAAACTCCAAGTCACTCTGTCCTTTTAATATTGTCCTGCCAAACTCATTTGTGACTTCCTCACTCTTACAGTGTGGATTTGCATGCTGTAAACCTCCTCTCTAAAGTACAACAGCCTTGTGCATCTGTCCTAGATATAATTACAGTTTTCCTCCTAGAATGTCTGCACATCTCAGCAGAGAGAGAAGCTTAAGCCATAAAATAGTGTAATAATCCTTTCACATGGGTATGACTGTGGTGTATTGCCTAGAAACAGGGAAATTATTAATAGATGACATTGCCTGCATCAGAGGAAGGGAGTATTTCATTGTGAAAGAATTAATATTCTTTCCTGATGTAAAGGCCTGTTTCTGCTGGTAATCCCATTAACAAGAACGTGTAAGGGTACAGTTGCTCAGTTTTTCAAAATATTTACTAAAGCTCATGGCTTAGCAAGAGGCCTGCCTTCTGGGCTGTTGCTGGTTGAAAGGTTGTGCCAGCTCAAGGACAGACCTTTCTTGGGCTGTGGGAACTTTCAGCAGCCTTTATTGCCTTTTATCTGTGTTTTTCTTTTTCTTCTAGCACTTTCTCTGTAGTGTTGCATTGTGTGTGCTTTTAGCTCACTATGTTGCTTATATGAGGCAAAGCTTAAGGCTTTTCTGACCTATGTTCTTTGAGCCTCCTGGAGGCTAGTTTCTTGGCAGTGAATGTTGGCTGTATTTTATGAAGGAAAATATAACTGACTTTACTTTTGTTTTGCTTTTAAATAGGCATCAGAGTTAGGTCAGACTTTAAATGAAAATGTTCTCAAACCTGCACAGGAAAAGGTAACTTTGGAAATGAGTAAATTACGTACAGAGTATTTTTGTGTTACCTAGGAAGTAATTTTGTTTTTTCCTGGCACAAGTAGTTAGTTTATTGCCAGCAAATTCACTTATTTTACATATCCTGGCACAATAGCAGAGGGAAAATGCCAAATAATTCAATATTAATATTACCAAAAAAATGTTCGTGGCAAAATTGTCCTCATTTTGACGGGCTTCATGTCCAAATCAATCCTGAGAGATCCGCATTTTCTCTTGCTTTGTTCTCCTTCCCATGAGCTGCCCTGTTACAACCATCTTCCTTCATGTGATGGAAGAGTGGCTGGAACTCCATTCAGAGCCCCTCATGGCACCTCTTAATTGGCTAGAGAGGTCAGTGATAAGCAAATATTTTGATTAGTAATATTACCTTAGTGAGCGTTTAATTTCATAGTAGTCATGCTTCTCTGACTGCTAGTACTGTTCCCTTTCAAATAAGCATCTTGAAGGCATATCAGAACATCCACAGCTACATAAGGGTTAATATAATCTGATCAGTAATGTGGTTTCTAATTGATTGCAGACAGTTTTTAAAAGAAATATGTTCTTGATTTTTTTTTAGATCCTTGCCTTAATCAGCTAATCTCAAGGATTATATGTATTCATAAAACAGAATATACTCGACCTTTATCCCATTCAGTCATTTTACTAGGAAAAGATTAACTGTTAGTGTCACTTCTGAAATTATTGCTATATTGTTTACTGGAATTTAGAATATAGTTTTAAAGGATCAAAAGCAGGATGGAAAGCCTGTCTCCTCACATGTATAGTTATTTACACTTTAGCTGTAGATACAGGAATGAATGCTATGTGTGCTTTCCAGGTAATCCAGCTGGCAAAAAAAGAAAGCTTAGCAGCCATTCTGAGTGAGTGGCCCTGGCTAATTTTACCTATTTTAATCATAGAGTCTCCATAATAGGTCAAATATTGTCTTCCCTGTTCTTGTGGAACACAGTTTTTATATCTTTTTCCCAGGTGACGTGCATTTAATTTATCCTGTACGTCTACACATTTTGGAGCAATCCTAAAATTTGTATAATTAGCCCTTCATGTATGAGAATGTGATGATCCACTTACCTATAAATCTTTTCCTAAACATACTTATTTTTACTGTTAATTAAAAACATTAATTTTTGTTTCATGGGGGAACATAGTACCAGCACTGTAGAATATGGATTCATGTCTGATTTGAAAAAATTAAGCCTATCACCCAGGTAAATCAGTCCTCTTGTATCACACACTCATTACATTGTCTTTTTTTATGGGGAGTTTTCCACTATCTAATGTGATCCTGAATCATTTCCAGAATAGAATCTTATCAAGATTTTTGTTTCGGTTGAGCTGGTATAGATGCAAATAGGGTAATTTATAATACAAAGTATATTGCAGCCAGTACATTTTCTTAGGGTGCTTTTCCTGTAGCTGACTTCCATGTTTTGGAAGACTAGTGTAGTGAAGGATGTTGTGCATTAGGTAAGGTGAATAATGGCAAACTGCCCTTGGGCATTGCTTTGTTAATTTTATTTAGAATAAACTGTCTTCTAGAATTACATAATTGACAGCAGCCAGTGACAGTCTGGCCCATGTGTAACTATATCAGGTCACTTGTAGACTTTTGTATTAGGGTGATTGTTTTATACCAGCTGAGAAACTAAATTCCAGTGTGCTCCAAATGACCAGGAGGCAAGGATATGAAGGTTTTTGTAAGGTTTCCACTAAATTTGTGTAAATGGTAAAAACATATCATTCTTATAGTTGCCTTGTTTTCAGTCTCTCCAGAATACCATTTTATGCAGTAAAACATATTCTTTGTAAATGGCCATGCAATATGTTTTTTATCTGTATGGTGTGTTTTTCCCGCCCCCACTCTTCCCCCCAATTCTCAAGTTTCCTGTAATAGTGCCAATCCAAAGCCCAAATAAGTCAATGGAAAGAGTCCCATTAACGGTTAAAAGCTGAGGATTAGCTTGTTAGTAGCAGCAGACTTCATATTTTATTTTCTTAACCTCATTGTCTATTGAGTCAAATATACTTTAGCTTGTTTTTAACTTTTGTCTCTAGCTGTTATCACAAGCTGTCCTGTTTTAAGCTATAGACACCATTTTGTTTCATGACTAACTACGGACATTTTGATCCCTCTAGGTGAAAGAGGGAAAAATGCTTGATGAGTTTTCCATGGGGGTATCTCATCTGGCCGCCAAGGTACGAAGGGGCCTGCCTACCCATTAGGAGGCCAGCTACTAAGCCAGTCTCCATATTCTTTCATGTGCACAGGTCACACAAACACAAGTGATAAGTGTCTTATAAAACAAAATCCATAAGATGTGTGTGTTTCTGCTTTTTGCTATTATCTGTACCCAATACAAGTAATCTGGGAAAGGGATATTTTAAACACAAGATTGCTTATGCCATTGTCATAATAAAATAGCTTGATACACAGACAAACTGAGTGTAAATAGCTACAGGTACATTAATCAGATCTTAGTAGCATCTGAATAATGCTTACACTGACAGCGAAATGTGGATTTGTAATAGAGTCAGTGACCCAGATGTTTGACAGTAAATGTGTGCTAAAGAATATGGAGACAGCTTAAATAAAATATGTACACTTATTAACCTTATTAATGTATGTACCTTTTTCCCATTATGCTGACATTGCTTGGTAACATGGTAAGTGCTCCCTACTACTGCTAGTTTCAGAACACTTGCAACATTTTATAACACTCTATTTCAGTAATTTGCACAGCATTGCCTAGTGCTGTTGATGTCCTAACTGTTGTCAACAGTTAAAGTTAATATTGGAAGTCACCGTGCCAGGAGTTTTTCCTGCTTGAAAGGATGGGAATGATGGAATGCTTCAACAAAAAAGTGAATTAATGTCTTGTCAATTTTGCTCAAAGTCTGGCAATTTGCCCCAGCGTACACAGAGCCCCAATTGGTGTATTTGGATTTCAGAATAGTGCTCATTATTGATGCCATTTCATTGGTTGTGCTTATGATCTCAGCCTAACAGAAGGAAAATGTGTTTTGGAATTCCTCCAACAGTAACATTCAAGAAATTTAACTTTTGGCCTGTCCACATGAGCACTAAAATGAAATTGTTTTTGGAAACTGTTGGTTAAACCACTTAAGTATATTTACAGTATTGCTGTGCGAATAAAGTCAGACCCTGCAGCAGATCCGGAATTTAGTTAAACATCAATGTCTTTGGATTAACTGTGGATTTAGATCAGGGTAATCGAGATCAGAATATGGCTCCTAGTTTATGGTAATTTGATAAATCACGTTCAAAATTACTTAGCATCCAAATACCATTCTAGAACTATATTTGGTTTAAAATTTGCTTAGCATGGACACAAGCCTTGTTAAACAGTATTAAATTTCATAATGGTTTAAAAATTCTAGACAGGGCTTCATAATCTAAGGATATCAAGTTAGATCTGTTCCAGTATTTTCTTGCTTGTGAAGATCTTTATGTAGCTCTAGCCATGTGCCTAGTTTCTTATACCTGTTTATTAACGTATGTTACTAAATATCCATCAAGTCCCTCACTTTTATTCTTGCTGATTTACAAAATCTACAGTAAAACAGATTGGTGAGTGTGTGGCTAGCTCCCCAACTAATGATCAGAACGGCTATAGATGCATGCAAAACTGGTGCTTTACCACTTTTCAGGGAGCACACCATTTATGCACAAAAGTTGGCATACCAACTTGGAGTCTGGGGCTAAAAACATGGGGTCTGAGTCTGTTGCCCAGTACTTTATGCTGCCATTCACACTAGTGCAAAGTGGATGGAAAATATTACCATTCTAAACGGTAACGTTTTGCATTTTCACAATGACATCACAAAATCCAGTGCAATGGAGAATCAGGTGCCCCTTCCTGCTCTGAGCAATTCCAACATTTTCATCAGAAATATCTAAAGTAAAAGTCAAAAGCTGTCACTACCAAAAATCAGGTGAATAAAGTAAGTCCTGGTTGCATCCTTTTTGTTGTTGTTGTTAATTGCTCACTTGTTAAGCACTGTCCAGTCAATGTTTCTTTCATCGACCTTGCAAAATCATAATGAAAACTTAATAGCCTAGACATAACAATGACTTGCCATGATGATGACAAAAGATATCCTATTTTAATTGCCATACTGGCCTCCTGAGTGGGTGAGTCGAATGTTGTGAGGCTGCTTTAAATACATGCCTTCATATGCACGGGGGTGTGTTCTGTGGTGGTGTGACAGATTTAAGTTACCAATTTGTCTGGAGCGTCGGGTGATCAGGCTGATGCCACAGGATCATTAAAGGAGGAGATGACGTAACACACCAAGTGTCTAAGTTTTAAAGCTTTATTGATAAAATAATAACAGCAGCGAGTGCTGGGAATGCTCGCACGTCACTTAGGGGAAGAAAGAAAGCATTAATGCCCCAAGCCCTAACGCACTTTCATGCTCACATACGCACTACCCAAGACTGGCCAGGCCTGGGTATAACATCAGAAGAAGAGGCGGGGGGAAGGATGGACGAGAGTGCTGTCCTGGGCCCAGGCCGTCCAAGTCTGCTGTTGCTCTCCAAGTTGCTCCAGCTCTCAAGAGGGTTTTAAGTCCTGGGCTCCTTGGGGGTATTCCTCTCAGGGACTTCGGCTTCTGGTGCTCTTTGTGCCAGTCCAAACCAGCTTGCTGTGGCCTTCTCGGTTTCCCAAAACATCCTGGCTCCAGAGACCTTTTTTTCCCTTCTATTGGCCGTCGCTGTCGCGGTCTCATTTGCTCTCACTGTTCTCGCTGCTATCTCTGCAGCTCTGCTCAACTTAGTTCTCCTCTTCTCATGGCTGGGCAGCTGCTGATTTCTTGTCGAGCCCATGACCTTGGGCTGGGGCCAGTATCTTATCTTCGGACGGAGCTAGCTGAAGTGTTGAGTTAACCCGTTCTCTGCTCTTCTTCTTTCTCCCCCCGGCCTCTCGTATTCTGCAAAGGAAACATCCACTCTCCACTCACACACCTTTGACCCTCCCCAAAATGATTTGCGATGCTTGCAACAGCGTTAGCCATATACAGTGCTGTTCTGCCTTCCCGGGGGACTCCCTGTGGGGAGGGGGCATTGGGTTTTGACAGTGGTGCATTGTGGATTTTGGGTAGCAGTCTTTATTAGAACAAATGGGTGAGCCCAGTCCAAGTACGAGGTAATTCATTAAGTGTGAAATAACTTGGTTCTTTTTTTCCAGGTTCAGGGGGTAGGCAGTAAGGGATGGCGGGATGTCACCACTTTCTTTTCCAGCAAATCAGATGATCTTTCTGAAAGGTACTATCTTTTTGTTTGTTTTTCTTCTCTCTAAAATACATGGACTCATAAAGTATGTCAAGATATAGCCTGTGTTTTCCCTATAATTTAAAAGTAGCAGGGAAAACTTTTCCTCAGCAATACTAGTGTCTTTAATTTTAGTAGGAAGAAACATTTTTCTTTCATCAAATTTTCACTGGTTTTCAAAAGTAATATATATGTACTATAGAGGCACACAAATAACATTTAATATAATAAACAGGTAATATGGGGCACACAAATACAATTTAATTTAGCTGGCCATCAGCTCTGGGTCTTGCATTGAGAACAAAATAACTCTGAATGTAACTTTTTTTTAATTCATACCAATTCACATGGAATACATCATCTTTTTTATATTTTCAGGGTGCTTACCCAAACGAGCTAAATCTGGAAATTAAAACCCAAGGCAGACTCCATTCTAAATATATTCAAGTTCTTCTGCCTTGCTCATCTTTGTCATCTCCAAGTTGCTTTGAGCAAAGGATACTGGCACTACTGTTTTGTCTGTTCTTGTTGGTTAGTGTCTCAGCTGTAAAATTAAATGCAGAAATACCATTTTTTCCTTGCAGAAATACCTAATTTTTAAGAAAAAAAAGGAAAGGAGGACTTGTGGCACCTTAGAGACTAACCAATTTATTTGAGCATGAGCTTTCGTGAGCTACAGCTCACTTCTCATGCTCAAATAAATTGGTTAGTCTCTAAGGTGCCACAAGTACTCCTTTTCTTTTTGTGAATACAGACTAACACAGTTGTTACTCTGAAACCTGATTTTTAAGGTGATGACAGACAAGCTTAGTAGGAGCTGGAGGTGAAGGTTTACGCTTAAGCAGATTTATTAATTCAGTAATGTGAGATGAGTGGTACAAAAGCTGATATTTTCCCCCATCTGTTCTTTTTTGCTTTAAAGACCACCTGAGGGAGACAGCTATCAGAACAGTGGAGGAGAGGGCTACCAGAACAATGCTGTAGATCAAAGCTTCTGGGAAACATTTGGCAACTCGGACCCACCCAAGGCTCATAAATCCCCAAGCAGTGACAGTTGGACCTACGTGGATAATTCCACAGAGAAGAAGAGCTCTGATAGCTGGGACGTCTGGGGTTCGGGGACAGTCTCCAACAACAAGAACAGTAACAGCGATAGCTGGGAAAACTGGGAGACCAACTGGGAAAATGCAGGAGGGGAGAGCAAGACCAAAAAATCCCCCAAGAAAATGACAAAAGTGTCTTCAGCAGCTGATGATGGGTGGGATAACCAGAACTGGTAGGACTCTGTAACCCTGCTTCGCATGGCGAAGGAAGGAGTCCATGCTGTCTGATGAAAAAAGTTTCACACACAACTGGATTAACATGGTTGTCCTTATTGACCTGTTACCTTGTGCTTCCCCTTCATTCTCCTTTCTTTTGTTCCAGTTTAGAAAAACAAAGTGTCTCAGTCTCATCATGACCATATGAAGATATGGCTGTCCCGCTGTAAAGGATAGTAATAGATATATTCTCCTCACCATAGCGCTATTGGAGCTGGGTATGCTAAGCTCTTAACATGAGAATTCAGAGGAACAAATCAGTGCAAGCATGTTTTCATGGCACAATACTGCATGTGTAGTTTCTTAGGATTGCCCCTCCAGTATTCCTAACTTCTAATGAAGTTCTAGAGAACATGTGGGGTGGGGTGATGCCGGGAAAGGAGGGGATATATCTTCAACAGATAGCCAGCAATTGAACGAGTGAACTGCAGTTGAATAAGTACCAGTTTAAATGCCTCTCTCTACTGCTGGGACTGCATTAAATCTGGCAGTTAAAAATGGCCATTAAGACCCTTTTTATTGAAGCTGTATTTTTAAATTTTGCAAGGTTTGAGAACTTTTTTTAAACCTTTTTTTTCCTTATAGAGAGAATTCCTAGATGAGCAAAAAACTAGAGCTAGATAATTGTTAGTATGTAACTCACCGTTTTGTCAGCCTGACCATATAGGAGTGTTCAGAATGGCACCACTTCTTCTTGCCCTTTGATTTAGGGATGTACACAGTGCAGATTTTCTGCAGGTGTATCATGCGGAGTTGTGGTATTTTTCCCTTTAACCATTAAGAAGTGTCTTCCTCTCTTTAGCTTTCTTCCTTCCAGATTCCTAATTTCATCTGCTATGTTTTTGTTAAAATGAAAGTTTTTTCCTCTTCTGCTTGAGCTTTTATCAGCATGTGTTGATCACAACAGCAATGAAACTTTGGAAAAATCCAGCAACAGCAAGATAAAATGGGAGAAGAGAGTGAAAACAAAACATTGTTAAAGACAGAGACAAGCTAATTTCGAGATGAATAGAACTCTGGGTTTAACAGTGAAACTTAAATTCGGCAGATTGATTACGCTAATCTTCTCTTTAGTTTGTCAAATAGAAACAATTCTAGAATTGTTTAAACCACCTTTTCCTCCACAATTTCCCCAATACCTTTATATATAAAAAAAAAAAAAATTTCAGAGGCTCTAGTCAGGTCTGAACTTTGATTTTTTTTTACTTTCTTTTCACGATTTATAAACCCATAATCTTTGAATATGGAAAACTAAAATAGAGGAATTCAGATGTTTCCTTTAACGAAGGTGTCTTATGTTAAGTATCTGTCTGCTGTGGGTGGGGTGTAGCTCTATTTTTTTATTGTTACTGGGATATAATGTTGTAAATATACAATATAAGTGACTACTGTAGTTAGAAGTCACTTGAAAACTTCAAATCATGGTGCCATTGGATAATACTTCAGACACCAGTGTGGAATTCTGTATCGTAGACGTTATTTGTGAACCTTCAGAGAGTAAGAATATCTTTGTATTGACAAGCTGACCAAATGATAGCTGATGCTGATCATTTGATAAGTTTTCTGTCTCAGCTATTGCTCAGTTTCTGTCATTCACCATGGAGAAGGTTCAAATTTAACCAGTGGATATTGGCCATAAATGAATTGTCTTCAGCAGCCAGAAAAAAAAAATCATGAATTACCCAAAAGTATTAATGGTTTCTCCATTTATAGTCTAAGTAGTAACATCTGTATTGATATTATGGAGAAATTTTGATCTTGCAGGATTATTTCTTGTATTTCCATCACTATTGTCTTTCTAATTATCAACTGAATATTTTTCTGATCTTACATGCTGCTTCCCCATCCTTATCTCAATGGTTTTCTCTTGATTTAGTGCCCCTTCAGTAACCTTTTAGTGATATGTTGAGACCCACACCTAACCTGAGTACTTTATGCAGTGCTAGTAATTATCCGGAGTTTGCTTGTGCCAGACTAATTCAAGGCTTTGTGTGTCACACTAAGGAATCCTAGTTGCCGAATGACCCTTTTTAAAATGGCAGCAGCACAGCAAGATCTAAGACTCCAATGCTTCTTGTGGTAGTAGCGCCATTTTCAAGAACATTTACAGCCAGAATCCATACGAGTGGTTTTACTGGAATTTCTGCTCTTCTGTTTCAGAGATATTGTTGTCATGGCTTGACTGCATGTTAAACATGTAACGATTCTTGTATTTTATGCTTCCGCTTCTGTTACTTGTTCTTCCTTTCACTTGTCAACTGCCCAGTTTGAAACTAATGCATGTACTTCGCAGGCCATGCTGTGTAATTTGTATGTGAAGTGGTATTGCCCAGACTTTGACTAGCAATTATCTTTTGTGAAGTGTTGCAGTAGTAGTGACAGCAAAATGCACCTGATTAGCTGGGTTGCCTGACTTCTGAAGTTTTGTCTAATGTGATGTGAAGCTGATTCAGCTTCCTGTGTACTATTTTATTACTGTCTTTTTTCACCAGCCTCCTGAAATAGGTTGAGCTATCTATGTAAAAATAATTTGTGCATATGCTATTGTCCCTGTTCTCCCCACTTTTGTGGTTTGCCCAATAGGGAATTGTTTACATCACACTTGCAGCTAAGATTGGCTCAACGTAGTTTTTTAGGCCTCTACTCGAACGTAGTGAAAATCAGTGCCCTGTCTGGGTACAACTTTGTGACAGGGGTGTTCTTCCAATCCAGGAGAAAGTGAAGGAATAGCTTCCTCCTTTGCACTGTTGTAGGGAGTCCTAAGATACCCTTACACTTCCAGAGAGGTACTGCAAGGTGGTTAAAAAGTAACATTGTGGTGGAAGATACAGATGGATCAGTAAAACTGGGCCTGTTGCTCAATCCAAGTGCATGCAGTTCCCATTCATTTTAGCACCCCTGAATCAAAAATGATTTTGATCGGAATCCAAATGGTCCAGCATGTCTTTGAGGAGAGGTGAGAGGAGGGTGAAACTAGGGCATTTCCTCTGGCCAATTTTTGTTCTCCTTGGTTTTAGTTTATTAGCTACTAGTTGGATAGGAAGCCACTGCCATTTGAAAGCCGTTCAGTTGTGGGGGGGCGGTGTCAAAGCCCAGTTCTTAGTGGGAATATTTTCTTATCCTCAAAGGCACCCTCACAGCTGGCACTGCTATGTTCTTGACCTACCAATAACCGAATGGTGGCGCCTCAGCTGCATAGATATGGCCCAGCACGGAGTTTGAGACAGATTCTCAGGGTATGCAAGCCTGTAGTGCCACAGTATGCCGTGCCTGTGTTGTGGATAAACGGGACTTTTGTTTTCAGAACTCTGTCTTGCACCTTTCACTAGCATGGAAAAAAAAATTGTTTAAAAAAAAAAATGAAGGGGAGATGGATGCTAGGGAAACGGTGACTGGAGAAGTTTTCTATTGGATACTGCATCACCAAGGTTAGCCTTCCCAGTGTTTCAGTCTCCATTTCATTTAAACTGGTGGATCTCATCAATGGCAGATTTCAGCACAGAACTTCTAGGGCGTTCAAACTCGGTGCTATTTGCGAAGGAGCAAAACATCTTAGTTCTTGAGTGTTCCCAAACCAGAAACTGGATCTTCTGTTTCTAGCATTTAGAATTTTGAAATGTTGCTTTCATTTTGTCTTGAAGCCTGTCACTAGTTACTAAATTTCAAGAAATCTTTGGCCAACTCTCCTTAATTCTTGATCTGTATGATAATGCTGCTGCTTTTTTCCCCACTCCAAACATTGTAACATTCCGCAGGTAGATAATGTATTTCAGTGTAATAATCTGTGCAATAATTTAATAAGTGTGAATGAAACCTCCTTTGTATTCTAATCCAGGAAATAAGATTTAAAGATGCAGTGCCCCTTCTTGAGGTCACAATAGCAATCAACGAAAGTATGTCAGTATCCCTATTGCCTTTGTAAGTGATCTAATTTTAAAATCCCGGCCCAAGGAGGATTTGTGCAATCTAGAGCTGAAATAAAAGTAAAGAAGAGGAATCTAATGCTCATTACTAGTGTTAGATTGTAATGACCTAGAATGACCTCTTCTAGAGCCATTTTTGTGCCAGCAGAAATTTGGTAAATGAGGAGGGTACTGTATCTTTAATTTTCCTTATGTGTTATGTGAAGTTCACGGGAATGGCAATTTCAGTGAACAATATTCCTTGTTCTATGGAGTGGTACTGGACTTGAACTGCAGTGTTCTCTTTTAAAAGAGCATTACAATAAAGCAAAGAGAAATGGAATAGAGCGGTGTCAATCTCCTGAAGGGACTACACAATTTTAGAAGCCTAGGAAATACCATCCCCTCTGTGTGGGCCTCTTTTTGTCTTCAATACAGTGAAACCTGATTTAAATGATCACTTTAGGGATAATACAAAATAGGTTGTTTAGTGCAGGTGGTCTCGCTAACAAAAGTGAAGTGGATTGTTACCCAAATAAATGGATACTGTGGGGTAATCCAAAGATAGATAGTATCCTAATATTTTGACTGCGGTGTCACTGTGAAAATGGGCTGGTGCGAAGGAACAGCATAGTGGCATACCTCATCCCTGACATGGAACCCTCAGGCAGCTAAGTGGTGTCATTCATGTCCGTGTGTAGTTGGAATCACACACATTCTTGTCTGGAGGTTAGTGACTGTGATGTGAGCTCCCCTGGGCCGTGGCTGGGTTTAAAGGTGATGGTGAAGGAGGGAGGAAATTGGTGGGAGTGCCAAGGGGGAGGGGAGCAGCTAGCACATAAAGATTCATGTTGAACTGTAAATTTGATGAAAGACCAATGCTAAATCCGGCTTTTTAAAGTTTTATTTGTTTTAGGAACAGTTTTGGACAACATTTCACATGTGGTCTCAGTCCTTTATTTAAAGGTGAACTATTAAGTAGAAATGAACAGTGAGTTAAGCACAGATTTATGTGCTCAGCGATCTCACTAACCAGGCCACAGGAGCATCTGCCATAGAAATAAGAACATTTTTTAAAAAGAATGTTCTCTTCTATGAAATCTGCTATTTGGTTCATGCAAGATTTCAGAGAATCATGGATGTGATGAATACCTGAACTGGGTTTGATTTTATACATTATGTGAATCTAGCCTCTGAGAGAGTTCATAAATGCTCTGAGACTGACTCCTAAAAACTTACAGATCTTGAACTGTTACCTCTTTGATCGGTCAGGACTGAATCCTTCTTGCCCTGTTCACACAAGTAGTTTTATTGACCTAGGGCTGTGTCTACAAGACCGAAGCGAACTTGGTAATTGAACTTGTGCTAGACTGCCAGACTAAATATCTCCTGTGCACTGGGTCCACTCGAGCCAGGCCATTTGATTTAAGGTTTGTCTCCTGTTGTCACTTCAGTACTGCTACACAGTTGCATGCCAAATTACATTCGTGTAGACAAGGCCTTAGCTAGGATCACTCTGAGTAAAGTGAGAAGGGAATCTATTTGACCATCAGCCTTCAAGGCCAACCACTCAGCAGCATACAAAAGCACCGTGGAAAGGCTTAACAGGTTGCACTGTGTATTTGGAATTTCAAAGCAGCTACACACAGAGCAAGAGCTGTGCAGGGAACATTGGAGTTTGCAGCCTAGAGAAGCCTGTGGAAGATGGCTTTGGGGGAGGTCGATGCTGTCAACACTACAGTGAAGGAAATGATGGCTGCTGACAATCAGCTACACTTTGGCCTTTGTCCCTTTACTGATGTGTCTTTCAAATACTATGATACCAGTTGAATGAGCAAGTTCACTGTCCAGTGGTATTACTGTTGACCAGCTAGTGACTATTCACAACAGAGGTGGATGAATAGCACCACCTCGTGGTTCTCCGCCCATTTGATTTTAAGGATTTCAAAAGAACCTACTGTTCGTGCATTCTGAGGCTTTCGACAGTAGGCGGCTGGGCATGCTGAATAAATGGCAGATTGCCTGGGATAGCGTGACTGCAATCTGAGAATGCCACAAGCCATTGACTGTACATTTGGGGTTCTTTGCTCTCATGCTATAACTGCATTAATGATTCTTTATTAAAATGAGCGTTGGCCTCTTAGCGGTGTTTGCCAGGGATCCAGGAGCTGTTTGGCCTCCATTGCTTTTCATCTGAGGCTAAGTAGCACACAGATACCAGAGTGCTTAGGGCAGTGTAAGAACCTAGACAGGATTAAGTGGGCTTGTCTTCGAAGCAAGTCTGCTGGGATGTAGCCATAATGGGAGGATTTGTTAAAAATCCAGAGGAGCAAATAAATGGGGTCTGATCGGTTTCTGTTTGGAGGGAGTAAAATTCAAAGCTTAGCTATGATGATCAGTCATCCTTTCAAACCTTTAAAAGAGGTAACTTGCAAGGAGCTCCAGAGACGCTTGCTTGTCTGCTGTGGTGCCAGCTGTTGGGTGTCTAATGGGCCATCTCAGAATAGCGGTACCTCCTCAAGACATTGGAGCCTTGGGAAAGGAAACGGTCTCTTCTAAGCAGTTTGCTGATATGGAGTCTAAGAAAAATGCACCTTGTATTTTTTTGGGGATCCTCCCTTCTGGGCTCTGAATTTCACTAAGACCATACCAGAGTGGCCTGGCCTGTAAACTAACTGAAAAAAAGTGTGCGTGAAGTGAAGATCAAAGAGAGCCTGTGCTAGACTCCACTTGGAGACTTGAAGTGTGGTGAGCTAATGGGAAGTGATGGACTGATTCTCCCAGACTGGTGATTACAAGTGCTGCCAAGACTGAGCTTGTGCTGCACCTCGCTGAGCTTCCTATTCCCTGCTCAGGCAAGCACACACAATGCTATCAGCCTTCCACAGTTTGCAAATCTGCCTTTGTCTTTCCCTTCAAGCTCTGCCAAGCAGCGTTCCCTCTGAGAGATTCTGAGGCTGTTGTATCACACAATAGATAAGTCACCTTCTGCCAGGAAATGCAGAAAGGCTTAGGCTTGTCTTCCTGAAATGCATTCTGTCCACATCTGATTTCAAGTGTTAATGGCTAATGTTTGTAATTCTCCATCATATTGCTCAGGGTTTCGCTTTTCTGCCCTGTATACTGAAGGCTAGATGTTTTAAAAAAATGTTTGAACCTGCAATTTGTCCCACTGTCTGTCTATACCAGTTGTACCTGGAACAAGGACGTCCTGGTTAAGGTCAGGCTCAGAATCAGGTCTTCATTCTCCTAAAACCTTCCAGCATTTGTGACTGCATATAAAAACTCTGATAGTTCTAAAGTGAATGGCTGGTACTTAAAACTAATGTGTATCTTTGCAATACACATTTCTATTGACATTAGTAATTAGTCATCACACCGATACTATAAATGTGTAATAAACTGTATTGAACTCACAGTTCTAGTCCTGGGTGGGATTTTCATAAGCACTCCTCATTAACCTAATTCTGCTCCTGTTGAAGTCAATATGAGTTTGACCAGTGGTTTCAGTGGGAGCAGTGTTAGGCCAGCGCACACATGAATAATATGGTATCTTAACACTCTCACTTGTCTGTGATATCTCATACATGCAACATTGTTCAACTCTGCTTATGGCAGGTCTAGATAAAATGGTAGTTAAAATACTGTTAGTTACATGGGGCCTTTTCTACTCCAGCACTGTAACTAAGCATTGTTAACACTGGTGGGGCAGAATTGGCTGCGAAGTGAGAAACTTTCTGGCAAAAAAACTTCGCATAAAAAAGGCCACATATATCAGATTGCAATCCATGATACCCGCGACAGTGCAAACTTGAACGTCCTCAGTGAACAAGGGAATACGAAAATGACTTGAAAGAGGATGAAGAATCTTGAAAGTAAAAACTCCCTGTTGTTGAAAGCCTCCTTTTGGCCGGTGAGTGTGCCTGTTTTAATCACATTGATCTGTGCTTTAACTCACTATTAAGTTAAACTGATTTTTTCCTGCAGTTTACCATTTATGCTTTGCAGAGCCTGGGTACATGGGATTTGATATCCTAATGGAGATCAACCTTCCCTTGAAACAGTGTGTGCAGAGGGTCACTGTGCTTCTTTCAGTAAGTAAGAAGCATTCGAACGTTGAGTATCCCTTTCAAGTTTTCATGACTCTGCTGGAGTGGGAAAGTGTACAAATGGAACATGTACATCATATTCCAGTCAAATGAAAGATGCACATCATTAAAAGGTCAAGGACTCTTTCTCCTTCTAAAACTGCTTATACAGTGTGCGTGGTCTACTTAGACTAAGTTCTAGGGCAGATACTGTCATTTTTGTTCTGTGTTTGTATAGGGCCTAGTACAGTGGGGTCCTGTCATGACTGAGGCTCTAAGTGCTAATGCAAAGCAAACAAGAAGAAGAAGAGTAGATAAATGTATAGACCGAGCAACTTCAGCTTGAATTATTGATTCTGAAGCCTTGGGCAAGTCTCTTAAATCTCTCCCTCTCTGTTTCCACATCTGTAAAATGGGAGTGATATTCAGTCCTCCCATCACTGCTCTGACATAAGCAATCAGCTCTCAGACGGTTTTTCATCTTCAAAGTGCCGTACAAAATCTGGTTTCTGCTATATGAAAATGCTGCTGAAGCACCGTGCAGAGTCTAATCTTCCTTTTGTTCATGCGCTGACTCCATCCTGAGTTTGTGGTGAGCACATCTTGTGCTAGCAGCAGTGGAATCTTTCTCATAGATGTCCAGAATGAGCTGGGATTGTGACTTATTGCCTTTGTTCGTGTCAAGGCTGCTGTTGCCAACCAGTGCTGTCCGGAAACGGGATAAAATGAGGAAACAATGGTCAGATGTAAACATAGAGACACTTAGTCATGCTAGAAGAGGAGAGAATCAGGCAATTAGTAGCCACGTCCTTTTGTCCCACAGCCAGAATAAGAATGAAAGCTCATTCAGGACTTGTGGTATCTTCCTTGGATAACAGGCCACTTGCTTTTCTTGAGCTTAGTTTTGGCATAGCTCTTCCTGGCACATTCATCTAATCTGTAATCTCCATCTAACCTTGCTTTCATCACACTGCAGACCCTGTTGTTTGTATTGCAGTAGTAGAGATTGAAATCAAGAGGCCCTGTTGTGCTGAGCACTCTATAAACCTGTAAATAAAATTTGGGAGCTCCTACTCTAAGATAATGACAAGGTGAGGTCCTTATGCATGATCAGCGGCAGTCCCAATTTTATTTATGGCCGCCAGAGGGGGTTATTTTACTACCTGCTGTAATAAAACAAACCCAGTTTAAAGGGTGTAGACTAGAAATTAGACACAATGCTAGCATTCTTGTTTGTCTCCTTGCTCCCCCATCTTCTCACCACACCATCTGTTCTTTGCACCTCTTCTCTGTGTCCAACTTTTACCCTAATGTTATGCTTGGATGTTGTGATGTTAGTCCTTTGTTGTTGCTTCTGTAGCAGACAGCGAGTGGCTGTGCATGTGATTTTTGAGGACTTCCTTCTCTCTGGCTGAGCTACTGCATCTTACTGGATGAAGCCAGTTTAAAGTGCTGGGTTTAGTCTGATTCCATCCGGAAGAGTTAACCCTCATCTCGTCAACCTGGTCCTCGGCCTTTAGACTAACCCAAACTCTTTTCTTTGTGATGGGAAGGTAGTGAGGGTCAGAAGGAGAGGAGGGTGGTGTTCCTAGGGCTTGTTGTATTGTTCCTTAGCAACACCCAATGGCTGATCCAGTGCCGTTAATTAGAGGCTCTGCTCATGTCTGCTCCAGCAGTTGCTCGCAGAGCAAATGTTTTAAAATGGGTCTGGCTAGGATGACACAGAACACAGCAGACGGAGCCGTTCCTGGCAAGCTAAGTGCAATGTTAATTATAACATAGTGTGTTCTCACTGCACTGTGAAAGAGCGGGGGTTGAGTACAGAAGCTGAGGAATTATTCCTTACACGTCTAAAGTTTGTGAGGCCTTCCATCCCCTGGGGAAGACTTTGGTTCCAGAATCAGCTACTGCCCATTTACGAAATATTCCAATTATTGAGAGGCAGAGTAAGCTATTGGATAGGGCACAGGACCGGGAATCAGGAGACTTGAATTGTTTTTCTGACTCTGCCATTCACCAGCTGAGAGACCTTGGGCAAATCACTTGACCTCTCTGGGTCTCTTTCCCCTGCAACCCTTTGGCTTGCCTATTTAGTTTGTCAGCTTTTCTGCGCAACGACCATCTCTGTGCTTGTACAGTGCCTCACATAACAGAGCCCTGATCTTGGGCTACCAGGCACAACTGTAATACACATAATATATAATACTCAAGGAGGAACCTGTGGTTTTCTCCCCATCCTTCCATTTATGCCATGATTGTCTATCTCTGCATATGCAACATGTTTCATAATAATCATAAATGGAGCAGACTTCCTCTTTTGCATTTAGCCCCTTTCCTGTAGAAGCAGTATAACTAATCTGCACCATACGCGCTGCAGGGAGATTGTATATTTCCAAGGAGGGATGGGAGAAGCTGCCCAAGGGTTATATGGTGCTCTATGGGAGCAGTGGGTTTTTTATCTTTCTCACGGGGGAAGCAGGAGTGGAGTGTGCTGCAGAGATAGCATGCTCAGGCCTGTGGGTGAGGGGCCTTTCATCCTCAGTCTCTCAGTGATCTCTCTAACATCTGTCCCCCTTATGCCTGGGTCAAGCCAAGTCGTTTTCATAAACACCAAATTCACTCTCTAGTGTTACACGCTAAAGGATGAGACTTCGCTTTCTGAGAGAGAACTTTATTATCCCTTGAGTTCTGGCCTTTCTTAGGCAGCTTCTTACAGGCTCGGTCTTCCCTGCTCTGGACATACAGGTAGGATTCGTAAAACACATACGTGCATTTGCTTATCAATTGCCCGGCTTTTTTTTAAAGGCGCAGTTCCTGTTTCCTACTAAACAAATATTAAAAACTTGCTAGAAAATACATAAGTCTGCAATGTAGAACCATTGCTACAACAACCTTTATTCCAGGGTCCTCAGACAGGCACATATGGACATTTTAAAATAAAAATAAAAGGCAACCTTGTTATACTAGATTCCAAAC
The DNA here is from genome assembly GCF_965152235.1 of Eretmochelys imbricata. Lineage (NCBI taxonomy): Eukaryota > Metazoa > Chordata > Testudines > Cheloniidae > Eretmochelys > Eretmochelys imbricata. Next base: position 6,448,088 of record NC_135584.1, on the reverse strand, counting down.
TGCTTTTCTCACCCACATCCTTTTCTGTTTTTGCTGGAATAGCAGTAGCTGAATGCAATGTGTTTTCTTGGCATGGCTCACTAAGCATGACTTAAAAGGAGGAGATAAGAGCACAGAGCAAAGTGGTACAGATAATTCTGATATTGACATGAAAGAGGTAGGAGCCCTTCCTGTCACTCTGGAGTGGCTCCAGAGGGAACCAGATCCTTTTAGACTGACATGACACTACAGCCTTGGTTTGGGTTTTTTTTAACTTGGGGGTTGTTGGAGGGAGGGAGAAGGCTTGGAATAACCCCCCTCCCAAACACACACACACCAAGAATGGTGAGGAAAAGGGCAACGAAGAAGACATAGCTCTTAGATGGTTTCTCTTACACAAGTTTGTTGATTTCCAGTGTTGCAAACTCTCATAATTCTTTATCACAAGTCTCGTAATATTTGCTTTGTTTCAAGCTCCAGCTTCTGGAGTTATGTGATAAGAGAATCTCAGCTTTCATTTGAAAAAATAAATAAATTTCTAGCCCTAATGTTTCTGGAGGAAAAATTTGAAAACATGTCCCCTAAAGACTCAAAACCCAGAAAGCAAATAAAAGCCCCGCCCCCTACAAATCTATTTTTTGTAAATTGTTCTTATGATTTCAAGGGGCTTGATTCATGATACTTATATGCTCAGGTTTAGCAAGACTCAATTTCTATTGGAAAAAGCTGTATATAGTGAGCTAGTTTCCTCTGGCTATACCTGTGTTGCACCATTGACCTCAATAGGGTCCAATATCTATGGTATTTTCTGGAATAAAAGGTAGAACGATCAAGGATGTGCAAGTTCCAGTCTTAGATTTGTAACTGGTTAATGAGAAGTTGTTGAATAGCATGCTCATTTTCTGCCAGCACTATGTAATAAATCTCCCTAGCATTGGATACATCTGCTGTTCTGTCTCATTATAGACTCCCAAGATAGAAACAAAGGGTGGACTAGATTCTCATCTAGAGCATTAGGGCACTTTTAGAACACTTCCCCAGTGCAAAGCTGTCCTAAATATGGCTTAGCTGACCACAGGAGTATTCCCTTGGCCAAGGGGTGTTCATAAGTGGAGTGGCCCCGGTGTTAGAGCACAAAGGCACCTTTGCACCCCTCAGCTGCAGGGAGCAGTCAGTCCTCCAACATTGCTGAGGATTTTGGCCTCTTATGTGTACTAACCTCCATCTTTTGTTTGTTATTCTGCAGTTGCAGTGCAGAAAACAGTGAGCAGTGCAAACAGCCCCAGCCCTAGCTTGTAGCTACTTAGCAGAGTAGGAACCTCTTCTAAGGAGCAGAGGGAAGAGCCTGACGTGTGTAGAATGCTCTACTTTCTACCTCCCACCAACATGGTTCCTGACCAGGTTAAACATAGACCATGATGAGTCAAAGAACTACAGCTAGGGAACATGACTTACAGCAAGAACTGTTTGCTGTCAGCTGAAGAGGGTCAGACTCACTCTCTCACACCCTTGATGGAAACACAGTCCCTAAAATCAGGGATTCTACAGTGCTAATATTGGCTGTAAACTAAGCTTTCACTGATTTGAATAAATATCAGTGGAAAAATAATGACCCCCACAAGTTGGATGGGGTATCTTTTATTGGACCAACTTCTATCTCTTTCACCAACAGAAGTAATTTTTTATTGGACTTCTCACCTATCTTGTCTCCAGTTGCCTAGGACCCAGCCAGCTGTAACAACAGTAATGAAGAATAATTTCTGGCACCAGGCATGTGCCATTGCATGTACTAATTGGGAGTATGGAAATAATTTGATACCAAGATACAGCCTGCCTCTTTTGCCCTATACTATACAGTTCTATGCATGCCATGACTTTTATACTTCTGCCTGCAGGCCCTGAGATGCAATATGGAGAACAAAGTTTGGACAAATAATAATCCAAACTTTGCAGTCATTGACAAGGATGACTTTGACAGTCCGCAGCATCCTCTGCATTACGTTTGAAGCGCCGTCACATAAATAAAATACATAGCAAACCTTTTTTTTTTCTCCTTTTTGATGACTCACACATTTATCATTTATAAACAAGCTCCTCCGATTCCCTTGTGTCCCCCTCATCCCCACTAAAAAATAGAACGGAGTGCTGGAAGCTTCTGCTTGATGTAACAACTTTCAGAATATTGAGCTGCAAAATAAGACATCCAGTTTTACTCATGGGCTCCTCTGTGTCTTCTGTATTTCTAATGAGTTGATTTGGTTACTAATCCTCTGAAATGGAAAAATTCAGATATGCTAAACCCTCTGGAGAGGAAACCTAGATAAAATAACTCTGCGGTGGCGTATGCATATTCATCATATCCAAGGACTGCAAAATAATAAGTTGTATAGCATGTGTCATCTGATAGCTAATTAAACATCTGTGTGTGTGGGGGGGTGAAGGTGTATCTCTAAGGATCATGTTACCCACCCCTAAAATGCAGCCAGCTCTGAGGTGGAGCTTAAGCGATGCTTAGCAGTGCCTTCCATGGTATGCAACACTTGAGAGTGTGGACTAAAGATGATGATGAAACTGCAGTTGGCTTCCTTGAGGTAAAAAGAGTGCAGTTCTGTGCCTTTAGGGCACATTTGGTTATGGTGTTAGCACCCTTATTTTTATGAAAAAGGTGATGGGCTCCAATGGGCTATATTTTGCAGAAGGCCAGGTGGACATGTAACGATGTGCGTACCTCACTGGGCAGACAGTTACCGTGATTGCACGTGCAGATTGGGGATCTGTTTGTGCAGATCAGGCAGGCAACTGCACCTGGGCCTTTGTTGATAGCTTGGTCCTTAATGACCAAAAGTGTGAGGAACTCAGCTTTACACCTCATCAGAAAGAAGCACTTCCCAAAAGACCGTGGCTTTTACCAGGGTCATCCTGAGAGCAGGAGTGGCTAGGATACCTGTACTGGGTGTAGCAGCGCCTCCATCAGGCATCAAGCTTCCCAGCCATCAGGGCGCCCTTGTGCTGAGCTGCTGCATAATGGTGCCCCTTTGGTCCCTGCAGGAACTGCATGGTTAGAGACATTGGTGAAGAAAGAGTGTAAGTAATTCCTCTTCCTTGTTTTTCGTGGGGTTATGTTAATGTTTAGTTTAGATGCATATGGCACTTTACGCAAGGCTATTTGGAGAAGCAATAAACCTTTCCTCTTGTACAATCTTTTAAAAACCTGTTGACAAGTGTCACAGTACCTTAAACGGTTACCATAGCAGCAAAACAGTCTCTTTCTGCTTTAGAGCTTTGCTCTAACTATTTTCCATCTTTAATTTGTTTGTTCTGGAAGAAGTTCAAAATCTGATGGGTAAAATATCAGCAATATCCCAATGCCATAAACCGTGGAGGGAAGAATAATGTACCTAAGAGCAAAAGCAAGTGGGACCGTCGGGCCGCTCTATACTACCACAATAGGAGGGCATGGTTACGGTATGGATCAGAGCTGTCTTGTAAAGGAGAGCTACCTGTGTGAGAGTGTAGCCTGGCTACAGGGTGATGGGGACTGTAACTTCTAACCGCGGGCTGAGCAGGTCCCCTGGCTTGCTTATCGTTGTGGTAGTGTGCACAGAGCCTTAGGCCATGCTTGTGAGTGACTTAGGTCAGAACCATAAAGCAAGCTGCACTGTGGTTTCCACTAGTAACAGCAGTGCAGGGTGCACTTTGGTCGTGGGGAGGGTGGGGAGTCAATTAGCTATTAATAATTGCTTGGCAAAATAAAAACTGAAGCCACTGGGTAGGGCCAATGATCTGGCACAGGATGACGGAGCCAGATCAGCTGCCCGTAAAATGGAAGTCACTGGACAATGGGCGCTGTCCCTCTTGATGAGCTTTGTCTTTAAGCCAGTGCCTCATTACATTACACTCACCTTCCCTTGTGCTCAGCCTAAAGTAGGAGCTAGATCTGAGGAAGATCTGTGAGAGGGGTCCCAAGCTGTCAACACCCAATGTTCTGTTACAAGGAATGGAGCTGCAGCTCTGGGTAACAGCAAACCCAGCCCTTCCCTGAGGGCACGAGATCAAAGTCCCTCACCAGCCCTAAATACACACAGGCGACTGACTTGAAACATCATGCTATTGCCATCAACAATAGAAGTGTGAAAATGCCCCTACTAAAGGTATCCCAAGGCACTGGTGAGGGTTTTCTGCTTTTCTCAGAACCTGCTCAAGCATACAAGGAGAGTCTGTGTTTCCCTGGGTTTAGGAGGCAGCATGGTCATTGGGACACAGGTTAGGCCAGGATGCACTCTGTGTGTGTGTAAAAATGTAAATATATAAAGGGCCTTTCTGATGCAAACAGTCCATCATTGCTCTTATTTGCCTGGCCAGACTGCACCCACTGTTTGACTTGGACGGGAGCAGTGTAACCACTCCAGATTTATTCAGCCAACTGGATACACTTCTCCTGCTCCTTCATTAGCATAAAGGGAATCACCATTTCCTATTGGTCAGACAAAGATCAGCGTAGGACCAGGTTGTGTAGTAAAAGGTTTCATTTACCTTGAGGCTACTGTCCCTTCTTCCATGGCTCCCTGCTGGCAGGGTAGGAGGATCCCCACCACCTCCTTTGTTGCTCCCCCTGCTCAGTGTAACTAAGGGAAAGTGGCTTTAGGTGAACCAGCCAAGAGCAGATGAACTAAATTTAAATTCTGCCCACACCCTGTATGCTGCTGGGCCAGGCTCCTGAGGCTCCAAAAGCTGTAGTAAACCAAGGAAGAACTTCTCTGGTGCAAGTGTGATAGTCACCAGCCTGGCTAGTGCCCCGAGGACTGAGCGAGGCACTTCTAGACCTAGCAGCATGATTCTCTTCAGCTGAACTAAATTCCAAGCCTCTATAATGGGGGCGGGGACTGTAGCAGACCCATAGCCTCTGTGGCTTGAGTACAGAAGGGGACAAATATCACACAGGGAACAGAAAATTACACGGATACGGTGTAGGAAGGCCATAGGCTGCCTTATGCAGGCTGTCTTGGTTCAGGTGTCACATTAGGGGAAGGAGAGGAGATCCCATATTGTATATAGGGATTCTCACTTGCTGTGAGCACAGAGCTGATTGGTGGGTTGGGGTAGAAAACCATGTAAATTAGAGCAGTTCTGTTTTATGCCAGGTGCCACAGGAGCCCCAGCGGGATTAGCCCAAAATAAGGAGGGCCAAAAGGTAGAATAAAGCCACCTTGTAGGGTCTGCCTGGGCTGTGGCTGTGTGTACAACACCCGCTGACAGTGGATGAAAATTGCAGGGGGGATCAGGGAAGCACTGTGTGCTGGCCCCACAGCTCCCATTGGCCAGGAACAATGGCCAATGGGAGCTGTGGGGGTGGTGCCTGTGGGCACAGGCAGCAAGCAGAGCCCCCTGACCCCTCCGCCTAGGGGCCGCAGGGACATGCTGGCTGCTTCCAGGAGCAGCGCAGAGCCAGGACAAGCAGGGAGCCTGCCTTAGTCTCACTTCACCACTGACTGGGAGCTGCCTAAGGTAAGCACTGCCCAGCAGGAGCCTGCACCCCAAGCCCCCTCCTGCACCCCGAGCCGACACCCCCAGATGGAGTCCTCACCCCGTCCTGCATCCCAATCCCCTGTCCCAGCCCAGTGCAAGTGAGTGAGGGTGGGGGAAAGCAAGCTACGGAGGGAGGCGGGCAGGGGCATGGCCTTGGAGAAGGAGAGGGGTAAGGGTGTTCGGTTTTGTGAAATTAAGAAGTTGGCAACCCAACTCTGCAGATCAGGGCCCAAGTGCTCACCTCTCTTGCAAAGGTCTGCAGTTGCATTAGAGTCAAAGATACAAAAGCCCCAGTGGGTTTGCACTGTCTTCAGTCTCTCAGCTGCCTCTGTGGACTGGATGAAGCCATTGGTTGTTAAGCAATTGGGTATACAAGAGAATAAAGGCGCTCGGTGTTGTTATCCTCCTCATGTTCTGCGAATGTTGGAGGCTACTGGAAAAAGAAAGCAACCTGTTTATTGTAACGTTAATTTTAAATAGAGGAGTGGACTCTCTTGGAGATAAAGGGAGTAAGTTCTGATGGCTCTGGTGGATTCTCGTTCTCTTTGAACCTCTCACCATGTATACAATGCATTGTGGTAGTCAAACTGGATTATTTAGATACAATTGGTTGTGCAATATGACAGCAAAACTGGGGCTGCTTAGATGCAGGCAGTCAGTTGTAACAAAGGGAGAGGAGAATTCTCTCAATAGAACTGTGCTGAAGCCGCACTTGGAATGCTGGATTCCTGGGCACCTCAGTATCGGAAGGGAGATGTTCGGTGAAGAACCACCACAACAGGGTCTAGGGGGATTAATATGAGGGGTAAGGTTAACATAAACAGGGATAATAGCATGACTCTTGCTAGAGCTAGTGGGGGAATGTGACAACTATCTACAGATGTCTGAAGAGTGTGAATGCCAAGCAAGAAGCAGCATTAACTGGTGGCATGAGAAGGAGCTGAGCAGAAGTTATGCAAACTAAATGAAGAATCTAGGCTAAAATATATCCCTGGGGTAACTCTACTCAAACCAGTATAGTTATACCAAGGATTAATTTGGCCTGATATCACCCAGGAATCTCCTGAGCAGGAGATCTGTGAACTGTGGAACAGTTTCCAAAGAGAAGTGGTAGAAACTGCATGGCTGGGGACATCTTAGATTCGGCTACACAGAACACCAGAGAAGAGTTTGATGGGAACAAGCCCAAGAGAGTGGACTAGGGCCCAGGTCTTCAAAGGTATTTAGGCACTCAGCTCCCATTGAAATCAATGGTAGTTAGGCTTCTAAGCACCTTGAGCATCTGGTCCTAGAGGATCCAATAGGACTTTTCTCTTTCCAACTTCTTGGGTCTTATGGCCTCATCATGTATGATCAGCCATCCCTGCTGGCTATCCCACTCCTGAAGTCTCCATATTTTGCTTGCTTGGTCTGTCATCAAGAAATCAATTAAATATATAAATACATGTTTATTATTTATTAATAAATCAATGGCTTGTGTTTATGAATGACTGGGAAGTACTTTTTTGGCTCATTTCAATAGCTTTCTGTGGGGGTTCTTAAGTTATCAAAGACAGCATAAACCAACTGCCGGTACCCAGGGGTGAATGGTATACAGCTGCTTAGCCTGGCCTCAACTGAGGAGCTTTCACCAAGTTCAATTCTTGCAGTGAAGAACTGAATTGAAGTTAGCATTGAGGTCAGAGCCTATCTTGATAAGTAGTGGGACTAGTCTAAGATAGCAAGAGTGGCTCCTTTGGTCAGATTTCCTCCCTTCCTCCCGGTCACATTCTTCTAGAAATCAGATGTAATCATGATTTTGAGATTTGGCACATGAGGGAGATGGATCTGGTGGTGGTCTGGTCCAGAACTATCACACAGGCCTGAGCTGCAAACTTCAGCCTGTAGCGAAACAGCGCAAAGGGTGAGGTTGAGTTTAATGACCTAGTTCAGACAGATGGCTGTATTCTCCATCAAAGAAGAACACTCAATCATCAATGTCACAAAGCTAGTGCTCTGGTGGGGATATTAGCTACCCAGTTCCTGTATGGTGAACTGCTGCCTAAGCTGATCTAATTAAATCTGGCATCTGGTTTATTAGTACTTCAGCTTTATTAGGCTTCTAATTGAAGCAAAAAGACTCCCTAGCTGACGTGGCTCACTCCCTGTCCTATCCTCCCTGCGTTTTCTTTTGCAAGATTTTGTTTCTCAGATCAGTCTCTCGTTTTTTGCTTGTTTCTGCCAGCCAATATTTTTCACTCCTGATTGAGAGGAAGGGAATATAATTGCATGTACATCCAACATCAACAACAACTTTAATTAACTACTTCCTGGTTCGTCTTGTGCTGACCTTTGCAGACTGAATAGCATTGCTTCTGTGTCTGCCCAAACCTTGGGAAAAGATGTTGGTAGTGATGGGAAAGGCCAGCAGCAGCTGAGGTGGTATCCCTCTCTGGGAGTAGAGTTAAAGGGCAAAAACAGGCGGCACAGCATAGGCAAATATCACGGCATGGGCAGTGACAGACCCAAGTGTGCTTACTTTTCTTGCCAATTAGACCCCCATCTTACACATGCTTAACTTTAATAAGACTTCTCATGTGCACAAAATTAAGCATGAGTGTTAAGTCTTTGCAAAATCAGTGCCTTAGTTACTAAGGCCTGCAAATGAAGAGATCACCAAGTTTAGTATTTGAATGGGCAAAGTGTTACTGCAGTTCTTTGTTATAAAGGCAAGTGGTGCCTGTTTATATAAGGAAAGGCTTTATGAACTTTGATTTTGGACTCAGGGGATTTGATTCTAGGCTCGTGACTTTGATTTTAGGCTACTGAGCTGCATTCAGAACTACACAGTTCTATCTAGGATAGGAGGAGGATTGCATTTGCTAAAATAGATATAGGACCAAGTCAAAGGGGGTCACACCTGGGTATCTCAAGGCTGACTTTGGCTCTAAGGGTAAGCTCCAGGCCCCCGTATGGATTTAATAGAAGGCATGGAAATAGAAATTGCTGCAGTCTATTATTTTTTTCATCACCGTTACTTGTAGTAGAACAATTGGAAATCAATGAGTTCCACGGCCTGACTCAAAACCTCCATATTGATTTGAGAGCTGGCCGAGGAAGAGGAACAGCAATGGATTTTTGGATACAAGGTCTATATTTAGATCTTCTATGACCATCTCTATGTAACCATGATGCTATTGACACATGGTTCTGTCATTTCTGGCTATATTCCTGTACACCTTCCAATAAAAATACAGGTTTAAGAGTAACAGCCGTGTTAGTCTGTATTCGCAAAAAGAAAAGGAGTACTTGTGGCACCTTAGAGACTAACCAATTTATTTGAGCATGAGCTTTCGTGAGCTACAGCTCACTTCATCGGATGCATACCGTGGAAACTGCAGCAGATATTATATACACACAGAGATCATGAAACAATACCTCTTCCCACCCCACTGTCCTGCTGGTAATAGCTTATCTAAAGTGATCATCAAGTTGGGCCATTTCCAGCACAAATCCAGGTTTTCTCACCCTCCACCCCCCTACACACAAACTCACTCTCCTGCTGGTAATAGCCCATCCAAAGTGACAACTCTCTTCACAATGTGCATGATAATCAAGGTGGGCCATTTCCTGCACAAATCCAGGTTCTCTCACCCCCCCACCCCCATACACACACAAACTCACTCTCCTGCTGGTAATAGCTCATCCAAAGTGACCACTCTCCCTACAAGGTGGGCCATGTCCAGCACAAATCCAGGCTCTCTCACCCCCTCCTTCCCCCCCCCCCGGGGACACACCCCCATACACACACAAACTCACTCTCCTGCTGGCAATAGCTCATCCAAACTGACCACTCTCCAAGTTTAAATCCAAGTTTAACCAGAACGTCTGGGGGGCGGGGTAGGAAAAAACAAGAGGAAATAGGCTACCTTGCATAATGACTTAGCCACTCCCAGTCTCTATTTAAGCCTAAATTAATAGTGTCCAATTTGCAAATGAATTCCAATTCAGCAGTTTCTCGCTGGAGTCTGGATTTGAAGTTTTTTTGTTTTAAGATAGCGACCTTCATGTCTGTGATTGCGTGACCAGAGAGATTGAAGTGTTTTCCGACTGGTTTATGAATGTTATAATTCTTGACATCTGATTTGTGTCCATTTATTCTTTTACGTAGAGACTGTCCAGTTTGACCAATGTACATGGCAGAGGGGCATTGCTGGCACATGATGGCATATATCACATTGGTGGATGTGCAGGTGAACGAGCCTCTGATAGTGTGGCTGATGTGATTAGGCCCTGTGATGGTGTCCCCTGAATAGATATGTGGGCACAGTTGGCAACGGGCTTTGTTGCAAGGATAAGTTCCTGGGTTAGTGGTTCTGTTGTGTGGTATGTGGTTGTTGGTGAGTATTTGCTTCAGGTTGCGGGGCTGTCTGTAGGCAAGGACTGGCCTGTCTCCCAAGATTTGTGAGAGTGTTGGGTCATCCTTCAGGATAGGTTGTAGATCCTTAATAATGCGTTGGAGGGGTTTTAGTTGGGGGCTGAAGGTGACGGCTAGTGGCGTTCTGTTATTTTCTTTGTTAGGCCTGTCCTGTAGTAGGTAACTTCTGGGAACTCTTCTGGCTCTATCAGTCTGTTTCTTCACTTCCGCAGGTGGGTATTGTAGTTGTAAGAAAGCTTGACAGAGATCTTGTAGGTGTTTGTCTCTGTCTGAGGGGTTCAAGCAAATGCGGTTGTATCGCAGAGCTTGGCTGTAGACGATGGATCGTGTGGTGTGGTCAGGGTGAAAGCTGGAGGCATGTAGGTAGGAATAGCGGTCAGTAAGTTTCCGGTATAGGGTGGTGTTTATGTGACCATTGTTTATTAGCACTGCAGTGTCCAGGAAGTGGATCTCTTGTGTGGACTGGACCAGGCTGAGGTTGATGGTGGGATGGAAGTTGTTGAAATCATGGTGGAATTCCTCAAGGGCTTCTTTTCCATGGGTCCAGATGATGAAGATGTCATCAATATAGCGCAAGTAGAGTAGGGGCTTTAGGGGACGAGAGCTGAGGAAGCGTTGTTCTAAATCAGCCATAAAAATGTTGGCATACTGTGGGGCCATGCGGGTACCCATAGCAGTGCCGCTGATCTGAAGGTATACATTGTCCCCAAATGTAAAATAGTTATGGGTAAGGACAAAGTCACAAAGTTCAGCCATCAGGTTAGCCGTGACATTATCGGGGATAGTGTTCTTCACGGCTTGTAGTCCATCTTTATGTGGAATGTTGGTGTAGAGGGCTTCTACCTCCATAGTGGCCAGGAGGGTGTTATCAGGAAGATCACCGATGGATTGAAGTTTCCTCAGGAAGTCAGTGGTGTCTCGAAGGTAACTGGGAGTGCTGGTAGCGTAGGGCCTGAGGAGGGAGTCTAAAAATACAAACGGCTGAATCAACAATGAAACCACATGGTTACCATAAAATCCCGTGCTACCATTACAGCATGGGAGTCAGCTGAGTGGTGTGTGAGGTGTCTATTGCTCTGGCATTTCAGTGGTTCAGAGTTCAGGTCCTCCACTCCCAGGCTGGCTGGCACTGGAATCAATAGGGGAGACCAGGTGCCCAGCGACTAGGTCAAAGAAGCACCTCAGGTTCCCTCTAACTTGCCGGAGGAATGGCACTGACAAGTTCCAGGGGGAATGTTGCGACCTAAGAACTGTAGTAAGTTGGGGTAGACATTGCTGGCTGGAGGCTTTGCGTGTCTACTGGAGTCACGCTGCAGATCAGCCTTCAGGCTACCAACAAAACCCCTGTTATGGGAGGTGCCAGATGTACGTACAGCCAGGTGCACACAGTTACAAAGGCAGAGATGCCTTGTCAGGCTGCCTCTGATCAGAGCAGTCAGTGACACAGCATGTTGACTTCTAAGCCTAGACCCAAATTACCACAGTGCCTCAGAAATCACTGTGACAATCTCAACACACCAAGCCCTCCTGGATGGGGAGCTAGAAGGTTAGTGAAATATAGGGCCTTTAATGGTACATTTACATAGAAACTTTCATGCCAAAGGATCCCTAAAGTGCTTCATAAATTGTAAATACAACACAGAAATGCAGCAACCTCTGGTGCACGGCATGTCAGTGAGGGAGGCTCAGGTGTGGGAGAGAAAATATGGGCCAAAGACACAAGGATCATGGGATCTTTCATGTCCCCAGAGAACAAACTGGGCCTCCCACGGAGGAGGCAGATCTCATCCTCTCTACTTCAGGAGAAAAAAATTCAAAGACGAAAAACAAGTGGGAACTGAGCAGTTCCGAACGCTCTGTCGACGGTCCTTCACTTGTTACAGTGCACCTCGGGCTTGGAGCCCATGCGGTTTGGCATAGTCTGAAATTGATGGAGACCTTTGCAATACCTACAGCAGTTCTAACAGAGAATGGGTCAAGCATGGAGGTGGAGTGGTCTCTGAGGGATGTCTGGGCTGAAATCATGGAGAAATTCCAGCTCAGGTAGCCTTACCTGAACTAGTTTGAATCTAGCTAGTTCAGGTCCCAGAGCAGTGTTTCAGCAGGGCTAGCTCACGCCGAAGTGCACGCTGCCACGGTTTCATTGTTCCAGGGCCAGAGCTAGATTAAAGCTAGCTCGGGTATGTCTACTCGACCTGCAGTCGCACCCTGTGACTGCAGTGTAGATGTGCCCAGAGCGTCTTCAGCCTCGTCTTCAGTAGGAAAAAATGGGGTGTTCTTACCTCATCTTAGCTCATGTGTGGTAACAAACGTGAGGTAAAATCACAGGCTGTTGTAGGTTTAACATGAGTGAGCAGGTCGTGGTAAACCCTAGACTGCCCTTGGAGTCTTTGCCTCCACCTCAGACATATGAAAACTACACTCTGCCTTGTCTTCACTAGGATTATACCTCACGTTAGTTACCAAGTGCGAGCTACCGTGAGGTAAGACCACACCTTGTTTCCTAGTCAAGGGACACCCTTTCAGGCAGATCTTTCCCTGTCCTGTTTGCGTGGCTTGCCTGTGTGTGTTAATACACAGCTCCAGGCTCTGCCCCACTAAGCCTTTGGAAAGCAGCTTCAGTATTTCACGTGAGAGTCAACTGACTTCATCCCCTGCCGGCGGCAGAGTGCAAAGGCCCTGCTGGCATCTGGAGTTATTAGAGTTCGCATTCCTTTTTAATTCTCAGGCTGGGACCTCTAATTGTCATGGTGTGTATGCTGGGCACAAAGTACCCACTGCATGGTGCCCAGTCCCTGGGACCGTAGGGCTTGTTCTGGCAGGGGAAGCCTGTGTGTGTAGGTAAGGGCCTTCCACCACTCCTGTGCAGCGCTTAGGGAATGCAGGTACCAGTGGCTTTCAGGAGCTGCTTCTCTGGAAGACTACAGGTGGATGACTCCACCCCGCTCTGCTCTAGCAGTGGTGAGGATCCCCCTGGGCACGAACCCTGATGGGAGAGGGAAGACCAGGTCAAAGGAGACCCCCTACCGATCACAAGGTGTTTAGTTGCTGTTGTCACTAACCCCAAACTGTGTAACCCCGTGAATTACCCTTGTGCAGGGCCCACCTCTGATTTTACTCAGCTTGTTCCAGCTCCTTAATGAGCAGTTTCCCCCTGTTTTCAGAGGAGAGACACACTCCACAGCCTATTTAAAACCACACCTTCTTCCTCAACCTTAGAGTTGTTCATTAAAGCAGCTGCAGGCCAAGGGCTAGGGCTCTGAGCCTCTTGGAGCAGCCAGCCGGCTTTCCCCAGGTAGAACACAAGGGTTCTTTCATCCCAAGGCGGTTTGCAGGGAGAAAGGGAGGAACCCAAAGTAAGGATCAGATTGCAGCAGGCTCCACCTCTAAATGACATGCTCCAGGAGAAAAACATTAAGTACCTGCACCTACCTGTTACACAGCCAGGATTGAGCATAGTCAAGGGGGAGAGGGGAGGAAATCATCCTTTGGAAACAGCCCCCGGAGTGCTCCTGAATTTCCTGTCTCCCATCTTTTTCCAGAGACGCTGCAAACAGCCTATATCAGGTGCTTTAGCTCTGCTAAGGAGGAGTGGAACTGGGCAGTGCTAATCAGTTGACTCTGGCAGTCACACATACTGCAAACAGAAAGGCAGGAAAGTAAATGGGACGTCAGCTGTAGCTGTCAAAGAGCTCCCTGAATGGTCCTCTGGAGCTGGGAGGCAGCTGTTTGCACACACATGCTCGCACGCCAAGCACCGTTAAGTTCTTACTACCTCTGGTGTGTGCCTGAGCCAGGATGGAGAGTATTAGCAACAGCCTGAAGAGTAAAGCAACCGAGAGACATCACAGGGCAGAGGTGATGATTGCAGGAGAGCAGCTGAGGTATGGGGGGCTCAGACCTGGGGGTGGGGGGAGCTTTTGCTGTCACCTTCTGCTCAACTCTGGCCTGATGTGCCTATGTAAATGAGTGGTTGTAATTATTAATCAGGCAGCGAATGGAGTTTGTAGGGGGGTTGGGAGGGAGAAGAGAGAATCAAGGATAGAAAGACGCTGAAATAAGAGGCTAAAAGAGCTATTAGTGGACTTGTGGCTACAAACTGTCTAGCATAGCCCCCCAGTTCTTGTGGGTTCAGAGCACTATTTCTGTGCAGAGCTTTTCTTCCTTCTGGGGTTTCCAAGTGATCAAAATCTGTCTCTTCTAAGGTATTTCCTGCCCCCTGCCCCCATTTCCTGACTTGTCTTTTATAAAAATCAGTTTCTTTTTAGTAATCACCCCTGGATTTTTAGCATGGGCTGTTACTGTCCTCTGCTCCCAAACTTCCTAAGTGAAGGGAAAAACTTCCCTCATTAAATAAAACAGCCAGTTCCTGGGACATGGGCACCGGGGAAGGAAGAAGACTTCAGCTTCCTCTTCATTGTTTAGTCGTCGTTTGCTTTTCAAACATTAGCCCTTGTTTTGCTCAATACTCCTTGGAGAGAAGGACACCTTGTCAACCTCGGAGTCTGAGTTGTGACATTGAGCTGCTAACACAAGGTCTCTGGTCTTCCGTACATATTTCTAGCTGATCATTTTAGTTGCTGCATCTCTGATCTGGGCTGGAAGAGTTTCAGCGAGTTTTGAGAACGGGTAAAATTTTCAAAAGTGCCAAAGTTCCATTTCCAAAAACAATTTAGGTGGCAAAGTGCCCAAGTCTCTTCTGAAAACAGGGTGCAGGTGTACCCTGCAAAGAGTAACTGGGCTGGTGAGAGCCAGGGTGAGACCTTCTGCTTGTGGGCTGGTTACTGGCGTTAGGGATCTGAGTCATAGCTACAGAGCACAAAGTCCCTCATGGTTACAAGGCAGGGGGTGGCAGAACCCCTTACTGGTCTGTGTGGTCTCCAAAACATCAGCATAGGCTCCTCAGTGGCTTTACCCACTGTGTCAAACTGCTCCAATTCTGACACCACATTCATTCACATGCAGGGTTATTTATTGTTATATCTCTTAAATGTATCTGTATCTCTTTAGGAATGAGCCAATGCTTTCCTTCCCTGCCTGCAAATGAAGGGGATAATCACTTTACAGGCACCTGTTTTGTTTTGTTTTTAAATGGAAAAATCCCTGCTCATCTCTCTCCCTCCAGGAGCACAGGCTGTTTGTTAAGCTCCATGATTTTTATCTGGGCAGAGAGTAGAAAACTTGCCGTCCTTAAGCAACGTGAAGCATCCAGAACTCATGTCACTAGCTAATTTTAGGATCTGTGAGTTGGATCAGGAAAGAAAGCACCCTACTCCAGTGGGTCCTTGGAATGTCAGCCTTATCCTTGTTATTTATTTGTATTATGCTAAGAGCCTACAATGCCCAGCATGGCATCAGGGCCCGTTGTGCCAGGCACTAGACCCTCAGTAACAAAACAAAAAAACCAAACCAAAACAAAAAAGACAACACGTGCCCCAAAGAGCTTGCAGTCAAAGTATATGAAGAAAGACAATGAGGGTCAACCACTTCTCCTGGTTATTGTATGCCCCACATACCTCACCTTGCCTTATCGCTAGATACCACCTTCTTAGCCCTGGGAGTTGCCAAGTAGCTGGAAGAATTGCTGTTTACGGCCCCTTCCCTCCCTAAGCCAAAGCTTGCTGTGTTTGCAATACTTTGAGTCCAAGTGGTGAGGGACCAAGTCTTGGAAACTGAACCCAGGTCTGCGATAGTGAGAAGCAAAGCAGCAGCTGGACTGTTTACTGAATTGCATCATTTCAATTGCTCACCACAAGAAATGTGACCTTTAAGGAATGGCCCATCCCCTGGGCAGTGCAGGATTGTTCTCGACAGGATATTTTTCTAGTGCTTTGCCCAGCCTTGTTGTAAACATCCCAAGTAATGGGATGTTTTAAACAAGCACCATGCCCTGTGCCACTTGAGGATCAAAAACATTGGCCTCAAATATTCAGGAAGGTACTATGGGCATCAAACTTGCAACCATATCTGTACAAGGTAAAAGGGGGCATCTGCCTGGATCTACTTGCAGGATCAGTATCTAATGTATCCTGGGAATTCAGCCTGGTGGTATCTGGGCCCTCTCCAGGGATGTTCATGATATGGGCCATGGATTTACTGCAGCTTGCGACTAACCTCCCATGAACAGAGTTCCTACTCTATTATGCTAACTGGTCCATCGGATCTTTCTAGCTCTTAGCAGCAAGGAAGAGAACTTGGGCCAAATGTGTGACAATCCGTACCATCAAGCCACCCATCTTGTACCACTCTTTGCTCGATAAGTTCGCTCTCCGTTGACAGCCTGAATGCGCTCAGGGAACGAGCCTTTAGAATAGAAAGGATGCCAAGAAATCTAGAGCTTTGCTGGTGTGAGTGGGTCCCATGGAGCTCTTTAGGGTGTGCTTATTGCGGCATCAGTTCATCCTGAACAGGATTTGTCTGGGTTGGCTTGGTGTGTGTGAGGTGAGCGTGATCGACGGTGGCTGTCTCTGTGAGGGGAATAATGCATGAGGGGAATTGGCTGGAGAGCATGTGGGATGGAGCATGTATAAAACAAAGCCACCAGGCGCTGGTGTAAGAGTGAAAGGGAATGAGCTAGGTAGAGGAGTTGAGAGAGATTAGTTTAAACTCGGCAACGTTTTCACCTGCTGTTTGGGATGCAAACATTACATCAGGTCAGAGAAGGTGAGCCCCGCTCCCAGCTGGGGAGCATTTGAAGACTAGGCTTCGTTGCACCTTTGACCCGCTCTTTGCAACAGGCTTGAGTTTCTTGTTGCCTGGAGAACAGCAGATGGATTTAATACAGTTCAGCAGTTCTGACCTGTCAGATTTACTCTCTCCTGTTACATCTATGGACGAATGGAACTGACTGTAGATAACAAGATTCCGAAGCTCGCTCGGTGCTTGTATCGGTGGAAGGGAAGGTGCTGCAGGCGTTGTACGCAAGCAGGGGCTAATACTCTTTCTGCTGCAGTCTGGTTTTTGGGATGCTCTTGAGGAATTCAGAAGCTTCTTCTTTTCTTTTTCTCCTTCCCTCTCATTGAGAACCCTGGCCGACTGCTTCCCTGCTTTGTGCAGCGTGGCAGAAAAGAAGGGGGCAGGAGTGGGGAGCGTGAGAGAGTGTGTGTATGACTGGTGAGTGAAGAGTCCTCCTTCTGGGGTGAGGAGGGAGAGGGAGACTCCACTGTGGATCAGCTGACTCCACCCCCCTCCCCCGCTTTTTTTCTTACTCCCCTCACCCTGCCAGCAGCTAGTCTGTAATCGTCCAGTTGAGACAAGAAGTGAGCAAAATCAAAACACCCAGTGCTGAGGTATGCGAATCTGGCTTAGCATTTTGCACCCAGGGGCCAACTGTGAGTTCCAAACTTGGCATGTGTGTAGCACCCTTTATTACAAGTCACTTATCCTTCCAACGCGCTGTCAGGCAGGTGGCTATAGATGGGGAAACTGAGGCAGAAAGACTGAGTTACTTGCCTGAGGCCATAGCAGAGGGAACTGGATCAGAGCTCTGTATTCTGCTCTCCCACTGAACCGCAGCGACTCCTCCATAAGTGGTGGAAGAGACTACTGTACTTTTAAGAATGAGCTGGGTTCTGACTGGCTGATGGTTTTTTTCTTCTGTGAACCTTGATAACTAAATAAGATTCGTCAGTCCTATTCTATTTTTATATACACTCCCCCGCTCCCTTGCCTCCATATGCCCCACTTCTGGGTTTGGCTGTGCAAATCTTTGCTCTACCTTCAGGGTTGTTTGGCTTCTGACAAGCTCACAATTGCTCTCAGTTTGGATTGGCTGTTGAGATGAGCCTATTTGGTGTCAAAACAGCTTTCCCAGCCAGAAATAGCTGCTTGAGAGATATATAAACAAACTCCACCAGGACTCCTGTTTTTTTCTAGACCTCTGGGGTCCTGTGCTCCCCTGTGCTGTGGAGCAAGGCATAAAAAGTAGAGTGGCCTCAGACCTGCAGAAGGAGGCAGTCAGAGTGGTGTGGTCCCCTTCTAATGTGTTTCTGGTACTTAGTTGGCAGTTCCTAGTGATCTCCTTCTTCTTGACTAAGTGAAGTCCTGTCTCTGATTAGTGTATCAGCAGCACGTTTTACAAGGCTGGGTTTATTTTTCATCCCTTGAGTATCTTCTCATTCTTCGTTTGTATATATGCATGCAAATTCCATTCACATATTGGGCATTGCGTGTATATATCTGAGAGCAAAAATCCGCTTATGGGGTGCTCTACAGAAGAGGCCAATTAACCATGTCTACACTACAGCAAAACTTACGCGGGAAGCGGCGTGGGCCGAGGGAGGTGCTGGCTGCCGCTTCCCGCAGCCCCCATGTCCAGGAGCGGCGAACCGCGGCCAGTGGGAGCCGCGATCGGCTGAACCTGCGGATGCGGCAGGTAAACCAACCGTCCCGGCCCATCAGCAGATTTCTCTGATGGGCTGCGTGCGAAAGGTTGCTGATCCCTGGCCTAGATGATCATAATGGTCCCGTCTGGCCTTGTAAATCAGAGTATTGGACTTTCCTCACTACAGAAAGTTTACAACTGCAAAGCAGGCCTGATCTTGCCTGGATTTCTTCTTGAAACTCAGTCCTCAGTCTCCCATGCCTAAATTAAAAGTAGGAGAGGGGGGAAAATACTTGGTGTCACTTGAGCAGAGCTAACCTGGCTGGTCCAATTATGTAACCCTCTCCCCTCCCCTCAAGAATGTACTCATGCCCACACAAACTGGGAATACAGCACAATTTGTTTGTTGATCCCCTGCTCGCAGGGATTATTCAGCTTCATGGCTCAAAGCTGTATCTGAAGAAGCCAGTTTACATATGCGCAGCTGTGGCTGCCCTCCCCTTCTACTGAGCATGTGAGGGTATTTGACTAGAAGGACTCGATTAGAAAGGAAATCACTTTGCAAAAGAATCTTGTCCCTTTTATTCATGGCCACTTTTCTGCCTTTAATTTTTTTCATAGATATTAAGGTCAGAAGGGACCATTATGATCATCTAGTCTGACCTCTTGCACAACGCAGGCCACAGAATCTCACCCACCCACTCCTGCGAAAAACTTCTCACCTATATCTGAGCTATTGAAGTCCTCAAATCGTGGCTTAAAGACTTCAAGGAGCAGAGAATCCTCCATCAAGTGACCCGTGCCCCATGCTACAGAGGAAGGCGAAAAACCTCCAGGGCCTCTGCCAATCTGCCCTGGAGGAAAATTCCTTCCCGACCCCAGATATGGCGATCAGCTGAATCCTGATCACATGGGCAACATTCACCAACCACATACCCAGGAAAGAATTCTCTGTAGTAACTCAGATCCCACCCCATCTAACATCCCATCACAGGCCGTTGGGCCTATTTACCATGAATATTTAAAGATCAATTAATTGCCAAAATCATGTTATCTCATCATACCATCTCCTCCATAAACTTATCAAGTTTAATCTTAAAGCCAGATAGGTTTTTTGCCCCCTCAGCTTCCCTTGGAAGGCTATTCCAAAACTTCACTCCTCTGATGGTTAGGAACCTTCGTCTAATTTCAAGTCTAAACTTCCCCATGACCAGTTATATCCATTTGTTCTTGTGTCCATATTGGTACTGAGCTTAAATAATTCCTCTCCCTCTCCGGTATTTATCCCTCTGATATATTTATAGAGAGCAATCATATCTCCCCTCAACCTTCTTTTAGTTAGGCTAAACAAGCCAAGCTCCTTGAGTCTCCTTTCATAAGACAAGTTTTCCATTCCTCGGATCATCCTAGTAGCCCTTCTCTGTACCTGTTCCAGTTTGAATTCATCCTTCTTAAACATGGGAGACCAGAACTGCACACAGTATTCCAGGTGAGGTCTGACCAGTGGCTTGTATAACGGTACTAAAACCTCCTTATGCCTACTGGAAATACCTTGCCTAATGCATCCCAAGACCGCATTAGCTTTTTTCACGGCCACGTCACACTGGCGGCTCATAGTCATCCTGTGATCAACCAATACTCCAAGGTCCTTCTCCTCCTCCATTACTTCTAATTGATGCTTCCCCAACTTATAACTCAAATTCTTGTTATTAATCCCTGAATGCATAACCTTACACTTCTCACTATTAAATTTCATCCTATTACTATTACTCCAGTTTACAAGGTCATCCAAATTTTCCTGTATGATATCCCGGTCTCTCTCTAAATTGGCAATACCTCCCAGCTTTGTATCATCCACAAACTTTATTAGCACACTCCCATTTTTTGTGCCGAGGTCAGTAATAAAAAGATTAAATAAGATTGGTCCCAAAACTGATCTCTGAGGAACTCCACTGGTAACCTCCCTCCAGCCTGACCGTTCACCTTTCAGTAGGACCCGCTGTAGTCTCCCTTTTAACCAATTCCTTATCCACCTTTCAATTTTCATATTGATCCCCATCTTTTCCAGTTTAATTAATAATTCCCCATGTGGCATGGTATCAAACGCCTTACTGAAATCTAGGTAAATTAGATCCACTGCATTTCCTTTGTCTAAAAAATCTGTTACTTTCTCAAAAAAGGAGATCAGGTTGGTTTGGCACGATCTACCTTTTGTAAAACCATGTTTTATTTTGTCCCATTTACCAATGACCTCAATGTCCTTAACTACTTTCTCCTTCAAAATTTTTTCCAAGACCTTGCATACTACAGATGTCAAACTAACAGGCCTGTTGTTACCCAGATCACTTTTTTTTCCCTTTCTTAAAAATAGGAACTATGTTAGCAATTCTCCAATCATACGGTACAACCCATGAGTTTACAGATTCATTAAAAATTCTTGCTAATGGGCTTGCAATTTCATGTGCTAATTGCTATGGGAGTGTGAACTAGAGCTAACTACCACACAAGTGAGCCACTCTGGAGTTTTCCTAAGCATTGCAAATGCCAATCTTTTGCTCTAAAATAGAGACTTTGCTTCTATGCCAGAGTCTGACTTGGGGAGGTTCACTGGTTTGTGGGTCCACACGTTGTTCTTCTCTGAAAGTAATGAACAACAGGGGAGTTGCCCAGATCGATCCTCTTAGAAGAGGATTTCTCTCTAGTTCAATATAAGATATCGTTGTAAGCTGAGAATGAGAACAACAGAGCATTTATACCAGTCCTCTGGGACTGGGCACTCTGCTTTGAAAGATTGACTGTGTCATGGGAGCCTCACTCCAACAGCCAAGGGCAGAACTTGGCCTATGGTCTGTGAAGCCTTTTTAGATGGAAGACGCTATGTAAAAGTAAGATATTCTAGTGGTTTGGTTTATATTAAGGCTATGTTTTACTGCAAAAACAAAGGATATTTTTACTGAGAGAACTAACACAAGATAGTTATCTGAATGTAAAACCCTAGTGGAGACAAGACAAGTAGTCTTTAGCTCCATGTAGCTAGTCAAGGTAAACACTGGTGAGTGGTACAGGGTTAACTTTGACTAGCTACATCAAGGTAAGATTTACGAGTGCCTTGTCGCCACATAAAGTTCATACATTTCAAGGTCAGAAGGGACATGTGGATGTAAAATATACCCCCCTCCCTTTTTTTTTTTTAAATAACGAAGACAAAGCCTATGATTCAGCTGCAAGACCAGGTGAATACCATTCCCCCTGCAAACAAGGAGGAGTTCAACTCAGTGTAGTCTGGCATTATTAATCTTTCACTGGGCCTGGAAGTGACCCAATGCAAGAACTGCAAAAAACTTTGGTGTAGCATGTAAAATATAGGATTAAAGAGTAAATTTGGAAAGAGAGAAACTATCATGTTTGTAACATTTTTGGAGTTATTTAGGGAATCAATACAGATTTCAGTTTCATTAGAGTTGTACAGTAGGTTATTTTAAATGAGTTGAGAAGTATTAGTCCAATTCCTAGAGGACAGTTTCCCCAGAAACCACAGTGATAAAGGTTATAGTTGTTTAGTAGTTATCAACAGGTTCAGATGACGGCCATCTTCAAAAGCAACTGGTGACATGTAGATGCCTCAATTTTTGAGGAGCCCACCTGGAAACACCGTTAGGGGCGCGACTTTCTGAAAAGCAGGTCCTTTCAAGTTGGGCACCAAAATATTGAGGTTTATCCAAATCACTAGTCAGTCTTGAAAAGTTTGAGCTATATGGACATGAAGATGAAATACTACATTATACATGTTTTCTTCAGACATTCTTTGAATAGAGCTAGCTACAACTTATGGTTCAACAACTTTATTTTCTTCTCAATAAATGACCTTCCTTTAAGTTGAAAACTTTTATGGAAAATGTTTTTGTTCAAACTTTTTCCAGGTTTTCTATGAAAAAACGAAAAACGTTCAAATTTTTTTAACAAAACTTGCAAGTTTCTATGCAAATCTTGAGCAAGAGAACTGAGAAATGTTCATTTCTTTCAAAAATGTTCACAGATTATGTTTAGTGTTTTCTGAGCCACTCTAACTGTGAGGGGCACTAGTGGAAGAGTGTGGAGAAGCTGGAACTGCCACTGCCCATACGGAATCGGTGGACGGAGGACTTCTCTCTAGGGCTCTGATCCTGCAATCAGATCTGCAGGCATGGACTCCTGTGCATGCATGGAGTCCCACTTACCAATCCGATCGCATTATTGGGGTATGGTTCTGTCAGTCTGAAACCTTTGAGCACTAAATTCATTAAAAGGGGTGAAAAATTAAGAGTACCAAAGAAAACCGGCATCAAAGGAAAGCTGGATTCAAGTGTTGGAGCCTCTCTTGTCAGGAGAGGATAATTGAGAACTGTCTGAGCCCCAAACCTATGACAGTGGATTATCTGTTCTGTGTTTAAACAATTACCATAGTTTAGTGAGCTCTTGTATGTTAAACAAAACAAAAATGCTAGTGAATAAACCTACAGAACACTTGAGGTCCCCCACCACTGCCTTAAAGTGCTGTGGATTTGCTTTGAACAAGGTCACAGGGCATGAATAATGGTGTTTTTCTAGTGACCTTGACAAAGAAACAGCATGATTGCTCAGCCAACCCCTCCAAAACAAACGCACAGGCAGCAACGGCCAAAAAGGAAAGTGTTTCATAACTGTTGACTCTTGTGTTCTAGCAGCCAGTTTCTCCTTCTATTATTCTGGGGGCTTTTGTTTGTTTTTTTGGCATAACACGAATGGTTTTTGGCATGTAGAAGAAAAAGTCTAAATGTCATATGACACACCCTTATTTAGCAATCTTTATCTGGAAGCAAGATAATTATAAGTCAATCTCAGTTTCAGCTAGATTTGCTTTTCTCAAGATAATATACTTACTCTTCGTGTATGTGTCAAATGATTTCTTCAAAGGGCCTGTTGGTATATACTCAGGGTTACCTCTTTCCATACAAAAAGAACAAAATGTGTATAATTTCCTTTTTAGACTAAGGAAAACAACAAAAAGAACAAAAGCAATGTGTACATGAGAGCATGTTGTGTGTCTTCTGGTACATGCTGCAGTAATTCTGAGAGCAGTATGGTGGACTTGCTAGAAATTAAAAGGTACAGCACACTGAAAGCATAGCTCATCACTGTTTCAGAGCTCCATACAGTACACCATAGTTAGACCCTTAGTCATTATACATGAGAGATGGGTCTGAGGCTCAGTGTTCAGACTCAATGCTGAATTCCCCCAAAGTTTGGGAGTGTTCACTTCTGGGGTTTTAGTTAGAGCTGGTCAAAATTTTTGACCCAAATTACTTAGTCAAAAATGCTTTAAAAATTGTAACACTGCTAACTCTTCAATTTGTTTGATCTAAAGTTAATATCTCTTATATAAACCATTGTTCCAATGTTTTATTTACCAGAAACTGGGGGGATTATTTTAAACAAGATTTGTATAATAGTTTTTGTAGAATTCTAAAAAAGTGAAACATGAATACTGCAAAACTAGAAACAATGTCTGAATTGTGGGTTTCCAACTAATTTCAGTTAGGACTCATCCTGGTGTGGCTTTGCGTTCTACATGTTTTTATACCCAAGACAACATATAAGAGTTTTACAGACTTCTTCAGAGTCATGATAACAATAGAGTATTCGTGGTTTAACTCTTATCTATAAGAAACATTCCTATAAAGTAGTAATTCTCTTGTTGTGTACTAAGGAGATAACATTTTGGGGGATGTCTGTCTACCTCTTTATGGAGCGGGTGGGCTGGGCAGGGGGACTTTAAAACTGGCATCCAATGCAGCCCAATGCTGATAGCATTCTGACAGGATGCTTCTCCCTGATCCCTCCAAAACCCTAAAATAAAAGGCAATTTTCAATGTTGCATGGCAGGTTATTCTCTTGAGAGAAAATAAAAATATAAAAACATAAGAACGGCCATACTGGGTCAGACCAAAGGTCCATCCAGCCCAGTATCCTGTCTACCGACAGTGGCCAATGCCAGGTGCCCAGAGAGAGTGAACCTAACCTGATCAACTGATCTCTCTCCTGCCCTCCATCTCCACCTTCTGACAAACAGAGGCTAGGGACACCATTCCTTACCCATCCTGGCTAATAGTCATTAATGGACTTAACCTCCATGAATTTATCCAGTTCTCTTTTAAACCCTGTTATAGTCCTAGCCTTCACAACCTCCTCAGACAAGGAGTTCCACAGGTTGACTGTGCGCTGAGTGAAGAAGAATTTCCTTTTATTTGTTTTAAACCTGCTACCCATTAATTTCATTTGGTGGCCCCTAGTTCTTACATTATGGGAACAAGTAAATAACTTTTCCTTATTCACTTTCTCCACACCACTCATGATTTTATAGACCGCTATCATATCCCCCCTTAGTCTCCTCTTTTCCAAGCTGAAAAGTCCTAGCCTTTTTAATCTCTCCTCATATGGGACCCGTTCCAAACCCCTAATCATTTTAGTTGCCTTTTTCTGAACCTTTTCTAATGCCAGTATATCTTTTTTGAGATGAGGGGATCACATCTGTACACAGTATTCAAGATGTGGGCATACCATAGATTTATATGAGGGCAATAAGATATTCTCCGTCTTATTCTCTATCCCTTTTTTAATGATTCCTAACATCCTGTTTGCTTTTTTGACTGCTGCTGCACACTGCGTGGACGTCTTCAGAGAACTATCCACGATGACTCCAAGATCTTTCTCCTGATTAATTGTAGCTAAATTAGCCCCCATCATATTGTATGAATAGTTGGGCTTATTTTTTCCAATGTGCATTACTTTACATTTATCCACAATACATTTCATTTGCCATTTAGTTGCCCAATCACTTAGTTTTGTGAGATCTTTTCGAAGATCTTCACAGTCTGCTTTGGTCTTAACTATCTTGAGCAGTTTAGTATCATCTGCAAACTTTGCCACCTCACTGTTTACCCCTTTCTCCAGATCATTTATGAATAAGTTGAATAGGATTGGTCCTAGGACTGACCCTTGGGGAACACTACTAGCTACCCCTCTCCATTCTGAAAATTTACCATTTATTCTGACCCTTTGTTCCCTGTCTTTTAACCAGTTCTCAATCCATGAAAGGATCTTCCCTCTTATCCCATGACAACTTAATTTACATAAGAGCCTTTGGTGAGGGAACTTTTCAAAGGCTTTCTGGAAATCTAAGGACACTATGTCCACTGGATCCCCCTTGTCCACATGTTTGTTGACCCCCTCAAAGAACTTTAATAGATTAGTAAGACATGATCTCCCTTTACAGAAACCATATTGACTTTTGTGCAACAATTTATGTTCTTCTATGTGTCTGACAATTTTATTCTTTACTATTGTTTCAACTAATTTGCTTGGTACTGACGTTAGGATTGCCAGGATCACCTCTAGAGCCCGTCTTAAATATTGGCATTACATTAGCTATCTTCCAGATATTGAGTACAGTAGCTGATTTAAAGGACAGGTTACAAACCATAGTTAATAGTTCCGCAATTTTACATTTGAGTTCTTTCAGAACTCTTGGGTGAATGCCATCTGGTCCCAGTGACTTGTTACTGTTAAGTTTCTCAATTAATTCCAAAAAGTTGGGACTTAAAATGTTTGCTATCTTCCTACTTGGACAAAACTTCCAAGTGAAAACAGAATAAAAAGCTGAGCAAGGACATACGGGTTTGGTCCTTATTGGCTGGTCATTGGAAAGCAGGATATCTCACTCCATAAAATACAGGTATGAACTCTACCCGAACTTCTTGACTGGGAAATCCCTTGGGTTACTGGACTGCTTTCCTTGCCTCTCTGTGGTGCGCTAGTGGGCCCTGTGCATGCTCACAGAATTTTTTAAAAAATACAGGGTTTGTGGGCTGAAATTGTGCTTATGCCCTCATATAGCGATATTAACTCTGGGGATGCTTCTAATGTAAGGCCGATCAAACCAGTTTGGAAAAAAACCACCTCAAAGCTTTCCTTGTTCCTCAAGTGGAACACACATCCTCTCAGCACGGCAAGGCTCCCTCCTTGCAACGTCGCTTTTTCACTGGTGCTTTTGTTGATCCAGTTGTGCGTCTTAGACAGCTGTGGGTCCCAGATGCTGCTGAAGTCCAGGTTTGCCTTACCCAAAGACTCCAGTTTTCATGTTGAATTTGGTGGCATCGGGTCAGAGCTTTTGGGATTCAGACTGAGGCTTTATTTTGCGGGGAGGATGCAGGTGGGCAAGTTATTGGTGGTGGCGTTGGAAAGTACCTAACGCTCAAACCAGCACCCGTTGCATTCGCTGTGGATGGGGCCCCTCATGAGGTGGAGAAAACTGAAGAGGCCGACAGGAAAGTCCAAAGGCAGGGAGGAGTAGCTAATGGGAGGAGCAACCCTGGAAAGCTCTCGAGTCTCAGAGTCTCACTAAGCTTCAATTTTCTGACCGTGTTCATCTTAACACTAGTTGTTGCTGAGCTACATGAGCAGCTGTGAGATGTGGCACAGACACAGAACTAGAGTTTTTACCATACCGCCCCTCTGATAACTATGGGCCAAATTATTGAATGCAGGTACCTGAAGAGCATCACAACTTCTGTGCATTTATGCTTGTTAAATTCACAAATCCCACTGTGGGTCCGGCATATGCAGATCATTGTGCTTGCACAGCAGCATTTGCAGGTGCAATTTTTGCAGCCTAGACACAAGTCCCTTAATATGCAAAATGCCAAGAGGGCAGACAGATCTCCATTCTCATTCTTAATTGGCAGTCTTAACTGCAGTCATCAATTATTAAACCTGCCTTTGTCCAATAATTCACAATCTGCAGAATTCTGAGGTTCTATTGTTCCCATAATCCTTTAACATAAATACTGTATGGATCTGGGAGGTTCCAGGGCATAGTATGTGGTGATGTGGGAATTGTTTGCATGCTTCTTACAATTTGTTAGACAACGCATTGTCTTGTATAGAAAATGATCCATGGGACAGCTAATAGAATTGATATAAAGTTCTGTTGTGGGCAGGGGAAAAACCCACCTGAAGGCATAAAACAAAGAAATGCTCTGTGATTAATGTCCTTGCAGAATACAGTGGCCCTGGGCAAGAGCGTCTTATGATGAATGTTTTGAAACTATAAACATCTCGGTGTTAAACAAATGATATTATCAGACAGCTCCTGTTCGGGTAGGATTCATGCCCTGTGCATTTTCCAGCGTTAACCTTTTGAAAATAGTGATGACTGAGGCAGCATGCTTGCCAAGTTTGATACCTTTGGTTTTGTCCTTTCCACTTGGTTTTGGCTTGAATACAAGATCTGTTTGATTGGTGACCCTGTTCAGCTGTGAAGGTTATTACAAAATTCAAAGCCTTAATCATACGAATAACCCTTACTCACACAAATATTTCTACTGAAGTAACAAACTCATTGTGATGTTGAGCTTTTGCAGAAATGGGCCCCAGGAGTTGTATATGTCCCAGTTGTATCCCCCCCGCCCCGACTATCTAAACCAGACTAGATTGGACATTGTCAGTTCTAAAAGATATTTATTATTTTCTTTTAATTTTTTTTACCAGATTCTTTGTTGATGGAAGTATCTCATATAGAATCTAACTTTCTAATATTGGTATCCCATACATATCAGACATTCATTCCAGACTGGACACACTGGTAAATGTGTACTGTTTAAGTTTTTTGTGTAGGAATTCATAACTCCCTGAAGTGATCTGCCTTGTATTCATCCTTGTCAAATACATACAGCAAAACCAGTGTTGCTGATTGACATTCCCATCCCAACCCAATGTGACCTACGACTGTTTGATTATTAGTGCTGAATACTATAGCTGACCTCTAGGACTTGCTTTCCTGGTGGTGATAAGCAGAGCTAACTACAGACAGGGGCAAGCAGGAGTGATAGTTTTCTTCTTGCCTTTCTTCACAAACCTCACTCAGCTGCTGTGTATTTTCTAAATAATGTTAAAATAACCCCCAGAATGCTGTTCAGGACTACGACTAGTGTGGATGATGGTAAAAGTTAACAATGCAGAATGTGCGGTGGCGATAGGGAATAATCAGCCTCGAAGTTTTGGAGCAGTTATGGTCTGTCACCAATGAAATCATTCCCCCATGTTTTAAGACAGAAAAAAATAGCATCTGGTAATGTCTCCTCTTACATTGCATACCTACAAGCATATTTGTTTACTGTGAAGTATTCGGGAAAGATCAGCCGATTTTAGGCAAAATAAGATCTAGTTCAAACCAAATCCAGGGTGAATGGATTTTTGAGGGTCCCAACTTTCACTTTACTTTTCCCTCCGTGTTCTGGTCAGGACTAGCAATGGAAGGTACAAGCAACCTCACAAGACAGAAACCTTATGAGAACTAACAGAATCTTGCAATTCAAAGAGGTGTGGTTAAGCATCCAGACTCTTGTCTAAACTACTGTAATCTCCAAGCCCATGGTGGCACATCCATCCCTGGCATGTAATCTAAAATGTCTCTGAAATTACACACATACACTTCATAGTGTTCTCTCATCTTAGGCTTCGACTTCATGATGGAAAGCTCATTAAGGACAGGCGCCACCACCTTCGAACGTACCCCAACTGCTTTGTTGCAAAGGAGCTTACAGACTGGCTGATTGACCACAAGGAAGCACCAGACCGAGAGACAGGCATCCGCCTAATGCAGAAGCTAATGGACCATTACATCATCCATCATGGTTTGTAAATTCTAGTTACCCTTTAACTTGCCCAAGAGAGAAAATTCAGTGTCTGGACTGGTCATTTCCCAGTCTGTTCCCACTTATCAGACTGACTTACTTATTTAGGATCCACTTCTGCAACCCTTTCTCATGCGAGTACTTCAGCTGAAGCCAATGGAATGATCCCCTGGAGTTTGAGATGTGCAGAACTGGACTCCTGTTTAATTGCACTACTTCGCAGGTTGCACTGTGCTCACAGTCTCTTGCACTGCAGCCGCTCTAGAAGAGAGGCTGTGGCTGCACGTGAATGAAATAACCCTCGGAGGTGTGTCTCATGGGAAAAGGTGGACCAATAATGCAACTGGTTCTAGCTCAGTCACCCTGTCCTGAACACCAGGACATCCCTGCAACATGGTTGTATTACGCAAACGCTCAAAGGGCTGAAACTGCATGATAGAAGAAATTTAAAGAATGTAGTAAAATTCATTTTTACTGCACCAGCCTAGTGTCCCTTGACATTCCAGCTCATCTCTAGGGTGGGGACAGTGGGAGTGCAGCTTGCATGCCAGCGAGCGCTACACTGTGATCGGATTGTGGCATCCCAGGGGCCAATGCAAACATGCAGGAAAGCCTCCCGTGGAAATGAAAAACATACAGTGCCTTTTTCAAGGCCTGTCTTTAAAGACTCACTTGGCACCCAGCTCCAAACGGGTCCTGACCAATGGCTCCTACTATTCTGGCTCTTAATTTTTTTTTTAACTTGCAACAGCTGTGCTTTATTTTTATACAAACACTGGCCTGGGTCATGTTGTTAGATACCTGGGAAAGGCATGGTCCAGAGAACTGAGTATTGGAGCAAGAGAGAGGAATTCCTGAGGTTTAATCCTCACTCTGATGCTGACTTGCTCTATGCCTTCCTTGGTTAAATCTCTGCCTCCGTATCTCCATCTGAAAAATGGGCATAATAAAAATACTTTAATTCTTAGGGGCAGAGATTAGAATTAAAGCCCCAATTGCATAAATGCTTGCAGGATTAGGGTCTAACTTCTTAGGGTCCAGTGCTGGGAGTTCTAGAATCTTTTTTGTATATTCTCTCATGTTTAAACATGGCTGTTGCTATCTACATTCTAGCACAGTTAACCTGGTTGGCGTTAACAGATTTATTTCCCTTTCTTTTTGAGAGAACTGGACTGGCCCTGCCATGCTCTAGACCAGTGCTTCTCAAGCTATCTGATGTGGGGGGGCCGGCATTTTTTTCCCCCAATCTGCGCGCAGACCAGCAGCCCATGGCTCGTGGCCCGGCACCGGTCCGCGGATCACTGCTTTGAGTAGCACTGCTCTAGACCACTGGGGCTGGAGACTGGTTTTCAGATGGTTCTTAGACAAATCCTTGTCTTCCCTGATGAAGGAAATAGTTTGAGAACTCTTCTGGCAACCGCTAGGTTGTAACTGTAGTAATAACAACTAGCTTTTATGTAGTGCTTTACATCAATCAATCCTGATATAGTTTACAAAGGAGGTCAGAATCACTATCCTTATTTTACAGATGGGGAAACTAAGGCACAGAGGGAAGAGATGTGCCCAAGGTCACCCAGCACCAGAGTTGGGTATCCTGAGTCCCAGGCCAGTGCACTGTTCACTCAGCCACACTACTTCATACACGGCAGCTAGGGTGAGGCTGTTTGTTGCTTGTGTTGACTGAGGCATAGGCAAGAGATTCGTTTAGGGTGAAACTCAGCCCCGCATAGAGGATCAGTACAAGACAGATGCACTTCTTAAAACCTGTCTGAGGGCTTGTGGTCAGACTTGCATGGTGCATAAACGGTCCCTGGGCTGGTTCTTCACATGGGGTTGGATTTCACCCTTGGTGCATGGGCATGAAAGATGTTTGTGGGCACTTGCTGGTAGTGTGAAGAGTGGCTGTCTCACATTTAACTTTGATTTGACTAGAGATGAGTCTGGGCCAAAATCCCACATCAGATTAACCCCACTTCCTTGAAACTTGGAGATGTTTGGAACCAGATCCCAAGGCACTGGTGTTCCTGCTTTGGTGATCTGGTGGGAGACAATCCTCTGGATTAAAAACATCTAGCTGTTTAACACGCAATCAAAAACTCCCAGGATGTTATCAGGAAACTAAAAATCCTCTTCCTGGAGATAAAATCGCATGAGGGTTAATAACAAACTGCACTCTGCTTCCCAAAACTAAAGCCTCCGCACCTCTGGCAAAGCGGTGTCTGCACGTGGTCCCATTGCAGGATTACCTACGAGCTCTGTCCCCAGCCTCATCCTGCCAGTGAAAATGGCAGCTCCATTTAGACTATAGAAAGGAATGCAATCAGCTTGGTTTCCGAGGGGAGGAAAGGGGACGGGGAGGTGGGCAAGACAGCTCAGTTTATTTTTTAGCAGCGAATAAAAGTGAGCTTGCTCTCTCCCTCCCTGGAACAACAAAAAGCCAGAAGGGCCCATTCGGTCCTTTTGCATAACGCAGAATTTCACCCATTGATTCATACATCAAGCTCAATAACTGGTGGTTGAACTGGAGTGTGTCATCCAGACCCTCGGTCGTGACTGGTAGAATTCAAGTGCAGAGAATCTAGCACGCCCATTGGTCTTAAGGCCAAACCCTAGTTATACACACCCTTGTGACTGGGTATGGAATAAGCATCCACATTTTGCAGATATTTGCTGGTTTTTATAATGGGCCAAGCCAAAACCCCATAGTTGAATCAGACCCAAGCTTTGGGGCATCTGAGGTCCTCATACTTGATGCTAGAACCATCTTTAAGGAGAGACTCAAACTACTCTCTGCACTTATTTAAATGAGTAGTCCTCTCTCTTTAATAGCACACAGAATGTAAGTTTTGCTGCCAGATCTCTTGCCTTCATTGAAGTCTTTCTGCACTGCTGCTTAACTTTGCAGGATGTAACATCTGTCCTTAGTGTCCAATGCATGGACTCAAGCCATATAACCGTAGGGCACTTGAGGGAATGGAAACAGCCTCTGCGATTGACCAGCCGAGTGAACTTGTTGCGTGATGCGCACACTCTGCGATATACTTAACAAAGGCAAAATCTGCAACGGAGAGCAAATGGTCAGGGAAGGAGCAAGGGCGACTTGTGCTGAATGGGCCTGAATGTTCAGCTTTCAGCCGACAGTTTGGCAGAATACACTTCAGGCCTGTTTCCCCTGCAGGAGCTACACAAGGCTGGCTTGTGTATGTCACACAGAGCCTGACGCTGGCTGAAACCAAAATAAACACAGACTCCTAGGGTGCCTTCTTCCTGCAGTCTGGGACAGTGTGTACAAGCAAAGCCTTGGGCTGTGGTGAGGGGAGCTCCGGGGTCTGTGGGGCAGAGAGTACATGAGACGATGGATTGCCTGATTCTTTCTCCGAGCATCCTGCCTCTCTAGTCTGGTTATAGGCCACGAGGAGGGGAAGGAGTCTAAAAAGATGATTTTTAAGAGCCGTGTCCAGTGTGTCCTCCAAAGAATTCAGTGTGTTCTCGTCTTGCTGGGGAGGTGATGGCTAGTTTGGCCCGAACACTCTCCCAAGTACCCTTCTTCCTCAAGTCTTCACTTCACACTCAGCCTTTTCTGAGGCTTGTAGAAGTTTTGGTGACTCTCTCCAGCTTGTGTTTGCTCACCTTTCTTGGTTCTTCTCAGAAGCAAAAGGCCCCAAATCTCTCTCTCTTTCTGTATCTTGTGGCATATTTCTGGGCTGACTTGCAGCAGGAAGTGCTAGATGTTATGAGAGACCTTATTCATGTGACACTATTTATTCCTTCCGCACACCCCACCCAGAGGTGAGCATCCACCCTCTGAACAACGGACACCGCTCTCTCTTTCAGGCCTGCAGGATTTTAACCTCCAGTTTTGGAAGGAGGGTTGTAAAATGACCTGGCAGATTTCCTCTGGCTGAAAAGTTACAAAAATGTGTCTGTAAGTTGAGGGTTAGTCTGGTACATTTTTCCCCACAGAAAGTTTTAGGTGAAATGCCAAAAAACCAAAAATGTGCCCCATTTGTTTTCATCAGCATTTTACGTTTTCAGCTAAAATCTTTCAGTGATAAAACAAAATCTTCTATGGAAAGGAAACGCGTTTCTTTTTGTGGAAAATCCTGTCACCAAAGCCCCAAATTTCCCTCCAAACGATCAAGAGAGAACATGTTTGACTTAGTTGAGGGTGCAGAATACTGCGTGTATGCGCAGGTAGAGTGGGTGTAGTTAATGTCTGTGGGAAAATGTACCTGTCCTGTGTTCTTGTCCAGCTCTGCCCCAGAAGTAGCTGCATGTTAGTGATCTTGTGACTATAGCTAACACCTTTTGGGCACTTCAGGATGGAAATGTAGATTATTTACAGAAATGACAATCAGAGGTGAATTTAAATAGCTGTTGCTTGTAACACCCGGGCACCTAGTGCAAAGTGGCAAACCCGTTGTGCTAAATGCTGGACAGACCAATGATTGGGGCAGTCCCCATATTAACTTAGTCTTTCAGACTTGTTAAGAAGAGTTTCTCACCCTATGAGATCTGGCATGACAGGGCAGATCCAAATGGGGGAGAGTACAAAATGAAGGCTGAAAATCCAGATTGTAGGGGCCAGATTTTCAAGAAGAGCCTTCATCTCGATATTAGCGGGGGAAGGGAGATGGGATAATATGTCACTGTTCTCAGTGGGCGCTACGGCGCTCTGATGAAGAATCTGCCCACTTCATTCAGGTGCCTAAACAGGAGCTGAAAACCTCCCCTAAGCCCT
This sequence comes from Eretmochelys imbricata, assembly GCF_965152235.1. Lineage (NCBI taxonomy): Eukaryota > Metazoa > Chordata > Testudines > Cheloniidae > Eretmochelys > Eretmochelys imbricata. Next base: position 6,414,393 of record NC_135584.1, on the reverse strand, counting down.
TAACAACAGGAGTGTGGTAACACTGGAGTTCGCATTTACGCTCTCCTTACTGGAGCTGAGGAGGTGGAAGGCAGGTGCAGCTTTCCTTGACTTCAACCCCTCTTTTGTAGTGGAGTTTAGAAACAACCCTCTTGACCACTGCGATGCAAACAGTCTCTCTGTTGTTATCGGCTGCCTGGTGAGAGATGAATACCTTGTACATTAGGCTGCCATGAATAAAAATACCCTCTCTTGCTGCCCTTTATTACAGCAGCCTGAAGGAGCAGCAATTAGTCCAGAGTTAACCATTAACACTTAACTCTGATTATTTGCCATCTTGCCAGCTATTTTTTTTTTCCACCACCAGGTTGACAGTTTCAAAGAAAACCATTTTTTGATTAAAGTCTTTGGAACGCTGGGCGGGACCGAAGCTTTTGGTCACCAAAGACGTCATCCTTCCACGTTTCTGTTAATCCCCTGTTGAATGCATGCGGCTGACTTTATTATTTCCTGATTTGTGATCATTTCTTTTTCTTAGTCCTCTAGTAAGAGGGCTCTCTGCTCACCTCCATGTGGAGAGAATTGCTGGGAATCTGGCTAGTTAAAATCCATTCCCCTTCCCCTAAGCGAGTCCCAACATCCTTGAGAGGGTCAAGAATAATACCATGAAATGCATTGCCTGGACTATTGCTTACTTGTGAGATATGATCTAACTAGGTACTATAGCATACACTGGGCCCAGAATTGGAAATTGGGTATTGTCTGCCAGGCCTTTAAGCTGCAAAAGTGCGTCTTCTTTCCATGGGCTCAAGCCTGTAAGACTCTGAGCATATTAACTTCCATTTATCCCTCTCCTTCCCATGAAACTGATTGTAACGCCATAGGAACCATCAACACCGCTGGGCAAAACTCCCTTAATCTCTAAAACAGCTGTGTGCTTGAATAGACTTCCTCCTGCCTGCTGCATCTTGTGTTTGTAGCTTTGCATTTTGTCACCATGAAGGCAATTCAGGGAGCACGTTTTTTAAGTCTTACCATAATACTTAGCACTAGAGCCAGTCAAGCAAAGGCAGGCATAGTTCTACGAAACATTCCTGAAGAAATGAACATTTTGTTTTTTACTCCAAACTTTCTGTGACATTTTTTATATGAAACTTCAAAAGGCAACTTTTTAAAATCTCTGATTAATTCTTCCTCTCCTGCCCGCCCCCCACAATTCAATAGGGAAAAAAAATCTTCCTTCTTATGGTGGGGTGGGATGTTTTTGTGTTTCTTGGTTTTTTTTATTAATAGGTTGTTTCTTCCTACTGAAACAAAACTTTTTTTACAACAGGAAAAAACCTTTTTGACATGAACAACCCCTCCCAAACTTTTGACCTGCTCTACTTACCACTTAGTGCAAGCTCACCATGGATCTCAAAGCACTTTCCCTAAATGGGTATTATCCCTATTTTACAGGTAGGGGAAACTGAGGAAGAGAGGCGCTGTGACTTATTCAAGTTCAAACAGTAAGTCAGTGGGAGAGCTGAGCTCAGTTCTTCCAGGTCCTTAGAACAGTGGTCTGCCTCTGTGACCATATTGTCTCTCAATGGTCTCTCACATATCTGCACGCACCTCCCAGAGGGCATGTACAAATGAGGAATGCACAAATACCCAAGGTGTGCATGCAAATGAGGTGTGGTCCCTTAAATTAGGTGGCTATAGATGCATGCACCTAACTTTAAAGATCTGATGTCAGACCTGATGGATTGCCATGTGAATGAATCGGGCAGAGTGGATGCAGATTGATTGTGTGGAAAAATCTCTTTTATAGTTGCATTTAGATATCAAAGCTTCTGCAATAGGGGAAAAGGAATGTAAATATTCTGAGGCAATTGAATGGGTTTTTGGCTGCTACATTCCCCCACCCTCTCTAAGCTTGCCTAAAAGTGGCAGTGGCTTTTTAACCCACGGGACTAGGAGAGGATTGCATTTCTTTTTTTAAGCTTATAGGTGAACTGCAACATTTAGACTTGAAAAAAAAGTCTTCCTTTTCCATTCAGTCATCTAATGAGAGCTCTAAATGTAGCTATTAAGGACCAGAACTTACTCCAGTTCCTTCCTGCAAAGTTCTGTGCATGTGACTGGCTGCCTGCCCCAAACACGGGTGTGCAGCTATTGTGCATGGGACCCTGTTTGGTGTTTGAATGCCCATCTGCCCTAGTGCATGCAGGAATGGTTTCTACACAGCTCATTGTAGTAATCATAAAGTTGGAGGTCTGGAACCTGGGCCACGGTGTACTGCCTGTACCTCCTAAATGACTGAAAACTGTGTTGTGCTCAGGCTGGAGTTTGCATTATGGGGTAGTGTTTAAGCCTGCAGTCCTGATGTCGTCTGCTTTGATTTTCTTTCCAGTTTGTGATGAACACTCAGACTACAAGGATGCCAAGTTGCTGTACCGTTTCCGCAAGGACGACGGGACCTTCCCTCTCAACAAGGATGTAAAGGTGTTCATGAGGGGGCAGAGCCTTTATGAGACGTACGTGAGTCCTTCCCTGAAAGGTCTATCACCGTGCAGGCTGCTGGCTGCCTTTGCAGCTCCAGAGTCAGGAATCTGAACCGTTGCCAATGTTTCTCTTGCGCCATCAACTGGTATCTCCAGCTCTGACTCCTTGCTGCCTTTCTCACTGCAGGACTATCTGGACTGAAGTGCAGAGATGGCTGTGAATTGGAATGCAGGATCAGAACTCTTTGCCGCTTTGGGGGGGAGTTCACATTCAGATCCAGATCTGGGCTTCAAGCCATTGCTAACGAATATGGTTCACTATGGTTGAAGTGCTAGCCTAGGATTTGGGAGGTCTGGGTTTGAGGTCCTGCTTTGCCACAGACTTCCTGGGTGACCTTGGGCAAATCAGTTAGACTCTCTCTGCATCATTTTCCCCCTATACAATGGGACAACAGCACTGTCCTGCCTCACAGGGGTGTTGTGAGAATAATTGCATTAAAGTTTATGAGATGCTAAGATACTTTGGTAATGTGGGTGCTCCGACATGTAGCTTAGATTCCATGGACAGCTTCCTTTCACTGAGGGGGAGGGGAAGAGGAAGACACAGAAACACACACACGCAAAGATGGGTTCTCTCTGTGTGTGGAGATTTCGCTAATTACTCCTCCAGGTCAAAAAACAGCTTCTTCTCTGAGTCTGACTGGGGAAATGGGCTGGAGAATCTGGATCTCTACATTCCAGTAAGCCTCTTAATAGGACTGGAAGGCAGAACACAAGTAGCTGATCAGCGTTGCTGCCCTCTTTTGTGGTTGTGGGGAAGCAGAGCTCTGGTAAGGTAGGAATGATTAAAAGGAGATGGGTCTTTCTGGGCTGTTGAATTCAGATGGCCCAGCCAATCTACCAACAGGGGAACCACACAGGGAGTCTGGCAAAGCTAGGAACTGATCTCAAATCTCACATCTTAACCACAGCCCTCCCCCTTCTCTCTGTTATAATCAATTATCCAGTATGTTCTAGTGGTCCCAGCACAGGGCCGGGAACCTGGCGTTCCAGACGTTGAGCCTACTACTACTCCGTGCTGACCTTAAGCAAATCACTTAATCTCTGTGTTTTTATTTTTCTCCCATCTGCTAAATGGGAATGGAAAATACCAACCTTGCAGGGGCTATCTTATATGATCAATGCTTTTACATTGCTTCAAAAAGTATAAAAAAGCTATATGCAGGCTAACTATTCTGCCTGAAATGAAACCCTGGACAGGCTTGGTTTGGAATTGAGGAGCTAAATTCCAGAAGTTGTGTATAATCTCCTCACACGAGTTATTTTCCTCTAAGGGAAACACAGGCCTGATGCCAGCAGGGATCCTCACCATTCTTCCTGCATTGGACTTGGATGCTGTTGCTGGCATCTCCCGTCATGTGACACATTTCTTGGCTTCTGTTAGAGCAGATTGAAAAACGTTAGTAGTTTGTCTTGGAAAACTTTGAAAAAATTTAACTTTTTTCCAAATTTTCATGTGTGTGTTTGTTTTTTTGCATTTTACAAAACAACCATAAGGTTCTGGGATTTTGAAACCCGCCCCCCCGCCCAACCTTTTTGGCTTCTTGGTTTCCCCACCCCCCTCCTTTTCCAGTGGCAAATTTGGAGGCAGGGGAGAAAAAATCAGATCCTATTTTTGTCATAAAAAAAAAAAAAATCACAACTGACACCAATTCTATCTCAATGCCTGGGGTTTTTGGGGTTTTTTTTTTTTTTTTTTGGCTTTTGGGGTTCATTTTTTGTTTTTTTTCAACCCCCTCCAGTTCTAAATCTCGGAACGGGTCTCTTCCTAGAATCAGATCCAGTGCTGGGTTTAAACTCGTTTCAGCCACGAAGGGCGCGTCAATGCTACAGCGACGCAGGACGGCAACTGCAACTGTGTTGTTGTCGCACCGCCATGTGGATGCTTCCTGCGTCGAGGGCAGCGGTTTTCCCATGGATGTGGTGACTCCATCTCTCCAAGGAGCTGCAGCTAGGTTGAGGGAAGACTTCTCCCGTCAAACTTGCCACGTTTACACCAGGGAGGAGGTGGCCCTAATTCCGGTGCTCAGGACACTGAGCAATGTAGCTAGCCTGGTCTAGTTTTTAAGTGTAGGCCAGGCCCAGGATTGGCAGAAGCACCCTTTAAATGTGTGTGTGTGGAATGGGAGGGGGAGGGCACAGACATGTGAATTGTGGGACCGCCCCCCCAAAAGCCCACCCTCACGCTGTCCCTGACTGCGAAGTGCCACTCCTGTGCTGCCTCTTCCCTCCCAAGATCCCACTCGCTCCTCTCCACCCCCTTTTCCCCTTGTCCCTCATACTTATGGCCTGAAAAAGTGGAAGGGCCATGGGCCCCCTGGGCTCCTCTGTTCCGCTGTCCCTGGCCAGGGCTAAATTACTTCTGTACCTGGTGGTTTCAAGCACTCACTCATCTTAATGCTGTGTTGTGGCTAAGCACCTAGCAATCAGAATCTCAAACTGCAGCTGAAGTGGGAACCCACCATTGGGCAAACTTGTACAGAACTCGGCATGTGCTGTCTGTCCTCTGTTGGACCCATGTTCTGACTTTAATCTGTCAGAAATTAGCAGATTAAGGCTATACTTCTGTTATTGTGCTATTTGCTAAACAAAATAGCATAAATCCTGGTCTATGCTAGAAAAATCCATACCCCTGAGTGGTGTAGTTAAGCCAATCTAACCCCCAGTGTAGACAGCATGAGGTGGATGGAGAATTCTTCCATCGACCTAGCTACCGCCTCTCAGGGAGGTGATTTACCTATACTGACAGGAGAACCCCCCTCCCCCTCCTTTTGGCCTAGGTAGTGTCTACAATGAAGTGCTCATGGCGATCAGGGGAAGTCCCGGACGACTGGAAAAAGGCTAATGTAGTGTCCATCTTTAAAAAAGGGAAGAAGGAGGATCCTGAGAACTACAGGCCAATCAGCCTCACCTCAGTCCCTGGAAAAATCATGGAGCAGGTCCTCAAAGAATCAATTCTGAAGCACTTAGAGGAGAGGAAAGTGATCAGGAACAGTCGGCATGGATTCACCAAGGGCAAGTCATGCCTGACTAATCTAATTGCCTTCTATGACAAGATAACTGGCTCTGTGGATGTGGGGAAAGCAGTGGACGTGTTGTTCCTTGACTTTAGCAAAGCTTTTGACACTGTCTCCCACAGCATTCTTGCCAGCAAGTTAAAGAAGTATGGGCTGGATGAATCGACTATAAGGTGGATAGAAAGTTGGCTAGATTGTCAGGCTCCACGGGAAGTGATCAATGGCTCCATGTCTAGTTGGCAGCCAGTATCAAGTGGAGTGCCCCAAGGGTCGGTCCTCAGGCTGGTTTTGTTCAATATCTTCATTAATGATCTGGAGGATGGCGTGGATTGCACCCTCAGCAAGTTTGCAGATGACACTAAACTGGGAGAAGAGGTAGATACGCTGGAGGGTAGGGATAGGAGACAGAGGGACCTAGACAAATTAGAGGATTGGGCCAAAAGAAATCTGATGAGATTCAACATGGACAAGTGCAGAGTCCTGCACTTAGGACGGAAGAACCCCATGCACCGCTACAGACTAAGGACTGAGTGGCTCGGCAGCAGTTCTGCAGAAAAGGACCTAGGGGTTACAGTGGACGAGAAGCTGGATATGAGTCAACAGTGTGCCCTTGCTGCCAAGAAAGCCAGTGGCATTTTGGGATGTATAAGTAGGGGCATTGCCAGCAGATCGAGGGAGGTGATCGTTCCCCTCTATTCGACATTGGTGAGGCCTCATCTGGAGTACTGTGTCCAGTTTTGGGCCCCACACTACAAGAAGGATGTGGAAAAACTGGAAAGCGTCCAGCGGAGGGCAACAGAAATGATTAGGGGACTGGAACACATGACTTATGAGGAGAGGCAGAGGGAACTGAGATTGTTTAGTCTGCAGAAGAGAAGAATGAGGGGGTATTTGATAGCTGCTTTCAACTACCTGAAAGGGGGTTCCAAAGAGGATGGATCTAGACTGTTCTCAGTGGTAGCAGATGACAGAACAAGGAGTAATGGTCTCAAGTTGCAGTGGGGGAGGTTTAGGTTGGATATTAGGAAAAACTTTTTCACTAGGAGGGTGGTCAAACACTGGAATGTGTTACCTAGGGAGGTGGTGGAATCTCCTTCCTTAGAAGTTTTTAAGGTCAGGCTTGACAAAGCCCTGGCTGGGATGATTTAGTTGGGGATTGATCCTGCTCTGAGCAGGGGGTTAGACTAGATGACCTCCTGAGGTCCCTTCCAACCCTGATATTCTGTGATTCTATAGTACTGCTGTAGCATTTCAATTGTAGACAAGCCCTAAGAAATGCATTTGGAAGGTATCTAGCTGTTTGCATATGTGGGGTTAGGGCACCCTCTTGAGGACACATCAGTTTTAACCTTCCAGAATTCAGGAAACCGCGGGTTTAACTGCATTTAAGCTGTGCCCTTTCTAGCAGTTTAGATTTTCAGGGGGTTACAGGAACCTTTTGTTGCTTTTTGGCTCGCGTGCTCTGTCTTGCTTTGAGTTGGCCTTGAATTGGCTGTGCTGAAACCACCTCTTGTGCCTGAATTTGATTCAAATCCACGTGAAAGGAGCATGTTTTGCATGGGTTCACCTGAAACAAGCAAAACTCACATGCTGCCTTTCTAACTTGGCTTTGGGTTCTGTTACAATTACTTGCACAGCTCATTATGGCTAATCTTTTCAAAATTAGCTGGTGTTTTCCATTGCACATTAAAGTATTGAGTGACTCACCTGTCTCCTCAGCTGTGTTTTGAATGAGACCTAGAATTTAGGTTCTGATCATGTGGGTTAAACACCTCATTTAAAAGGCTTTTTCTCACCATAGTTGTCTTAAGCAATTGGGCTTTTGCCATTTCCCTTGGGAGCCCAATGGCTATCTATATGAGAAAACTGCATCAGTTTTAAATAAAGGAGCGGTTTTAAACTGATGTGGTTAAACCACCACAATAGGCTGTGTGGATATTTATTTCATCTTAGCTTAAACTGATTCCTGGAGTGTCTACATTAGGGTTTGAACTGGCTTAATTCAGTTTAAAATTGCCCCTTTAGCTAAACCAGTGCAGATTTCGTGGGCAAACAAAGTACACTCATTGGAAGCTTACCCTACTGTTCAGCCTGCAATGTTCCTTTCCTTAATTTTGTCCGGCCACACTTAGCTGTACCACCGTAAGCAGTTCTCCTTTCATGATGTTCACACCTTCAAAATCCTTAGGTAATTATTATCCCTCCATCACTGTAGCCAAGCTATGCTTTGTTCTTTGGTCCTTCCTCATACAGCAGCACTTCCAGCCTTTGTAGCCCAATAAACCATATCCTCAGTGAGGAGTGAGTATTTATTTATGGTGGAACTGAAAGTAGAAGCTTGGACAGGCTACACTGTTTACCTCTCATGTCTCCATGCTGGGGAAGAGTCTTCCTTTCCTTGAGGACTTCTGTTTTTCTCACCCATTCCAGCATGCCCACCTCCTTTAAAACCCAATCAAATCCATGAAACATCCTAGACAGTCTTTATGGTTCTTACTGGCTTTGATGTTACCATGAGACTCATCTTCTGGGTCCTCCACATACAGCATTCTGACATGGGAACAACGTCATTCCAAAAACTGCCCTAAGCTAATGGCTCGAGAGGGGAAAGTCTGACACTTGGAGTTACATAATCAAGCATATTATGGTGTAGCAAGATGTGTTGGGTTCCCCCACTGTTTATTTTCTCTCTGCTCATGACAGGTGGGACAACCAATGCTTCAGTTGGCTTTAGCTCCTGCCATGCTGCTTGTGTAGTTATAGGGCTAAAGAAAAGATCACTCTTCTGGATCCACCCCGCTCCTTACCCCTTGGCATGTCTCTTCTCTGTGCCAGGCTGATCAATGTAGAAGACTCCATACTGAAGGCGAGAGAGGAGAATTCTGTGAAGTACCAGAGGACATTCCTGGGCTGTGAAATGATTGACTGGCTCATCCAGGAAGGGGAGACAGCAAACAGAAAGGAAGCTGTGGAGCTGGGCCGAGCACTGCTGGAACATGGGATCATTCAGCATGGTATGCCGAAATTCCTGGGGATGGGGAAGAAAGGTGAAGGATGGGGCTAGCTATCATTGCTTTGCTTGGAACAACCCCGCATTTATAACAAGTAACAAAGGCTGGTCGTGTGCCGAGTGCTAGTTTCTACTTGGAGACAGCAGTGGGTCCATTTAGTTCTATTTTTAGAAGAGGGGCCCTCTGGGCACGCTGCTGTCACCCTTGAATGTTTGAGACGGAATCTGAGTCACTTTTTGGCATCTCTTCAAAGTGTCATTCCCAAGCCAGAGAACGGGGATTCACATCTGGATTTCGAGACACTCGAAGCCTGCTCGTGCACACGCTCGGTGTCTTTCTCCCTTTCTCACACACGCACAGAGAGATCAGATCTGAGATTCCCCGCCAACATTATAATGGAAGAAATAAGGCAGTTGAAGTGGAGGGGCTCATTCAATATCTGACCCATTTCTAAGGCCACATATGTCGGAGGGCTCGTCTACATGGCGAGTTACTGCGGAGCAAGTCAGGGTGTGAATCTGCAGCACACTCTGAATTTGCTTGTCCAGAGAAACAATGGCTCTGTGACAGTGCTGCCTTCAGTCCTCTGGGAAAGGGTGTTAACTCTTTCGCTGCTGATCGGTTTAGCAAAAACCTCTAGTTGCTCTGGGGCTGTAAACAGCCCCGATAGAGCAGCACCACTTCTCTCCCACCACCACCTCCTCCTCCTCCTCCTCCTCCAACCAACGGGGAAAAAAAAAATCTCATTCCTGCCGATGAGCCCATGCCTCACTGGTCATCAACTTAACATCCTGTCAGTTATTTCTGTACCACCAGTAAACCCAACGCTAGCTTGTAATAACCCCAGTCTTATTGGACTGTGGGATTTTCACTGGAATATTTTTTACTGGACATTATCAACATTACTTTGGTGTGCTCCTGCAATGCAAGGCATTGTGGGAGGTGTAGTCCCACACCCTGCCATGCCTGGCTGTTAGAGAGGCGGGGGTTGGGAGGTGAAGGGATGAGGCTGCATCCCATGGCTGGGTTTGATAATGGAATAGCCCTTTTCCCTCCCCCACCAGACCCTTGTGATACTGAAAAGGGGAATAAGAACACACCCTGTCTTGAAAATCCTGAGCATTAAAAAAAATCCTGAATCAGGCTCCCCAAAAGCCCGAGGCTTTAAAAATAATGATTGTTGGGCTCCTTCTATTTGCCTTCTGGTTTCTGAGCTTTAGGTTCGGTTTTAGCCTTTGGGGGGGTGGGGGTCATCGGGTTTCAAGCTTTTCTCTGCAACCCTGAGGATTAGAAACTCACATTCTGTTTTTTAATGAAAGCTGAGCGTCTCCCCAGCTCACATGACTCCAGGAGCTGGGACTTTAATAAAAGAAAAACACCAAATATTGCGACACTCACTGGAACTTGTAACACTGCAAAGGGTGCACTGGTAATACTACAGCAGGTCTCCTCCTCCAGCCCTGCTGCTGAATGGCAAATATTAGCTACCCTTTGTCATGAGACCCCCCCCCGACAGCCGCTCTACCCTTTCCTGTTCTCTTCCCAGTCTCCAGCAAGCACCACTTCTTTGACAGTAACCTGCTCTACCAGTTCCGGATCAACTTCCGCCGGAGGCGACGGCTCACGGAGCTGCTCAACGAGAACTTGCCCCGGGCTTTGTCGGAGAGCCCTGACAGCCCCTTCTGCCTCCGCAAGCTCAACCCGGAGCAAGGCAACTCCAGCTTCCTCTCGGGTAATCAGGGATACTGGGGTGGGGCCTTGGCTGGAAGGGGCAGGGCCTTTAAATCCCTGGGCCCTTTAAATCGCTGCCAGAGCCTGTGGGCTCCCGGCCGCTGTTGCTACCCCGGAAGTCCGTCGGCAATTTAAAGGGCCCAGGGCGCCGGCTGCGGTAGCGGTGGCCGGGAGCCCTGGGCCCTTTAAATCACCACCGGAGCCCCATGGTAGCAGCAGTGGCAGCCGGTAGCCCGGGGCCCTTAAAATCGCCGCCAGAGCCCCCTAGTAGCAGTAGCAGGCACGGTGGCCAGGAGCCCTGGGGCTCGGGCAGCGATTTAAAGGGTCAGGAGCTCCAGCCACCGCCAGGAGCCCAGGGCCCCTTTAAATCACCGCTGGAGCCCCAGGGCTCCCTGCTGCTGCTGCTACCCCAGGGCTCCGGCAGCGGGGCTCTGGCACTGATTTAAAGGGCCAGGGGCTCTGACCGCTGCCGGGAGCCCCGGGGAAGCTGCCGGTATGGTCGGCTGTGTATCGGCTCTTGCCAGTACGCCATACCGGATTGCAGGGAGAACTGGAAGTCCTGGCACAGTCAAGGAATTATGGTGTGATTGGAATAACAGAGACTTGGTGGGATAACTCACATGACTGGAGTACTGTCATGGATGGATATAAACTGTTCAGGAAGGACAGGCAGGGCAGAAAAGGTGGGGGAGTTGCACTGTATGTAAGGGAGCAGTATGACTGCTCAGAGCTCCGGTATGAAACTGCAGAAAAACCTCAGTGTCTCTGGATTAAGTTTAGAAGTGTGAGCAACAAGAGTGATGTCGTGGTGGGAGTCTGCTATAGACCACCGGACCCGGGGGATGAGGTGGACGAGGCTTTCTTCCGGCAACTCACGGAAGTTACTAGATCGCAGGCCATGGTTCTCATGGGAGACTTCAATCACCCTGATATCTGCTGGGAGAGCAATATAGCGGTGCACAGACAATCCAGGAAGTTTTTGGAAAGGGTAGGGGACAATTTCCTGGTGCAAGTGCTGGAGGAACCAACTAGGGGCAGAGCTCTTCTTGACCTGCTGCTCACAAACTGGGAAGAATTAGTAGGGGAAGCTAAAGTGGATGGGAACCTGGGAGGCAGTGACCATGAGATGGTAGAGTTCAGGATCCTGACACAGGGAAGAAAGGAGAGCAGTAGAATTCGGACCCTGGACTTCAGAAAAGCAGACTTTGACTCCCTCCGGGAACTGATGGGCAGATCCCCTGGGAGAATAACATGAAGGGGAAAGGAGTCCAGGAGAGCTGGCTGTATTTTAAAGAATCCTTTTTGAGGTTACAGGGACAAACCATCCTGATGTGTAGAAAGAATAGTAAATATGGAAGGTGACCAGCTTGGCTTAACAGTGAAATCCTTGCTGATCCTGAACACAAAAAAGAAGCTTACAAGAAGTGGAAGATTGGACAAATGACCAGGGATGAGTATAAAAATATTGCTCGGGGATGCAGGAGTGAAATCAGGAAGGCCAAATCACACCTGGAGTTGCAGCTAGCAAGAGATGTTTAAAGTAACAAGAAGGGTTTCTTCAGGTATGTTAGCAACAAGAAGAAAGTCATTCAGTAAGGGGCCCACACTTTCCTTGAGGGAGGCAACCTAGTGACAGAGGATGTGGAAAAAGCTAATGTACTCAAAGCTTTTTTTGCTTCTGTCTTCACAAACAAGGTCAGCTCCCAAACTACTGCACTGGGCAGCACAGCATAGGGAGGAGGTGACCAGCCCTCTGTGGAGAAAGAAGTGGTTCTGGACTATTTAGAAAAGCTGGACGAGCACAAGTCAATGGGGCCGGATGTGCTACATCTGAGAGTGCTAAAGGAGTTGGCAGATGTGATTGCAGAGCCATTGGCCATCATCTTTGAAAACTCATGGCTATCAGGGGAAGTCCCGGATGACTGGAAAAAGGCTAATGTAGTGCCCATCTTTAAAAAAGGGAAGAAGAAGGATCCTGGGAACTACAGGCCAGTCAGCCTCACCTCAGTCCCTGGAAAAATCATGGAGCAGGTCCTCAAGGAATCAATTCTGAAGCACTTAGAGGAGAGGAAAGTGATCAGGAACAGTCGGCATGGATTCACCAAGGGCAAGTCATGCCTGACTAATCTAATTGCCGTCTATGACTAGATAACTGGCTCTGTGGATGAGGGGAAAGAAGTGGACATGTTGTTCCTTGACTTTAGCAAAGCTTTTGACACGGTCTCCCACAGTATTCTTGCCAGCAAGTTAAAGAAGTATGGGCTGGATGAATGGACTATAAGGTGGATAGAAAGTTGGCTAGATTGTCGGGCTCCATGGGTAGTGATCAATGGCTCCATGTCTAGCTGGCAGCCGGTATCAAGTGGAGTGCCCCAAGGGTCGGTCCTCAGGCCAGTTTTGTTCAATATCTTCATAAATGATCTGGAGGATGGTGTGGATTGCACCCTCAGCAAGTTTGCAGATGACACTAAACTGGGAGGAGAGGTAGATACGCTGGAGGGTAGGGATAGGATACAGAAGGACCTAGACAAATTGGAGGATTGGGCCAAAAGAAATCTGATGAGGTTCAACAAGGACAAGTGCAGAGTCCTGCATTTAGGACGGAAGAATCCCATGCACCGCTACGGACTAGGTACCAAATGGCTCGGCAGCAGTTCTGCAGAAAAGGACCTACGGGTTACAGTGGACGAGAAGCTGGATATGAGTCAACAGTGTGCCCTTATTGCCAAGAAGGCCAATGGCATTTTGGGATGTATACGTAGGGGCATTGCCCGCAGATCGAGAGACGTGATTGTTCCCCTCTATTCGACATTGGTGAGGCCTCATCTGGAGTACTGTGTTCAGTTTTGGGCCCCACACTACAAGAAGGATGTGGAAAAATTGGAAAGAGTCCAGCAGAGGGCAACAAAAATGATTAGGGGACTGGAACACATGACTTATGAGGAGAGGCTGAGGGAACTGGGATTGTTTAGTCTGTGGAAGAGAAGAATGAGGGAGGATTTGATAGCCGCTTTCAACTACCTGAAAGGGGGTTCCAAAGAGGATGGATCTAGACTGTTCTCAGTGGTAGCTGATGACAGAACAAGGAGTAATGGTCTCAAGTTGCAGTGGGGGAGGTTTAGGTTGGATATTAGGAAAAACTTTTTCTCTAGGAGGGTGATCAAACACTGGAATGCGTTACCTAGGGAGGTGGTAGAATCTCCTTCCTTAGATATTTTTAAGGTCAGGCTTGACAAAGCCCTGGCTGGGATGATTTAGTTGGGGATTGGTCCTGCTTTGAGCAGGGGGTTGGACTAGATGACCTCCTGAGGTCCCTTCCAACCCTGATATTCTATTCTATGTACCAGCTTACTTTCATCTCTGCCTGTGATGTGTGTATATAGGGGAATCTGAAGTAAGATTAGAGATACTCTTACTCTTTATCTCTGTATCTGGCATTGGTATGACCACTTCTGGAATCCTGTGTCCAGTTCTGGTGCCCACAGCTCAAGAAGGATGTTGATAAATTGTAGAGTGTTCTGAAAAGAGCCACAAGAATGAGTAAAGGATTAGAAAACATGCTCGTAGTGATAGACTCAAGGCGCTCAATCGATTTAGCTTAAACAGAAGGTTAAGGGGTGATGATCACAGTCCATAAGTGTCAACATGTGGAACAAATATTTAAAAATGGGCTCTCCAATATAGCAGAAAAAGGTACAACACAATCCAATGGCTGGAAGTTGAATCTAAACAAATTTAGACCGGAAATAAGACGTACATTCGCAATGGTGGAAGGGAGTAATTAACCATTGGAATAAATGACCAAGGGTCATGGTGGATTCTACAACACTGACAATTTTAAAATGAAGATTGGATGGTTTTCTGAAATAAATTTGGGGATTATTGTGGGGCAGTTGTCTGGCCTGTGTCATCCAGGAGGCCAGTCTACATGATCACAGTGGTCCCCTCACACCCACACACCTTGCTCGGTAAAGACTAATGAAGGGAGATCCTCTGAAGGTTGAGAGTTTCCAAAATCATTCAGACCTCCTGAGTCTGCAAAAGTGGGCTGGGTATTTTGTAAGGACTGAATTCCTTGGCTGAGGGCATGTGGACGGGTATGCATTGAGGGGAAGGAGAACCACCGCTCTGACAGTCAAACCTGGGCTGAAAAAGCAGGCCAAACTCTAGCCAAACCAGTCTGCTCACCCCTAGCCAAGATCTGGGAGGAGTTATATCTGTGTCTTTCAGTCCAGCCCAACAAGGAGATCAAAATAGTCTCAGCAGTTCGGAGGAGCAGCGTCACCTCTCTTGCCGGAAGTTCCAACCCCTATTTCACTCCTACACCCAGCCTGGGATTCCTGCCAGCAGCTGAATGCAACCCCAAATCAGGTGAGGTCTCACATTTCAGTGCCACTTATCTAATGCTCAGAAGGGCTGAAGAGATTACATTAGACTTGAGACTAGTGATAAGAAGGCTAATTTCAACAGGCCTAAAAGGAAAGGGCAGAATTGCACGAACAGGGCTAGGGAAGTTCATCTTACATGCAGTAGCTCAATTCCTGTTCTAGTGCATGGGGCCGATGACAGTGTGATCTTGGCTTGGCAAAGGGATTGGCACCAGAAAGGCCTTAGCTTTGCCATTCCATAAGTAAGGTTGAAGCTGGCTTCTTGCTATAAGCCACATTTTTATACATCGCCTCTCATTGCAATGAAACCATTTTTCCTGGAAATGTTGTATGCCTCCTCTCCTCTCAGGGCAGAACTTTTCTGGTTTAAAAACCAACACTTATTCTATCAGAAAGGTTTTAAAGTTACGGTCCCTTGAGCGTGTTTACTTGTACACAACTTTTGAGAAAAGTTTTCTGAGGTGGGCTGTCTTTTGGAGGGGTTCATCACATCTCCAAAACAGCATGCTTAGAAGCTGCAGATTTGTGGTGGTGTTTTTGATCTTTCTAAGGAGAAGGGCCCTTTAATGCCGGGCTTTGTAAAGATGTGTGTATATTAAAGCACATTGCAACACGTTCAATTTCTACACAATTTTTTTGAAGAAAACAAATTGTTTTGTGTTGATCAAAATATTTCAGGTTCTCTTTGGAAAACAGAATCTTAATTTCCATTTTCAAAAACTTAAATCTTATTTTTTTCTTGTTTTAACCCCCCATCCCTTTTGTTGTGGGCAGTAGAGAGAAGTTTCAGTGAAACTTTCCCTGCCAGTTCTAATACTTGTATAGAAGAGATACAGATAAGGAAGATGTCTTAGAATTTGTCTCAGACCTGCTCTGTGCTCATAGAATGCTTTTTGCACAGAAAAGCTTTGGATGGTTTGTGCGTCTATTCCCCAGTCTGGTACTTCCCAGTCTTCCTTGTTATGCATTATATTGTATTTAACCTTTGCACATGTGATTCTAATCGGATCTGTCACCTTTGGCTCTAGTGCTAAAGAGGCCTGTCACCAATGAGGAGCTCCTGTCCCCTGGGGCTCCATACATCAAGAAAACACTAACTGTAAGTGACCAGTCAGAACGCTGTTACATTAGCAGTAATGCTAAACCCTTCTTGGCTGCTCTGTTAGCTTTCTAGGTGCTGTCGGTTTTCACTCCTGAGTGTTTAAACCATGACTGAATCTCACATCATCCGGACCTTTTTTCTTTGTTCAACTCACATGAGGCTCATGAGCTGGCGCCTTCGGATATTCTTGTGTTTTGAACGGGCAGTGACTGTCCCCAGGTTGCTGCCGCTTGGTGACGTTTTGTATGTGTATTGGGGTGGAGAAAGGAGAAAAGTCCTTTTAAGGAGAAAACTCCATTGCATTCCATCTAGGCTTGTACAACAGCAGCCTCACTTGTCAAAGACACTAAGACATTCATTTCCCATTCCTGTCACAGGTTGATTGCTTTTCCATGCCACTCTGTATGCACCAGGTACCTATGATCCACTCACAGATAGCTGAAGGCATC
This sequence comes from Eretmochelys imbricata, assembly GCF_965152235.1. NCBI lineage: Eukaryota > Metazoa > Chordata > Testudines > Cheloniidae > Eretmochelys > Eretmochelys imbricata. Next base: position 6,398,170 of record NC_135584.1, on the reverse strand, counting down.
TCTCTAAGTGTATTAAGATACTCTGTGGGCTCAAAAGGGAATAGGAAACCATCCTGAACACTAGGAATGTTCAGGGGTTAAGCTCCTGGTTCAGACTCCAGGATGACTTAGGAAACCATAGTTGTTGGGGTTTTTTATTATTATTCATATTACTTTGGAATCTAGAGGCTTCAACAGATCAAGGCCCCATTTTGCAAGGCACTGTATGCACACATAGTGAGAGACATTCCCTGCCCTGAAGATCTATCTATCCTTTTTCCCCTCTAAATGATAATTTGCATATATCTCCCACTCTCTCCCTTCTTCGCTCCCTTGCACAGGAATTGTATGGAATGCATCTCCAATCCATGAGCCAGATCCTTCAGTCCAGCTCCACTGGACACAGAGAGATTCACTTTATACAGGTGGAATCTCCAAGTAGCCAGTTAAAAATGTTTTATGGCCCACTTGCCTCACCAGAATGGCACAAGGGTGCTGTAGGAGAGCAGCGGATCTGGCCTAGAGTGAGTGCAAAAAAAATTGACTTCCTGTTTAGGGTCTCTCTGAGTGCTGTGTTTAAGGACATGCTATCCGTTCTCAATACCAGCCTTGCCCTGACTGTCAACCCTGTCAAGCTGGGCCTTTCAGCTGCTGCTTTGGTCCTTTTGCACAGCTCACTTCCCCTCCTTAGTTGTGCTGCTGCTGTTTTGTAACATGTGATGCCCTTTGAGAGTTCCTTTGTATGTGTTGACCAAATGCACAAAGTTTCTGCTTTCAGCATAATAGCATGCTTCTCCGACAAGCTGGGATTGGGGTGGCGAATGTGGGTAAAGAGGATGTTTTTGTTCGGCATGTGGCTTCCCTTGCCAGCGAAAGTGTATGCAAGAATTATGCATGGTGCAGCAGTGTCTCTTGGTATGTTCTTTGCATGTGACTTGCTTTAAATCTTGCATTGTCTATGCGTGATCCTTGTGCTCTTCACAGCATGGAATACTAGTTAGAAAGTAACTTTGGAGACGCTCTCAGTTAAACCCTGTGGTTTTGAGTCTCATTTGGTGTATGGCTCAGAAATATATTGTTGCTCCTCTGATGCGTGGCAGCAGATGTCAGGGGTCCTAGCAGGTTGGTTTCCTGTCAAAGGGGAAATCAGCAACACAGGCCTGGATATATTCTTAGTGTAACTTGTTTTATTTACACAATATACATCTGTCCTTGAACAGAAGTGGTCACAAATGGCATGCAGGATATAGTAAGCTGAATGGAACTTGGAGGGAGGAACACAGGTTGCAGGAAGGAAGAGTCTGGAGGAGGCACAAGGAAGCCAGTCTGCGTGCACGTGGTTGGAATGCTAGCTGCAGCATCCCTGTAAATAGTTCTCGTAACGAAGAGCCAGTGTAGTTTTAGAACCTAGAGCGCTCTCTAGCATGTCACATATTAAACACAAGAGGAGAACTCTTTCAGAGAGAGTGAGGGAGAACGACTCTAGCCCGGCAATTAAGGCACTCTCCTGGGAGGTAGCAGATGTGGATTCAAATCCCTACTCTGAATGAGGCAGAGAGAAGATTTAAGTCCTCTCCTACCTTCCAATGAGTGCCTTCATCACAAGGTTCAAGAGTTATTCTCTCTTTGACTCAATGAATATTTAAGTATTTATAATCAGTGGAACAGCTTCAAGAGGAGAGACTGGAGCAACCCACCACAGAACAACCTCTGGCCTGGTGGTTAGGATGCTCACTTGGGAGGGAGAATATTGAGATCAAAATCTGCTGCAGAATGGGGATTCAAACCTGGGTCTCCTACATCCCAGTCAAGTCCCTAACCACTGAGATAAAGGGAGATGTGTGCACACATGTTTTCTGAAGCTGGCTGGCCCACCCTAGAGTTTATCTCACTGTAAAATATGTGGGGCATTCACTAGTTGAAGTGTTAATGGGGCAAGGCTAAACGCTGACCACTTCAGTTCAGCAGAACTCCTTTGCGTGGTCATCTACATGAAGGCAAGAAAATCTTTGTGAGGCCCTTACAGTCCCTCTGTTCTGTTTGTAGATTGTGGGGGATGCTGTGGGCTGGGGGTTTGTGGTCCGTGGAGGGAGACCCTGCCATATCCAGGCTGTGGACCCAGGAGGACCTGCTGCTGCAGCAGGCATGAAGGTACTGTATAATCTGGATCTTCCTGGTGTAGCATGTGATATCACTTGTATGCTGATCAAACGTGTGGGGCCAAATTCATCCCCGGCATTAATCCATGGACTGCAGTGAGGGTGAATTCATTCATCACTCACTACTATGTTTCAAATCTGTAGCAGTCCCTGTGACGCTTGGAGTGAGGATTGCAAAGCATGCACCTACTTGCCAGCAGTGGGACCTGTGTGTGTTAAGGTGGCTGGGGCTTGGCTCTTTTCAAGGGCTTATGAAGACCCAGCTGTGGCTGTTGCTGCTCTGATCTAAACCTCAGAGTGGAGGGAGAGCCAGTGTAAGGGGAAACATTGCATGGCCCATTACATTGCACTACGTCTACAGACCGGTGTCAACAAATATCTGTGTCAGCTACTACGCGGTGGAAGCTTGAAACTGACTCTGGGCTTGTAGATTGCCTGATGGGTTTATTTCGGAGAATTTTGAATGCTATGGCTATTGTGCTCTATTCAGGAGAGACCTAGAACAACACAGCAGAGATGCTGCAAGACATAATTGTGCTTTGTCACAGCCTTGTGAGGGAGATTTGCACACTGCCTGCCCTTGGCTGGATCTGACTCCAGTCAAAGTAGTCATCTTCAGTTTCATCAGCATCCTATTTGTAATGATTCTTCCCATATGTGGCTTGTCAACAAGGCTCAAACCCAGGACCTTCAGTACTGCAGCACAGACCTCTACTACTTCAAATAAAGGAGAAACTCTTTAGCTGGTAGTATTAATAGGCTGTTATCCTCTAGCAGACCAGATGCTGAGGGAGATGTGACACACACACTGCCAGCGTGTTATGTAGTCACTAGAAAACTGTTCTTTCCCATCTGTAACTGGGATTTCAACATTTATCTTTGTCCTCAGTCAGGATGAAAAGTCAAAATACTGACACCATTCATGGGATGGGAAGTTCAGAAAAACTTCTATTTGGAAATGTTATTGTTGTGGCTTGGTTTTACACTGAACTGCACCCACCTGAGCTGCTGCAATGCTTCATGAGATTTGTAGTTCAGATGCCTCGTGCTCTCATTCTCTGCTAAGGGCCAGATGCCCCAGGTGGACTACAACTCCCATGATGCATTGTGGCAGTTCAATGGGGTGGGGGAAATTGTGGTACATCCTGGAGGATTTAGTCCAGCCTGGAACCCAGCCCTTTGACAAGGATAGGGGCATGAGATGCCTGAACTAAAACTCCCATGAGGCACTAGAGCAGCTCAGACAGACACAAGCTCATGTTGAACTGACCCAAACCAAAACATTTTGATTCAGGTCAAGATATCAGAATGTTTAGATTTGGGTTAACCTGAGAATTGTTTCAATTTTCTTGATGGAAAAATTTGAATATTTTTTGACAAAATTGAAACTTTTTCCTGTGGGACTTTGATTTTGTGGAGACATTTTCTATCAATAAAATAAAATAAAAAACAAATATCCAAAAACACTTTTCAGTGGAAAATTCCCAGTCAGCTCTAATTGTTAATATACTGCATATAAATTATTTAATGCAGGGAAAGAGCAGCACACTGCTTTGAAACACCCAGTATTAGTTTTGTTCAATATCTTCATAAATGATCTGGAGGATGGTGTGGATTGCACCCTCAGCAAGTTTGCAGATGACACTAAACTGGGAGGAGAGGTAGATACGCTGGAGGGTAGGGATAGGAGACAGAGGGACCTAGACAAATTGGAGGATTGGGCCAAAAGAAATCTGATGAGGTTCAACAAGGACAAGTGCAGGGTCCTGCACTTAGGATGGAAGAATCCAATGCACTGCTACAGACTAGGGACCAAATGGCTCGGCAGCAGTTCTGCAGAAAAGGACCTAGGGATTACAATGGACGAGAAGCTGGATATGAGTCAACGGTGTGCCCTTGTTACCAAGAAGGCCAATGGCATTTTGGGATGTATAAGTAGGCGCATTGCCAGCAGATCGAGGGAGGTGATCGTTCCCCTCTATTCGACATTGGTGAGGCCTCATCTGGAGTACTGTGTCCAGTTTTGGGCCCCACACTACAAGAAGGATGTGGAAAAATTGGAAAGAGTCCAGCGGAGGGCAACAAAAATGATTAGGGGACTGGAACACATGACTTATGAGGAGAGGCAGAGGGAACTGAGATTGTTTAGTCTGCAGAAGAGAAGAATGAGGGGGTATTTGATCGCTGCTTTCAACTACCTGAAAGGGGGTTCCAAAGAGGATGGATCTAGACTGTTCTCAGTGGTAGCAGATGACAGAACAAGGAGTAATGGTCTCAAGTTGCAGTGGGGGAGGTTTAGGTTGGATATTAGGAAAAACTTTTTCACCAGGAGGGTGGTGAAACACTGGAATGCGTTAGGTAGGGAGGTGGTGGAATCTCCTTCCTTAGATATTTTTAAGGTCAGGCTTGACAAAGCCCTGGCTGGGATGATTTAATTGGGGACCGGTCCTGCTTTGAGCAGGGGGTTGGACTAGATGACCTCCTGAGGTCCCTTCCAACCCTGATATTCTATGATTCTATTAAAGCTCCTGGGGTAATAAGTGTGTTCTGTCTTACTAAAAAGAAAGTTGTGTGTGGAGTTCTTTTTCTTTGCATGTGAAAGCTGCAGAATGACTCTGCAGTGATAAATCATTCCCTTTGGGGACAGGGAGAAGAGTTTGCCTTCATTCATCTTGGTAATCGCTCCGCTGATTCCAGCTCATATGCAATGATCTGAGCTTCTGAAAATGATTTTAGACCAACAAACCAAAAATAAATGGGCTTGTAGTCCGGTTGAAGATTAATTTCTAAGAGTAAAGGAAAGAGGAAATTCATAACACCCCCCCCCCAGCAGTCGAGGAGTAATTTTTGTACAGATCTTGTTTACCCTTCAAGTCACTTGCTGGGATATTTGAAGTAATAAGATTCTTCAGAGACAGAAAGAGTTAGACTTGGTCATATGCTTCAGGCAGGATTGGAAAGGAACAGGTGCAGCTAAATTTGTTCCTTTTGCTCAAGAGCTCATTTCATCCAACCCTTCCTCTAATCTCATTATTTTAAAAAATTACCAATATTAATATCAAGTCTCACTGTCAGCTTTTTACATGTACGTGGCCTGCTCATAAAGGGGGCTTTGCATTCACCATTTGCTCCCAAAGTAAATCCCTGGGGTTGCCATTAAGAATCCAGTCACTATTAGTGCGATTTATAAAGTGTATAAAATGCTTTCCGGTTGTAGGATTTGGTAAGAGATACCTTCCTCACAAAGTCTCACTCTTCTGAGCAGGTGCAGCTGCAGTTTCAGTGTAGGCGCATCACTGTAAAACATTCCTCTCTCTCCACTGCAGGTGTGTCAGTTTGTTTTCTCTGTGAACGGAAGGTACGTTCTGCATTTGGACTATCCGACCATCAGCAGCCTCATTATGACGGGACCGCGAACGCTTGTTCTGGAGGTCATGGAAGCCATTGAATGAGTGAAGAATCCTCTCCCCATCACTGTTCCAAGAAGCAGGATACTTCAGCTGCTAAAGGATGGAATGATCAGTTACATGATTCTGCGAAAATTAGGGGAAGGACCAAACCTGGTCTCTCATTCTAAGGGACTAGGCCTGAAATGTAGCCTGACATTTTGACTTGTCTTAAGTAATTGGAATCTGATGAGGCAGGTCTCTTGGGCTCAGACAGAACTGAGGTATTTGTGGCTCAGTGCCTTATCCTGAGAGATGATGAGCACCCACAGCTCCTTTTAGAGACAATGGGGGTGCTCGACCACACTCAGGATTGGGTCCTTAGTGCACATGGTCCTTTCACCTACAAGGACCTGAGGTCAAGTCGCAAGTCAAGTAAGAATTGAACTGAGTTTGTTTGATCTCCAGGAACTGGTAAGTGATGAGAAGCTTGTTGTTTTTGTTTAAAAAACCTACCATTCTGTGTGATGACCCTGAGCAGAATATCTGAGCTCAGGAGACTGCTGGGCATGAAGAGTCAACTAAAAACACTTTTCTGAAAGCTATACACATTCCAGATGATGCAGTACATGGTGCTGGTGACCACATCAAGAAATAAAGGAAAGAATGCCACAGTGAGTTACGTTCCGTTATAAACAGGAAAGAGACACCTTTTCCAGATGGAATCTGACATACTCAAGGGAAATAACTTTTATTTTTGAAGCATCTAAGAGGTTTCCAACATTTACATTTTTAAAAATGTCTTTTTAAACTATATTTTTAAAACTACTGTAGCTGAAAGTGTCTTTTTTTAAATAAAACCTGTTTCGATGCTGATTTGTCAGTGTTTTAATATTTGATTAGACAGTTTCTCTTCCGTCTCTTTCTTCAGTGCACAACACGCCTCCCTCTAATGGTGTGATGTCTCATAAAACTGATATTCTATAGATTTGTAATGCAAATAATTAAAAAAATAGATAACCAAAGAAATATTGGTCTGTAACTGTTGTGCCAGTTGGGCACAGGCTTGTTTTCCAGAGACTTAAAATCCAATAGGAGGCAGAGATCTAATCCAACATCCGGTGATCATCTTTTATGGTGACATTGGTGCAACGTGGAGGATGGGTAGTGTCCAACTTTTTTTTTTTTTTTTTTTTTTGCCTTGACTGTTAAGGCCAAAATGTAGGAAGACTCCACATTAGGACTGGCAGAAAAATGGAATTTCCATCTGATGGGTAATTCGAATATTGCTACATTTTGTTTTCCTCCTGAATTCGGATATGATCTCAATATGTGCAGGTTTTTTTCAGAATGAGAAGCTCCAGAAAATGTCAATTTGGAAATAGAAAAATGCTTTAATGTTAATCTCTACATCCTTCAGAGGTGCTGTAATGCCCCATTCTCCCCTAGGGGCCTTGCTCTCCATAATACATCTCCCATCATACATCATGATTTCTCTGCACGGCTGAGTTTCCATGGGGCCTGATGGGCCTCTTTCCTGTGGAAAATTTCTGTTCTGATAAATCGATTTTGCAATGGGAAAACGTCTAATTTGGAATTTTGTCTTCATGTGGAGTAGGGCTGATACAATTACCAATGTGGGATTGGATTTGTATTTCGGGAGAGGAAGGAAGAGCCCTATGGATGTTCTAAGGGAACTGTCAACTTAAAAATCACACTTCTCTGAATGTTTTACGGAACATTACTAGAACTGAAGTGTATTTAAGAGTAATTGCAGGAGATCAGATTAGGTGTTCATAATGATTAGGATTGCCAACCCTCCAGGATTGTCCTGGAATCTCCAGGAATTAAAGATTAATCTTTAATTAAAGATTATGTCATGTAATAAAACCTCCAGGAATACATCCAACCAAAAATGGCAACCCTAATAATGATCCCTTCTGGTCTATCTATGCAATTGTCTCTATTTCAGTTTGCTTTGGGCATTTGAAACCACTTGGTGTGTAACTAGATGGGGCCTGGTCCAGAGCCTCTTGAATTCAATGGGGGTCTTTTCATTTATTTTGGTGGGCTTTGACTCAGATTCTTAGTTGTATGGGTTGGCCTGTCAGCACCAGAAAAGAGAAGATTGGAGTGGCACAATTTCTCCTTCACAGAAGCCATGTTGGTTTATCTTTTTCAGATCTGGTTGTGTTACAACATGGAATCATAGAATCATAGTACTGGAAGGGACTTTAGTCATGGCAGGACTAAATATATCTAGACCATTCCTGATAGGTGTTTAACCTGCTCTTAAAAATATCTGATGATGGAGATTCCACATTCCTAGGCAATTTATTCCAGTGCTTAACAACCCTGACAGTTAGGAAGTTTTTCCTAATGTCCAACCTTAGCCTCCCTTGTTTCACCCCATATCTACTAGCTCAAAAGAAGTAACAAATTCAAACCTCTGTTCATGTGCTAGCCATTGAAAGGGATACAACCACACTGTTAGCAATAGTTAGCCTTTCTTTTGAAGGTGATGCAAATCCTAGTGGAAATTATACATGTGCAGCCCACTATGGAGTGAATTAGATACAGCATGTTATTAATCATACAGTCTTCAGTTGACTGTACATCGTGCTGACAATTTGTCCCTCAAGCTGTAGGACTGCTTGAAATGAAGAGAAATTAGTGATGTTTTAAACCTTATGCTTTCCTCCCTTCCACGTTCCAGTGTCCATCAGTGGCAAGGCATTTGTGCCAGAGAAATCTGATTCTAGGCATTAGGGTTGGAAACCTGGCTTTATAGACGTCAATGGAATTTTTGCAATTAATTTAGTTGAGGACAAGATTTCACCCTGTTGTTGGATTAAGAATCGCTTACTCGGCAGCTGGGTCTAACGAATATTTATTAAAGCAAAACACTCAGAGTAGTAATCAGTTACTCACAAGTGGGAAGCTTATCAGGACGATCTCATCACAGTCAATGAGACAATATAGCTTCAACCTCCCTTTGTTACACAAATTTATTTATAACTTTTTGTTATCTTATACATATGTATTAGTCTCTCATTTCCATATTAAATCTCCTCCTCTGTCAGTACAGGTTTAGCGTGAGTTCAAACTGGTCTTTGATAGCTTTTTAGTTACTTTATCTTTTCTTGTCCTCTCAAACATGATTGCTTCACAATTTCTTACATGTGCACAACACTCAACAGGATTACTCTGCAGTTTCTTACACATACACTCTTCTACTTATGCTTACGCTGTTAAATGTTATCAGAACCGACCCTTCAAATCTACAACAGGCTTCTGTCAGCCCTAAATATGCCTTTGCTCCCAACATTTGTGAGTTAATTCATTACTGGAGCTGGCTGGGAAATGGAATTTCTGTCCTGAGGGGCGAAGGGGGGGAATATTTCTTGGAATCTTTTCATCCCGGATTGGGCAAAAAAAACCAAAACCAATTTTTTTTCCCAGTCCTGAAATTCTGCAATGTTTTATTTTTGGGAACACTGAAAGATTCCTGCTGTATCTCTGACATGAAATATGCCCAGTCAGCAAGCCAGGCAACTGGAGAGTCCAAAAAGCTTGCCTATCAGTCAGGTGAGCAGCCCAGTAATCCACTTAATTTGGGGCCTAAATGGGAGCTGACCTTCTGAAAATCTGAGCTTGATTATAGATGCTGAAGACTTGTGAAAATCTGTCCCCAAGTGTGCATCATTAATGGACATGACTGTAGAAATGGTTGCTCTATTGATTTACTGCAGCCCCTTGCATTGCCTCTGCTGTTGATGAAAGACAACTATTCATTCCCCATCATTGGTGCAGCTAGCATAGGGATTTGTTGCGATACTGCTCAGCAAATCACTATAATATCGGACAGCAAGATATTGTAGCAGAGGATACACAGAGGTCCTTGCATGTACTAGAGGGAAACTGGGCAATCTTTCAATCCATTTATCAAGATGCTGGCAGTTCTCATTTCCAGCCAGGTGAAATAAACAGCGTGCAAAGAAAGCTGATCGGTATCCAGAGCATCTTAATAGATATACTAGTTTAAACTCCAGTTTGACTTGGATGCATAAGTTGTGTGTCAACTCTAGGGTCTACTCCAAACTGTAGGGTTCTCTCTAAGTGTAGGAAAGGCCAGTAAAGGTCCATGTTGTTAGGTTCCCATGCAGTGAACTTAAGGCAAGTAGAGAGGGATACCATACCACAGAGTCATAGAATCATAGAGTATCAGGGTTGGAAGGGACCTCAGGAGGTCATCTAGTCCAACCCCCTGCTCAAAGCAGGACCAATCCCCAACTAAATCAAACCAATCCCCAACAAAATCAACCTTCCTTTGGATCCAGAACTGAGTGCAGAGGCCCCAAACCCAATAATGAAGTTTGGATCTGGATCAAGATTTTCCCCCAAAGTTCAGATGAGGGTGGGGCACAGGGTTTCATTTCACGCATACTTTTAGTTTTAGGATAAACAGTAACAACTATAGGCAGCTATTAAAATCCGTGGGAAGTCCAAGAAAAGTAAATTGCTTTAGTTAAAGGGAGAAGTGTGTGGATTACAGTGAAGGAATTATGAAGCACACTTTGTTTTCTTTTGATAAGGTTGAAGCTGGTTGTTTCAGTTTTTGCATGAACTGTATTATATTATAATAATTTGTATAATATTAAAAGTTTAAAATAAAGCACTTTTATGTAATTTGAATATTTCTGAAATGAAACTTTTCAGAAATTTAATTTTATGGAAATTTTTTGCCTTTTCATTCTGATTCAGGATGAAAGAAAATTTCAAAATGTTGGAATTTCCCATGGAATGGAAATTCCAAGTTTTTCACCAGCGCTAATTGTGACACAAATAGGATAATGCGACTGTTAATCACTGGAGATCTCTTTTAAAATCTAGTCTAAAATTATAACACAGTTAGGATGCCACTGTCATCTGATGTATTCTGGGCAAGTGGGTCCAAACCCTGGACCTTTCACTGAACCTCAGTGGTGCTGCTGGTGGGAGAAGAGGTTTCTTTCAGAATAATCTCCAGTTGCAAACTTGACTCTATAGCTTTGGCGATGGGTCAGATACAAAAGCTGACAGTATTTCACTAACACTACTCGTTTCACAGGATTTTGGCCCAGAACAGTGTAAATCTTGCGATTGCTGCTAATATTGTGAAACTTCCACAATTTGGGGCCAAAATTACATCCAGCAGTTAATAAGACTTCAGCAGCATCAAACTCTGCTCCCATAATTCAGGTCCCAGTCTTGCAAAACTTACAGGTGTGCTGAACTTCGCTCAAGGACATGCAGGATCAGGGCCTCTGAAACATCCAGGTAACTTAATCAGATGTGGAAATGTCCAGCTTGAGCTATCTCTAATTCTGAGTTAGTAAAATGTAGGGGAATTCCACCTTGCCTTCCTTGCTGCACTCCCAAGAAATTCATAGATCTCCTCCTTGCTGGATGGTTAGTATTTGAGCCCTCCCAATATGATTAACAAAATCAAGCATGGTTTGCAGAAAAATAAAATAATCTATTTTACAAACCAGGTTTGATTAGCCATATGTAGCAGCCCAAATCTGAAGTGTTCTTCTGTGGTTGGTGCGTAAAGAGGGTGGGGGAGAAATCAATAGTACGTTCTCTCTCTCTCTGTCAGAAGTCGAGAAATCTTTCAAGCATTCTGAGAGGCGGGCGAAGTGCTGGCTTCCTTTGTCAGAGATCAAGAATGTAGCTGGATTCTTTGCACCTCCTCAGCCAACTTCAGGGAACATAAAATTGAAAAGCAAAGGTTTGTGACAGATCCTTGTTGGTTTCTAAGCTGTTTTGATTTCTCTGTGCTAGGCTACAGGGGGCTGTATTGTTTTGTAGAGTGTGCTTTTTTGCCTTTACTCTTTCTTTTCTCTTGACAGAATAAAGAACTTTTATAGACTGCAAGCTTTGTGAAATTCCCAGCTAGTGCATTGACCTAGCTAAAGTTTGATGGTTTTGTACAGTTCTCAATTCCATAGTGACAGCAGGTCCTGACAGCTTAGAACTTTGATCTCTTTCAGGTGAAGTAACTTTTAAACTCACATTATCCTGTGATGAAGTGTAAACTCCCCCAGAACTGAGAGGAATGTCCTTCTTATAATCACTTGATGCTCTGTAGATAGTGAATAATTCCATTAGAGAGTGGTGGACATTAGAAAAGGAACCCAGTTTCGATCTTTAGTGACTTTTGTGGCACACAACCTGAGGGAATTTCTTATGAGGAGTGAAGTAGTTAGAAGGGTTTGTTAGCTCTCAGCTGAAGGTCTGATGATAATCCTGGTTGTCTGGATTGTTTTTCCCCAACTGTTTCTGTGTTTATATGCCTGTACCAAACTGGTACTAAGCTTATCTATGGTTTGGGGAATTTTCACACTGTAAGGGAACCTAGTACCTTAGTATTCCTTTGAGGTTTTTCTCTCCTAATCTTTCTTCAGTTTCCAAGTCCCTTTAGAATCCTATTAACAGCATCTTTAAATTCTCTGCAATTTACCTGTTGAACATGGTGAAGGTAAATAATAGGAGCAAAAACAAAGATGCTAAGTCCCTTGCAGGGGGGCGTGAGAAAATATTGGTTTAGAGGAGTCCTGGCCCTTTGCTTGTTTTATACAGCACATCATGCAGCCCCGACTACATCATCAACAGTGTGGCAGGTGCTGGAAAAGCACCCCACAAAATGTTTTGGTTTCAATGACTAGGCATTTTTCACCAAAAAACTCACACTTTTTTGAAAAATTCCTAACCAGCTGTCCCACTCTTTCATGGGTGTTTTTTTCAAGTCTGATTTTGCAAATGTTCCAGTCCTGAGATAGCAAGTCACCCCATGATGCTAAGCAGGTATCTCTTCCTGGGATCTGGAGCAGGTGACTGACTCTGGAAGGTGTTTGGGAAGCTTAGAACTAACGGAGCTTACCAGCTCTAGATGTGTCAATCTCTGAAGGGAAATTCCACTCTGCCAATGATGCTGGCTTCACCTGTCATCTTCTCCCATGAGTATCTTTGTGGTTTTTCTCATGAAGCCTCTTGTGAATGGAAAATCCTCTCTGACCTAGGCCATAACAAGGCACCTTCAGCAGAGGTGCTTGAAAAGCATGACAATTTTGTAGAAAACCTAAATTTTTTTTGGTTGAAAATAAAAATTTTGAAAATCTTCTATTGCAAACTTGGAAAATGTTATCCGGCTCTAACCTTCAAATCCCACCCCCAAAATGCCTTGATACTGATGGGAAATTGCAAATTGACAATGGCTAGGGGAGAAGGTTGCTAATATAAATGAATTTAATGTTTTTAACGATCAGGAACCAGCTAAGACAGACAATGTAAATGCATGCTCTTCTTGCTGGCTCTTCTTGCTGCTAGCTTCATCCCTTCCTATTGCTGATGTTAGCTTGTTGCATCTTGTTTAAATTAGACCATCTATGGTTTTGCATCCGATGAAGTGAGCTGTAGCTCATGAAAGCTGATGCTCAAATAAATTGGTTAGTCTCTAAGGTGCCACAAGTCCTCCTTTTCTTTTTGCGGATACAGACTAACACGGCTGCTACTCTGAAACCTATGGTTTTGTGGTTTTCCTGATGCATTTGTGCAACACCAAGCACTCTGAGCCTGATTGGAGCCTTTGAGCGCTACTCCTATATTACAACAACAATAATAATAATATTATTAGACCCACTTTGAAAGGTGGCATGTTCCCACACAGAGGAAATCCTAGTGACTGGGAAATAGGTATCATGTGCTCTATGTACTGTCCATGAATTCCTTCCCTGAGTGAGTAATGGGAGAAAGAATCCACATGCCAGAAGCTCTGTGCTGTCAGAAGGGATGATGTCATATTGGTCCTGTCAGTATCTTGCACCTCACCTCTGCATGGCTGAATGCTTACACCATTAATGGCAGAAATAAACAGGTGGAACAACATGGGAGGCAGTTTGCTGTTCAGCAGTTAACCCTTAGCGTCTGAAATCTCACTCATCTGCTGTTGGAGGAGGGATAACACTGCCTAACTTTCATCCACACTTTCCAGCTGTGGATCTCAAAGCACATTACCCAGAAGCTCAGTATTGTTATTTTCACTTTACAGGTGGGGAAACTGAGGTACAGAGGTGAAGTCACCTACCCAAGGTAACCCAGCAGGCCTGTAGCAGAACCCAGGTCTCCTGAGTCCTAGTTTAGTGCTCTATGCACTAAGCCATAAGGATGCAAGTGTTCTTCTTACCCTTGAGTAATTTTCAGAGTCAACACTTGATAAACATGATAAATATATTACTCTCCCTACTGAAACTTAAAGGTACAATCTTCTGTCTGAATCAGAACATTGCAATGGGCTTGATCCAACACCCATTAATGTAAACAGGGGATTTTTTATATTGAAAAGCATTATATAAGAGCCAGGTGCTATTAATTACTTCGCTTTCTTTACTTAATGGACTTTGGATCTGGCTTAATCTTTGCTGAAGTGGAGAAACCCATGTACAATTCAGTATTATTCCTCCAGATGGCATTCTCTTTGCCTCTGATCTTCCTAGCAGAGCTATGGGAAAGATTGCTGGCATAATAAATAAGGAGCAATGAAAAAATTAGTATTCCTAATTTTAATTCAGGGCCTTTTTTGCAAATCCCAAATTGTTGGCTTTGCATCAGGCATTCATAAAAAGGTGGGCTTTGCATTTTTTTATATGAAGGTTGATCTTTACCTCAACACAATTTCAAAATGGGGATATTTTCCAGGAAAATGTCTATCTAAAATAGAAATGAGAAGCAAGATGCTGAAGCTTTCAGATTTTCAGTGGCAGATTGCAATTGTTTCACAAAAGCTGAGTGCCTTGCAATGAATACAGGGCACTGCAGCAGTGTAAGTTAACTACCATATGTTGCGACTTGCATGTCTTTCCATTGCAGCATTTTACGGTTCCTGGATTAAAAGTGTAGGAAATTCTGGCTGACCTACCATTTTTCCCTTTTAACTAATGAGGAGCTGACACAATTGGTGGGAAATAGAAATTTGCCAGAGGCCACTTCGTAACCATCCATCATCTTGTACTAAATCGAAATTTCGCTGTAGAGTGAATGGTAGAACAAGGGTATACAACCTGTCTACGCCAAAAGTAATAAGACTGAACAGTGTGGCTGTAGAATGGCAGATGCTGATTATATGTTGGACTACGTGAAACAAGGCCAATAGAATAAACTTTAAACATAGAAACCATGAGACATGGGTCCTGGTGTTCCATCACTTGAGTTGGTTTTGCCCTGGTGTAAATCCATTGACTTCAATGGAGTTGGAACTGATTCACAGCCTGTTGAAGTTGATGGGAATGCTTCCACTGACCTTAGTGAGCTTTGGAAGGGGTTCTTTGTCCGGTGTAAGAAAGGAGAATCAGACTCTTGGTTCATAAACAGTGCTCTCACTTACAGTACTGTAGATTCAGATCCACTCTTTAGAACACCAAATAGAATTTCCCCCTTGGTCTATAGTTGGAACAGTTTGTCCAGGGATACCTCAGGTTCTTGCAAAGCTCTTAATGGTATGTGAAGGAGCAATGAGCCAAGGCCATTATGTCTCATGACTGTGGCAACAGAAGAAGGACTTGTCACTTCCTGATGAGAGCAGTGGAAATGGACTGGGTAAATAACCAACCAAATGTTTCCATAAGAGAAAAATCCCTCTTTTCTGCATGAAGATGAATTCCTCTTTTGTTAGAGAAGGGCCTGAACTAGGAAACCCAGATCCATATTTTGAACCCCTGTCCCAAATTCCAGGGCTGTCTGGCTTTAGGGTATTGGCATTATAAGGAGGGGACCAGTCAGAAAATTCAGGTCTGGATTCATATTACACATCAAGTTTGGATCTGCTGGTTTGGCTCAGACCTTTCACTTCAGATGGTCCAGTTTAGGGTTCAGATTGACAACTGTTTGCCCAACACGTGAGACCATTATCAAAGTGAATTAAGGACTCGCTCTCAAGATTGGCAGGCCCAATGTTGGCATCTTCCCATCTCTTTAAAATAAAATAAAACAAACAACACCCCTAATCCCATGTATTTTAGCCAGATGCATGTAATGCCTTAAAAGAAAAATTGACTGGTAGTGTGGAGGGCCAGTGTTTGGATCTCCCTTGCTGTTACAGCTGGTGGTAAAAAAGTGTTTTGTTTTTCATGAAAAGTTGAGAGGGAAACTGGAAAAAAAATCATTTTCACTTAAATATCTTGTGGATTTTTTCAGGTTTTCATTGCTCTTTGCCTGAAGCCCTGCAAAATATTGAGGAATTGGAAATTTTGTCAAAAGCCTTTGTGTGTTGGTGGTTTTAATTTTCTTTTACGAAACAAGTTTCAGTGCAAAGTTTAACAGGTTCTACTGGCTAGTTCAGTGCTGAAGAGGGGCTGTGCGGGGTACTGTAAGGGTCCCTGCACAAGCCCTACAGGGTATGGCTGCACGGCAGCTGGGAGCTGGCTCAGAAGCCAGCACCAAAGGCTTAGTGCAGGCCTCTGCGGGACCATGGATCTGGGTTTATGCAGATCTAGTGGCTTCCACTCCTGTGCACCTGGCCTAGAGGAGCTGCAGTGGCTATTCCAGCCTATCCAGTAGCAGTGTTATTGGGGCAGCCCAAGAATCAACAAGTTTGTTTGTTTTTCTGTAGGACCTACATAAATGATAATCGGTTTTACTTTAATATTTCTCAGGAATAAAACTGTGGGTTTAAAATGTTTAAAAATAGTTAACTGGGGATGAGATCTGGATTTTACCCCCCAGAGGCCTGTAACATTTTGAAGGCCCTATCCTGCAAGGTGCTGAGTGCCCTTAACTCCCATTGAACAAGGAAAGCAAAGGATCAGGGTCTTAGACAGTGCAAATATATAGCCTAAAGCACTGTAGTTATAATCGTCCTTTGATTGCACTTCATCCTTCCTTGTGTTGCCCACAGAACCTGACAAGCTCATGATCTCCTGTCACCTTCCCTGTGCAGCCATGCATCATGCTGTTGCCTTTCTACCTAATGAGAGCTTTGGCGAGAGAGAGTGGAAACAAATTGCTTTGAAAACCCGCAAAACACCTTCTGAGTGGGGGAAGAAGAGAGGAATCAAAAGAAAGTCCTTGCTGGCACCGGGGCAGAAAGCAATACATAAAGAGATGCTTGCTGTCAGGCATTGATTGTTCAGAAAGCTGAAGGAGCCGGGGTGAGATTGCCTGGCAATGCAGGAAGGCAGATGGAGGAAACCGCTCACCGAGCGAGTCCTGCAGTGACATGATTGAAACAGATAGCCTCCCCTGTGAGGACGTGCTTTGCTCTACCTTCGTCATTCATCTTGTGAAGCAGAAGGCATTGCTGAGAGAGGGCTGATTGCAGTGTAGAGGAATTGGGTACCAAGCACTATATGCTAGCGGGATTGCTCATATCACTCTGCAGCCAGCCTCTTCCATACTGTGGTGTTATTTTGATGCAGGCGAAACGGGCTGAGTGAAGTTGCCCAACACAGGCCTGGCGAGTGGGAGCGAATAGTCTGTGTGTATCCGTGTTAGCAGGTGTGCAGATTCCCCAGGATGCTCTGAGGCAAGAGCAGCAGTGGGATTCGGCATTTGTGAAATTGTAGGCTGTTTTTATAGCAACTTCTGGCTCTTTGAATTGCTGGTTCCCTAAGCCCCCAAAGCACGAAAATTGCTCATTCAGCAGTGGCAGAGTCAGGCAGCCCCCAAAGCCGTTCCCAAAGCTTGAGTTTGTGGAGCAGGCATCTCTGACTTACAAACCATAAAGCACTCAGACCAAGGATCTGCCAACATTAGGGAAAGACTCCCACTGACTGGGTTTTGGATCATATGCCACAGCATGGGTGCAGGGTCTGTCCATCTGTCTGCATCACGAATGGTGTAGGATTGAAGCCCTGGGTCCACGCAGACCTGGATGTGGATCTGAATTTTGTCACTGTCAATGTTTTAGTTGTACAAGAGTCTCAATCCCGTTCCCGGAGTTTTGCTTTGAGCTTAGGGTTTCAACATGCATTGAAAGCAGGCAACACCTTCAGTTTTGAATCCGAATATTCCTCTTCTTTTCAACCCTGCTCAGGAGATAAGCCAAAACAAAAAACTATCCAAATGCGTCCCTGGTGTAACGTCAGTGAAGTTATGCCAAGAATTAACTTGGCCCTCATCTCTGGACTGCCGGCCCTACAAGCGCAATCAGGTGTGTGATTATAAAGCTGCGTCCCTCCTGCTCCATCATCACAACAATTGCAATGTCATACAATCTGTGCTTTGAAGAGTGTTCACTGAATAATGCTTCTCCGGTGGGCATAAAGTGAGGACTTGTTTCAGTTCTTTACCTCCCCTTATATTGTATTCCAGAGACCTGAGAGAGGCGCTGGGTTATTCTGATGTAGCTGTGTCTTGACTTTTGCTGTGATGATTGGGAATTTTTTTTTTTAATTTTATTTTCAAAAACCCAGGCAATTCTGAATTCAGAACTGTCAATTTTGCTGATGAGACTTACACTGCAGCAGCCTAGAACTGCGTTACCTCTATTGGCTTCACAGTGCTGAGAAAGGATTAAAAAAAATGTTGTTTTAAATCAAGCAGATGTAAAGAAACACGGGGCCAAAGTCTGCTCTGTTAGCTGTGTTGAAACTAGTGATGGTCCTGGAGGCTGAATGGCTCGTCGTAGACGGCATCATTACATTGCCTGTCAGTGAGCCCCTCAGTCCAGTCTTAGGGTGACCACTGCTAGGCGTGAGAGGGGAGCATTCACTCTTCTGCCTATTTATCAACAAGGGAGCCAAATTAGTCCATGCGGTAAGTGTGGTTTTGTTTGTTATGTGGTTAGACATAAAGTGCCTTTTCTTCTCCATATAGGACCAGGACGTCATGCTGTGTCACCGTTCCTTCTTGTTTGCCTGCATAACCTTGGCGAACCATGTCACAGGACACGTGCATGGTCAAGGTAAGCAGGGGCTCTCTGATCACTTTTAAAATTGGCATTGGATACAGTAATTTAGGGAGTGGCTGTCACCTGAGCTAAGCTAACAAACCTAGTTGGTCCAAGGCCTTGTACTCAACTTCATCACATGTCTCGGTTTGTTTGTAACCCGATACCCTTTGATCTGGTGCAGTGTTCAAAAGTTGTGTGTGTGTGTTGGGGAGGATTTCAATCTGGGGTTCAATTTTGATCCTTTATACAGAGAGACCCAAAGGATGGAATTAGGAATGGGGGTCAAATCCAATACAAGCCATTTCTGTTTTGGATACCTGGAAGTACTGACCCAGAATCCCAAAATGTAGCCCCAGAAAGACGTCATTTGATATGAGACACCCCAAATCTGAAAGGCAGACACAGTGTTGGGGAGGGCTGAAAGGGAGTGTTCTTCCTCTGTCCACACTGGAGAAGGTAACCCGGTCCTAACCCCCTGAAGGACTTTGGTTTTGTATTAAGAACGGGACTAAAACTGGTATAAACCATCAGCAGCCAAAACGCTGACCATGTCCAAATTACATTGGCAGTTTGCAGGGTTTCCTTGTCAGTGCAGAATCCTGTTATTTCAGTGCCAGCTAAATTGCTTTTTACAGTGACATCCAGAACCGAGTGTCTGATTATCAGAGCTCTCCCCGGTTTCCTGCAAACAAAGGTCAGCATTAAAATAATGCCAAGGTGGCTTGCTTTGTGGCATCTCACATCTCTCTGTGCTGGGGAGAGAGGGAGGGATACTTCAGTTCCTAAATATAGTCAGTACGTCCCTTATATAAGCACTTAACAAAGGCTCCACACAGAGACTTCTTATGATTTTGCCTCTTTGACCTTGCACCGCCTCTGGCTATGCAATCACAGCATCTCCTGCCTTCCGGAGACGGGCACTAAATGGCTAAGGGTCTGGATTGTCTGAAGGCACCTGAGTGCCAGATCAATTCAAGTGACGTACCCAGGTATCCCACTTTAGAGTCAGGCTGGTTCCCAAGATGCAGCCATTAATAAAGGACCCTTCATATTTTCAATGCCATTGTGTTGTTTAGGCCTGAGCTGTCGCAGTACCACAAGAACGGTTAGCGGAACTAGTCTGAACACAACTGGGATAATTACACACAGAGCACATGTGTTCCTAATGTGGATTGCCATGCCACCTGGTTGGCTGGCAGTAGTGTTTCCTTAATTCTCTTGGATGACATTGCTATGTGCTGGGCAGATGATCAGGTGGGTAACTGGAGAAGGGTGATACATGTGGTTAGGGGGACTTTTAAAGTACAGTTATGGCCAGAAAAGTGGTTTAAAAAAAGTTATGGATCCACTTCCTTTGCTGATGAAAATAATCTCTTCTGCTGGTAGCACTGGAGAGCCAATCCAGCAACTGGAGGGAGAGCTGGAGTCTATTCTGGTCTGTAGAATTGCTCATGAATTTCCTGTGGCATAATTATTACTTGGGATTGAGGAATGAGCAGGGAAAAGCTTACGTTGACTTCTAACAGCTGAGGTTGGGTTTGCAGGCTGGTGGTTACACAAATCCTCTTCTTTGTTTTTCCTTGTAAAGCGAAAAGTTTTGAAGAAGAAAACACAGAGACAAAGATGAAACCAATTTTCTACCAAACAAGAGTCCAGGGCAAACTAACAGTAAATATGCCTCAGAGAAAACAGGCAATGTTATCAAACATAACAGAAGATTTAAGTTGAGGACTGGGATAATGGCTATACAGCAGATCAAATGGAAGCATGCTAGACAGACCTATCTAAAGAGTCAGAAGAGAGGTCATGAGTTAGCTTCATTGCCTTCATCTTTATTTTGGTCAAATGTCCCTGTCATCTCTGACAGACTCTGTTAATATTTATGCTTCTGAACATTAGCCATAAAAGTTTAGGGAGGCTGATGTCCAAGGCAATGAGTGTGATATCCTAGTAGCTCTTATCAGTGACTGTGAGACATAAACCCAACTATTAGAAAGACCTGCTAAGCCTATGGAATCCTACATGGATATTCACTGCCCCAGCTCAGTTCTGGTTTTCCTTCTTTCTTTGTGTCAGATCAATAGCAGGGCAGCCTTAGACAGATCACTCCTAACCTAGCATTGGCCAGGTCACCTCTGCCCCCATAACGTCCGTAACAGCTGGTGGGTTACATTGATGTTAGCTACAGTCCAAGTTCTGGGCCCTGCACAACTGCCAGAGTAAACAAGTCGCATGTAGGAAAATGACACAGGCTAGCTCTACACTGCAGCGGGGTGTAAGCCTCCCAGTCCAGGTAGATAGATCTACGTTATAGGGCTCAAGCTAGCATGCTAAAAATAGCTGCCTTGGACCAGTGGTGTCATGATAAAAAAAGAAGTGGGTAAATTAACTCTGTGTGTTCCACACAGGGCAACAGCAGGGTGGGTACTCAGGCGTGAAGAGGTGCCCTTAGTTTGAACTGGGTTTAAGCTAGAATGACGTCGGGGGCGAAAACCAGAAGTGCCATGAAAATGCATTTGTGGCTCTCATTTTCGCCCGCAGAGTGATCACACACCACCAGCATTTGCTTATCACGGGAGAGCAGGGGCGAGTAAACGCTGTATTCCCCAAGTGAGAAGTGAAGGGCATTTACTCGTAACTACGCTATTGGCGTGGATGTTGCGGCTTGGGCTCTCAAGCCAGGGGGTTGGGTGGGCTTGAGATCCCGAGCTGCAGCTCACATCGTGATGTCTCCTCTGCTGTCTTTAGCAAGCTAGGTCAAGCCCTGTTAGCATGAGTCTGGTTACCCAGGCTCACGTCCAGTCGCAGTGTAGACACACCCGCCAGTGCTAGTCCATTGAGGGGTCTAAGCAGGAATATTTTGGGGGGCCCCGCACAAAACACATACCCATTAATAGGGTGCCCCCTTGAGCTGCTCGGGGCCCGAAGCAATTGCTTAGTCTGCTTGTGCCTAGAGTCAGCTCTGATACCCACAGGGGTCTGTTATGAAGTCACCTTCTAGGGATTTAGGTGGCAGTGGGATTAGACCAGTGGATCTAAGTAGTTGCATCCCACCCTTGAACCTGTCCTCCAGTCCCCTCTCCTCAAGGCTGTGGGAGACTGCTGTGAACTGTGCTCTGTGACATGCAGGGAGCGTGAAGGTCTCCTGTGTAGCCTCTTTGCACCTTGCCCCTTTCAGCAGCAGGTCCATGCTGGTTCTGCTGTGTTCAGAACCTTCTGGGTAAGTGGTTAGTTCTTGGGTTTCTTGGAAGGTGGCAGTCTGTCTGGATTTGAAAGGACATATATCCATGCTGTGTATCTGACAATCCTCCAAAGCTTCCATTTAGACCCTGGCTGTAACTCCATGTCAGTTGGACAGCAAGGTTACGGTATCAAAAAGTGCACGTAGAACCCAGAGCGGACAGACAGTGGGGCTTTCAGGGAGCTGGAACTCATTTGCATCCAGAATATAACAGCTCTTTAGAGAGTCTTGTCCTTCTCATATTCATCTGCGGTCATTCTGGCCTTTTTAACTTTTGGGATCCTAGCATTAGGGCTGAAAAGCGGGATGGCACGTGTCCATCAGAAGACAGCTCCCTGTTTCATCACGCTATGAATCCATCATTGTTCCATTCTCTTTCCCCATTTCTGCTTAGACTTGACTCTGGGTCTAGTCCTTCCAAAACTCTCTGCCCCTGCTCTTTAAAAGACAGGGTGCGGGGGAAGGAAAAAAGACTTTTCATTTCTTCCGTTTTGTTTTTGCCTGGGTCGTATGTGAATCTGAGCCTTGTTTTCCTAAAATAGTTGTCTGCTAGCTGAGATGTTTTCAGGAAGTGTCTGAATCCAAAGGTTAAGGTGCAGATGTTGGGCTGAAACAAGTAGGCCCTCATTGCCTAAACCATTGCTAGCTGCTGCTTTGTGTCTTGGGTTGTGACTACCCAGTAAAAGCTGGCAGAAGGCATTTGAGTGGAAGACCTGTTCGATCCAAGTGGGCACTCAGGATAGTGCCATTCAATGGGAGGCTTTTCCCTACAAGCACAGTTGGTCAGTTCTGAACATTGAACCTCCGGGTGTTTATAAGTTTACTATCATTAAATCACAAAGTAGGGGAGGGGAAAAGGGTTTCTAAATGGTTTCTAAGGAATAGTCAAACTCCTCGACTTTGATGGTTTGTCCAGGCTGTGTTTGCCTCCTCAAGAATGTTGTTCATTGTTGACTTTTTATCTTTTAGGGCCTACATTTTTTAGGGGGTCTCTCTGTCTTTGCACATTTTGCAAATGCAGATGTGTATCTGTATTTGCAAAAGAGTGAATGGTCACGGCAACCGCTACTTCTATGCACAATGCAGTATTTGTGCATTCACTTACCAGTTTTACATGTGCAAATGCTTCTTTTTAAACTGTGCATCTGCAACTGCACTCCTAATTTTTCCATGAAGTTACGACAGTTGCATGTGCAACTCTGGTAATCATTGGCCATTTGCATTCTTAGTTACCAGTTTGCCTTGCAATCATGGTGATTACAAATGAAATGAGCAATTCTTTCCACATTTTTGCTGCACATTTTTGAAAATGCAGTCGGAGGACACGCTCCCATGTTGAATTTCATGGGTGCAATTAGGGAAACCTACTGAAAGGGTTGCTTTTAATTTGCATGTTATATTCAGGTGGAGGGACCATAAATCTGCCTGGTTTACACCGTACATCCAATCAAGTAGAGGTATTTTGTAGCTATATTTCAGCTAAGAGTCATCATCATTTAAAAAAAGAAAAGGAGGACTTGTGGCACCTTAGAGACTAACCAATTTATTTGAGCATAAGCTTTCGTGAGCTACAGCTCACTTCATTGGATGCATTCAGAGGATGAAGTGAGCTGTAGCTCACGAAAGCTTTGCTCAAATAAATTGGTTAGTCTCTAAGGTGCCACAAGTCCTCCTTTTCTTTTTGCGAATACAGATAACACGGCTGCTACTCTGAAACCTGTCATCATTTAAAAGAGTAACATGAGTTTAGGGATCTAGTTGGAAGCTAGGGAATCTCTCTGAAATGGAGATTTGAAGGGAACGGGTGTCAGGAATCAGGGCCTGCATCAGAGCTAGGCTGTGGCAACCTAACGAGCACAGCCGCCCTGTAATAGGCTGCCTGATTGGCTATGCCACCTGATTGGTGGGAAGAGTCAGCAGACCAGCTCTTAAGCCCAGCAGCAGCATGCAGCAGTTGAGTGGCTGCTCAAAGCATTTGTCTGTGGCCGACGCGGCTCCGGCACCTCCTTGTTCCTGTCTGGAACCCAGCCCCATCCCTGCCTGGCCCCACTCCGGGTAACCTGGTTCTGACTCTCGGCTCTGATTCTTGGCCTCTGATTTGGCTGTGACCAGTGGGTCTGGCTCCGGGCTCCACCCCTGGCTACCGACTCCCGTTATAACCAGTAGGCCTGACTCCTGTTCCAACCACTAGGCATGACTGCCCATGTCCCAGTCACAAGACTGTGGGCATGTGCCCAACACATTATAAGTCTTGCTTCTTTCTCCCTGCTTGCAGTTAATTTTCTTCTGCAGTTGCTGATTGTTCGCTGCCTCCCTGCAGCAGCAGGAGGTGTTGGGGCTGGTACAAGCGGGAGCCTGCTGCCTTCAGAATTATAGTCCTGTCAGGGGTTATTACTTGCCCTTGATCAGGTTGTGTATTTTTTAACATCTGGCCTCGGAACTGTCTGGGAAACTCTCTCTGCAGAATTGTGGAACACAGACTCTCTGGGACTGTTGTACTCCTTGGCAGCTCACGTCTTACGGGTGTGTCATTTGATACCTTTCGCCTTGTTGATGTCATCCTGTTTGATGCAGTCCTAATTCCGAGATGTTTGGTGATACACTATGGGGAAGCCTGCACCTTGAGCCAGGGGTGTAATTCGCAGCTCGAGGAGACACACCCACGCTAACTCTGATCCAGCTAGCTGCCTTGAGTAGAATCCCATCCGAGATGCTAGGTGCATGCTCGGGGCCGTTAGCCCTGCCCGCCACCCTGGTTATGCTCCTTGCTCACAGTGTAGATGTTACACTCTGGTCTTGCAGGCCAACTAGTGCAAAAGCCCTGGATCCACTTCGTTGCCTGTATGATCTAGCAGGTGCTGAGATGGCCACACGACTATCCTTGCCCTCCTTGTCACGTGCACTGCTCATCTTATCGGTAACAACTAACGGAGGGTGTCTTACTCAGTAAATTGCTCGTTATGGTAAACTCCTTAACGTCATGGCTGGTCTGAGCCATGGCAACAGACGGGTTCTCCATTAGATGAGAGGAAGGAAAACTAGCTACGTGGAACCTGCTTCTCCAGAATTATGGGGACTGACGGATCCATCTGAAAAGCAGACAGGTGGCCAGAATGCTTGGACTGTGTACTGCTTGCCACAGCTAGGGGCCTCTGGACCTAAGACAAGTGATGTTTCTGCTTTTCCCCCAGGGCCAAACCGGTTGAAACTAACCGTCCTCTCGGAAGACCGGCTACAGATGAAATGGAAAGAAACAGAAGGGACCATCAGCGGGTACAAGGTTCAAGTGAAGCCCATGGCAGGTATGTCCTGCTGGGATCTGGATTTGACTCTGCAAAGGATACGGGTTTCAGGAGCCGGCTGAGCCCAGCTTCCAGCGGGCGCACGTCTAGGGGCGGGAGGGTGGGGACATGGGTTTGATGGTCAATAAGCTCATTGTGAGCACCGCCTCCTGTGCGGCTGAGTGGGGGGAGGCTGCTGCTGCTTTCTGTGGTGGTCTGAATAATCTTCAGTCACTAGTGACCCTAGAACCTCCTTGTCCCCTTCACAACCTCCTCCCGGGGCTGCTGAAGCAGCAGCGTCTCTGGTTGGGATTTTCAAAGCAACCGAAAGGAACCCGGCACCCAATTTCCACTCAAAACTCAGGAAAGTTAAGCTCCTAACTCCCTTAGGCACCACTGGGAATCTAGTACTTTAAGGGTACTGCTTTTTCACCAGGGTCTTGAAAGCTCTATGGGGTATCTGTGTTTTATTTTGTGCTTCCAGGTGGGGGAACGTCTGACCTACTTTCTGTCCATATTTACAGCCTGTGCATTTCGTCAGGGGTTTAGAGCATCGTTTGCACACAGTCTCTTGGCTTGTCCACGCACTCTAATTTCCTGGAATGCTTTGTGTTTCTAGGTATCAGAGTAACAGCCGTGTTAGTCTGTATTCGCAAAAAGAAAAGGAGTACTTGTGGCACCTTAGAGACTAACCAATTTATTTGAGCATGAGAGCTCACGAAAGCTCATGCTCAAATAAATTGGTTAGTCTCTAAGGTGCCACAAGTACTCCTTTTCTTTTTGTTTCTAGGTAGTCATGTCAAAGCAATGGGGGAGCAGCTCTTTACCAGTGTCCTGCATGCTAATTCCGGTTCCTGAGGTCTTGAATCAGCTTCTGCATATAAATACAGTCCCTGAGTGACTGGCAAGATTTAGTGTCCTGTGTCAGAAGATCCCCAGAACCCCTTGAAATTACAGCACAAACATATGTTACATACTGATTTTGTCATCCCTGGAAAGGGGAGGTGCCCACTTTGACACTACCTTGTCTGCTGACAATGCCATGTATGGTGCCTTACATTTTTGTATTATTCTGATGTGCAGGACACCTCTCTCTGCAGCCCTGAAGGTTTTACAGGCATTCAATCCACTAAAATAATGGTAAAATCTCACACAAGGGCGCACACAGCTCAAATTCAGACTTCTAACTCCCTCCTCCAACAGAAAAAATCCATCTAATTCTGCTGCCCCTTTTGGTAGGGGTTTTGCGGGGGGCGAGGGGGATTTTGTAGAATTCCCAGGCTCCAGGAGACCAAGCTGGGGAGCAGATTCCAAAGCTGAGGACCCTTCTTGGGCAACATCCATTCATCTACTGCTCTCTTACTCCAAGGGATTTTATTCAAGCACTTCTGCTGATCACAGTGGTGTGGTGCTGTCCCTGGCTATGTCACTGAAGGACCTTGCAGCGAGGCAGAGGAGGGTAGCTATCAGTGAGGAATGCATGCATGCACACCTGTTGTTGGATGGGCTTTCACCAACCCTGCTTCTAACTCTGGAATCGCCTGTTTGCTCAGCTGGAATTGAATGTTTATCACTTCCCCATCCCCAGTTACAACCAGGGCTGCAGTGCGCACTGGGGATTGTCAGAATTCCAGTGATCTAGGAAATTCCCTTCTCACAGACGTTCATTGCTATATGCCTAAGGCTTTCCCTAGCGCTCAGATTTAAAGAGTAATTTCTGGACCTTAAAGAAGACATCAGTTCAAAAGCTTAAGGGTCAGAAACCCGTCAGTCATAGTAGTTTCAGACGCGTGAACCTGTCAACTCAGTCAGTCATAGACTAGCAGTCCAGGGAGCAGTCGTCTCTTTCTCTTTCTCTCAATGTCTCCCTTCCTCTTGGTTTTGTGTCTACCACCTCCACTCAATCAGCCTCACCAGAGATGCCTCATTATAGTTCAAGCGAGCATGGGTTTGTGTCGGAGCCAGGATACTCCTTCCTTTCTTCCCCTAGGCTTATTTGAATTGCCATATGAGATCTTTCCAGGAGCTTCAGACCTTTCATTCCCTATCGGGCAGGGGTCAGATGCTGCTGTGATCATGGATGGTAAATGAGACCTTACTCCAGGGCCACAATGGGAGAATGATGGGCCCAGCAACCCTGTCAAGCTAATCAGTGGCGCCAAGCAGACTTTCTGCTCACAGAAAACATGTGACCACTCCCCTCCCACCCCTTAGCTCCTCTCTCCCCCTTACATGCATTTGGCTGCGGCTTTGGACAGTGAATCCGTAGATGCTGTCCCCTCTGTTCTGCTGCTTCGTGCCATGTGGTTCAGTAGGGGCATGTCCACAGGAAGGTGGCAGCTGCCCAGATGCAAAGGCCCAGCTGAGATATCGTACGTCGCTAGCTGGCGGAGGCAATGTTCCTTCAGCGGTTCCAACTGAGGGATATTACAGCGGCGGGACGGAGTTCTACAGCACGGCAAGTTGTATTGTTTTGAGTGACAAATTCCTGCAGCAAGGGGAGGAAGGACTGGGCCGGCGACCTAACCCCAGGGGAAATGCCGCCTCAGATAAAAGCCCTCAGCAATGTCACTGCTCAGCTCCCCACAGCAACTCCTGTCTTAGACTGATGGGTTGTGGCCACCTCAGCCTTCGGTCACCCGTGAAGCTGCTCTGGGCAACCAGCGTTTCTACGTGCCGCCGCCAATCAGCTGACAGCTTCAGTAGCAAGAGCTGGCTGCCAGGCATATGATGGTAATAGAGATGCCGTGGACTGTTTGATTTGTCAGTGCCCGGTGCCCTCCCCTTTTTACTCAACTTCTCTGTCTCTCCATCCATTCATCCATCCCTGGACAGCAGTGTCACAAGCTAGCACAGCAGCAAGCCAGGAAGATTTTCCCACTGACTCTTTTCCATTATGTTTGATGGTTTGAAATTAAGCAAAACATTTTCCTCCATCCCTACCAAGTTCCAATGGCATCTGTGCTTGTGTAGCAGCTAAGCATGTGTTGGGGGTTTTGTGAGATCTGGTCACAGGCTCTGTGAAACCTAGGCTAGTCCTGCAGACAGAAGGCGTCACTTCCAGAAATGGCCTCTGTCTGGGTAGAGCAACTGAATCAGCGAGAGAGAAATGGGGTTTGCTCAGATAGCTGGGGGTGAAAGTGACAGAGAGAGAGGAGGGATGATCCACTGGTTAGGGTGCCACCAATTGGTTCAGAAGATCTAGGTTCAGTTCCCTGCTTTGCCACAGACTTCTTGTGCTACCGTGGGCATGTCACTTAGGTATAAACTTTCAAAAGTGGCACTTAGTTTTGAGTGACCAAATTTTAGACTTAATGGTTCTGATTTCCAGAGGTGCCAGACACCAACGGCTCCCAAGGAAACCAAGGACAGGGGTGGGTGCTCAGCAGAGATGGGCAGGAAATGGTTTTCTTGTACCAGGAAATTTTTTTTTCTTTTTTTTCTTTTCCCAAAATATTCTCCCATCATGAATCAGGAAGAACAATTGAAATCTCAAATTTTCATGAACTAAAATAAAATAAATCAGTTTGGATCAATTGATACGTTTTGCTTAGACAATTCTGAAAGATTTTGTTTCAATTTGCGCTATTTTTTATTAAATCCAATTTCAAAACAAAAACTCACTTCCAACAAGGACACCAGAATTTTTTGTTGAGAAAATATCAAACCAGGAAGTTCTAACAAGTTTTGAAATGTTTCAACTTTTTGGGGTAGAGAAATGGATCAAAACCGACCCTTTCCCACAAGCAGTTTTGGTTTCAACAAACTAACATATATATATATATATATATATATATATATATATATATATATATATATATATATATATATATATATATATATTTTTGGATGGGAAATCAGCTAACTGAAAAATTCCTGACCTGCTGTGGCGCTCAACACCTCTGAAGAGCCCGCCCCCCCCCCCCCCCCCAAAAAAAGTGTACAAAACTGGACACTCAAAATTAGAAGTTAGTTTTGAACATTTGGGGCTAACCTCTCTGGGCCACGTTCCCGGAGCTATAAAATAGAGATAAGCACTGCTCAACCTGCCGGGGGCATTGCAAGGATGTATGTATACACTAAAAGTGAGAGGTGCTCATACACTCCAGTAAAGGGGGCTGTGTAAGTACCTTGGATTGGGAGATAGGTGCTGCCTGGCCTACATTCCATTAGACTAAAGGAATTTGCGAGAGCTGAGCTGGCCTGTGTCCTGCAGTTGAGACCCCGGTCATGGCTCAGAAGGCTCCCACATTCTGCATCAAGCCTGTTTTCAAAGGTGTCTGTTTTGTGCCTTTCCCCTTGCAAACCCCATTCCAGGTGACCTGGAACAGGAAGTCATGCTGAAAACCAAAACGCCTAAGGCAACAGTGGGAGGGCTAAGCCCCACGAAGGAATACACCCTGCAAATCTACGTGCTCAATGGCTCCCAAGAAGCCCTGTTTGCTAAAAGGAAATTTGTGAGTAAGTATGATGCGCGGTATGTGCTGTCCCTGTTGGCGAGGCTTACAGTGCCCGGACAAGTGGGTTTCCTCTGAGTTAATCCTCTCAGGGTAGGTCTGTGCTGCAGTCACAGGATGTGACTGCACCTTGCGGATGCACCCGAGCTAGCTTTCATGGAGCAAGGAAGTTGCAGCCACTCATATTTCAGTGGGGGTTGAACAAGCCCTCCCGGAGCACTGGGTAATTACATGCGGGACTAGCCCGTATTGAAGCATGTGGTCCTGCAGCTTCCCTGTCCCTGACCAGAGCTAGCTCAGGTTTGTCTCCTCCAGCGGCAGTCACACCCTGTGCTGGCAGCGTCGACATACCGTGAGTGGGGTTGGACTTAGACGTGGCATTGCGAACTGTCTTTCTGTGGTGCTCGTGGTGGTAGAGAGCACAGGGAGAGCCTGAGAGCTGCAGTTCGTGGGGCCGATCTCAGTGGCACCAGGTTTACGCCGACTCCCTTTACTTCTCCACTTTCTCCTTTGCTGCTGCGGCTGCTCGTGCAGTTCAGGAGCTGAAAAACATCTCGCAGGCTAGAAATACCCGAAGGAACACAGCGACCTCCCCAGGAAAGAGCATCACCCCTTTGAGAAATACAGCAACCGAGCACATTCCAGTGGCTAAGACGACGTCACCGGCTCTGAGTGAAGCCTCAACACAGACAGGTATTTGCAGGGTCAGTGCACAGGCCAACAGCCAGAGAAAGCCAGGAGGAGGCAAGGTGGCAGATGGGGGAAGGAAGGGGAATGGGGCAGGGACCATCTTACAGTTCTGTGTTTGTACAGCTCCTAGCACAATGGAGCCCTGGTCTGTGGCTGGAGCTCCTAGATGCTACCACAATCCAAATAGTAAATGATAATCTGGCCCTCAGAAGGGAATATTTCCCAGCAACATTCCTAGAGGTTGCCTATCAGTTCTGGGTCAGGAACAGGACTCCTCATCTGAGAATCCAGGAGGACTCCTAAGGGTCCTGTGGAAGTGTAAGGATGAGACCTCTCCTCACGTCACCTCTGGGTTCTCCCTCTGAGAATGCAGAGCCCTGTTTTTCCTGAGCCTTTGATCATTTAATAACCACCCTGACAATGGGCCAAATTCAGCCCTGCAGTAAATCTTACTTCAGGTACATAGTAGTCCGCATACTGCATATGCTTCCCCTCCAGTTAGACAAAGCCTGTCCGTGCACACCTGGGGCTTGCAGGAATTCAAATCCAAGGGATGCATTCAAATCTGATAACTGAGCACCAGCCCCTTTAAAAAAAATCCATGGCTGGTTATATGTAGACATCACAGCCCTAGTTCATAACACTTGGCATGGCCATATAGGAGTCCATGACCTACTGCGGTGACCGAATTTAAGACTTTTGTTTCCAAAAACCTAGGTCCCTACCTCTTCACCGATAAGAGAAGCTCCATTAGCAACAGCAGGGTTAGGGCTTATAGCCTCTGTGATCCAGCCACTGGGGGTCTGACACAGTCAAACACTCTTGTGCCAGTCTGCCATTCCATCCAGTAGACCTCAGTGGTGAGATACACACACTTAGCCAGTGTGTTCCAGCACATTCGGCTTGTTCCTCTGAATGGGATGTGTGTGTGATGTGCTGAGGGGAATGGGCTGTTTCTCTTTGTGATGCTATGGAGTACAGCAAAAGACAGACCTGAAAAGAGAAGACAGAAGGCAGCAGTATCCAAGGACTCAAGTGAAACCCTCGGAAGGAAACCAAACACCAAGTTCAGTGTGACAGAAACACCAACAACGCTGAAAACAACTCTGCGCAGCCCCACAAAATCTGAGCGAGGAGATCTAGGCCAAGAAAAACACACAAAGGGAACTATAAAGAGAGGTGAGTCTTGTTTCTAACACAACTTCTACCTCTCCAGAATGCACCCAGGAAAGTTATTCAGCTTAAAAATATTGACCATCCTACCCAAAGAGTGGCAATTGCCTCTGAACAATCCAAGCAAAGGGAGAAGGGTATTCCCAGTAGACTTAGGTATTTTTATGGCATCTCCAAGAAGAAGCCTCCTTCGTTCCTTCCTTCCCACAATCTGCACTCTAGCTGGTTGAATACAAGCCCACTAGCTCACACACATTCATGAATCTTGTCAAGAATAAGGGTGTTTGTTCAGTTTGCTATTATGTGTGCGGTCATGATTTGGAGAACTGCCAAGTATTGATGGAAATGCTCGCAGCTCTGCAAAGTGTCACAGACCTTAGGGCAAAAATTCCTACTGGGAAGTGCATTGACTCATTAACTGCTCTTCTCCATGCGTTATTCTCTCGTGTAGAAGTTTCAGGCATCCACTCAAGAAGTAAGAACAACACTTGTGTGACTTAGCTGACTTAGCAAATAATGAATGGTTAACAGTCAAAGTGAAAAGCCCGTAGACTGAAAGATTTTCATCCAAATTATTCAGCAGATCTGTCTTTCCTTCTTATGATGGAGAGGAAGGATGCTCCAGTGCTTAGGACACTAGACAGGGACTTGGAGGACCTGGCTTGAAGTCTCTGCTCTTCCACAGGCTTCCTGTAGGGTCTTGGACAAGTTCAGTTTCTCTATAAAATGGGGATAATACCCCTGTGAGGTGGGACAGTGCTGTTGTGAGGATTAATGCACTAAAGGTTGTGAGGCACTTGGATACCATAGCAATAGGGCCCATATAAGTACCTTTGAGATAGATAACAGTTCCTATGATTGCAGCCTGGTAGCAGAGACTTGAGAATAACTAATATATTCACAGATATCTGGATCATATGCAAAGGATTTTCAAACAGGAGGGTGGGGAATGGCTAGTTTTACAAGAAGTGGCACCAACAGTGCACAGTGTGTCCAGCAGCAAACTCTAGTTTCCTCCCGTCCTTTTGTCCCGTCTCCTGGGGCCTTGTCTTCATTAGGACAAAAGGTGTATTCTTAACTTGAGGTAAAATCCTAGTGAATGCAGGCTGCTTGTTTTCACAGGAGTTATCAGGTCGAGTTAAAGGCTCCTTTTAGTCTTTGATTTCACCTGCTAACTCATGTGAAAAGTACAAAGCCTGGTCTTCACAAGGGTTTCACCATGTGTTGGTTAGCTCGGATTAAGAACACACCTTTTGTCCTAATGGAGACGCAACCTAAGTGACACTGGATGTTGCTCCCTCAGTCTCATGAATGGGGAATGACAATTGAGTGGCCAGGTCTGGGAGCACATGGGGAGGAATCAACCCAGGGGATCGCCCATGGCAATCAGATTGCCCTGCGTGCCTGAGTCTGGTCCGCAGAGACCAGTGGAATCCCTGGCTGCCACATGGTAATTCTGTGAGATGCGGCAGGAATGCATTCTGCTGCTCTGCAGCCTGTTCTCTCTTGCCTGATACCCTCTGGTGTTCACCCCCAAAAAGTAAAACCTCCACCTGAAAAAATCAGAGGAAAGGTGCATCTTATCAGTGACGTGCCTTATCTTATCCCCCGCTACCTGCAGGCATGGGCTAGGGAGGGTGGTGTACAGATGTATGGTGCCAACAGTTTAGGAAGAGATTAGATTTAATATAGAGAAAGCTTCTGAATAATTATAGCCCATAGGGGATCTCCTGCTGGAATGGAACTAAATAATCACCTGAGATTCCATAAATTAGGTGATATAAAGGAAAGAGCTGGATTAGAGCTGAATGTAATTGAGCTGACAGTTTACATAGAGCGGTGCTTAGGCGAGGCACATTTCCTTAAAGGTTTAGCTTCTTTACCACAAGAACATACCCCTTCACTCCTCTACACCTGTGTGCTGATGCTGTAAGCAAGCTTGTACTCAGCCAAGTGGCCAGGCAAAGGTGATGCCTTGTTGTGGATCTCTCTCTCTCCAAGGAAGCAAGAAAATTGGTTGTGATTCTGGCCTTGGCACATCGTTTTATCTCTTTGTGCCTCATTTTGCCAACCTGTGAAATGGAAATAATACTTGTTAAGCTCTTTGACATCAAATCATTACTGAGGCACAAATGATTGTGTCTTAGAGTTGGACCTGCTTGGTTGATTATTTAATGGCAAAACCCAGGTAAGAGGGAGAGAGTGGGATTCTATTCTGCCTTGCTGATCAATCATCTACTTTATAATGGCAGATTGCTGTACATTGTCTGCAGTCTTATACAGAAAGCATAAGCTTGATTGTCCAGACATAAGCTGAGTTTGCAGCAGTGTTAGATAGTACTATCACGGACTAATGCTCTAAACTAGTCACTGCAGTTTATGGGGATCACAGATTATTAGTCCATCTAACCACCAAATGGGGTCTATTGGCTCCTGATTCTAATGAAGTTATGAAAGTTTCAGCTTTGGCGTTTCACAAACTTGATTCTTGCCCTTAAAGCCAAAGGGATGTGTTTTGATTCGTGGTGCTGGGGATCTCTCGTCACAGCTCCTGCATCCTCCGACTGATCTCAATCACTTTGTCCCCTAGGTCCTCAGTTTCAGTGTGACACATCTGCCACAACTGATATTGTCCTGCTGGTGGATGGGTCTTGGAGTATTGGACGCAGCAACTTCAAGCTTGTCAGGGAGTTCCTGAGCACCTTGGTTTCACCTTTCAATATTGCCCGGGATAAGATAAGGATAGGTAAGAGAGCTTCTTGTCTCCATGCTTCCAGATACAGAATCAGCATAAAACCCTGCTCATCTCCTCTCCTGGGAATGTCTCCTACACCTGGAGAGGATGTGCTTAGTGACTATTCTATGAGCCTAAACAATCTGCTAATGGCTGTTTTATACAAAGCTGAACAAATGCATTTTTAAGCAGAGGAGCTAGAAGGTTAATAAACGTAGCCCTTTGAGTGCCATGTCATACTGCAGTCCTTGGAAGGATAAGGAGGGCATTAGGTCCCATCCAACTCTATCTTGTTTAAGTGCCCCTCCAGGCAGCTGCAGGATTTGCATTTTTGCACTTTGTTCTTGGCCAACCTCTTTCACATGGTCGCATGTTGGGTCATAAGCTTGTGTCTTGACAGTGATTCTTGTCTGACCTCTAGTGGTTGTAGTAGACAACTACAGCGTGTGCTGTGGCCCACATTTTGAGGAGCACTTCAGACTTTCGGTGCCTCGTGCAGTGGGGTCCTGGTCCAGCACAGGGCTTCTATGCACCGTGGCAGTACAATGAATAAATAGTAACAGGCTGGGGAGGAGAAGCTGAAAGGACACTTTAGAAAAGTTGGGCCAGTGTAACTAAAAGGAGAAAGGTGAAGCATGTATGGAGTGGGAGGTGAAAGGGAAGAGCAGAAGGGAATTGTGGGATGGAACAGGAACCTGGCAGCTGCCCTAATTTTAGCTGGGATTGTGCCTGAATTTTAGTGCTGGGAAATAATTACAATACTACCTAGATCTTACGAAGCACTTCAGATCTCAGAGCGTATTGCAGGGGAGTTAACTACCATTATCCCCCTTTCAGAGGTGGAGAAATAGTTGGAGAGAGGTGACTTTGCCCACAAAAGGCCAGCGGTGGAACTGGAAATAGATCCCAGATCTGCTGCCACCAGTTTGGTGCTCTATCCAGTAGACAATGCTGCCTGTCAATGGCAATCCTGGAAAAAAGCAGCTTTCATCTTGCTGCTAAACCCCGTGGTTGCACTCTATTGACTGCTCTTGCCTTCCCCAGGTTTGTCCCAGTACAGCAGTGATCCACGGACAGAGTGGAACCTGAACACCTACATCACAAGGGACGAGGTGTTAGAGGCGGTGAGGAAGCTGCGATATAAAGGCGGCAACACTTTCACAGGTAACACAACTTTATCTTCAGCTCCCCCGCTCTCTGTCCCTGGGTGGGCTCCATGCAGAACTCCTCTATGATCATTAGCCAATAGCTTAGCATCCTCCACATTAAGGGAGGAATATTCTGGCTGGATGTGTCTGAATTGGATACAGGACTAAAGCAGCATCAGTTACGAGAATGCAGTGCAGTCGCTGTACATGGTGCAGATATCTCTGACCTAAGCTAGTGGTAATGAAGTCCAGAGATAATCTGGAAACCTTGTACTCCTGTACAGGATCTGGTAGGGCTTAAGAGGAGGATGAAGAATGAACTTTGCAAAGGGAAAGTCATCCTCTTACTGTAAAGATTACAAGAAACGGTCTGGTTGATTATGGTTACATTTGGGGGAAATCTATATATTCTACTGAAATTCATTGTGTGATTGAAACATTATGTCACCATCTTGACCACTTGGCTTATATTTTACCCCTTTTCCCCTATGCTTTGTCTGTCTGTCTGTCTTTTAGGCCCTGATTCAGCAGAGCACTGCCGTACTTGAAACAGTGGGAGTTAAGTGCATGCTGACGTGCTTTTGCTGAGTTAGGGCTGTACACTGTGTGATCTTCAAGGCAGGAAATTTGCCTTCATTTATGTTTGGAAAACACGTAGTGCATGGTTGGCTTTGCTTAAGATATTAGTGTTTCATTATATTCATGATCAGGTAAGAGGTCCATAAGTGACTTGGTAACGTTCATTGTGTTTTGGTTTTGGATTGTTTACGCTGCTGAGACATCTGCGGCCTGATTTTTATCAGATGTCTGCGTGGCATGTCAAGCCTAGTTTCCATGCACAACTACTTTGATTGCAAGCAAAAAATGGAATAAACAGGCACGCAAATCAGGCACACAGTTTTGCACATGCATTTTTTTAAAGCGACACTGTCAAGGTTTATCTGCCCACAGTTTGCCTTACCATTGTTCTCTGGTTTGTTTGCAAAATCTCCACCATTCTTTACATGTGTGTGGAGTTCTACTTGAAACTGAAACTTCAGAGGTCCCTTGAAACAAGGCAACTAACATCACATGCCTGTGAGCAGCCCCACAGTCACAGAGCAGCATGTAGGTCTGCAATGAAGTGAGAAAAAACTTTGGAATGACAGAAATGTCAAGTCTAACCCGTTACCCTCCAAAGGTTTATTTATAAAGCAAGCCACTGTAGCTTTGTTTAAAAGGCCTTTTTACAACAGTCTCCTTCAGACTGCAATGCAGGAGATCATCCCCACAGCACAGGAGCTGTGTTTGTATCCCTCATGCAGAACTGGTATACCAGTTTCGACTAAGGAGCTGAGAAGGGTGTTTGCACTTCCCAAAGCATGTGCATCTCTGCAGACTTGTTTTCAGGGATCTAATTCCATTCTTCTTTCTTCCCAAGGCCTTGCTTTGTCCTATGTCCTAGAACAAAATCTGAAACCTGAAGCTGGTGCCAGGTCAGATGCAGTCAAGCTGGTGATCCTCTTGACTGATGGAAAATCACAGGATGATGCCAACCTGTCTGCCCAGACCTTGAAAAATATGGGCATAGAGATATTTGCCATTGGTAAGATTACAGCTATTAATAACACCAGGTGGGGTTGGCCTAACTTTGTTCCCTTTGAAATCAATGGTAAAACTCTATTGGACTTTAATCGGAGCAGTTTTAGGACAACACTGAGTGTTTTGGAAAATATTACCCATAAAGTTTGGCCTCTTGATTTAATATCATTTTACCATGAGCAGATGGGTCATTAATGTATCATTCAGACATGACAGATAGATAGAATCTTCAAGGGGTGGCCAATGGTGGGATGTTGTGTTTTCGTTTTTAAAAACTAGTTTAGTTTTAATTAAAAGTTTTCTCACCACCTGCACATCAAAATCTCTAACAGCCTCAGATTTGCATAATGGGAGATCAATGATTGCTAAACTGTTTACCTCAAAATGGAATTAAAAAAACCTATTAGAGCTAGATATGAAATGGTTTTCTTGTCCTGAAGACAATTTTGAGATGTCAAAAAATGTTCCCACTTGGAATTGGGACAAAAAAGTCAATCTCAGATTTTCATGAATTTTGGTTTCAGGTTGATAGAAACACTTTAAATGATTTAAAATTAGCTTAAATTTTGAAACAAAATTGCTTTGAAGTGGAAAATCAGAATTTTTCTTTTTGAGGAAATCCAAAAAAATGTTCCGACAATTTCAAAACTTTTTTTTTTTCAAAAAAACTTTTGAGTTGAAAATTTGCTGAACTGATCCTGTCCCACGAACAGTTTTGGT
Organism: Eretmochelys imbricata; assembly: GCF_965152235.1. Lineage (NCBI taxonomy): Eukaryota > Metazoa > Chordata > Testudines > Cheloniidae > Eretmochelys > Eretmochelys imbricata. Next base: position 6,360,693 of record NC_135584.1, on the reverse strand, counting down.
TTAGATGAATCGGCCATTTCCAAAGAGAACCATTCGATTAAATTACCAACCTATTGTATCTGGCAATCTGCCTCCAAATACATTCATTTGATTAACGTTCTGTATTTCTAATAGTCTTATCAGCTCTTTGCCATCTGGCAGCAATAAGGAGGGATAAAATGACTGGGAGAGGAGCTGTCAATTATAACTGAATTTATCTAGTAAAGGTTAATGCAAGAGGAGTAAAATTAAACAATAAAGTATTACCCCCCTGCACTAGAAGTAGTTTATGGTAAGTACACCATAGAGAATTCATTGAATACCACTGTATGGCTATATCTTTTGCAATGTACTTTACTTAATATACTGAATGGAGACACAGACTGTAATAGAGTCGACAGCATAATACTTTAAAACCTGTGCATTTGAATGTATTGCCTGCTTTGTCACTTCCCCTTGTTGTTTAGATTAGAAATGTTTGCAGTGTTTGTGTATTTTGACTCTAGATTGTGAGAACTTGAGTTATAGTCTCCAAAGAGGAAAGAGATTTAAACCACCTGCCCACATAATTATTGCCGCAATGCCTAGGAGCTGTAGTCATGGAGCAGGATCCCACTATGCTAGGAGCTTTACAAATGTAGAACAAAAAAGCAGTCCTGGGTTAGACAAGGAAACACTACCTGGCCCAAGAATAATATAGCAAGAAATTATGTAGGTGGATCCCAGCTAGAGATGGGCCCAAGCCATGACAGCCAAAGCTGGATCTTTCCCAAAGTATGGGGATGTTTTAATCCAAGGTTTTGGTTTGGATTCATTTCTAATCCCACATCAAGATGGAAAAGATGAGCATATTTGTTAAATACAAGATACCTTTTGGTGTTGGTTACTTTTTGCCTGTTACACAAAGAAAATCTCGAGAGAAACCTCTTCCCATAGGATTGTATGCTAATGGCCAGATCCCCATCTGATGTAGATGGGGTAGCTTCATTGACCTCACTGGAATTTCACTGATTTACACCAGGACCTCCCTCTACATCTCTAATGTTCAAGGGCAAGGCAAGGCATTCTACAGGCATAAGGCGTTGAGCCTGATTCTCCACTGTTCTGCACCTTGTGTAGGCATTTATATCTGTGAAAAGCAAGTGAGAAGAAGTAAAACACTATCCAAATTGGGACCTGCTTTACATATGGGTAAGTTACTACACAAGATGCAGAGCAATGGAGATTCAGACCCTTTGCGCACAGATGATATGCAGGGCTGGATTTATGGAAAGAATAACAAGGATTTGTGACGGAGCTTTATGTTCTAGTGAACAGCAGATTCTCTGTGGGGGAAGCTGGCATCTCATAAATACCAAAGTGTTATTTATTCATTCATTGATTTCTACATATGTCCTGATTTGTCTTTTAGTGGAATATTATCAGCCTCTGTGGTAGCCAGGCCTGCAGTAACATGATAGAGGGGAACTATTAGGAGGATTCGCAAGTGTCGCTCTGGACCACAGAAGACCCCCTGACTCCACTGTATTTAAACACAATCTAGATATTGCTCCTTAAAGGCCAGTTGTACTTATAGCTACAGGCAAGACTCCAAGACACTGCAGAGAAGCAACACCCCATGGGGAAGGCTAGGAGGCATTTTTAGCCAAGAGACTGAAGTTGTGCTCGGCTCCTGAACTGGGGCATTAAATAGGGGAAAGACCTTTTTCTGGCCCTGAGGCTTGTTCATCTCCTGGGAGTTTTCTTAGCTGACTGGCTCTTTGCTCTCTCTCTTTTTAGGGGTGAAAAATGCAGATGAGGCAGAGCTGAGACAGGTGGCATCAGAGCCCCTGGAGCTCACTGTTTATAACGTGCTGGATTTCCCCCTGCTCAGCTCTCTGGTCAGCAGGCTCAGCCGGGTCTTGTGCACCAGGATCAAAGAGAAGCACAAGAGTGAAAACACAGGTGAGTTAAAGCCTGCAATCCCTGTTCAGTCCTACCAGCTAGCATGGCTTCCCTGCAGTCCATGCCAAACGCACCTCCTAAACTCCCCTTCCTCACCCATCCATTTGATCCCCTCTTCACATCCTTTCACTGGCTCCCCACCTGCTGTCAGCTTATTGTCACCACCTCCAGAGCTCTGTCTACCTCTACCCTTCCCTGCGTATCCTCTCTTTCAGCTGTCTCCCCTGCTCTGCCACTGCTCCTTGCCTTGCCCACTGTTTGCCAACCTCTCACATGGTCACCTTCTTCCACATGATCCCCTCTGCATGGTACAGCCTCCCGTGGTTCATCTGCAAGGCCCCTACTCTCTCCATGCTGAAGTCCCTCTCGAAGACCTGCTTCTGCCAGGCTGCCTACAATGAGCTGAGCTGATGGTTGTATAAATGTGTGTGGTTCCCCGTCCCCTACCCTCCGTCCTTAGACTGTGAGCAGCTTCGATTGAGACCTTTCTTGGGGTGGTGGGGGGAAGGCGGTTGGAAAGTATGTAGTGGGTGGTACTGTACATAAAGAACAAGAGGTGACTACACCAGTGTAGGGAGGAGGGGGACTTACCTGTCCGATTTATCCACGTCAGTGCACGTGAACAACAAATGCATTCTCAACCTGAGTCTCTTCCAGACTTTCCCTATGCAGCTGCATCACTTCCTGTTGGGTTCACCATTGAGATGTCCAAAGCAAAGGATTAATTTGTGAGCACTTTGGGCTTTTGTTGGGTGGGGAGAGATTGCAAAATTATTGAGTACAAGGCTTTTTCCACCTGTAGTTCAAGCCATATGTTCCCAAGGGATAGCTAAATACAAATAAGTGTGGTTTTTCTAGCTAAAGAGAAGCTAGGACTAGACTGAAGGACTCCCCCCTTCTCACCCCCAACCAAATGTTAAGCTGAGTGCCCAGCACCAATACTATACCTGTATGTGGGATCCCCCCCCCATTCAATTTTTAATCTCTGCTCATTTTTTCATAGGTTTTCCTAAAATACAATGGGAGAGTTCAACTTTCAAATGTATCTTTAAGTGGGTTTGGAATTTGACAAAGTAAATGGACTCTTCCCTATTAGTCTGTATCTGCTCTGATGTAATTAGACCAGTTTTTCTCAGGCATTCGATACTCCAGAGAAAATGGGCTGTTTTGGTTTTTTTTTAAAACAGACTTTTCCTGGTTCAATTTGACTAAATCTTTGGCAAATGCTGAGCCATCTGTTGAATCGATAGCAGTGACTCACATTCAAATGTAAAGTATATTCTCCAAATAACTACACAATTTGTTCTCAATGGGATTTTTATATTTCTCCTTGGACCACCTTTTAAATGTTCATTTCATGGTAGGCTGGAATGCTTCCTATGTATTTAGGGAAGAAGACTATAACTGGATTAGGACATGTCACTTGATAAAAAGAAGTAGAAAGTGCATTTGGCACGTTAAGATAATATGAGAAGGTAACACAGGTTTTTGAACAATAGACAGTCCTGTGAAAGCTGTCTCAGCCAACACTGGTCCCCATCTGAGTCCCACCAACCTTATAATATCAGAGGTGACCTCCAGAAGCATGCACCTTTCCTGGACTCCTCCGCTGAGACCACCAAAGAAATATAGGATTGTATATTACCCGTCCAGGGGAGGAATCCCCAAAGAGGTAGGAGATCCTGTGTTTGGATGTGTGTGGTGGCTGGAAACTAGAGCAGACTTGGACTAGACTTGAGTAGACTTCTCAGGGACACAAAGAGCAGTTAGGCACCCAACTCTCATTGGACGTCAATCGGAGTTGGATGCCTAATGTGTTCATTTTTAATATTATGTGTGTGTCAGCCTTATCAGCACGCTACACGGAAATGACAGGAACTTTACTTTTTGGTCATGCTTATGCTGATTTGGTCTCTTCTTGTCTCTTTTCTCTTCTCTCCCTTACACCATCCTCATCACCTCATTTGTAGGCTGTCTATTTTGATTTTAAGCTCTTCAGGGCAGGGACCTTCCCTTCAGTCTTATCAGTAAAGTATCTTGCATACTGTTGGAAATATAGAAATAATAATAAGGTGCCCTGGCTGAAACTTTTAGAGCTTGCTCTAGGTAGTTCTTCCTCAGTTACAATTGTATAACCCCATTGAATTGAGTGGGGTTGGGCAGCCTTTGGCTCAGTAAATATACACCTCCACCCATTTCACCCCTAGGCTTTCATCTGAGCAGACAGCCCTGGTTTGTGATTCCCTGCATGGCTGCCACCCTCTTTGGCATGTTCCTACTGTTACTGTGATTTGCTGTGGTTGCAAAATACTCTAGGGACATAGATTCTGAGTCCCACAGCTGCCATCCCCACTCCTCAGTCTATCTTTGCTTAAAATTCTCCTTTCCTGGCATGCTGCCATGGCAATCTTGGTAGAGTTTATTCCCCCCAGCTACAAGAGGGTTGGTGCAACTAACCTAAATAACAGAGCTGGTTCCCATCTGCGGTGTGGTGGGGGCGTGATGTCACTAGCAGAGCATGCGGCTCCTACATCACACTGAGCATGAACCAGTGAGTGACTCGTGGTGGATGCTGTGGATGAGAAAAGTAAACTAAAAAGCTTTATTTCTTGAAGGCCTCTTCTTCCTTTATTTGGGGCAGGCAGGGAGGCGTCTAGGGTGACGCTAGCTAATATGAAGTTACAAGGGCTTTCAGCCTTCGTGTTCAAGGCACAGCATGGTCACGAGGTATAGTTGTGGCTGGTGCTGGTTTGTTTGATTGCTTCCTCTGCTACGGAACTCCTGATACCACAACTTCTTACAGCCTTTCTCTGTGTTTTTCAGGTAGTTTTAGACGGATCTACCTCCTCCACTCAGCTTGTCAATTTGACCTCGCACACAGAATACCTGGTTTCGGTGTTTCCTATTTATGAAAATGCCGTTGGAGATGGGCTGAGGGGCATCACCTCGACATGTAGGTCATGAGTAGAGAGCTCTAGTCTAGCCTTCATGGCATCCCTCTCTGCTTTGTACAACTTCTCTCTTCCCAGATCCCAAGCATCATTCACTCCCTTCCTTAAGCCCCAGTTCTCTTGGTGCTGATTTCCTCACCGCCTCAGCACTTCCCCAATCCCCGAGTGGTTGCCCCATGTATAGGGTATGTTCGAGTAAGCTCTTTAAGCAGGCTATGAATATAGGTGATGTAAAAAAATAAAGTGTGTGTGTGGGAATCTTGATGCTTCAGGCAAAATCCCCTTTGACTTCAGTAAGTGTTTTTGCATGACTGAGGTAAATCAGGACTTCTGGAGATAATGTTTGAACATAAAAAAAATGAACATTCTTCAGGGGAGAAAATTAGCTATTTAGTATTCTGGCAGGAAGAAACAATGTTACCCAGATATGCTGGACGCAGCATCAAGCTTTTTGTTGTGGTTTTATTATTTTTACAATTAAGCTATCTACATTTACTCATCCATTCCTGGATCACATTCTCAGGATTGAATTCTAAGATGCTAATGGAATGACATCCCACCCAGGAGTTTTGTGGCATCAGGTGCCTGGAAGTGTGGTACACATGCTCATATACCCTCCTACACACACTTCCCTTATGGGTTTTTTTTTTTTGGCTTGTTCACCCCCTGCTGCTCTTCTTTTAAGATGTTGGAGATCCTTGCTGTTCCCCTGTGATGCCATAATTGAAAGAGGGAGATTTTTGTACTAGGATTTTCCCCAGAACGTCCCCCGAAGGGTCAAGAAAGAGCCAATTTAAAAATAGATATTGAAAATGCATTCATGAGACTGAGACTGACTGGGGCTGATTGGTGTGAGCCAGGAGGAAGAACTCTGTGTCTGCTGCTGAAACTTGCAAAGGCAGAGACAAGCCTCATGAGGTAGATGATCTACAGGTACTGCTGTTAAGGAGCAAGCTGTGCCTTTAGATTGCCCTGCTGTGACTATATAAATTTCTAGAAGGGCTTTTGATCCTGTTGCTTCTGATTTTCCCCCTCTGTTCCAAAGGGTAATTAGTTTGTATTGTGGTAATGTCTAGGAGACCAGGACCCCATTGTGCTAGGTGGTGTGTTCACACTCACCCTTTTACTTGGCCCAAAGATCTTGCAAGCTAAGTGTAAGGCAAGAGCCAACAGGTAGATACAGATCGGGGCGCACAAGGAAACAATGAGACAAGATTGGTTGGCACGATAGGCAGTTGTCTCAGCTGACTCACCGCTGTCAAGTTTGTCCAAAGGTTCCCAAGTCTTAGTACCTTCTCTGCACATTGTTTCTTTTTTATTGCTAACGTTTGCTAAACAATATCTACCTTGAAGGAAAGTTTGGCGTTAAATGACCATGTGACAAAGAAAGATTGTGATGGGAGGGATACATTTCTTTGGTCCACATGTCAAAGATATTCCCTGCCCACGGAAACAGCCAATAAGGCCTTCTGACCGGATTCTGATGATTCTCTGTTATAGAAGCATCATATACACATCTCCTAAAATAGCTTTACCCTAACTGCTTTGCTCTGATGTACAGTTTAGATATCCTTGAATCTGTGTGTGGGGGCGGGAAGGGTTAAAGACAGGAATGAGCAACTTCCTTGTGAATCTTTTTGTTCTGTTTTCCTTCATCTGAGTAGCTTTGTCACCACCCCTTTCCCTGCGCGCATTGGAAGTGAGCCACAACAGTCTAACACTGAGCTGGCAGCCGTCAAGTGGAGCTACTCAATACCTGGTGCTCTGTTCAGCGGCCCCCAATGGAGCGGAGAATGATACCAAAGAGGTATAGCTGAAGATAGTTATAATTATTCCTTTTGCCACATTGGATATAGTCAGAGATACGGGGCCCAAACTTAAATCCCAGGTCTGCATGAGAATTACTTAACTGACTTTCATTTAAATCTCCTCTAAGTCAAAGTGGGTCTGAATCAATGGGAAGGTTCAGATCTGCAAACTTCCTGGCTACCCTCTATTACTATAAAAGGTCTGAGTGTAAGCCCTGAGTCTAAACATGGAATTCAAGACAGTTTAGATCTGGATCCAAACTTTTGTGGAGTGAGCCCATATTTAGAAAGAACAATCCATGGCTCTTATACAGCACTTTTCATCAGTAGATCTCAAAGTGGTTTACAAAGGAGGTCAGGATTATTATCACCATTTTACAGATGGGGAAAACTGAGGGGAAGTGACTTGTCCAAGGTCCCCCAGCAGGCCAGTGGCAGACTGGGGAGTTGAGCCCAGGTCTCCTAAGTCCCAGTACAGTGCCCTATCCACTTGCTATATAAAAATGAAAAAAAAATGTGGGTTTCAAAATGTAGATTTGGCAGGTCAGTTTTTATTTACTTAACTACAACTCACCCTTACGGCTTTGTATAACCTTAAACAATACCATACAGTAGAAATAAGGAGAAAAGGAGCTCTCAGATCATCTAATTCAACATGCATTTTTAATGAACTATCTCAAACGTACAGAATGATGCACTTGGAGCCTGACATCTCATTGAAAGTCTATGGCTTCCTTGCTCGGTGTTGAGAAGAAGCGTGGTCTAGTTGGTGGAGCTTGAGGCTGGGAGCCAGGCCTCCCAAGACTCTGCCACTTATTCTCTGGGTGGCCTTGGGCAAGTTGTGTAACTGCTCTGCCTTGGTTTTTCCACCTAATAAGATGGGGATAGTAACCCCTGCAACCCAGTGTTGCTCTGAAGATTCAGTAGTTCGTGTTTGTACTGCACTTTTGCTCTCAGTATTTCAGTATAGAAATGGTGTCTTCAAGATCTGATATTGGGGTGGGTGAACGGGGGTAACTTTTTTATATATATGTGCTTGGGCAGTGCCACAATTATTCCACCTGCCTCACACAGAAATTAAAGCACTAAAGCTATGGGCCACCCACGAAAGAGTTAATTAACTTGGTTTGTCCAGCAAATGCTTCCCACCCCATCAAATTCTAGTCTTTCTATTAAAAACTCCTAGAATGTTTCTCTGAGTACAAGGCAGGTATTGAGTTTTTGCAATAAGCAGTATTGCAAAACAAGCTGCCCTGGGCATGTTAAGTGGGTACAGTTCTGCTCTGGAAGTAGTAGGTGGTGGCAATCCTGTTGTAATGACCAAAGTATAAAAATGGGAAAGCCACGGAAAAGGTTTGTTTTTTTTGTTTGTTTTGTGGGGGTTTTTTTCTTCTTCTGAAAGCATAGCTCTTCAAGTCTCTCTCAGGAAATGGGATATCACATTCTTTGCCTAGATGACAGGTTTCAGAGTAACAGCCGTGTTAGTCTGTATTTGCAAAACGAAAAGGAGGACTTGTGGCACCTTAGAGACTAACCAATTCGAAGTGAGCTCTGGCTCACGAAAGCTTATGCTCAAATAAATTGGTTAGTCTCTAAGGTTCCACAAGTACTCCTTTTCTTTTTGCCTAGATGCAAATTCATAACCATTCTGCACATCCCTGCCATCTCTAGTGTAAAGCATTTTACATCACAACTATTGAATGGTTAAACTGTGAGAACTCTCTTCTCTGCAGTTGTTTGTTGTGTCCCATCTTCAGTCATTGTTCCCCAATGGGTATCCTGTTGGGGCCTTGGCAGGCTGAGAACTTTGCGTGCTCCCATGGAATCTTAGGGACAGTTCAGTTAAACAGCTGGATCCTGTGGGAATCCATCTCTTCCCCTAATCATCGTGCTGTGATGTTTTTCTGTGCTGAATATCTGGGAATGAAGGAGATGGTGATCTGTCTGTTATGATACCTTCTCCATGCTCACAAAGGATCGGATTTTTTATTTTTTGACTGCAATGTGTATTGTCCTTGCATGTGATCTGGGCTACTAGGTTCTATTTAGAGCTGACTGAAAAATTCCCATCTATTTATTTTTTTTCAATGGAAAATATCCTTTTTCTTTAAAAAAAAATCATTAAAAATTGAAATTTTTGCCTAAAATATTTTAGGTTTTTGCCAAAAACCCCCAAACCCATTTTCAGTAAACTGATTTTTAACTAATTTTTATGTTCAGTTAAGTACTTCTCAGGAAAAATAATCACTGTTTTCCCCACTGTAGTTCTACCACCCCTAACATAAGCAAGCTGAGTTGCCATTCATTTCTATTTAGCAGAATTGTTCTCCCAGAAGCAAGAGCAGAGTATAGTGAGCAGGCGGGAAGAGGAGGGAGCATGATGTATAGTAGGGATGGGTAGCTAATGGTTTTACTATTCCACAAGTACTTTTGAGATTTCAAAAATGTTTCCCTTCCCAGATTGGGAGAAAAAGTCAAAATCTCAAATTTTTGCAACCTGACAGACTGAAAAAAAAATCCAGTTTGTCTCAATCACAGGGTTAGAAGGGACCAAAAGGATCATCTAGTCCAGTGGTTCTCAAACTAGGGCCGCCGCTTGTTCAGGGAAAGCACCTGGCTTGATCATCTAGTCCAGTGGTTCTCAAACCGGCCTGGCCGGTTTGTTTACCTGCCGCATCCTCAGGTTCAGGCAGTCGCAGCTCCCACTGGCTGCGGTTCGCCGCTCCACGCCAGTGGGGGCTGCGGGAAGTGGTGCGGGCTGAGAGATGTGCTGGCCGCCCTTCCTGCCGCCCCCATTGGCCTGGAGCGGTGAACTGCGGCCAGTGGGAGCCGCGATCGGCCGAAACTGCGGACACTGCAGGTAAACAAACCGGCCTGGCCCGCCAGGGGCTTTCCCCGAACAAACAACGGCCCTAGTTTGAGAACCACTGATCTAGCCTAACCCCCTGCCAAGATGCAGGATTTGTTGCACCTAAACCATCCGAGACCGGCTCTCCAGCCCCTTTTTGAGAACGTTTTTTGAAAACCACTTGAAACATTTTGATTTGATTTTGACCTTTTTCTCTTTGTTAACCAGTTTTAAAGTACAAATTAAGTTAAATTTGAAATGAGTCACTTTGAACCAAGAAACTGAAGGTATTTTGTTAAGAAAATATCAGAATAGGACACTTCAACTTTTTTTTTAAGTTGGAAAACTAGTCGAAACCAGTCTTTTTTTGTGAACTGTTTTGGTTTTAACAAATTGGCATTTTTTGGGTGGAAAAAAATATTCTGGTGAAAAATTCCCAGCCAGTTCTAGAGTTTGCATTCACTGTGCATGATGTCTGTTGGGTTGGGTAGTGGAGGAGCATTGATCACGACACAGCTACGTGGCTGGTGAGGAGTGTTACAAGTACTCTCTAATGATATGTCTTACAGCTGGAGCTGGGTGGATCATTCCGAGCTGGAAAAGACCTATTCAGTCCAGCTTTCGTTGAGCGAGCATGCTAGAAAGAGTGTAGCCTTGGTAACACGGGCAATGGCAAGCAGTGGCATGTTAGCCGTCTTAAGTACAAAGCTGCCCTACCCCTGTGGATATGTACTTAAAGCAGCTAGCCTGGCTACATTCTATTTGTAGTTTGGTAGCTCAAGGACAGCCAGTGCAAATTTGTCTTCTTGAGCTGGAAATCACACCCCCAGCTTGAAGTGTAGATGTACCCAAAGAGACAGACAAGCTGTGGCCTTAGACTCCTGTCTCTGCAGCCCTGTTTTGCTCTTGGTTTGTTAGAGGATGCTATGGGGAGCCAACCATGGCAGAGCCTCACCACAGAATACCTCTCTGAGTGTCCATCTTTATCCTATGATAGGTGAAAGTGGAACAGCCTGAGGTTCTGCTGGACGGGCTGTCTCCCAGCACGGAGTACTCCGTAGTAGTGTATGCAATGTACGGGGAAGAGGCAAGTGATCCAGCCAGCATCCAGGAAACCACCTGTAAGTTTTACTTCCTTCTTTTACTCAGCTGACCCTTTGGCAGGAGCATAAGCGGTTTGATGAATGGTGCATGATTGGCAAGAGAGACTTATTAACTGAGATGCTTCATTTATTTTTCACATAGCTTGTAAACAGGCTCCTTCTTCCCTGGCTAATGCTAAATGTAGGGTGGCTCTCTGAGGTTACCTCTAGTTGTATGATTGGCTTTCTCATGAACAACTCTAGTCTGGAGTACAGGGCTGTGAAAGTGAGTGGTTCTGTCCAGGAAAACTGCGACTGAATCACCTTGAAATTCAGAATGGGGAGGTCAGATCTGGATCCAAACTGGTCCAAAGTTTGGGGTGTTCAGAACTGAGGTTACGTATCTGCGTCTATATCTTTATCCACCTGGGTTCTCAGACCGCACCTACCGCCACGGCATCTGAGCACCTATCCCACTGGGTTTGACCCACTGTAGGAATGGGACCAGGGACAAAAATTAGGATCAGGATCTAGACTGGAAGTTCTTGAAAGTTTTGAGCTCTTTGGATCTTGGGGAGTAGGTGGGTTGATTTGACCCTTTCTCTACCCATAAACCAGTCGTTCTCCCAGGGCATCATATAGACCTGCGTAACAATGAAATCAGAAACTCTTCTATCCCGCAGTGGGAAAAGTCCAGTTGTTAAGATGGAGATAGCAGCAGGAGGCAACCAGTGGCTTTACAAGTGTAGCCTTAAAAATCTTCACCACGTCCTTTTGCTAATTATTGTTGCAGTGGCACTGAGCCCTCCTAGACACCTAAGTTTCTCTGAGATCGGCCATGGGGCTGTCAAGGTCAGCTGGGACGCGGCTTCGCGTGCTGTGAGAGCTCACCGTGTGACCTACATCTCGAGCAGAGGGAGCAATGCCGGGGAGGCAAGTCCTTGCTTAGGGACGCAGGAATGTGCGAAAACCGGGAGAACGGCGATGGAGTGCGAATGCGCTGTTAACTCCAGTGACTTGGCTGTGGAGTGACTCCTGATGTAACCGAGAACAGACTGTAGCCCTGTAGGACTTGATTTGTCAGTTGGTTTATACCTGTGCAAGGGTGTGACCCCTGCATTGCCAGAAGACAGGGTAATAGGGAAACACCCCTGCCCTAGCTGTAGTGCTGTCCTATCTATCCTTTGAGCACAGCGGGAAAATACGGGCAGGCACTTCCATAGGCCTTCCTGAATTTCCTCACATGGTCCAAACCCTTCGTATGGAGTCACGCATCCTATGTGTGGCTTTAATTAAACCCTCCCCATCTTTCCTTTTGCCGAAGAGGCACCATCACCGTGTGCTGTCAAGAACTCTGCTCTCTCCTGACAGCGGCTGCTCACATGCCTGCAGCATTTTAACAATGTGGGTGCCTCAACACGGGAGGGTTTTGGGGCAACTATCCTGAATTCCAAGCCCCTCTTTGCCCTTGCTCTGTGCTACAATCCTGACTGTGGTGTTTCTGTTTCACTGCAGGTCGAAGTTCCCAGCAGTGCATCATCCACTGTGCTGAGACCTCTGTCCTCTCTCACCCAGTACTTCATTAGTGTCAGCTCCATTTATAGTGAAGGCGAATCCTTTCCGCTTACAGGCAATGTTACCACATGTAAGTAGGGTTGAGGCAGAGTATGAGGGTCAGCAGGAGTTTGGTTCAAGGTCCATTATAAAGTTAGGTGTCTAGCTGCCAGACAGCCAAAAGTTTAGTTCTGACCCAGACACCAAAGTTCAGGGATGTTCACAGCTCGGGTTTTCTGGTTCAAACAAATTTTAGACCTCAGAGCAAATCGAGACTAAAATTTTTTGAGTTCTGCCAGGTTTCTACCTGAAGACTTAAATCCCCCCTCAGTATCTTTCTCTGCCCATGTCAGGGCAGGTTTTTTCCTCCCAAATTTGGCCAAAATTCAGCCTAGTGTGGCCAAAAGTCTCATTGGCACTGAACCTGGTTCTTACTGGGTTGAAAACCCTCATTGAATAGCTTGCTTTAATAGGGTCCTTCTAAATAGGACACGTTATTGCCAGTCACTCATTCTGCTGGGAGATCTTTACCAGGCTACCGGAATTTCCAAATGTTTGGTAGCCTTGAAATGAACTTTTGTAACCATTGGATGTTGTGCAATAACCATCTGAATGATCCATAGATTTGAGAAAATGACACTTAACTGTGATTCTCCATTGGGAGCATTTGCCCTCAGTAAAGTCTGTTGGTCAAATCCTGCCTTTATTTATAGATGCAATGACTTGGAGACAGAAGGGGCCATTCTGACCAGCTCTTCTGGCCTTCTGCATAGCAGGGGACACAGAATTTCACGCTGTAATACTTGCACCGAGCCTACTGGTTTGGATTTGACCTAGACCAGCTCATTTAGAAAGACAGTCTTTAAGTTAGCTCTGCTTGAATAACAGATGTTTTGGTGCATTGGTGATTCTGAGGAGAAAAAATCATTTTGGGTCAAGCAAAAAAGTTCTGTTCAACCCCAAACAAAACCATTTCATTTACATTTCAAGCTTTTGACATTTTTGATTTTTTTAAAAATAAAAATGAGGGAAATTTCTACACAAAAAGCTGTTCTGAACAGAAAAATGGAAACATTTCGACAATATTGAAACATGGTTCAGCTTTTTCAGAATGTTTTGTTGGGGAGGGAAGGGGTTGATGTGAGCAATCTGGTGAAAGTGCCAGGGATTTGTTAAATGTTTTTGGCGTCCCCCAATCTGCATCTTTCGCTGAAAAAAGGTTCAGACACAAAATTTCATCCAGCTGTATTTTGAAGCCCGTTGAATTCAGTGGAGTTACTCTAGGGTTTACGTGGGTGCAGTTGGGAACAGAATATGTCCCTGTGTCTGAGAGTACATTTACTGTGGAGCTGGAGGTGTAATTTCTGACTGGGGGAGATGTACAGATGCTAGTTTTGATTGAGCCAGCATGTTAAAAATAGATGTGTAGCCACGGGTGGCAGGAGTAGCTAGCCACCTGAGTAAATACCTAGGGCCCTGGGCAGGATTGTGCTCAGGGCAGGTAGCCCGTCCCTCGCCTTGTGCTGCCGTGGGTACCTGTCTATTTTTAGCATTGGCTAGGTGAGAGTGAGCACTCGTATGTCTACCCAAGCTGGAAATGACATCTCCAATGTCAACGTACCTGTCTGTCACCTAGAACAGGCGTGTAAAGGATGGTAGCTGCATTGGTGAGAAAAACGGAAACATTTTGACGATATTGAAACATGGTTCAGCTTTTTCAGAATGTTTTGTTGGGGAGGGAAGGGGTTGACATGAACTCCTCTGGGATGGCCCCTCAAGGAGAACTGGTGAGAGATGCTGGCTGACAGCTCTTAAACAAGGCTGGAGAATGATGGTGTTTGTGTCTGTCTGTCTCTCCTGAGGATTATGTAATCAGCAGAAACTATTAATTTTCCAGTAGCAGAGGTGAGCCAGTACTTGATGCTGTTTTGTTATGATGGGCGAGCTCTGGGAGGTCTCCTGTTTGCAGTAGCAGAGTCCTCATCCATTTACGTCCGCCTCCAGCTCCTGGCCACTCGTTACGCTGCTGGGCCTCGCCAGCACTTCCGGACCTGGGTGCAGCTCTGTGCAGTGGGCAGGCAGTACTCTGCTGTCTCCTGGGCTCTGTTCAGTGTAGTCAGGGGATGGCTAATGGGATGAGCCTTTGACCTCCAGGTCACTGCAGAGCTTTGTAACAGCTCCAGAAAGATTTGGCATAGGCTACCAGCAGCACTTTCCCCTCCTCCCACTTCCCTGGTGGCGGGAGGGGGGCCAGGGGGCACCCCCAGTTTGCATCATTGAGAGCTGCATTAAGTTCCATAGAGGGCGGCACCTTGTTTGTATAGGAAAACTCTGCAAGTGAAGCAGATAAATACAGTCGTCCCTTTTCTGCTGGGGAAATAACAACACCGGAATTAATAAATAACCCTGTCATTCAAAGGGTTTGTGTCTTCTCCCTCTCCTTTGGTCTCTTACAATCCCCACCTCTTCCATCCCAAACAGTCCTTTCTCATGTTATGCCTCTGCCTTTCAATCATTTTGTATCTCCTCTAATTGATTGCTCTTGTCCCATTGTCTTTCCCTTTCTCTGGCCCTTTTTTCCTCTGTATGCTCTGTTCCCTTTCCCTCCATCCCATTCCTCTAGCTGCCCCCATCCACCTGGGGGTCTCTCCCTCAGTAACTTTCCTGGTTCCTCCCATATCCATTTCATTTTGTCCCTCCCTAAATCATTGACCTTCCTCCTCTAGCACTTCCACCTGTTTCTGATTTCAGTTCTCACACCATCACTAGCTGCTTTATCCTGTTTTTTGCTGCATATGTGAGAGCCTGGAATCTTTTAGCTGGCCTGCTATTCCTTCC
This sequence comes from Eretmochelys imbricata, assembly GCF_965152235.1. Taxonomy (NCBI): domain Eukaryota; kingdom Metazoa; phylum Chordata; order Testudines; family Cheloniidae; genus Eretmochelys; species Eretmochelys imbricata. Next base: position 6,345,689 of record NC_135584.1, on the reverse strand, counting down.
CTCTAGTGGACGTCTCTCCCTGTTACCAGAGTGGGACAGCAAATTGAAAAAGGCAATAGAAAATATTTTTTAAGGAAAGCTGAAATGCAGAAGAAGTCTCACAATTTTAGGGGAAAAACAGACACACAGAAGCCTGCCTTCATTCTTATTATACGGGACCCAATGGATCACAGCTAGGTCTGAGTAAATAATTTGCAAGAATTAAGTTATTCAGATAATTCCTCCTGCTTTCCCATTTGTGAATCATCCACAAACAGACTGTGAAATTCTGACATTCCAGCAGTCAGCCCCTATGCCCCTTTCCTGGGTTCTTGCAGGCTTTGCTAGTCGCAGCTTTGGGACTGGGTAGGAATTTTTCCCCATATCACCAGCGTGGCTGAGGCTGGTGGGGTTTTTCGCCTTCCTCGCAGTGAAACCTAGGGGCTGGGTTTTGGGCTGGAATTCTCCCCCTCCCAGAGGGCACAGCTGGGACCTATGGGAGAGTCATTTAGTTATTGCAACTTCTGGCAGGGGCCCAGTGCAGGAACTTGCTGATTTAGGCTCCAGATCCAAAGAGGTAACACAGTGGGCATCCCAAGAGCATCTTCTTATGAAATGGGGGCATCATGTCTAACCCCTTGGGAACAAATGTGACACAGGACACTAGCCCAGGGGGACCACCCCACCAATGCACTTTACGGCAGTGCTGGCTGGGAGGTCGAAGTCCTCTCTCACTTCAACCCCGGAAAGGGGGAGGGATGCGGGTGCAAACGCGCAGGGAACCTCCTCGTGTGATAACTGACTACCCCCACGGTGGGAGCACCCCAAGAATTGGCGAAGGATCAAGGGGTTGTCAAGTGACTGCACTGGGCTGTCCCTCGACAGGAACCTTGGATGTAATTTCACTAATAAACTTGCAGCCTGGTTAAAACCTTCCCACGTGCAGTGAGCACACCAAACTGGGTGGGTATCTCTGCATTCAGGCTTAAAATGTGCACGTGCTAGAATATTCGCAGAGAGCGAACCCAATGGAGGGGGTGTAAAAGCCATCAGGGCAAAACTCAAAAAAACCTTTGCAGGATTTGTTTGTGTGTCCAGCTGTACTATATGCCAAGATGGGTCTGCTGCATTGTATGCTTGTCTGTACCGTGCCTGGCCCAAGCCGCCGCTGGGAGTCCTGTGAACTCTTAGGAGCTCGAAAGTTTAAACAAATTCATCCAAAGTTATAAAAGTAAGGAAGACACCCAAAAAGACGCTCTTGCCTCTCCAGGATTTTAGCACTTGGCATAACACTAACCTCTTTGTCCTTGAAAGCCATTCCCAGCATCTTCCTGCTCCCAGCACCAGCACTGCACATGTCCTCTCGCAAATACGATAATTATCTGTAATTAGTGTTTACAAATATTTTATCCATGTCCCTCATGATGAGCTGTTGTCATTTGGGGTCTGAAGAAGTGAAAGGCAGGCTGGTGAGAGACAGCTGCCAGTGGATACCTTTCTCCCTGACCATCTGCTCTGTACCTTGGCTCTGTACCACCAGCTCCTCAAGCTTGTTTTCTTTGTGTCTTTCAGTAAAGGTTCCACCACCAGGTGACCTGAAGGTGACTGAACTCTCAGGAAACAATGTCCGATTGCAGTGGGAAGCAGCCGCTGCCTCTGATGTCCTGGTTTATCAGATTAAATGGAATGCACTTGGAGAAGAGAGCTCCCAGGAGGTATGGTACAATATAGGCTTGGGGAGCATGAGGTGGTGTCCTGGATTTACAGGATCTGTGCTATGCCCTGGCCTTTAAGTGGTCTTCAGTGTGCCAGTCCTCCAAGGGGTCACACTAATACAAGGGTAGACCATGGGGCCTCAATGTCCCCTCGGCTGAGCCTTGGGCTCCAGGATTCCTGTTTCCTCATTGTGAGCCCTGCCCATTGAGGCAGACTCCTGCTCAGACTCATACTTCCTTCGGGAGTCAATGCACTTCAGCAAGTATCTGCAGTGACTCCATGCACCTTTTCAAAACAGAGAAGGGTTTATTAGTCAGCTGGAATATAGCATTAGGAAAGCGCTTAGGTTAGCATAAATAAGGCAAGGTTAAGACATAGTCCATACTGGGTAAAGCCAGGGCTCCCATGAGTCATGCTGCTATAGGGATCATCTTAATTTCCTTTCTCTGTCACCTCCGCCAATTGTCCACCTGCTGCAAAGCCATGCTGAGTTCACATGTTCAGCCCGCTGGTATCCTCCCATCGGTAAGTGTCAATAGTTAGCTCTCTGGGGTTCCCATTGTCTCTTTAGGGTCTTCCATTGATATAGTCCTTAATGACCTTAATGACCCATTCATAGCCTCCCAGAAGCTACATGATGAAACACCTCATGTCTCCTGCTTTACCCTGAGTGCAGCAATTTAACCTTTCTACGCCCACTGGGTAGCAATACCAGAGTGATAGGTACAGGGTCATACAGGTAGTTCATAAAAATATTGCAGACAATTCCCACTTCATCACAGACGGTGTGAGGCCTGTTTAAGGGCTGCTGGGCATGTATATATCACGTGCCCTGCCAACGGCTACATGGATACTAATGTGTGGTCTATAAAGTGTAGTCCTGAGTGGGGAAGTGACTGTGGACACATGCAAGGTAACTGGAGCTTTTTGAATGAGTATCCTAAGACTTGGTATTAAAGTAACTATTAACTGTCATCAACATATCCAGACTGCATGGGCATCTACAGAACACTAACTAGGGCCAAATTTTGCCCTAGTTCATCTACACTTATGAAAGCCTTGAGGATAGGATTTGGTCCCAGAGTCCTGTGCCAGCATGTAGGTACCCCCTATCTTCTCCACATGCAAAATGATGGGTCAGATCCTCAGCTGGTGTGAATTACCGTTGCTCCATTGACTGCAATTAAATTATATCAGTGTGCAGTACCTCAGGATGTGTGTACTTCCTCTTCTCTACACACCACCGGCTTAAATCTCCCGAGATCTTGAGCTCCCATTGTGCAATGTTCATTTAAAGTAAAAATAGGGCCTGGAGGGGAGATGGGGTAGAGTTCTGATGACCTCTAATTCCTCATGCGTGGCCATACAACTTTTCACAAAGCATCCTGCAGGTTACAAAAGCAGCATCACAAAGCTGGTAACTGGGGTCAGGGGACAGTTGGGAGAGTGTCTACCTAACCCTCCCTTCTGTTTACTGGTCAACAACTTACCTGTGGCTGGGCTTTTGCAAGAACATCAGAAACAAGGGTCCTGATGATAGTCACCCTGGTTGGGCCATCATTTCTTTATAACTCTGCAAACACTGGGTGTCCTTATGTGAAGAGCATTCAGATCATTCTATCTGAGGTGATCCGTCCTTTTGTAGGAAGAGATTGTTAAAGAACAGTGCCTCTTGTTATGAAAGGATTTGATACTTTAAGATGCCATACTCAACCAGGTAGTTGCGGCTGCATGGGAACTCCACTTACGTTCGTTTCTCCTCCATGCTACAGCTGTCTGTTGCTGGGAACCTGGCTGCTGCCAGTTTACCAGGATTGAAAAAGAACACAGAATACCAGATATCGATCTGGGCATATTACAAGGATGGAGCTCGAAGCGACACTGTCTCTATTCTGCACAGAACTAGTAAGTGACCAACGTGCAAACTCTAGGGCTTCGGGGAAGGGAAGTCTCAGGACTAGTCACAGACCAATAACTCAGGTTTGACCAACAGGACGTCCCAGGTCTAAACATCTAAAAGTGACTTGAGAGGCAAGGTGGGTGAGGTATTATCTTTTATGGGACCAACTAAGTGATTGGTGATTTTGGGTGACCAACCCGAGTGACCTTATAGGGTCTTGAGCACCTGCCCTCTGAAAGCCAGTCCTCTATTAAGGTGTTTCAGGTGGGTTAGCCAGAAATGGAGGCTGCCAATATCACTAGTTGCCCTGGGGAAATTAGGTCCCAGCGCATGTATCTTTGTGGAGCTGTTTTTGGGGGGGGGGCAGGCAGGGTGCATATGAAGACTTATCAGTTACAGGCACGTGCTCCCCTTTCCCCCCTGCAAAACTGTGAGATGGCACCTTGGTCAGTAACAAAACTCTATTTACCGTCAGTGGAGGCAGAGTTGCACCCTAGAACTTCTTTTGGTGACTTCTTGCCTGTGTATCTCCGATGCCTCTTGGTGAATTGATGGAAGGCTAAAATGATCTACTTTTAGGAAGTATTTTGACCAGTGAAGAAATGCATTATAACCACATGTAAAATGGCCTTCTTATTAGACACAGCTGTAGATGAATCCACTGAGTGACAGTTCCTTGGTGATCAGGGCTCTGTCTTTTAAAAGTCTCATGGAAAAATCATCATAACCTAGGACATCTGTCTCAACATAGTCTTCCGTGTAGATCCATAGGAGTGCCCTTTAGCTGGGTGCTCTCTGTGCCACACGAGGCATTGTATGTTCCAGGAATGTACCACTGCATACAAAGTCGGCATTTGCTTCTTCACTTCAAGTGAAATGTATTGGGTGAGTCCCTAGTGCTACAGACAGTGTGCTGGATGGCTGATGTGTTATAGATTTGCAGTCTGCTCAAGAAAGCAGGCTGGCGTTATAAGCCAATAGTTTTCGATACCCTTGAAATGTAGTTTCCCTTTTCCCCATAAGAGGATACAGAAATATTGGAGTGGATTGCATGGACTTTCTGTAGGCTGTTTAATTCACTGTCTAGATGTTGCCTAATGAATGTTACTTGTTTATAACATGCTGTCTATTAAGGAAGGTGAGGAATCATTTGGAGTCCTAATTGCTGAGTCATTCTTCATTGGGGGCCCTTACAAAAATGCGAGCGAGCCTTGCGGTCCGACTCTGCTCTGAGGGAAAGTCTGAATCTTGCTTGGTGCTGACAGAATGAAGTTAAAAAGTGGCCTCCCCAAAGGTCCTCTTAATGACTACGCCCTGTCTAATGGCTTTGCAGCCCGTGAATGGAACACGAGTCGTTTAATATCTGTGATCTGCTCCTTCTCCTCTTGGTTCCCAACAGTCTTTGCAGAATAAACCCGTTCTGTCTGGTTTTGTGTTTTCTGAGCTGGTGAAGCTCAGAGTAAATTGCTGTCTTGGAATCCAAAGCCCTGCTTTTATTAATAATGAATAATAATAATGTATCCTTGTGTAAAGCTACCTCAGGCGAGCCGCCGAGTGCTGTAAAACACAAAGGTGAATTGATGCAACAGACTCACTGTGCATCATACTATTGTACAGGACAGAGGGATAATTGCAGCTATTTAGAGGTTTCAGTAAACAAACAGGTAGGTTTCAAGTTGTGAATTCCACAATGTCAAACCTGAGCAGTGAGCTCAGACCAGATCCACATCACGCAACTCACTGCAAATGGCACTGGTTGGTGCCGTGCTTGGCATACTCAGAAGACAGGCCAAGGACAGAACTGACCCTCAGGTGTGTATGTCCCATTCTTTGCTAGTGCTGGAATAAGTCTGAGAGACACCGGTGGGACAGTGAAGGGGGTGCAGCTTGCACAACTGCTGCCCATGACATATCTTTCCTGTGAGTGAATAGGGGATTTCATGTGTCATGGATATCAATCTTTCACTGCCACTTAATTCATGCAAAGGGCCAGATGCTCAACAAGTTAGGCCAGCAGTTACAGAGCCAGAATGCATGCTTAATTTCCATGTGCAATTACTCAGTTTGCACGTGCAATCAGAATAAGTGTGTACGTAAACTGGGACTGGATTTTGGGTGCACAACTGGATGCCTAACGTGTTTGAAAATCTGACTTCTCAATTTAAAAGAGAAAATGCCAGTGAGGAAAAGTGAAGTAAGAGAAGGAGGTGGTTTCAAAGAGAGTGTGCAGCTCCCGGGGAGCTCCGAGAGGGGCTGTGGTCCCAATAGCTTGAAAAAGGCTAAGACGGCAGGTGTCCTGGTAGAGAGGGGAGGGGCTGGGCAAGATTATGGGAAAGACTCACACTCTGTTTTGTGGCCAAGTTCAAATGAGCATCCATGAGAAAATCATTCAGCTTAATTGTATGATTCCTCCCCACTCTGACATTCTTAAAGCCAAGTGTTTGCGACAGGTCACTTGCTGGAGGATTCTCTGTTCCTTGAAGTCTTTAAGCCACGATTTGAGGACTTCAATAGCTCAGACATAGGTGAGAGGTTTTTCGCAGGAGTGGGTGGGTGAGATTCTGTGGCCTGCCTTGTGCAGGAGGTCAGACTAGATGATCATAATGATCTCTTCTGACCTTAGTATCTATGAAATACCAATGATGTGTCAAAAAGAAAAGGAGTACTTGTGGCACCTTAGAGACTAACCAATTTATTTGAGCATAAGCTTTGATGTGTCAAAAATCTTCCAAGCCCTCCTCTGAGTGAAAGGCTTATCTTCCATTGTAGCCAGCAGGCGCACACATGCTGTGTTGAGAGAGAGCCTGGGTGCAGAGCGGGGTGCATATGTGCGGTGAAAAGTGACTCGTGTTCTTTCTCATCCCTCCATATAGGACGAGGCTAAGCCATTGTTCTTTTTTGTTGTTGTTGTTTTTTAAATGTGTGCAGCATCTTTCAAGAAATACAGCAACTTCAGGGCAGTCACTAAAGTGAGGCTTTTGCCCTAGAAGCCTGAGGCTATGCAGGAAGCGTGAGGAACACAAGCACCTCTCTTTCTCTGTTCTCCCCAGGAGAATATGGCCTCCTTGAAGGTTAAGAGAAAAATGACTGCCTTTGTGTACTGGTTTTGCTGTGTAGAACTATATACCTCCCTGTGGGGCTGAGGTGAGCACAGCAAGTTCATTTTAATCAGGACTACTTCCTTGCTCAACCCACATACAAACCTCTGTGCAGGTAGATTGTGCTCAATGGACGTTACAGGACATCTCTCTCTTTCAGACAACAGGTCCTGTCATCAGACACATCTTACCAAAAAAAAATCCATCGCTCTGCAGTGCGTTGTGCTCCTTTACAAAGGGCGTGGTTTAGAAACAACGTAGGTCTTGTAACCTCCTGTCCTCTCTTGTGTTACACTTAAATTGTACAGTCTTTGCAGCAGGGACTGTCTTTTCATTATCATTATCTAGCTCAGGGGGCCCTGATCCTTGATTGGGACCTCTAGGTGCGACCACAATGCAAGTAATTATTAATAATAATAACACAAAAGCACATACACACAACCCTTCATGCACAGTAATGGGATATCATGTAACATTGCTTATCTTTTGGGACCTATCGGAGTCTTTAATATCTGTGCCATAGACCTAATGACCTTCCTGTTTGCTCCCTTTCAAGGATTTGTAAGGCAGCTGCCATTCTCGTCTGCCTGAGAAGGATGGGATGGGGATGCTCTTTAAGACCCACCAAGACTGTTCTTTCAAAAGCTTGGATGAGTGAAGTGAGGCATCCCCACCCCCTTTCCCTGGAGCGAAGTACTCTTCCTCCCCCTGAGATTGCCACCATTCTGCATTTGTCCTGAAGGACAGAATTATCAGAGCTGGACACTCCCCATTTCAGTGCTTGTGTTCGAAACTACAGCAATGTGCGGTAATGCTGGGTGAGCATGAGATGATACTTCATCGGCGCATTGCGACCTTGCATTATTGTGCAGCATGGTGACTCAAAGCGCCCACCTCTTAGGAATAGGGTGTGATGTGACATTTAAAGGCATGCCTGGGAACGAACATAGGACTCCAACTGTACAGCGAGCTGGGTTTTCCCACTCCCGGGAGTGAAATACCTGGCCTGGGAGTAGAACACAGGCTGGTCTGTCACCTCTGGAGCGAACATCCACAGTGGCAAAGTCATTAATAGATAGGTCCTTAAACTTGGGCAAGCTGATGCTTAGTTTAGTAACTAAGTTTAAGGAGACTAATGGCGAGGAGCTGAAATGATGGGAAGAATCCAGAATACTAAGCAATGAGGGCGAGAAAAACTCAGCTGCATCGTTTGGATAATAATGATGGATAAGGCTCCGAAGGGACATTTGAAATGGGCAGCCGTGCAGCTTAGCAGAGAGCTCTAGAGATTTACTCTGATTTGAGGACATGTACATTGTACCAATTAGACTGAGGAGTCCGAAGGCTGAAAACCCTCCTGTGAAGGAAGCGTGGAAAAGGTTTAAGGGGCAGCAGATGAGGTTGACCCAGATGGCACCCTCTGTGTCAGAGATACTCACTTCCTCCCTGGGCAGCCTAGAAATTTGACCTTTCCCCTGTCTGTCAGATCCGTGCTGTCAGATCCTGCAGGGCCCTGGGAGCTTTCCAAGTAATTCCGACTTTGAAGTTTTCAGCTAACTTATTCTATCTTGTTAGATTGGGTTATATTAAAAGAATGACAGGGAAACAGTGAACTGGTGGCACATCCTAGCTGAATGAAATGGTCGGTACAGGCAGCAAACCTGTGAGAGGCGCTGGGTGCTATGGAGCAGGCTGGGGTGGTCTTGCCTAATGGTCTGGGTGGGAGGCTGCCGTTATGGTTGGTGTGGAGGTAACGGGGCCTAGTGGCGAGAGCCCAAATCAGGAGCATAAAAATTGAAGCCTAGACAATTGGGCTTGGGCTGGAGCCTGGGCTCTGAGATCTTAACCACTGTAGGAGTCACATTCAGCTCAGGATATACGATAGGAATCACACCCAAACTTTGTATGAAACGACTTCAGAAGTCTGTGGGTGGTCCGATGAGTGTGAGCCAAGCAGTGTCATGTTCTGCAAGGTTGCTAATATTTTAGTAAGAAATTGAATTTAAAAACAAGAAGGGACAGACGGACGTTGCATTCACTGGACGATATCAACTTAGCAATGACATTAGAGTAAACTGAGTGTCCAATACACTCCGAGCCATCTCTAAAGCCATTTCACAATGTGCCTTTATATCTTGGGTCAGATATACATGCCACCTTGGGTATGTATGGGGTACACTTTACATATATTTCTTTATGCTTCTAGGTCTCCCTTCTCAACTCCAAAGTTTTTCTTGCAGCTCCTAGGCCTCTCTTGTCTCAGTGTTGAGTCCTCTCTTTCTAGCCTTAGGCAATCCACTCTCCTCCAAGATCTCAGTCTCTCTCGTTCCCTGGCCCCAAGGTGACGCCCCCTCTGTCTCTGTTCTGAGCTTTCACTATTATGGTAGCAGAGCAGTGAAGCACTTACTAATGTGCCAGACAAGGAATCTTTTTGGCCTGGTTTGTATCCATCACTATCTGCTTGTCATCTAGTTCATCTTTGTTCCCTGCTGCAGCTTCCCAGAGCCCACCCACCGACCTCGTTGTAGACTCGGAGACCCCCAATAGCCTGCAGGTCCACTGGAGACCCCCTGGCAGCCACATACAATACTACCGAGTAACCTACACTCCTGAATCTGATGACAGTGCTCAGCAAACAGTAAGTCCTCAGCTGCTTTTGGACATGCCAGGCACTTGACTAAAAAGACACGTAGCCAGTGTCATCCCGATGTGTCTCGGTTGAAGTCAGTGGGGTTACCCCAAGGATAAATTTGGTCAAGAGAACAAGAGCAACTCGCTTCCTCCGTCTGATTAAAGGCAGTGCATTAGAGACAGACAGTTGTGAATTCAAACCAAAGCCTTCTAGGCTCTTCCATGGATTTCTGTATAAAACATCAGGAGAATTCATTGCAGTCAAAGCCCCTCAGACTACAGCTGCCTCTTTGATCCACCTCCTCCCCATAAACTGGAGTGCTGCATTTCCAATAGGTGAAGGATTAAGGACAAATCCCCTGCTCTGACCTAAAGTGATTAAGCATTAACCTTTAGCACTCAAATTCTCCGGTTAGACCCAGTTAGACTGCAGTACCATAAGGAAATTTGAAATTCCTTTGGATGGAGAATGTCCCCATGTTCATACAGAGCTGCCCAGCAACTAGATAAGCCTGATCTGATGACTTTCTTCCTCCAGTCTGTAGCTTCAATAGGAAAACAAAGCAAGAAACCATGGCTGATGAAACTCCCTCAGTGTTTCCATTTCACTGAGGCAATATTGGCCTGAGACCAATAGGCCTGTCCAATTCGGATATCCATTAGGAAAATGCTAGCGGGGGACATTTCCCAGAATAAATAAGAAAACTTTCAATGGAAGCTGGATACCTAACTCCCCACTGTACCTTTGAAAATCTTCCCTGATGAGCTGAGGGGCAGTCTCAGTGCCTAGCGGGAATCTAAGGGCTGGGGGGAGAGGGGAGGTGGGGTGGAGCGTGTCTGCAGGAAAAGAGCTGGGAGAAGAGAGGATTTTTTGTTTCACTCGCAATTCAAAAAAAAAATCTTAAGTATTTTCAGATTGAATGAAAAATTAATTTTTTCAAAATTTTCAGGCAACTGAAAAATCATTTTGGGTCAAATGAAACATTTTGTCAAGACAAAATTGTTTCATTTTGTTTCATTCATTTTTAATTTTTTAGAAATGTTTGTAAAAATAAAATGAAAAGAAATGTTGAAATCGAAAGTGATTTCGAACCGAAAAATTGAAATGTTTCATTTAGAAAATGTTGAAAGGAAACATTTTGATTTTTTGGGATTACCCCTCCCCCGACCAACTGAAACCGTTTGGAGAAACCAACATGAACTTGAGAAATGTTTCAATGTTGTTGAATCTGCTGTTTTGGCAGAAAAAGGTTTTGGTGAAAAACTTTTCCCAGCTCTAGCAGGGAAGGGGAGTGTGGTCATCGGCTCTTAGTCTAAACTGCTTTTCTGTTGCCCTGTATTGCCCACTTGTATCAGCAAATGAATAAAAGCGGAATGGAGAATCCTGCTGGAGTGTCAGAGTCTTTCTCATCTCTGCATAGGTAATGGTTTCTGGTAAAAGCAGTGGAGTGACCCTGCAGTCGCTGCTTCCCAACACAGCATACAAGGTGATGGTTTCTGCTGTCCATGGCACAGGAGAGAGTGATGCTGTGTCAACAACTGGCCAAACTGGTAGGCAAATCAGTAGGTGCATACCTTTTATGCATTGCCTTTTATCCAGAGATCTTCAATAATTCACAAAGGTGTGATGCTGTCATTACCCCTATTAAACTGGGGCTTGGAAAGAGTAACAGGGGAAAAGCAACGTTAAAAGTTAAAGGGCCAGAGACCAATTTGGCCCAATTAATCACAGTGTAACTCTGTGGAAGTCAACAGAGATACTCCTCAGATTAGTTTCACCCTGGAAGTATATGACGATTTACTTGCTTGTGTAGGATACGCAGTTTGCGTATAGGGCCAGACTTTCAGAAGGGTTGGCCACCCTTTTTGCAGATGTAATTTGCACAGACAGTTGAACTGTGGGTATAAATCTGAATAATACAAATAAAAATATAGATGTAGCTACCAGTCTGTGTTTCAGAGTAACAGCCGTGTTAGTCTGTATTCGCAAAAAGAAAAAGGAGGACTTGTGGCACCTTAGAGACTAACCAATTTATTTGAGCATGAGCTTTCGTGAGCTACAGCTCACTTCGCTGTAGCTCACGAAAGCTTATGCTCAAATAAATTGGTTAGTCTCTAAGGTGCCACAAGTCCTCCTTTTCAGTCTGTGTTTGTGAATCAGGTAGCTAGAGGTGCATGTACTTGGATATACAGCCAGGGTCCATTCTGCAGGCACAAAAATGAGGGTGCAATGTTTTCAGGGTACAACTTGTGCCCTGAAAAGAGAGCCAAGTCCTCAACCTTTTTGCAAATTCCAGTAGGAAAAAGAACACCTAACCTCTTTAAAAAGGGGAGTGAGGCTGGAGACAATAGGTCCCCGCTTGAAACAATGGGACCAATACATGGCTCAAACAATGCGCCCATTTCATATCACATTCCCAAGCTATTGTTTCCAGTCAGAAGGGAGCATAGGGAAGGTCTAATAACCATGAACAATAGTGAGCCAAACATCCCAATCACAGAATCAGGACTCACAAATGCATTTATTCTTACAGCTTCTGTCTTGGCTAAACTGCCCTCAACACAAGGCTCCGTTCCCTTCAAAACAGAGGGTAAGTCGTGTGTGATAAGGCTGAAATTCACACACGTCCTCTTGCAGTGGCAACTCAAGCTGTTGGGGCTTAGCACTTCAAGTAGGACTGGGTTTAAGTCATGTCTCACACCATGGAAGATGATGTTGGGGACATGTATCTTTCCAGCATGAGTCTAATGTAAACCCAGAAGGTGTAGATGTAACCCATGCCTGCTTGGTGTGGTGCTCTATCCCCCGCTAGAGATTGATGAGCCTGCTACAGCCTGGGCTAAGAGGCATGTAGCTTTTAGCTCATGCAATAGAGGCTCATACGCTAAGCTTCAGAGGACCCAGGTTCCATCTCGCCTATCGATGACCGGGGTCTGTCGGCATTACAAGTGGGGGCTCATCTGGGATATTAACTGGGAAGACTCTGAAGCTTAAGATGCACTTTCTCAGTGAGGGGAAGTATGTGTGCAGGCTGTTTTGCTTTTTTTGAGATCTGGTTTCTCTGAAACGCTTTTGTTCTAAACAAATGACACTTCGGGTTAAGGAGGCTGTTTGGTCGCTGATTGGCACTGTCATTGCCCGGGGAGAACAGAATTGCAGGGTCTGGAGGTCAGTCTGACCTGCTGAGGTGATCACACTTGATACACAGGAGACTGCAACCCAGGGCCTGGTCTGAGAGTGGGAGAATTGTGTGATTCCACCCCAAGACAGAGGAGATGGCCCAAGACCTAGAAGGAGCGCTCTCAGAGAGAGTGGGAGGGGTCAGAAGTGGAGCTTACCCAGGAACGGACCATTTTAATAGAACCCTGTTCCATTGCTTTATCCCCCAGTACTGGTTCTAATCCCAAGTCTATAGAACTTTTCCAGAAAGAAAAACTTGCTTTATGTGTATGCAAACCAAGGTACCTCAAAATAATGGAGGCCAATGGAAAATGTCACCCTTTTGGTTTAGTACCTGATGTCCATAGTCCCAGAGCCATCAAACTCACAGCCTTCAATTCAGTTTCACACCCGAGTGCTGTGGTACCAACAGCCTGTGGCTCATACTTGGTGGGTGAGAGGGGTCACAAATTAACACAGTGGACTGGGCTTTTCAGGTGCACGTTTATTTGCCAAGAGGAATGGGGAGGGAATGACCAGCTCCTCCTACCTTTTACAGTAGTCAAGTACTGAAAATTGGAACCCTGCTTGTGTGGTGAGCTATGAAATACCATATGATGTATTTCAGAGTAACATAATAGCAACAGAACGTTTATAATGCAACCTTAATGTAATGAGCTGCTAAGCTGCATTAAACTAGTGACCTAAAAAGCCATTTGTGAAATAGCCAACCTCTCAAGTGTGCTTGAGTTTCAGGGACATCTCTGACTTTCAAATATTTTCCTTGTCCCAGTTCCATCTGGCATCCATGGCCCTGGGATTTAAACAGCAGCAAATAATTGAAAGTAACATTCATGCTCTGTTTTCTAAAACACTGCCATACCCAAAACACTTAAATGGGGAGAGCACTTTATAACTTGTCACCAAATAGCTTTTGATTCTAGTCCTTTGTCCCTAATTTGAATGAGTAGCATCCATATATTTTGCTCTCGCTGCCTCAGGGATGCTATAAGACTGAGCAGAGGATTTCCTGAGAAGGTGACCGGCAAAGGATATCCAATTGTTTTTTTTTTTTTTAAAGATTAAGTTCCAAAATGTAATAACAAATGAATAAAAATGAAAGAATGCTCTTAAGTTCAAATTTTCAGAATTACATGGACATGCATAGTCTTTGTGTGCAATTACCACAATTGCATATGCACATTTTGTATGTAAATACCTGCACAGATTTTGTGCATGTGGTTGCTTTTACTCGCTTCTGACAATCTTGGCTTTACCACTTAATGATGCGGAGAGACAAATTTTGCAAAAATGAAACCTCAGCTCCATGCTCAAATGGTTGGGTAGTTGTGTTTCTTTGTTTTGCAATGCAGTTAGAGCAATTGTTTATGCAAACTGGCAATTACATATGCATTATATGTTTAGGTGTCCAGACTACAACTAACCAGGAATGTCAAAGAAAAAGCCCATTATAACTGCGTTTAAGTCCACAGTGGGTGAGCAGTAGTAGAAGATTGAGTCAAAACAAAGTTATGACAAAGGGACCTGCTGATAAAGGACAATCATTTCAAAGGCTTGAGTGATGAGTGAGCCATACAAAACCTGGCAAACTTCCATGTTTGCATGTGCAGATTGGCTAAGTGCATATGAAGCTTCTTGTCATAGACCCAAGTTTGCAAAGAGTACAAATTTTCAACCAGTGTGTCTTCAAGCCATTGAAAATATGGCCCAAATGTATGCCATTGGATTGCCCATAAGTGTAACGATTATTGCTACCATCAGGCTGGGTCCTGGCCTCAAGGAATTGACGGTATTGTAGGGTACTGCAGTATCTGTGCCAAGATGTCTATACAGACTCACTCACTAGGTCTCCATGTGCTTTCCATTCTGCTGCAGACCACAGCCATGTCTGCTTTATTCCTGTAATAAGTTGCCAGTTTGGCTTCCATTGGGTCTCATGATTTTTCCCGTTTTTTTTTTCTCCTGCAGCTTGCCCCACTATCAGTTCCACTGAAGGCTCTCTGCAAGGTACCTTACTAGTTCTCAGTCCCAGGTGGGCTCTGTCATGAATGTGGACACGCTGTCTGATCCTGACTAATCTTTAATCTGCATCGCTGTTACAAAAGCTTGCCTGGCACACATTAAAGTCATCGTCCCCACACCCAGAGTGCTATTGCCGTGTCAGAAAATCTGATGCAGGAAACCTGGGAGAGCTCAGCAAATGTCTCCCCTCAACACCTTCATTTCCTTTCCCTTTCCCCACCACATTGGGCAACAGAAATACGTTTCCCTGTTGTACTGAGGGTCTTATTTCATCCATCCAAGCTAAGTAGGTAGCTCTCCCATCATCCACATCTGTCAACCTTTTTTGGGGAACAGCTAGCGGTAAAGGCTGGGAATTGCAAAGCCCCTAAGGAAGTTAGGCATCCAACTTCCATTGCACTGCAAGGTGATTTGTGTCCCTAATGCACTTAGGCTCTTTCAGTAACCCCAGCCTAAAATTTTTCCCCTTTCCCTCCCCCAAGGTAATCTCTGCAGGTTGTAAAGGATGTAGACATGCCTAGGGCTGCTGTTCGGACTCAAATGGTATATATTTAACTAGGGGAACTCTATTTCCCCTTTACCCACTGTAGGACCCATTATATATAGTTTGCCACCTAGGAAGTGACTTGTACTGCCTATATGGCAGCCCCAGCCCCACATCTTCCCAGAGAGTTCTAGTGGTCAGGGCTCCAGCCTGAGATTCAGAAGACCTTGGTTCAGCCCTGCCAGGGAGTCCTTTGGAGTCGCTTAAGTATGACACTGACCTCGGAGCTGTGATTCCCAGCTCGTGTAGACATACCCACGCTAGCTCTGGTTGAGCTAGCACCTAAAAATAGCAATGCATCTGTGGCTGCATGGGCCACAGTTCAGGCTAGCTGTCTGAGTACACATCCAGGGGTCAGGCAGTGCTCGGGGGAACCATCCGTGGTGCTGCTAACACATAGCTATTTTTAAGGTGTCGCTTGGGCGGAGCTAGCATTGTGAACTGGAAATCACCCCTCCCAGCTCAAATGTAGACATACCCTTCGTCTCTCTCTGCCAGAGTTCCCCAACCATAAAAGGGGGATAACGATAATAGGACTTCTCTGCCTCACAGGGGTGTTGTGAGGATATATACGTCACAGACTGGGAGGTGCTCAGATCCTCTTGTAAAGGGGGCCAGATAAGTATCTAAGATCCATAGACTGCCCTGTTTGACCTCTCTTCCCCCCATTCCTGCAAGACTATTCAGTCTGTGTATGTCCAGGCCAAACTAATCAAGCCATAATACCCAAGCAAACATTTCTGTGCCTGTCTTACATGACACAGGTGATTCATCAAGAGAAATAGCCCAGTGCCATAACTGTCTCACTGGTGGATTAATAATATGGTTATAACTGTAATTTAAATTTTGCTTTTAAACATTGTTATTATATTTGATATACATTTTAATGGACATGGTAATATACCAATCCCAGGGTTCTTAAATCAGAGAGAAATGGGTCTGAAACCTTTCAGAATAATCTGATGAGCTCTCTGAACACTGCATAGTGACAGTGTGCATTATAGCAGCCCAAATGCAAAATACCCACCAGAACCAAGATCCAATCAATAGTAAGTGGTGCTGAGGTGGGAGAGTACAGATTGAAAGGGAAATGATGTGATGAACTTGTCCCCCTTTCTCTTTAAAACAAACTGGTTATTTCCCTTTACCCTCCCCAGCCTGCTGTAAGTTCCGATAAGCTAAAAAAAACCCAACCCCCCGACTGCAAGGTCTGCTTGTATTAAAATCTGAAATAAGAAAGTGACTCATAGAGCTTTAATGATGAACTGGGAAGAAGAGATGAAGCTACATGAAGCTGGAGATGAGATGTCAAAGATGTCAGGGGAAAAATCTTTATAGACCGCATAAGGCAGATCACACCTCTGGGCAATACTTGAAAAATGAAGAGAGAAATGGAAATACTTTACTTTACCAACTTTCATGACTCTCGCACATGAGAGGATACATTTTGCAGCAGAGAATAATTCTCTCTTTTTTCCCTTTCCTAAGCAATTACTGGACAGAATCCACTTCTTTTATGATATTTGTCATCAAGTTGAAAAGGCAGAACTCATTATAACTTGTGCTTTTTTTCAGAGCAAATTTTTTAGGGTTTTTTTTTTCCATTTAATAGATTTTAAAAAAATGCCACTCTTATTTATTAGGTCTTGCTGCAGTGGCTGAGGCCCTTACAAACCGTAATTAATTCATTCCAGGAACAAATAACTCAAATATATTTTTAAGGTTCCTAGGTGACAGACTGTATTTACCTATCGTTTATAAAACTCAAGGATGTTAAAGCAAGAAAACAAGTTAATGACCTTCTGGATCTTACACTGCTCACATAGTGAACAAACATGTCATTTTTCTCAAACGTAAAAAAAAACATATTTTATCATAAAACCACCTTAACTCTGCTCCATAATAAATATTCATTCATCATTTATCTCAAAATAAATCTTTTGGTTGCATGGCCAGTGCCTAAGCAACTAAGCAACACTACCTTCCAGCTAGCTCACTCAGCCTCTCTGGGCTTTTAATTATCTCTGCTGAAAAATGTGCTTAATAATAATTCTTTGCACCTGCCTAGTTAGTTTTCATCTGTGGATCTCAAAGAATGTCACAGGGGTGAGCATTGCTCTCTCCATCCAGCAGGTGGCCTAACCAACACAGATCTGAAGCATTTTGTCTGGTCTAATGAGTAGACAAAGGTCAACCACTTCAGGGATTAGGTTCTGTTCCCACCAACTCTGCCACAAACTTTCCCTATAACTTTTAGCAAGTCACTGAGGACCAGAGTTTCAAAAGTGCTCCTCCCATTGTTCCAAATGGGTAGAATTTGTAGTTTCCAGAGGTGGGAGCTGGGTTCTGGACACTTTGGAAAATCTAGCCTGAAAATTTTCTGTTCCTCTGTTACCTGCATCTGGAAAATGGATCTATGCATATGTCTTCTAGGCCAAAGGGGCACTTTAATGGGAAACACGGAGCATTCAAGTCAGAACACTGACACAGTATGCAGAGTGTTTTGAGCAGGCTGATAATTCGTTATACCTACTAGCCTTCTCCTTACTGGAATGCGCTTGCCCTTGGCGAAAACAAAGAGCAACCATTGCTCAGGCAGATCCCTTACAAACCATTGTTTTCCCTACTATCTCAAAGTGTTTCTTTCTCTGCCCTTCTCTGACTGCACCAGGATTTGACATGATGGAGGCTTTTGGACTGGTGGAAAGAAAATATGCCTCCATTAAAGGAGTGGCCATGGAACCGTATGTGTTCAGCGGGACCCGTACTTACACTCTCTTCAGAGATATTCAGCTAACCCAGAGAACAAGGTAGTTTGGGAAGATAGCTGAGAACCACATTGATTCCAACAAAAGTTTATTCTCTGTCTGTTGCATAAACATTGGCTCTGGTCCACACAATGAAGGGTATCGACTGGTGCGGGTGGGTGTAGATACTGGCCTAGTGAACACTCAACTGGCCATTTCCTAGTGAAAATAGCATGAATGCTAACCCCACCCTAGTGAAACTGAAAAGCATGCAAAGATTTTTTTCCCCCCTTAGAAGACATGTATTCTGTGCTGATCGATAAATCACCCCCTGAACTGCCTCAAGATGGATCACATGATGGGACATGTCACAGGAACTTCATTGAATACAGTGGGGTGATTGGGGCATTGAACTTTTGCAAGGCCAAGCTCAGATTTTAGGTGCCTATTGGCACCTTCCCTGTTTTAGCTGTGTGCCTTCAATATCACTGTTGTCCAGAATTAAGTGCTGAAAGACTGCATGTGATGACCATTGAGTTCTGTTTAATTGTCCTCTGTTGGGGATGCATTTAATTCTTTCCATGACCACTCCTCTCCTCATCCACATGCATTTAAAAGACCAAACTTTGAGGCAAAGTTTCAGCTAGAAACATGATTGGGGCCGGACCTTTTTAACCTCTTTCACCCTTTCCCCTAATGTTCCTGGTTTGCAGTCTGATAATTACTGTTGTAGAATACAAGTTTATAGCTCCACTGGGCAGCTTGACTTTGATTGACAAGAAGGATTAACCAGTGACTTTGGAATGTGACTTTACTGTGCACCTCATTAGTTGGGATCCTTCTCAAAGTCCTATGCATTGTCATGGGTCAACTTTCATTCCAGGCAGTGCCAATGACCCCAGTAGCATTATGGAGTATAAATCATGGCAGATTTGACTCTTAATAGTCAGTTTTATTTTATTTTGAAGCCTAATTACTAAAGCACTGGGATCATTTAAATCTTATTTAAAGAAGCAAAGCTTCTTACAGTAAACAGAGTAGGGGAATTCAGAAGGCTCTAAGTAATTAAAAAAGCATAGACAAATCCATTTGCTCAACCAGTAGGAGTATCAGATACACAAATATGACCTTCCAAGGACATTATATAATTTAAAACAAAACAAAACTTGATGTTACGTTTGAAGCAGTCCTGAAAAGATTGTTGAAGTGTTGTGTATCTACTCATGCAAATGTGGCCCATACAGATTACAAATGTATCTGCGACATGGCTAATTTTGCTTTCTTCATTCACTTTTGACCTATGCCTTTTGAGTGACATTTGCATGCAGTAAGTGCTTTGTAACAAGTTTGGAACAGAAGTCTAGAAGAGAAAGCAAGACCTTCTCAGGAGTCCATGGCTTGACTTGTTACATGTCCTCTCACGGGTTTCATTTTTGAGTCCCAAATTTCACAAGTGATCTTAGTATGGCTCATGTGTCTTTTTGCAAGGTACTTCTAAGTACCTCTGTCAAGGCCTGAAGGTCTTCCCCTAGTTTTCTACCCCATCCATCACAGCCATCATTCATTCTTCTTGACAAGGAGTTTTGGATAGGACCCTTTCAGAGCCCATCAAAGTAACTCGATAAGCTACCAGAAGTGTCTCTTTTGAATAATGCAAGGCTGCATTCACTGTGTCTTCAGCATTCCCTGACCCAACACGGAGTGAGAGATTGACCATGATGGCTGGACCTGTACCTCCCTTTTGATGCTATGACAAGGCCACAGGGATGCCCTGCACATGCAAAATTCTAGGGCATGTGTTTTTTAAACCCAAGAGGAATGTACAAAATACGGAGCAAATTCTCTACTGGGGTAACTCCTTCAACTTCAACCGAGTTACACCAGCAAAGGATCTGGCCCTGTATTTGATTTCCACAAATGAGCCTCACTCAGGCCATCATGCCTCAGTAACACCACTCTGTCTGTAGCTCAGAACTGTTCTGGTTGCCAGGAAAGTAGAACATTAGCTCCCTGCCATTCATTATCATTAGTCACTGAGCTGACTTCTGCTTGTCTCATTCCAGTGAAGTGCTTCTCTCTGGGATTCCGTCTGTGCACACCATCAGCATCCTCCTCCGGCTCCTTCCGGAGACTCCCAAAGTGCCCTTTGCCGTGTGGCAGCTAACAGATGAGGACTTCCAGCCAATCCTCGGGGTTATACTTGACTGTAAGGTTTCATGTAGTATAGATCAGATTCAGGTATTTGAAAGAGTAACAGAACCAACTTCTATACTCAGTTGGACAGTTTTATTATTGAAACTTGCCAGTGTCCAGCATGAACATTTCAGAAGCTATCGAAATAACATATGGAAATGTTTTTCTGTATAGTTAAAAACCCACTAAAAACTGTAATTTTATTTACTCCATTTTGCAATGTATGCTTGACTTTGACCATTATTTTCCTTTTTTGTGCTTTTAAAGCTTGACAAGTATTAAGTGTTTCAGTATGTTTTAAGCCTATATTTTTTTTCAACATGCTGTAGGTGAAATCAAATTCTATTTTAATTCTAAGTTCTTATTTGTCCTATTTTCCCCTGTAGCCAGTAAGAAATCCTTGACCTATTTCAATCATGACTACAAGGCTGATTTACAGGAAGTCACCTTTGACCAACAGGAAGTGAAGAAGATATTCTATGGGAGCTTTCATAAGGTCCTTATCAAGGGAGGGAGTAACTTAGATCATTATCTCACAAGGGCAGGCTGAGAAAAAAATGCAGTCAGTATATATTATTTGAACTGAAGAGTGGTTATGAGAATGTTCTTTAAAAAGTCATTAGCCAGTTGGCCAACCTGTTTGTGTTGATTTGCAATTGTAAGGAATTTTGAGTCATCCCATATGAAAAATACATATTTTCCAAGTATTGAACATATCTAACATAGTTAGATATATTTAAAAGACATATGAGTATATAAAATATATCCACACATTACAAACTTGGCTAACTGTCATATTTAAAATGTAATATTTGGTGGAAACATGAAATGCTATAGTAGTGAAATGTATGTAATGCATGTTGAATCACGCGCTTCCTTTTTAAATATGAAATTTTTGCCAGTTTTGTACAGTATATTTTATATATTTTCATATAAACGCGTTAGCAAAGAGATAACCACCTTGTGAAAAAATATGTATTTTTCTCCATAAGGGATGCATTATAAGAGCTAACAGAGTAGCTCTTTCAGTTCACTCGCCTTGATTTTAATATTGCCCGATATGTGTCTCGCAGCTGATCTGTTTATTAGCGTGTATGCATGTCCATTTATGATGCAGTGTTGTAGTCCCAGTGGTGAATAGAATGGTACTTATGTAACTGCACTATCCCTTTTTCTCTGGATATATCGTTGAAATGTCACCTTTAGTCCCAGCCAAGCAAAGATTTAAGCTTTTAAATTGTCCTGTGGAAGTCAGTGAGACTACTGAAGGCCTATTGGCCTTAAAGTTAAATGTATGTGTATGTCTATGCAGAATCGTGGTCTAAGTGCAAAAGAATTTGCGAGTCTTTGTCTAGTCCTGACCCCCACCATAAAATCACCACTCAGTTCAGCAGAAGGAATTGTCTACTCACGAGAGGCAAAGGACTGGAATGGCTGATTGTAGTATGAACTGGGGTTGTGGTGGATAATCCTAATAGTAGGCGTTTGTGGGGGATATGGGATAAACTGTGAAAGGGCTGGACAAGCTAGGTTTGCATGGGGTTACAGGTCAGGGTGTAGGTGCCCTGGCACACAAGTGCCAGGGGAGCTTGCCCAGTGGCTGATTGCTCTATTCCTGGATCTAACTGGAGTCACCAGTTTCTCTTTCATTCCCATCACTTTCTTCCTCATATAAGAGTAATAATTAAAAAGGGAAACGTAGGAAACAGGAAGGTACTGAAGTAAGGCAATTGGGTATGTGCAAACCCACAGTTTGTCAGATGGCCACAGCTGTTCACTCTGCTAATCTATAAAAAGGTGAGTTACCATGGAGCACATTCTAAGGCAATATAGCCAGTGGATATGCACAGGTCTGGGACACAGGAGGCCTGGGTCCAATTCCCAGCTCTGCCACTGACTTGCTGGGTGTCCTTTGGCATGTGTCGTCATTTCCTGTGCCTCAATTTCCCCATCTGTAAAAATGGGGATAATGATACTAACCTCCATTCTAAAGTGCTTTGAGCTCTAAAGATGAACAGCGCTAGATAAGAACTAGGTGGTGGTATTATTTCCCGCTGAAGTGCCAGAAGTAATCGTTTTTTAAGCTCAAGGTTGAGGGCACCTAGCAGATTTGTCAGAGGCTGTTAGAAATTAGGCTGTTTATTGCCTTTTGATTTTGGGACAACAACATTACAAAGCGGTGGAAAACAATGGCTTTTTGCGGAGCATCCTTCATACATGATCCATAAAACACTTTTGCAGAGAAGCTCAGTTCTAACCCGAATAAAAGGGGGCAAGTAACACAAGAAGTAACACAAGATTTCAAGAAGAGAAGTAGCTCTGTGTTCTGGAGGCTGGAGAGGGGGGTGGTTAAAGATAGATGGGTCAGCACAAGACAGATGGGGATTTGGAGACGGGGAGAAATGAGGGGAAAATGGCGAGAGCTGGGGCACTCTAATTTCTCACCTTGTAAAGACGGAGTGTTCTTTTTAATATTGCACTCCCCACAGCCTGTATCTAGGCAGCAGGCACTCCTTAGGGGATTGCCTCATCCAGAGTAGGTCGTGTTTTATTCCGGAATGCCTCTTGCAAGAGGTTAGAAGAGTGTCTTCCCTCCCAGGACCTTCCATGTGGCTTTACCTTGACACAATGCAAGCCTTGACCACTCTCATTAAAAGCCCAATGTATTCAAGAGGGAGTAAAACGAAGCGTCTGCATAGCGCAGCTTGGGCCCTGCCTGGCAAGATCTCAGCTAGGTAGGTGCAGTTCAGATTATGGAAAAGAAGCCGTGTCACATTTATCATCTCAGGTCTGCTGTCCCTTTCTCCTTGGCCCCTCGCCTGGGGCAGTTTGTCAGTGAGATCGCCTCTGCCCTGCAGGTGACTGCCATCTGACCTGGCTCCTATGCTTTTCAAGATTTTTTCACGTGCCTGGCTTATTACCATCCTCAGGCTCCCTCACACAGTAGTCCCCTGTGCAGAGACACTGGGGGACAATATTATTCTGTCTCTTATTTTTCCTGAAGTCACTCTGCAATGTAGCTGCTGCACTGGAGACACTGATTAAGTTCCTGTTTTACTGCCCACCTTCCAAAACTTGAAAAGCTCCTTTGAAGGGGTCTCCGCACAGTTCTTCCTCAGCCCACCTTATTACTCCTAAAAGCATCTCTCTCTGCCCTTTCTTCTAGCTTATGACCAGGCTTTGGAATATTAATGATCTTGGCTGGAGGTGTCAACATAAATCCAACTTGGTTTGCTTTAGTTTAAAGAGGCAGGACTCACTTTTTGCCTTTTAATTCCCTCTGAACTTTTTTTTCTTTAGATTGAATCTGAGCTATTGTCATATTAAAGGCAATCTGTCACAGTCTTCATTGCTAGGTCTAAAACGCTTAGTGCTACAAATGTTCAGGTCTTTTTTTTTTATTTTACAAAGAAGCTGCACAAGAAGAGAAAGAATTGAGATGGACTGAAAATCAAGCCCCAAATCCAAACATCCCTGATCTATGAGTACATTCATTTCTGGCTCCAAACTTCACAGCTCAGTCCTCTTCCAGTCATGGAGTCAACAAAAGCTGCAGATTTAACTAGTCTATATATCTATTTTAGGTACTTCTGTGGCCACCATCACCATATTATCTGACTGCTTCACCATTTTGAAAGTATTTATTCTCACATTACTCATGAGCGAGGGCAGTTCCACGATCCGCCTTTTACATATGGGAAACTGAGGCACAGAGGGGCGAATTGAGTTGCCCAGGGTCACACAGGCCATCTGTGGCAGAGCAGGGAATTGAATCCAGGTCACTCAAGTCCTAGGCTGGACCACCCTGCCTCCCTGAGCTATGGCGTAGGTCCCATCTAGATTGAGATTTTTAATTTCAACATGGATTCGTTCCTAGTTGTGAGTGGAGACAGGCAGTACATTTTGAACCTTAACTGACTTCTCAGGTTGCTAAAGCTGCTTATCGTTTGGCTGTATGCCTTCTAACCCCCTGACCAGACCCCCAGTGGCAGGTATAATCACTCAAAAGTGCAATGCCTGTAGTGTACAGTATTTGTCATGATGAAGGCATGGATTTCAGTCTCACTCAAAGCT
This sequence comes from Eretmochelys imbricata, assembly GCF_965152235.1. Taxonomy (NCBI): domain Eukaryota; kingdom Metazoa; phylum Chordata; order Testudines; family Cheloniidae; genus Eretmochelys; species Eretmochelys imbricata. Next base: position 6,321,604 of record NC_135584.1, on the reverse strand, counting down.
ACAGTGAAGTAGGTTTCCAAAAACACCTTTCATGGTGCTTTAAAGCAGTTACAAACACAGTGGGGATTTCATGTCCCATCCATCAGTCGGTGCACTCTATACTGCCTATTACCTTAAATGTCCTGCATACATTTTCATCTTTAAGTGTTTTTTGTTTAGTTTTGTGTTAAATATGCAAGAGAAAAACACATTCTTTTTTCCCATCTGTACCAAACATCATCTTGTATTTGCTGTTAATAACCACTTTCCAAACAGAATAATAACTGTGAGACCAAGACCAGCACTAGAAGATTATAAAAGGAAAGCCCTGCATTTTCATGTGTGGCAGAGAGATCTTTTTGTTAAAATACAGGCCCATTTTCAGAGGTCTTTCATAACGTAGCTCAGGGACTGCTAATGAGGTATTCTTTCACCACTAGTTCACCACTTCAAATCTGGACCAGGTTGCTAATGACAGTATAACTGGTTGGGAGAGAAAAACTAATAATTCCCTGCACCCCTCTATGTATTTAATTTATGTATTTATTTATTATTGATTTGAAGTTCAAAAACTTAGAAAAAGTTTAACTTGTTTGACTGAAAATCAGGGAACATTTTAAAAAGAAAATTTCATCAAAATTGTCCCCAACTTTTTTTTTAATTTAGAAATTAAAACCCTCCTCCCAAATTAGCACCTTATAACTAGACCTGAGCAAATAATGGACTTTTTGGTTTGGGAGTCCATCTGAAAACTTTGGGGTGGCGGGGGGAGTGGTTTGGTTCCAGCTGAAACTGACATTTTTGTTGTTTGATTTGAGTCAAACAAAACAATTTTGGGCTCTTTTCATTTTGTTTCAGGTAATGTTTGGGGTGTTTTCTCACTTTTTTTGTCATTGTAAATTAGCTATATTTCAAAACAAAGCACCATTTCGTTTCAAAATGTCTCAACACTTTGTTTCAGAAACGTCAACACAAAATGGTTAAAGCTTTCCTTTTTATTTTTTTTGCCAGCTAAAACGATTTGCTGAATTCGACCCGAATTCATGAATAGTTGAGGAGTTTTGAAAAAAATAATTTTTTCGGCAAACTTACTATTTGCCAAAAAAATTGTCCTGCTCTACTTAACAGCTGTCTCAGTAGACAACCCAAGGACGAAACTAATTATGGAGGCTGATCTACTTCACATCACAACTCCAGGGATGGCTCTTCCAGAAGAGGGTTGACATCCAGCAGTGGGCTCTTATGGCTCTGTAGATGCACGCAAAGTCTAATTAACTATATCTCAGTTTACTCAAACTCTTGGTTATCCCAAGCTCGTGTATGTCTTTCAGGGTTTGACTGCAGAGGAACTGTGCTCCAGCTCTCAGCCCTATCCTGCGTCCCTTTTCTCCAGCCCAAGAACTGGCCACGAGGAAGCCAAAAGTCCTGTGCTCCAAAGCCTTCAGTGCATAAAGTGGGCTGTTTGTTGTTGTTTTGACGGAAACTGTGTGCTGAAGCTCACAGCACTTTTTGCCATCTTTACTGACACTGTTATGGGCTGAAGGCTTCTGCACACAAGGATTCCTGGCTTGCTCAGGGCTGGCTGGGGGAGAGGCCTGGGAATCTGAAGAAGAGCTCTTCTCTTGCATAGCCCCTAACCTCTGCAGGAGTATTGAGGAGCTGAGGAGCTGGCTGTCCCTGGGAAAACTGTCCTGCTGTTCATAGTCTGGGGAGCTAAAAATAGGAGATCCTGAGTGCAGATTTCAGTGCTGGTTGGACTAGCCCTCCCACCCCCTTCTCACTCGTCTGAAATTTAGATTCTCCAATGGTTTTGATGTCCCTTAGGACAAGGTATTATTGTCCATGGAGGAGTTCACTCTCTAGGGCTTTCACCCAATATCTTTTGCGATCATTACATGCACAAAAAAAGATGCCTTTGATTGCCGAAGTGGATATGAACTCTGCCAGATACATGATTAAAAAGAATCCTCCGTCCAACAGGTGGGGTCCAATGCATCTATTTTTAATTGTTATCCAGGTGCACATAGCTGTGAGCCATTTCAGGATCAAACTCTACTTGGACTGTAAGAAAATAGCAGAGAAACCGATCAATGCTATGGGAAGCATCTCCACTGCTGGCTTCATCATGCTAGGAAAACTGACAGGAACCAGAGGACCCAGGAGTGGGTCAGCAGCAGTAAGTCCAGCGTTTATTAGTTTTAATGAGGAGTCTTGTGTCTAAATTCAGGATTGGATGGGATACAAATCAGAGCAGAACTACTGTCCCCTCCCCCCATTGCTCTTGTGTTGAGTTCACCCCGTGAAGTAGGGAAGTGTTATACACCTATTCAGCTTTTGAAATTTGTTGAGCATTTTTAATGCAATGTTTTGCACATTCTCCTCCTGCCTTTGGGAGTTTGTGATGAGATGTAGCACAGCATGTGTGTGCCAGGTAGCCACGTCAGCTCGCACCCTGATCTGTGGGTGAGCAGCTTACATGGTGCTTTAATACTACATAGTCTTGAAACCCAAGGACATACAGATCTTGTTGTAATTGGCTGAAAAAGGCAGGAGGGTTACTAGATTGCTTCTAAAAGAGAAGGCTTTATACATCAGCTCCCTTGGACTGGCAGCAGCCACATGCTAGTAATCACGGGGGGCAACATGTTCAGATGGGTTTCATTTGGTCTCAAAATCTCAAAAGTGCACTGTCCCTGAATGACTGTCAAACAATACTCAGAGCAGTCACCATAAATTACAACTCAAAAAACCCTCTCAACACCAGACTCAGCTGCAAACAAAAGCCCACTTTTGCCCCACAGGTAAAGGAAAAAAATAAACATCTTGGCTTTGCCCCGTGCCCTGAAGATCAATGGTCTTGGGCTGATTGACCCATTAGAAAAGCAAGCACCAGAGACAAAAAGCACCCTGAATCTGATTCTTCATTACCTTATACCTCATGTTGCCATTTACACCGCTGCAAAATAAGTGTAAAAATACTCCAGTGGCTGATCTGGTTGTGTTTTATGCCCCTGGGCCCAGATCCTCAAAGGTATTTTGGCACCTGACTCCCATTGATTTCATGGGAATGATTTGCACTGGTTTGAATGATTACACAGGGTTCAGGGCAAGGATAAATTAGTGTTCCACAGCACTCTGACCATAGATCTAGGGAGTGCAAATAAGAACAGATCTGCTGACTGCAACGTTCCACACATGAAGGCAGCATTGCACAAGCAATCTGGCCCATCTGTATTGCATGCAGCCTCAGCTAACACCAGGAGGAAGTGGAATCATGCAATGTACCGTGACAAATGCCATCAAAGGAATGAGCTGTACCATATGGGAACAGATTCATAATAAAAGTGGGATTCAAGCAGCTCTAATTTTATTTGCCAAAGAAATACTGTGGTGGTTTAGAGTGACAGCAGCCATGTCAGACCTCTGCCTTGGAGGAAAATATCCTCTATCCCTCCCCAGTTTTTCCTTTTAGCAGCTTAGCGAGCTGGATCCAGTCATTGAAGAGCTACTAATGAACAGCCCAGACCTTCTCTACTCCCATCATGCTTCAAGCCTAACAAAGTTTCATGTCTTCTGCAGCTCTACCACCCTTGAGGAGACAGAGCGCCTCATTATTGGTTATCATCAAACCTTATTTAAGACATCTCTAAGTATCATTTGATGTATGGGGCTCATTTTCTATCCATATGCTGCACATCCCACTCTTTCAGTCGCACTGCTCACTCATCATTAAATGTCTGGGGGAAAAGATTTGATTGGGTAAAAATGGCATTCTTAAAAACTGTGGGTTTTAAATATATCTCCCCCCTTTTTCTTTTATTGGTCTCATGCAGCATTTGTCCTTTTGCTAATCAAAACGGAAAGATCTGGCAGTCTAGGGAGAGGCTGAGAAGGAGGGCAGATTTATTTGGACGGGGAGGATGCATCTCCCAGGAATATCTGCTACTTTTGTTCTTCTACCACTTTCTTTGAGTGGCAGTGGAGCAAAGTTGTCTTTTTACATTTTGGTTTGTGTTGAAGCCAGTTACCTGGGGCCTTGGGAGCGGCTGCTGCTGAAATGTGAATAAATCGGAAACTGAGGTTTCGTTAGCATGGATGAGCTTATAGAGTTCACTTTGCAAGGCTCTGGCCTCAGAGGCCTGAGACTTGCAATGCAGTCCAATGACCAGCCACCCCTTCTAAAGTCTGTATCCGTTGCCTTGTGTCTGCAGTTTGTACAATTGCTTCTGAAAGAATGTGTCTATGGGTGGTGGTTAGGGGGAGGGGAGAAAGTGCATGATGGTCTCTTACATAAGGTTATTTTTACATTCTACTGCAGCCAGAAGTGGCCAAGAATTTACACAACTTCCTGCCAGACCACCCTGCGGCTTGCAGTAGGATGAGCTATTATTCTCACTGGCATCTTAACAAGACTTGGCGTGAGCTATTGCTAGGAACGTACAATAACCTGTATAATTGCTGTTCATCAGGACACCTGCAGGCACTATATTTAAAAAAACAAGTGTGCAGTTCTATCCTTTTTTCTACACCTACATTCTCGTTAGCTGGCCTCTCTTCTTCAGCAGCGGGTAGAATAATTATGCACGGCCAACCCACCTGTCACATTTGTAACTCTTCTCATGACTCGTCTAATTCTCTTTGCTCCACAGTTCCAGCTGCAATCTTTACAGATAGTTTGCAGTGGCTCATGGGCAGAGGAAGATAGATGTTGTGATCTCCCGGCACTGGTAAGATATGAATGACCTATGTGCTCATTGGGATGAGACTGGGGAGTGCGTCACAAGGAAATGACACTTTAAATAGAAAGTTGATAGGCCAGAAGATCAATTTTTATATTTTCCTGAGAAACTAATAAAACTAGCTCGACCTAAGTCCAAGTGAGTCTGTGTCTACTCCCAATGAAATTAATAGCAAAATGCCTGTTGGCTTCTCAAAGACATCTCCACCAGGGCACGTAATTCCTGTCCTGAATCAGACCTACCAAGCCAGCACTGACGGCCACACAGCTCGGCTGTTGGCCTTCCGTTCTGAGTTATAACTACAGCCAGTTGGAAATTTTCTGATGAAACAAAGCTTCATCAGAAAATGCCAATTCATCAAACCTAAAATGATTGGTGAAAATAGCTTTGGGGACCAGCTGGCCCATGAGTCTGAAAGCCCCAAGGTCGTTGGCCTGGGATAGCTTGCATGGGACCCCCAGCAGCTGCTGTCTGAAATTGACATTCAGCGGACAAGAATGTCAGTTTTAAGTAGTAGCTGCCAGGATTCTGGCAACTATGTTTGGTTTTGGAAGTGCCATGTGTCAGGTTTTTGACACATTTTTTTCTTGGGATTTCCAGTCTGTGGGAACTTCTGATATTTCAAATTCTCCCATGAACCGGAAATCCCGAATTTGTCAGTTGAAGTTATAACATTCCCCTGCTATTCCTTTCCACTCCTGGGCTTCTACTGCACACAAAAAAACTTATTCCTCCTGAACTGAGAGGAGGTTTGTTTTTTGGGCAAATATTTAGAAAGGAGTAGATTGATTGATTGTTTTCCTCAGGATATATTTATTGTACATCTCAGTGACTATAAAATGTAGGGCTTGTTAGAAAATTTTCCTTTTTAAATTGTTTTTTGATGGAAAATTAGGTCTTTGATTAAACATAATTTTTCACACAAACCATCTGCTATCTGCAGAAAATTTAGATTTTCTCTGAAAAAATGAATGCTCAAAATCCAAAAATGTTTTGGTTTTGAGCTTAAAACTGAAATACTTCAGATGAAAACAAAAATATTTCTGTTTGAATATTGTGTCTCAGCTGGACTTTATTTCCCATAATGCACTATGGCCCTTGGACTCCCATGATGCACTGCCTCATATCACCAAGAGGCGAGACCATGGTGCATCATGGGAAATGTAATCCAGCTAAGTACTAGAATGATAAGGTAAAATTTTCAGCAGTGCCTAAGTCCCATGTTCAAAAGGGACTTAGGAGGCTAAGTACCATTTAAATTAGTGCTGTCAAGTGATTTACAAAATTAATCATGCAATTTATCGTGCTATTAAACAATAATAGAATACCATTTATTTAAATATTTTGGATGTTTTCTACATTTTCAAATATAGTGTACAGTGCTCACTTTATATTTATTTTTATTACAAATATTTACACCGTAAAAAACAAAAGAAATATTATTTTTCAATTCACCTAATACAAGTACTACAGTGCAATCTCTTTATCATGAAAGTTGAAATTACAAATACAGAATTATGTACAAAAAATAACTACATTCAAAAATACAACAATGGAAAACTTTAGAGCCTACAAGTCCACTCAGTCCTACTTCTTGTTCAGCCAATCACTCAAACAAACAAGTTTGAATACATTTGCAGGAGATAATGTTGCCTGCTTCTTGTTTACAATGGCACCTGAAAGTGAGAACAGGCATTCATGTGGCTGTGTTGTAGCTGGCGTCACAAGATATTTACGTGCCAGATGTACTAGAGATTCATATGTCCCTTCATGCTTCAACAACCATTCTAGGGGACATGCGTTCATACTGATGACAGGTTTTGCTCGATAACAATCCAAAGCAATGCGGACCAACATGCATTTATTTTCATCATCTGAGCCAGATGCCACCAGCAGAAGGTTGATTTTCTTTTTTTGGTGGTTCGGGTTCTGTAGTTTCCACATCGGAGTGTTGCTCTTTTAAGACTTCTGAAAGCATGCTCCACACCTCGTCCCTCTCAGATTTTGGAAGGCACTTCAGATTCTTAAACCTTGGGTCAAGTGCTGTAGCTATCTTTAAAAGGCTCACATTGGTACCTTCTTTGCGTTTTGTCAAATCTGTGGTAAAGGTGTTCTTAAAATGAACATGTGCTGGATCATCATCCGAGACTGCTATAACATGAAATGTGGGTAAAACAGAGCAGGAGACATATAATTCTCTCCCAAGAAGTTCAGTCACAAATTTAATTAATGCGTTCTTCTTTTAACAAGCATCATCAGGATGGAAGCATGTCTTCTGGAATGGTGGCTGAAGCATGAAGGGGCATACGAATATTTAGCATATCTGGCACATAAATACCTTGCAGTGCCGGCTACAAAAGTGCCATGCAAAAGAAAGCTTGTTCTCACTTTCTGGTGACATTGTAAATAAGAAGCAGGCAGCATTATCTCCTGTAAACGTAAACAAACTTGTTTGCCTTAGCAATTGGCTGAATAAGAAGTAGGACTGAGTGGACTTGCAGGCTCTAAAGTTTTACATTGTTTTGTTTTGGAGTGCAGTTATGTAACAAAAAAATCGATATTTGTAAATTGCACCTTCACAATACAGAGATTGCACTACAGTACTTGTATGAGGTGAATTGAAAAATACAATTTTTTTGTTTATCATTTTAACAGTGCAAATATTTATATTCTTTTTTATTACAAAATGAGCACTGTGCACTTTGTATTCTGTGTTATAATTGAAATCAATATATTTGAAAATGTAGAAAAACACCCAACCATATTTAACAAATTTCAATTGATATTCTATTGTTTAACAGTGCGATTAAAACTGTGATTAATCACGGTTAATTTTTTTGAGTTAATCGTGTGAGTTAACTGCGATTAATCGACAACCCTACTTTCAATGAGACTTAGGTGCCTGAGTCATGAAAATCATAGTGAATTTTTGAGAGGGTTACCCATAACTTTCTTTCTTTCAGAGAAATGAAGAGACCTGCCCTGCCTTAACTCCTTCCTGCACCTGCACTCCAGGTATCCCAGGCCCGCCAGGTCCTCCAGGGTTCCCTGTAAGTTTGCCTTCTGACATTTGTTCCTAGAAAGGTTTGTATTGTCTGGCACCCATGTGGCATTTAACAGCCATGTGTAAAGAACAAGGTCCCTGCCATGAACTCACAATCTCGGCAGACACTGGACAGAGGGAGAGAAGGGAAGCATCATAAAGAAACAGGAGTTTAAGCAATGAACTATGTTGCATGGCATGTGACTCCATGTTTATCATCTAAAGGAGTGGCAGTCCTTCTCTGCTCAACTTGGACCCAGTGACTTTGACTTGCAGAGCTGGGTTCCTCTTCCCTTGGTTCTGAACACTGAATAAATGCTGGCAGATTTCCATCCTGAACTCTGAACTTCCCAACTTTTGGGGGAGGTTTAAGACCCCTGAATATCAGAGGTGCAATGAAGCCAAAATGTATCGATCCAGATACCAAGTGCCAACAAAGCAAAGGGTGCATGGAGCTGGCATCATGGTGCAAGCCCATCTCTGCGTAGGTATTTGTATTTTTATAATGCTGAATAATATAACAACTGCCAAAGTTCGTGTCTCTCAAGGCAGCCGTCTCAACCTGGGCTGGCCTTTCCTTTCATTTTCCTCTCCTACTGCCAAAGCAAAATAAGTTATCTTGCAAGGCAACAGTGACAGCTGGGGGCCAAGAGAGCATTACTGTACTAATCCTCTTACGGGAGAAGGGCTGGCTTCTCTTTTTGTCTGTCTGTACAGATCTGTTGGATAGGAAGCTCTGAAACCCTGTACAAAGACTTGAAATGCAGAAGGCATGGCATGGCAACCTTGAATCCAGGTGTACTCAGGGCTGGATTCAATAAAGATTTAACATAGGAGGAGTGTGTATTGACTCTGGCTCTCAGAAGTTCTGGTTGTTCCTATTTGTTGTTCAGCCACTGCAGAAAAATTGTATAATTACCACAAATTCTGTGTTTCCTAATGCACGTTACACAGAGAGAGGGGAACGTTTACAACCAAGGCTGTACCCACTCTCCCCTGTGTACATGTAATGCATGCACCAACTTGCTGCAATGGGTTTTTTTGGGTGCAAATGTTAACATTTCCCCACAGGACTGTTTAAACAAGGAGCGGAGATATGGGAATACCAAGCAGGTATTTGAACCTGCAGAGTGCAATTGGAATTTTTGCATGAAGAAGCTAAGGGCTGAAAATCTAGCCCAGAGCATCTTTCACAACATAGAAAAAATCTTTCTCTGTGTCAGATAAATATGTTTTAATAATAAATATCCTGTCACGGGGTGGCCGGCCCTTTAAGGGGAGTTGGGCCCAGCCTCATCTGTGAAGGATCAGCTTCCTCCCAGCTGAGAGAGAGCAGCTAGTGATCGGGTGATTACAAAATCCAGCTGGTGGCCCAGTGGAGGAGAAAGCTGCCAGGAGCAGGGAGGCGCTGGTCGGAAGCTGGGTTGGAGAACAGGACTACAGGAAGCTGTCTGGCTTCTGTGGGCAGCTCTGGGGCAGGGTTGGACTCTCAGACAGGTGGCCTGTAATATGGAACCCTGTAGGGAGTAGATAGGCCCCTGAGGAAGACCCTGGGTATGGGGAAGGGAGAATTGTGCTGTGCTAATTTTAAAGTTGAAGGCCTGAGAAAAGGACCTGCCCCTGACTGGATGTGGAGTCACTTCTGCCTGGAGTGAGGGGACAGGGCAGCAGCCTATGTGCCCTTCTCACACCAATAAACAGGACTGTGAGATATTAGGATTCATCTGTGAGGTCAATTTCATAATTAACAGTTTGTTACATAATAACTAGTGGTTAATTCCAATGGAAGTGTTAAATACACAGCACATTGCTTCATCACAGTATGTCATTTGTCAAAAACAAATCATGTCAAACCAACTTGATAGCTTTCTTTAACAGGGTAACAAGCCTTGTGGATAGGGGGGAAGCGGTAGACGTGGTATATCTCGACTTTAGTAAGGCTTTGGATACTGTCTCACATGACCGTCTCATAAATAAACTAGGGAAATGCAACCTAGATGGAGCTACTATAAGGTGGGTGCAAAACTGGTTGGAAAACCATTCCTAGAGAGTAGTGATCAGTAGTTCACAGACATGCTGGAAGGGCATAACGAGTGGGGTCCCTCAGGGATTGGTTTTGGGTCCAGTTCTGTTCAATATCTTCCTCAATGATTTAGATAATGGCATAGAGAGTACACTTATAAAGTTTGTGGATGATACCAAGCTGGGAGGGGTTGCAAGTGCTTTGGAGGTTAGGATTAAAATTCAAAATGATCTGGACAAATTGGAGAAATGGTCTGAAGTAAATAGGATGAAATTCCATAAAGGACAAATGCAAAGTACTCCACTTAGGAAGGAACAATCAGTTGCACACATATAAAATGGGAAATGACTGCCTCGGAAGGAGTACTGTGGAAAGGGATCTGGGGGTCATAGCAGACTAAAAGCTAAATATGAGTCAACAGTATAACACTGTTCCAATAAAAGCGAATATCATTCTGGGATGTATTAGCAGGAATGTTGTAAGCAAGACACAAGACGTAATTCTTCCACTCTACTCCGCTCTGATTAGGCCTCAACTGGAGTATTGTGTCCAGTTCTGGGCACCACATTTCAGGAAAGATGTGGACAAATTGGAGAAAGTCCAAAGAAGAGCAACAAAAATTATTAAAGGTCTAGAAAACATGACCTGTGAGGGAAGATTGAAAAAAATTGGTTTCTTTAGTCTGGAAAAGAGAAGACGGAGGGGTTGTTACAAGGAGGAGGGAGAAAAAAAAATTCTTCTTAATCTCTGAGGATAGGACAAGAAACAATGGCTTAAATTGCACCAAGGGAGGTTTAGGTTGGACATTAGGAAAAACTTCCTACCTGTCAGGGTGATTAAGCACTGGAATAAATTGCCTAGGGAGGAGATGAAATCTCCATCACTGAAGACTTTTAAGAACAGGTTAGACAAACATCTGTCGGGGTGGTCTAGATAATTAGTCCTGCCACGAGTGCAGGGGACTGGACTGGATGACCTCTCGAGGTCTCTTCCAGTCCTATGATAATCTGCTACATGCATAGTAATGAGCTCATGAGAATAAGGGGTTTTCTTTCAGCCTGATTGGGAATACAGTTATAACATGCTTCATGCAGCATGAAATGCTGATCGATTTGCTACAGGGCCAAGACACTTAACGTGTCAAAAGTTATTCCATAGTGAGCAAGGATGTCTCATGCACATCCACTCTTCCTTAATGAACTCTTTTTGAGCAGGGATAGGCCCCCTTGGGGCACCCCATAAACAACCTCTAGCAAAGCTCCTAGTCAGACTTTCTTAATCCAAATCTACTGCTATTTAGATTCAAGAACAGAAGCCATCAGATTAAAACGTCAATAGTTCATACAGCACCTGTACATGCTAGAAGATTAGATTCCTCTTAGATCCAGTGGTTATGCAGATGCGCAGATAAACCAGGTCTCCCTGGAAACACTACTCTTCCCTGCTGTGAGTGTGCTCATTTGGAGATTATGTAAAGTAGAATGTGTGCTCTAGTCTCTGTACAAGTATGAGCTGCTGTTCCATCCCCATCTTGCTGCAAGTGTCTGGAATAGAGATTAATCAGCATGACTCCATGAGAAACAATTTGAGAAATGAGTGTGTAATCTCAGTGCCATCACGAAATGCTTCCTTTGCATTTCCATGGTCCCACTGAATACCTTTCCTTTTTATGGAATATGCTAAAATACGGAGGGTCTGATTCTGATCTTTCTTACACCATTGACCTGAGGGGAGCTTGCCACAGGGATGCAACCATGGGGATGTTTGTTACTGTTCAGCCCTCTCAAAATGCATTTGTGACAGCCTACAGTCTTAGCTATGGCCATATGGGGACAAGACCATCATGTGTCTGTGCCGGGAGCATGAGAGGAGCTTTCCACATCCACTCACGGCCGCGCTGAGGGTTTTCATGATTGCAGTTCCTGTGTGGACTGAGCTGAGTGTTAACCAGAGATGGGGCTCAACTAGAACGCCAGATCTGAGTCCTTCCAAAATTGGGTGAAGCCCTAATTTGGATCTGCCTTCAGAGCCACTCTTCACCTCTTGGGGGCCGCCTCTCACCTGAACTCTTTGCTTTGGGTCAACGTCACCATTTGCAGAGCAACCCGTGCTGCTCTGGAACGAAGCAGATGGAGCAGAAAAGTTCCTTCCATCCTAGATTTTCCATGGAAGTGCAAAACCACGAGTCAACCCCCACTGCCACCGATGTCGCCTTCGGCACCCGTTTGTTACAGCTACAAAACCAAGCAACTTCAGGCTTTCTCCTGTGCTGCTCCTCATGCCTGGAAGAAATAAGCATCCACAAAGCCACCTCATTGTCCTCCCTTCAGATCTCTCCTTAGAAGTCTGCTGTGGTGGATGGTCCGGCTGCAGGTGTGCAGTGACCGTTCACTAGTGTCTCGCTGTTACCTTTTGCGTCCTGCTCTGTTTGTCACATCCCCCTCTAACAAACTCTTTGGGAGGCAGGGAGCATCTTATGATGTGTGTGTGCAGTATCTAGCACTGTGGCACTGTATTGTGGTTCCTAAGCGTTACCGCAGCACAGACACCACTTAATATTAATAACAAGAGAGTCTTGTGCTTTGTCCCACTTTGGCAGGGCAGTCCTGGGAGAAGAGGACCACAAGGGGAACCAGGGCCGAAGGTGAGTAATGACAGCACTCCGACTCTGATTTTCTTTCAGAAAGCTATATGCCTATAGGTCATAGGGATGAGCAAGTGCAACTCCATTAACTTCAATGGACTTACATTAACTTACCCCAGGTCTGAATTCATCCCTACATTAATGATACTTCTGCCTACTTAGGGCAGGGATCCAGAGATTTTGAGAAATAGAACAATGAAAATGTCTGTAATCAAATAGAAAATGACATGATTGTTTAAGCACCAAGTGGGTGCTCAGAGCTGTGTGATATAGACTGATCCCTTCTCCAAAATTCTCCAGACACCTAGTTGTGTTGATTAACTACATGGATCCAGTAAGCTTCTTTCTAAGAAAACAACCCAGCTCCATCAGAAAAAGTTTATCCCAGTTTTGTGGTGTTCTTATTCTCCCTGCCGTGCATGGCTGATTTGACCCCGTGCCTCGGCATGCTTGGAAAGGTGCGAAGTACAGGGAGAGCCACAGAAACTGGGTATATCTCTGCGGAAAAGGAGCAGAGACGAGCATGAAACAAAAGCTGGATCTGAACATCCTGGAATTTGGGAGGAGTGGAGAAGGCATTGAAATCCACACTTAGAGCATTTGCAAATTGGAGTCATTGCTATGTGTTACCCATCAAAGCATGATTGAGAGAATCCAGTAAAGAAGCAAGGGAAAACCCCCCACTGCTTTCCTTTTTCAAACTAACTGCACAGAAGCCAACATCATTGATAGAGCTGATCAGAAAAAGACATTGAAAAATGGACACCGTTTTCAGTTAAGTCTTTGCAGAACCTTTCCCTGCATCTTTTGTCCAGCTTCAATCACTAGAATAATTTGCTATAGGGCAGGGCTGCTCCTGCTTCCCTGGAAACCAGTGGGAGTTTTGTCATTGATTTCCCTGGAAGCCAGATCAAAACCTTGGACTGCAAAGGCAAAGGGCTGTACAATTGAGGGTACTGGACACTTCCAGGCCTTGCCTCTTCCTTTTGCATCCAGTAGCTGCTTTGTGCTGAAACAGGTCGTATGGTGCAGTCAATGCGTGTGGAAGTCACTGGTGTTCCTCCTGACATTTTGTTTAATTTCTTTGACTGGCTTTAGGGTGAGCCAGGTCCTCCTGGACAAGTCGGACCAGAGGGTCCTAGTGGACAACAAGGGTCACTAGGCTCCCAAGGAATCACCGTGCAGGGCCCAGTGGTACGTGATCTCTCCCGTTGCTTTTATCTCATCTTTTACTCTGTGTGAAAGATACAACTGTATGTGGGGTCTGGTTTTGTTTGTTACAGGGATGTGGTGATAAAAACACCTGAGCCCTATCTACGACAGTGCTTACAATGCTATTATTACTAGCTGCGCTGTTGCTATTGTAGGGATGGCTAGTTTTTCTAATGTTGACAAGACCCTAAATTCTGGCTTAAAAACTGGCCACGTGGGATAGCTGATCCCTAGTCTAGCCCCTGAAAAAGAGCCCAACAGAGTATTAACATTTCAGTAGCACAGTCACCATGGTTAGAGAAGCAATGGGCAATGGTTACGTAGGTGTATATACACAAATACCTGCCTACAAATGCCAGGCAAAAGGGTGAGCTATGGAGGTGTGCAAGGATCCCTGTGGGCACAAATCACTTCAAAGGTTGTGTGGAGGTAGTTGGGTCATGGCCCTGCTGAACTGACCATGAGTGATGAGTAGCCATGGACAAATAGGCTGCCGCCCAACTTAAGGGATGGTGCAGAATGCATGAAACTCTATTGTTCCATTTTGATTCCAGGGACCACCAGGAATTAAAGGGGATAAAGGAGACACTGGAATCCCAGGCATGCAGGTAATATAATCAACATCACTCCTTTGACTCAAAGAGCTACCTCTTTTCCTGCTGAACATTTGAAATCCAAGGAGTTAGCTGTCTTTATTGCCATCCCCACTATGAAACCCCATCTCCTCCACGCAGGAAATCTGCAGGAACACGTTGCACTGCCATCCGAGCCCGCACAGGAGCTTGGCAAACATGAATCAGTTCAGCCTCCCACCAACCTTGCAAGTATTATGGGGCCCATTTCCCTGAAAAATAAACTGGGCAATGGACAAACAGTAAAGCAATGGCAGAGCCAGCAGACTGACTTCCACCCCTCTTCTCTACCACTTCCTAAGTATCCCCAGTGCAGAAGAGGCAGGAAATCCAGTTGGGCCTGTAAAATTCTTTTGGGACTCCCTGTTATGGAAGGTGTTATTAAAATGTAAGACATAGGGGAGGAGAGAGAAGAGGAGTCTGACCTTACCACGGTGAATAGGGGTGGGGTTCAGTTTCATATACCTGAAAATAGAGCAGGTTGAAAATGGAATTTCGTTGACATTTTAGTGCTCTGTTCCTTTTTTGTTCTGCTGTGCTTGATTGTCCTCTTTGGTGGCTGCCTCTGTTTCCACCATTAAAAATATGAAGTGGAATGTAATTGCTGGACGCCAGACTTAACCAGCAATTCTGTTTTCCAGGGTATTCCTGGTGCCCAGGGAGCCCCAGGCAGAGACGGCATTCAGGGTGCAAAGGTAAGAACACACAGACTCAGATTTTCAAACTTGGGCACCTAACGCTCCATATGTGGCCTGATTTGCAGAGATGCTGAGCACCCACAGGTCCTGGTGTGTGTGTGGGAAACTGAGGTTGCATTGCACCTCTGAAAACTGGCCTGCTTTGAGGTGCACAAATATGGACTTGGGTGCCTAACTTTACTCACTCAGGTTTGAAAACTTGGGCCAGATTGTAGCTGCACCACTTCCTGTAAAAAGTGCATGGCAAAGTGTACGGGGGGAGGGGAGGAATTGGCTTGAGACTGCGGATTAGAGATTTACTCTCTGGTACTTCCCCCATGGCACCTTACCTAGCAAAGAGCTCTGGGGTCCTATTCTCACAGCATCTTGGAGTAAAGCATGGACGTTCTGCTGTCGAGAGGTAGTTTTCTCTACTCTCTGCCCTGCAGTTGATATTGCTAGCACAGGGTAAGCCTGTGGCAGCAGAGATGGGTGAATTGATGATCCGGACATCTCAAATGTGTCCAAAAAATTCTTCAGCTAGATTTATGTGGCTGAGTAGTTGCCAACATTCTTGTGTGTTTGGCAGTTGTTATGTTCCGTGGATAAGCCCTGGCTAAACAACCTTTGGAGTAAGGCATCACATCACTGTACCCTCAGCTCTCACCAATGCTGTGAGGACCCTCTCGTTAACACACTGTTGGGTTTGCAGGGGGTGAGAGGACTGGAAGGCACAGCAGGGCCTCCGGGGCCACCAGGACCCAGGGTAAGAGCTTGCACAAACTGTCAGTATAAAGCTTGTCATCAGCAATAACTTTCACTTCCTGCTGACTTGCTGCATTTTCCACTGGAGCCAATGTAACCACCCTCTGGCATGGGTCCATCCCAGATATAGAACCTGGGACTTTCCACACTGCAGCAGAGACCTCTACTGCTTCAGCTTAAGGCGTAACTCTGTTAGCTGGTAGCAGTAGTAGACTTATCTAGTGGACAGCCTCTAGAGGGACACGTGCTTTGCCACAGGGTTAGGTGGTCCAGCTGGCTACTGTTCCTCGGTGGATGAGTTTAAGGCATACAGGATGCTAGACTGAAGTCACTAGCTGGAGCTGGGCATGATGCCAGGCAAGATCTCCTAACTCAGCTCTGCCCAGCCAGTGAGACCTGAGCTGCTCCCTAGCTTCGGTTTCACCAAGGACAGCCTTAGAGTTCATCTACATATTTTTAAGGCTCCAGTCACATTAGTGTTGAGTGTCTCATTGAGTGTTGAGGTAGTGAAGTATTATGTCCCCACCTTACAGATGATAAGATGGGGGATTGAGAGGCTCAATGACCTACTACTGAACTTCAGGCAGTACATGGCAGACACGGGAAGTGAACTTAGATTCACTGAGTCCCAGCATGAACCACCAGACCAGCCTTTCAATAGCAAAGATGCCACCTGTGGACTAGGAATTGCATTGAATCTTCCATCTCATTTCCCCTAGGCCACTAAATAGCTGTCAATCACTATTGGCTGGAATCCAGTGGGTGAAAAATTACAAATATATATCAAATAACTGGCCCTTTTCCTATACAATTCTGGCAATAGTAGAAATACAACCGGGGAGCAGACGGAGATGTCTAGAGCATGCAGGTTGTTTTTTTTTCTCTTTAAACAATTCTTCATTATTGATGCAATTACACATTGGAGGGAAGCTCAGCTGTAAAAGAGAGGCATTAACTGTCCAAAAATACATGTGCTCTGGGTTAAGACTAAAATAATCTCAATATAGAATGAAAGAACTAAAAACTGAAGGGTGAAAACCACATTGCAGATCGTGGGCACAACTCACATCTGCTCTCCTGACCATAATTGAGACATTAATAGGAAATGATGTGAACATGACTTATACATGATATACTCTTAACATTGTCTTCGTGGTTGGATGATGCTCTGACATAAACCTTAAGGGCACAATGCCTTTAACTGAGCCCTCTAAACTGTTTCTGCTGGTGCCCTTGGAGCCATAGGGAGATGTCAGCCTCAAGTAGCAGAAGAAGAAAGCGTGCAGCTGACTGGGCCTTCTCTATAGCTGCATCTCACAATTTAATCTCTGCAGGGTTTCCAAGGAATAACAGGTGCCCGAGGCAGTAGCGGAGAGCGAGGACCTCCAGGTGATGTTGGACCCACAGTAAGTTGTTGTTTTTTGTTCTGGTGTTTTATGTTGTGGTACTCCAGGAGTGCCTGATGAGAGCATGGAACCTGACAGAGTCCTACATGGAGATGAGCTGCAGCTGCAAAGTTCAGCTCTGCATCTGAACTTCCTCAAAGTTTGAATGTGTGTAGCTCTGAGGGTGTTAGTTCAGATCCATCTCTTCTGGTGGAAGGGACTTTGTCTATTCATCAGAGACCTGGCTGGCAAATGTCTTGGAGTAGACTCAGGGCTAGTTGTTCATGGCAGGCGTTGCCCTCTGCAGGATTCTGAGCTAAATAAAATCCAGTGGTCAAAAATTTCCTGTGTAAGATCCTGAACTGGAGAAAGAAATCACTGGAGATGGGCCTGAACCAAACCCACAGAACCAAACTTTTTGGGCAAGCCTTAGCCCACATCGGCACTTTGCAGTTGTTCATTTAGCTCAGATGAAGAACTCTTTGCATGTGAGGAGAACTTACCTTGGATCAAGGCAGATCTGTAGTGTTTTGACAGCTCTGATGCTGCCTTTTTGATGGCATCAGTCTTTTCCTGTTGCTCCTTATTTGTTGTTATCCTTAATAAAAACCCTCCATTATTTGTATGCATTTGGTCTTCTGTTGTGGGGGGAGTGTATATCTCCTTAACTACAGCCACAGTATTTACTGGTTCACATGTGTGTGGCCAAACAAAATGACATTTGTACACGCATTTTGCATAATTCTGTGATATACACCATAAGATATCAAAGAATCGGGCTGTGCATGTACAGATCAGCTTCCCCTGTACAATTGCATGCACATTTGTAGGGGTTTGTGCATGCTAATGGCTGAGACTACAGTTTTGGAAGGAGCACGTGAAAAGATCCACTGCAAATGTGGTCCTTAATTTGGAGTTAGCCTGTAAACATACCACTGGCTGTTCTCTTGAGAATCACAACAGTACTGTAATCATGCTGGCTTTTATTAAATTGATCTTTTACTTCCCATTTTTCACCTCCTCCCAGTTTAAAAAGTGTTTATTTTTGCTCTGTTTTTCAACAGGGTCTGCCTGGTCCAAAGGGGGAAAGGGGAGAGAAAGTGAGTTTTTCTCCTTGGAGTTCTTTATATTGTGCAGTGCAGTTACTGAGTGCCGCACTGAACGAGCCACGCACGCTAAGCAGCTGTACAAGTGACAGTGACGTGATTAAGCCATTTCAGTGCTGAACTCTCATTTACCTGTTGCTTCTTGGCTTTCCATTCACCTGAATGACCGTCCTATGGGAACCTGACATAATATTGCAACAGGCTCAGTCGCAGTAATGGCGGGGAGTGGAGGGAGCCCACCACCACCACCAACTTGAGTGTCATTAAGGATTTTTCTATAAAAATGTATTTCATGCTAATTGACTAACTCAGAACAAAATGTTGTGGGTCAGATCCTCAGCTACTGTAAATAGTTGCAGCTCCACTGGAATCAGGGGATTTCCACCAGCTGAAAGTCTGGGTTTAGATATTGAGGGGGAGCTTTCCCCTGGCAACTCTAGCTAAAATTTTCTAAAGTGCCTGAGTCCTATTTTCAAGGGTGACTTGAGCACTTAGGCACCTGCCTTCCCTTGATTTCAGGCCTTAGGAGCGTAAGTTCCACTGACTTTCAAGTACACTCCTAAATGACTTGGCTGGTTTTGACCCTTTGTTACATGGCCTGTCTGCTGCTAGGTAGCACTAGGTGCCAGAGAATGCACACAGCTCTTGTACCAGCATGCAATCAGTCAGCCAGTAAATTACACCTGAGATCTGGCAAAACTCAAGCCTTGTCTGTAGGTGATGCAAATATGGAATTTGCCACAGTGTTTCTCCTCATGCAGGACCTGACTGACAGACACTGAAGTCAATGGAGGTCATTCCATTATCTTCAGTGGGCTTTGGCTCATGCTCTGAGAAGCCTCTTTGCTGGGCCTCTTTCTCAGTGGGTTCCCTTTGCACCTGTCTCTGGGTACATCTGCGCTGCAAAGAAAAAACACACGGCACCGAGTCTCAGAGCCCAGGTCAGTTGCCTCAGGCTCGGGCTATGGGGCGAAAAGTAGCAGTGTAGACATTCCTGTTTTGAGACCCTCCCCCGTCACAGGGTTTCAGAGCCTGCGCTCCAGCCTGAGCGGGAACATCTACATTGCTATTGTCAGCCCTACGGCCCAAGTCCCATGAGCCCAAGTCAGTTGACACAGGCCCTGAGGCCTGACACCGCGGGATTTTCTTTGCAGAGTAGATGTACCCTTAGAAAGTGGTGCTGGAAGAGTTTTTAAAGTGCGGGTGTTGAAGGCGGAAACCATGTATGTGGGTTGCTATTACTACTTCAAGCCAGGAAGGGCAGCAGCACCCCTACTTCCAGCCCCGATGGCCTTCGAGACTGGGTGCAAGACTTTTCTATTTTCTATTTCGTCACCTCCCTTTTTCACCAGCTCTTCCTTTTGTGGACTTTTTTTATGTTGTGGTTGCTGGTTTTTCCTGGGCCTTGTGGCCAGTTTTTGTTTAATTCTGTGTAAGATTGCACATCGATCGCAACAGAACCAGCCACAGATGGAAGTTTTCTGAAGAGGTTTGGAAGGGTTCAGTTTTTTTAGTTATGAATTTTCATGGCTAGTATCAACGTTTATTTCCAAGTAGTTTATATCCTGCTGTGCAAAAACTTTAAGAAAAAACTCAGAAAGCAACCATTGTTTATTCAGCAGATAATGACCGTAGGAGTCAAGATTCATTCATTAAAGATTCAGAAACAAAGGCATAACATTTTTATGTTTAATCATGTTAATTTTAAGCATCACTGAGTACTAACTTTTATGTTAGACACACTTATCAGTCTTCAAGCTAGATAAACATATATGCAAATATACTCTCCAGCTGTGGTTAATTTCATTTATTAATGACTGAAAATTGATTTAATCAATTTGTGGGTACAGGGAAAAACAATATTATTGATATTTACCAGTTAAGATTTTATTGTTTCAAAGCCTATTGATGAATAAATAGAGATCTCATGGTGATGAATATCTCGAGAGCTCAAGCTGTTGGTAAGAATGTGCCATCAGAAAACTTACATTCTATCCACTTCATTTCAAAAGTATTTAATTATTTTTAATTTTACTTCAGGGTGAACCACAATCCCTGGCCACCATTTACCAGCTGGTTAGTCAGGCTTGTGAGCAGATGATTCAGAGTGAGTATCACATGTCTCCTTGGGCAACAGTGCTTCTACGGTACTTGACGTTTTACCACATAATGAAGAACCTGATCCAAAATCCATTGGCAAAAGGCCTTCTATTGACTTCAGTGGGCTTTGGATCAGACCCTAAGAGTCTGATCCTGTGAACATTAAAAGTAAGGAGGAATCTCTCAGGCAGGCCCTCAAAATTGAACATCCCCCCACACCCCCCCAACACGAGTTGTATTAGCACAAAGACCTGTGAAATATTACTTAACAGTCCGACCTGGTATCATGTACTGGATTTTTCTTTCAAGGGTAGGAAAAGGCTTGGATTGAAACTTGACTGTTTTAGGAAAAATCACTCCAATGTTTCATTAATTGATCCCTCCGTTTCTACAGCAGAGAAAAACAGGAGGCTTGATTTTGGGTGGGTGGAACTTGGAAAGCTTAGCTCAGATGATGCAGCCTGGACCAAGTGCAGTGCCCATGGAATGCACCAGGGATGTGTGTGTTTGCTTTTCCTGGGATGAAGAGGTGTCAGCAAGATTTGCTTGGGGTCGACTGATGCACAGGGAGATCAAGTTAGTGCTTTGTCCAAGGTCAGATAGCAAGACCATGACTCCGCAGAGTCTTCCTCTTCAGTTCATGACCTCTGCAATTTAGACTGACAACATCATAGTACCTGGTGATTTTTATTTATATATCAAGTGTTTTTAGAGATGGGGCAACATAGCATACACAGAATAAAATCAGACCACATCATTCATCCTGACATGAGTTTTGCAAACAAAACCAGAACTAGAGAACAGTTCTGTAATATCACAAGTTTCCATAGTTTGACTCCCATCTATGTAAAATAGGTATGAGCCAACACTGGAACCACTTTCACTTGTCTACCACCCTACTTCCCCTCTCTCTCCCTGAACTTTGGGGTGCAGACAAAACAGAAGTGGATCTGAACCACCCCAATTGTGGTTTTGCAAACTCAGTGAAGTTTCCCGCTAGTACTTTTTTCAAACCCAAACCGCCCTTTGCCTGGTCTGATGATAGGTATGTTACACTTTTAAGACTGGCTGCAGTATTGCCTTCTCTCTATGTAAGTGATGTAACCAAAGTATAACCTTATGGCATCAGAACTGCATATGGGAAACTAAAAATGGGCCAAAACGAGGACCTGACTTCTAAACGGCTTCAGATTTCAAGGGCTTGGTGATGGGTTCTGATGTGAGTCCTTGGAACTAAATGTAGTGACCATTTCAGATCCAGAAACAGAAAGGGCTTTTTTGGGGGGGAGGGAAGGGGGTGATGTCTTGTATAGATGCAGCCAATATTTTGAGAGATTTGTTGGCACTATTGGATCTCAACCCACATGCTGGCCCTGACTTGGCTCCAAACCTAAGCCAAGTCCTCTCTAGCTCTACATTTGACAGACTCCGACTGTTTCTTTGGTTGGAAGAACTTACATAACCTTTCCTGAGTCTGGTAAAAGGTTAGGGCTTGGCCCAAGGGTGGGCAAAAGGCTCTTGGGCCCTTTCTTATTTTATCCACACAGGTTAAATTTATGCCAGCAGAAGTTCTGACCTGAGGCCTTTTGCTCATCTCAACATCTCCTCTGGAGTGGAGATGAGGCATTTTATTGTCTGACTTCCCTTCTCAGCTCATGTGTTGAAATTCGACTCATTCATCCACGAACATACAAGGAAGCCAGTTCCTGTGTGGGATAACACATTGAAGCCAGGAGGACCTGGACCACCAGGTCTTCCGGGTATCGCTGGTACCAGAGGAGAAAGAGGAGAAGACGGTATCCCAGGACAGCCAGGCAAAGATGGGTATCCTGGGGAAAGAGGTACTGACTGAAATGTTCTTAAGTAGGGCTTCACCATGGCCTTCATACTTTCAGACATAGTGGCTAATGAAGGGTAGCTTCTTCACCTAAAATGAACTCTTGTTCCAGATAGATATGAGCACTGAGCTCAGGTCCATTTCACGTTGATTCAACGTGGTATAGGGATAGGCACCAACCACAAAGATTCCCGCACGATCCATGTGTCCACAAAGTTTGGAGGTTACTGGATCAGAGGGGTTTGTTCAGCTCTAGGTCTCGCAATGAGCAGGATATGCAGCCTAGTACCGTCTCACCCAGTTTTCAGGAGTGACTACAAAATTATGCGTCGAAGACACTTTGAGTCACACTCACCCCATGAATATTACAAACAAGTGGAATGTCTGCCTAGGATTATCATGCCCGAGTGCCTGTCTGGTCTGCCTGAATATCTGTATCTCGTTCCCCTCCACTTCTGACCCAGTAATCTCATACTGGCATTATGTCTGTTTCGCAAAGTGGATCCCGCAGCACCCATTCTCTAACTGGATCTCTCAAGTAGCTGTGAGCCACTCATCACTTGTCACACTCCCTTCCTCAGCTTTGCCAGTGACTCTCTTCTCCACATCCCTTCACACTGCCCCTGACTTGTGGAATACCCTTCCTGAGCTGATCTCACCTCATGCAGGTCTCACCTCTGTCGTTTCTAAGAAATCAGCCATTTAATGATGACTACAGGGAAAAAAAAGATGGAAATATCTGGACATGTGTTAAGACCAAAGCCAGAGTATCTGCTGTGGCAGGTGTGCCATTGGGCAGCTGGAGAAATACATAAAAGGGGCCAACTAAAAGAATCCCTCCTGCCATCAAACAGTACTTAGGGAGAAACTTGTGAGACTTGGGACATGCAGTGTCATGTACTCCTGTACCAGATATAGACTGGCTATGGAGCTTGCTTACACACACCAGGTGTGTTTATTGTCAGATCCTTTAATGCTCTGCCAGGTATGGCTGAGGTTTATATTACAATGACCTTTCCATTATATGCAAAGAGTAGCCCATGACAGATGGGGGTGGTGGAACCTTCTTTGTGCCCCGAAGCAAAGTTTGATGGGGCAGGAAGGATTCCAGTATTGGATTGTACCTCTTTCTCCCACCCATTGTATTGTAACCCATCTCAGAGTGCAAGCTCTTTGGCGTAGAGACCATGTGTGTTTGTACGTTCGCGCGTGTGTTCACATCACCCAGCCTAATGGAGTGCAGTCCTGATGGATGCCTCCAGACACACATGTGCCCATAAGTATTAACCAACAAAAAACAGGAGGCCCTTCTACCCAGCAGCATCACCCACCATCCAAGGTGGGCTCTCATTCTCTCTGGGCACAAGGCTGGACCCCTTAGGGTCTCTGCCTCTTAGGCCAG
Organism: Eretmochelys imbricata; assembly: GCF_965152235.1. NCBI lineage: Eukaryota > Metazoa > Chordata > Testudines > Cheloniidae > Eretmochelys > Eretmochelys imbricata. The sequence goes on along the minus strand of NC_135584.1, from coordinate 6,298,060 downwards.
CACAAAAGGAATTCACAGGGCCAAATCTGAAAGTCTTACTTGGTCAAAACTCCACTTGAAGTCAATGTAAGGACTAAGTAAAGGTGCCAGCATATGGCCAACGGGTTTTTCCAGTGTAGGAATAAGAGCAACGTGCAAAGATTCTTATCTCCCCCTCAGTGGGCAAAGCATTTGCTGGCTCCTTTTTGGAGTAGAACTCGTGAGCTTTGGCGAGAATAGTCTCTTATCTCTGGCCTCTTGGCCTCAAACTTAAAGCTCCTGCACTTGCAAGGAGAAAGTGTTGCTGGAACTTTTGTTTAATTACAGGACAAATCTTGACTGCACCGTCATTCGGGCAGCCACCAGTGGTTTAATAAAACAGCGTATTACGGACAGGCTGTTAGAAGAACCTTTTGGCTACAGCTCCAAAGAGGCACATGCAGCATGAAAACACTGGGAGAGAAAGAAAAGGAAATTGCTGTGTGCATGTGCAAGGAGAGCCTCTCCCTCCTTTTTCATGTAGAATTTCCTTCCATTTTTAGTCTAAGTTTGTGGTTTAATTGGCATGTTTCACACGGCCACTCACACAGCAACCTGAATCTGTCAGGAGCGCTCAAGGACAATTCTGTGCCGTTGTTTCCTGCTCCCCCCACCCTCCCCAGTCTTTATGCATAGCATCCAGTGAGAACAGGAGGGGAACAAGCACTAAGGGTATATAGCAATCATACTGACCGATTGTTTTCACATGAGGGATGGTTTAAAACAAATACAAGTTTTTTCTTCTTCCCATTACAAGAAAATCTCCCGCATTCACAAACTGAAGCTCTGTTTCTGTCCAGCTGAAAAGAGACGTAGGGCAAGCAGCTATTTTTGCTGCTAACGCAAAGGACCCCTTCAAGCACTGAATGTTCTTCTGCAGTTTGAGTCCTGGGCCTGTCAGGCGGTTCCTGCCGCTCTCCCTCACAAGCACATATTCCCATGAAAGGGCCCCACTTCAGAAGCAGGTCTCGCATATGGATGCAGGTTTTTGATGGTAGGAGAGGCAAAGCCAGGTGTTAATGGGAGGAGATAATGTCTGAGTGGATATTTTTTGTAAAATATTTATTGGAGAGTCTCGTGCAACATTAATTGAAACTGCTCTGGCTTCAGTGGCTGCTGAACCCTTCTGAAAAGCCAACCGCTAGGTCAAGCCGGTCAGTCATTCAATTCTGGACTGAAAATGTAAAGCTTATCAAAATGACAACAAAGTGGAGAGGGGACGAAGCAATGTGCAACTATTTCCAGCTGGTTAAGTGAGGAGATGGAGCCCCTAGACAAAGAACAGGTGGAACTTACGTGTAGAACTGGTCAGAATCTCTTTGCCAAAACTTCTGTCAAAAAAAGCCATTTCCTCAAGAGAAATGTCTTGAGACACGAGGTGGGGAGGTAATATCTTTTATTGGACCAGCTTCTGTTTGGTGAGAGAGACACACTTTTGAGCTACACAGAGCTTTTCTTCAGGTGCCAGTATGGAAGCATATCAGTGATGACAGTTTCGTCAGGAAGGTGAGACTAACTCATTAGCCTAGGGGTCAGGATATTGACCTGGAACATGGGAGACCAGATTAGAGTCAGAGCAGGGACTTGAATTTGAGGCGAGCACCAGCACAGGCTGGTGACCTTGTGGAAACTTTTGCAAGGTCTCAGTTTCATTCCTCATCAGAATGGAAACAGATTCCCAAACCTCCAAAACATTTCACACAATGGAATTGCCGTTTTCCAGTGCGTCCTCCCTGAGCAGCTAGAGCCTGGCGTGTGCAGTTGCCCCAGTTGCCCTGAGGAAGCTGCAGCTGTGCTGGCCCCTAGAGGTGGTAAGGGGAGGAAGAGCTGGAAGAGCTCAGGCAGACTGGCTCTGATGCACAGAGGGCTGCAGGCGCAGCAGACCAATGCGGATTGATGATGTCATTCCTACTGCACCACTAAAATGGTATTCAACAGTGAAGGGTTAACAGGTTCCCTAACACGGTACGATACACTGCACTGTATTTAAAGACCAGGTATAAATAATATTAAAAGATGACTTGATTTATATTTAGCCACTAATAGCCACAAACTTAAATTCAGTGTGTAGGGGCATGATCCTATTTGAGGGACAATGCCAAGGGCTGCCCAAGGATACATATGCCGGTCCGCACGGGAGGGGTTAAAAGAGGGGATCCTGTTTTGCTGAGTGTGGTACTAAAGGCTACAACCTCCTAAAAGACCATAGCACCTGAGAGCCACCTTATGGGGAGGCTGGAGTAGAGGGTGTTAATGCAGGGGAAGCTGTTAAGCTCTGGTAAGTGACATCTCTTTCTCTCATCCTCAAACTGGAGGACCAGGACCCAAGGGTGAGAAAGGGATGGCTGGAGCCAGGGAGGAAGGAGTCCAGGGACCAAGAGGACGAGCAGGTATAGTGAATACAGTCTTGTGGTTTCAATCGTAATGTTGATTCTTCATCTGTGCTCCCAAGGGGTTTGAGCAAACAGTTTAGGCATAGCTTGCAACAGCCACATCCCAAATTCAAAAGATGAGCCTAAATCTGCCTCTAGTGGGGTTTCTGGCACCTTCATCTGAAGCATCTGGTGCTGGCCACTATCAGAGACAAGAAACTAGACTATATGGCCCATGGGTCTGCTCCAGGATTTCAATTGCTCTGTTCCTAAGACCCCATGGGGCATATTTTCCTAAGAGCCTCCCTTTGGTAAACATCTGCCAGTGCAGAGGCAGAAATCCCCAATATCTGAGCATACCAACTAGGTAATTGTGTGTTTTAATTACACAATTTACACACAGACTTTTCACATTGCCTACACTATTGCAGAGTTTTGTGCACACACAGAGCCAGATGTTCAGATGGTATAAACCAGTTGAGGATATGGCTCACAAAGTGGAAGGCCCTTTGAAAATTGGCCCCACTTCGTTGGAACCTAAAATCTCTGTAAATTCTCCTGTCCCTAAGAGCCTGATCCGCTTTAGCTGAAGTCAATGGGACTATTGCAGACATAAGTGACAGCAGGCTTCAGCAGGGAAGCATTATAGAAAGTATTTTTTCTTATTTTTATGATTGTTACTGTTGACATATAAAGATATAAAACCAATGAACCCCATCAGGATCTTGGGCTTGGTGGTTGGTAAGTCTCCACATGGGAGATGGTGATGAGATTCCCTAATCCTGATCCCTGCTCTCCAGGGGCTGGAAGCGCTCCCTCAGGGCGAGGATATGTCATCACACTCCTGAGCAATTCTTCTTCCTGATGTTTAGGAGACAGCACTGATGAATGCAGACAAGAGTTCTTTCTAGCTTTCTTCAGCCAGAGTGATGCTGGCCACATCACAAAGCTTCTAGAGCACTGGTGAACAGCAGGAAAGGGTTAAATTGTGGGAAATGGGAAAGAGGTCCATAGGTCTTCATCGGGATCCAGTGGGGACTCTCCAACCTCATCTTCCTTCAAAAGGGAGCTGGGAAAGTCCCCAGATAACTGGCAGTACGCCATCAGACAATAGATATTGCATTGGACCAGCAGAGTTATACTGTACTGTTTGAGATGCCATTCATTTTTCAGGCCCTCCAGGAGAACAAGCCATAGGGGAGTCAGGTCTGAAGGGTTCCCCCGGGAGCACCGGTCCTCCAGGTTTTCCTGGTGCTAGAGGCAATCCTGGGGCACCTGGCTACCCAGGTGGTTGTGCTAACTCTGGATGCTACAGGGCAAGCACAAGAGGTAAGTCCTGATTCTTTATATGAAAGTGATGATTTTAGAAGCTTCCCCATTCATGTATCTTTGGCTACCTGGCTAACCTATATGAGAACAATTATTATTATTATTACTTAATTTATTTTCCCCATGCTTCAAGGATAGTCTATCCTGGAGAACATTCTTTACTTAGTACTTAACACAAACCATGTGGAAAAAGTTCTTCTGACTGGCTGCTGAACCTTCAGCAATGGTTGGAATAACTGCATAGCTCTGCTCTTTACTCGTCTGTCCATCTCTCTCTAACATAATTTTTTCCCCTTCTCACAACAAAAGACATTATGTGGCAAACTAAAGTCAGTTTTGGAGGCTTTGGGTTGCATGAGATAATGCTACTCCTGGTGGGTTAGAGCTACTTGGATATGACCTCTGCTCCATACCTCATGAAGGAACTAGGGAATTCTTCCTGAGAAGCAGTTATGCAGGGTTTCTACAAGCCACCAGGCTATCTGCTGCATCGTCCTTCTAGATTCATATCCCTCTCATAGGTGAAGAGCTCATGGTCACTTGGCAGAGCAATAATGCACTTCAAGAGGTGTCAGTACAAGGCACTTGTGTCCTCCTTGAACTGGATACATTTGACTTTGGCCTATGTAAAATATTAAATAGTTAAGCCACAGTTTAATCTCTAGTTCTTATATTCAATCTGGAGTCATTAAAGAAACTTCTACTGCAATAAGGCATTCTCATGTGACTAGCCATTTATAGCCTGTAATATTGACTTCCCCCATCAAAATAGCCATTTTTTCAGATCAGCCATGTCTGTAACCTGGCCTTCTATGCAATCATGTCCAGGAAGGGGAACTGGTTCAAGACTTCTCCTGAATTATATTTTCACTGTCCCTGTCAGATGAAGCTGTGCTTCTTTATTTAACTGTACCTGGATTTCCTTTTTTCTCCATTTATGTGGACCACACCTGAAGAAGGCAAAGTAGATTTTTAAAGATGCTTCTGCTCCATATGGATGGCCCTATTTTCCACATGGATGGCCTTATTTTCCGTTTTTCTCCTAATACTGAACTACCCAATTTAGTTATTGGCGTATCTTGTCAATTAACTTTAGGCATTTTCATGGTACCAATGACAGGACATATTAATGCCTTGATATACCTCCCCATCTCATAGAATAAGAGATTCCCAGCTACATTAAGTCCTATAAAGTACAGACACTAATTGGTGCCTGAGAGAAGATTGTTAAGGAGGGAGAACTAACTATGCACCCTCCGTCCTCAGTACTTTATGTTGTATTTATTCTTCTGTTCAGTAGTATCTCCTGTTTTTGTCTCCAAACGCAGATTTCATCCCCTGATGATTGAGGCATGGACCACTGTGGACAGGTCTCCGTCCTTTGGAAAATTCTGCACTAAGGTTCTGTCTACCCAGAGTGTAACTGCAACTTGAACACCCAGTAGGAGCTCCCCCACCACCGGTTGCACTGGATTTTTGTACGGAAGTATAGAACTCTAAACTAAGCATAAAACACTACCCACAAAACCGGACTGTATGCAGATAATATCTAGTCATCCTCTCTCACCTATATTTCTGTGTTATTATCTGAACCATTTTGCACTGGACAGTTGGTGTGTCTGAACTGATGTCAGGAGTCCCACACCAGGGCAAAGAAATACAGTTCAAGGTTCAAGTTTTCAAAATTACAAGAGAGCTGAGCCAAAAGTAACGTTAGTGGTATATGAAACGGTCAGAAACAGTCTGGAGCAATGGCTCATGTTTGTCCACTTGTGCTTTATTTTTTCAGCCATTATTGTGGGTCACCAGTAGCTGAGCAAAACAGCACAAGGTACTGAAAGATGAAAATCCATAAAATGGCAACACTGCCATGTTATCTGTGGGGTGCCAATGGAATAAAGTCTAATACTGTTGCTACTGCTTCTGCCTTTGGCACAATCTTGAAGTCTTCCTCCCCGTTTCCTTATATACATGACTATCATTAGACTATGGAATCACCTTTGTAGAGGAATGGTGGAAGCCCAGGTGCCTAGTCTAGTTTTATACATCTCAAGCAAAGTACTAAAAAATAGAGCATGTGTGTATTGACAAGGCATGGCCTAGGTAACCTCCTTGGCCTTTTCCATATCTGCCTTCTAGGCACTTAGTAACAGTCTTCCATTGTATCACATAGAATACTGCATAGCCATAGGCCTCACTTCTATCAGTAGGATACTAGAGGTATTTGTTATTGTCTGACATTCTAATTGTACAGGCCACAATTGTTCATATTCATACCAAATTTATATTGATACTAGTAATGCAACACCTTAATGGTAATAGTTTGTTATTTTATATTGTACCAGCTTGTATTGGTCCCAGACCAGAGCTACATTGTAACTGCTTTCAAATAATTGCTCCTGAACCTGGATTATCGACACACAGAAGAGCAAGTTCTGTGAATAAAATGTCACTGGCGTTTGAAAATCTGGACTGACTCTTCTTGAATCGCTTCTACAAAGAAGCTTAGATACAAAAAAAGGAGCAACACACACATAATGTGTGTGCACATTTCCTCTAATTATGGGCACACTGGATAACTCTACACAAATGGCTTGTGGTGGTCATGTGCATACACAATTATGCATTTCCATTTGCAGTACTGGTAACTGTGCTCAGCTAACCCGCTTGACATTCCAGTCCGTAATGATCCAACATTTAGGAACCATGTTGCTAGGCCCCTTAGAAATACCCAAGATAGATACAGAAGTCCTCCCTGCAAAAATATGGCTCAGATGCAGTAACTAAATAATATTCCTCACCCTTAGGGAAAAGTCTAGAATGTAATACATTTTAGCCTCTCTGTCGATCTTTTTGAATAATTACATAGACTTGTCTAGAGAGTCATAACCCAGCTAGGACAGTGCACAAAACATAGAAAGAAGATCATTACATTCTGTAAATACTGAATAATTTGTATCAGACTCTATTGGATTCATCATTAGTAATTTTCTAGGACTGTTCCCTAAGGTGAGTATTTGCAGAATGATGAACGTTCCTATTGTAAAGTCTAAAGCAATACTGTAACTATGGAGGCAACTTTCTATTTACTTAAGACAAAATTGGCAAGCTTTTAAATGTGACTTCTAAATCAGTGAGCCTTACAGCTTAGACAAAGTGTCGTCAGGGCACGATCCTCAGGCCCCAGAAAAGGGAGGGAGCAGAGGGACAAATATAAAACATTGTGAATTTGATGTTTAAAGTAAATATATTTAAGGGGATGGACATACTGGACACAAGTTGTTGAACTCTGAATATTTTGATTTGTAAAGGCCAAAGAGCCATTCTGTATTTTTCCCATTCCTTAAAGTGGAAACATGTCCAAAATCTACAGAACCTACATTAATTCAAATGCTGAATGCTGCTCTGGGTATGTATGTATTGTATGTTAAACCTCTTGCTGTCAGGGACAATAAAGACACAATGGGGGGGCGGGAGTTTGCGATGAGCAGGTGAAGAGGTAAAAGGTGCTTTCTTTGCACATTTAAAAAATTCTGAATTATGCCCATTAGAACGTTAATATGCTGGGGCAAGCAACACAATGTGCATTTGGACAGATAAAGGCCCTGACTTTTTGGAAACAAATGACAACCTAGACTCCCCTTTTTGCACTTTTTTTTTTACCCACCATTTTTGAGGCTGTAATCAACATCACTTAGAGGGCTAGGAACCTGATCTTGGATGCAATCAGTTAGCTAGATCTCTGACATTTTTGCCCATGGATAATTGCAGTGCAAGGGTCAGCTTTTAAAAATCTAGCCCCACATGGGTTATTGCCTATGCAAAGTAAAACCTGCCCCCAGAAGTTACCCATTGGAACTCTCAAATGCATAACTCCTTGATGAGATGATCTGTTTACACATTTGGAATTTGCTTATGTTTATCCTGGGTGAAAAACATAACGGGACCCAATTCAGCAAACTTACAACCCGCTAAGACACTGTGGATTCAAAATTTAGCCATGGAATGGAATCCTGAAGGGTTTGTGTTCTGCTTACATAGAGACAAGTCTTCATTGGCATTTAACATGGGAAGAAACTCCTCACTCACTTGGAATTGCTTGTTAGGCAGTTAAAAGTAACTCACAAAGGATTTTTTGTGCCCCCGATGACAATATGTGTGAGACTACTTGGATTGGCTAGGTCCAGGCTACATCACTCACTTTCATTACCTGCATAAAAGCCTAATGCTTCAGGTCTTGTGGTAGTAAAAAAAAATGCCCATCAGTGCAGTGCCCGCAGCCCTCACCAGCAGTTCACCTGCCTAAACTGAAAAACCCACCACCACAGCTAAGTGCAGTTGGTTGAATTTTCTAAGTTCTTTCTGGGTTCAGGGTCAGTCCAGAAGCTCCCACTATGGCTCCCCCTCACCAGCGGGATGTGTTAGCTAAGGAAGCATTGGTGGTCATATCAGTAAAGCAATTGGACCCAGATCCACAAAGGTGCTTAGGCTGGATTAGTGGAAGTTAGGCACCTAAATACCTTTGTGGAGTTGGGCCTGTATAGCTACATTCACTTGGAAAAATTTCACCAGGGACAGTCACACTTGAATCCTGGCTTTTTCTGGTTTTTCTGGAGTCCATTGGTCAGTGTGAGCGGATCAGAACTACTGGCCAAGCCATGATCTATTTGTAAGTAGCTTGAGAGAGGTAGAGGTGGGGGAAATTCCTCAGCAGGAGGAAACACTGGGACTTTCTAAAGCAAGAGATAGGAATGAGGAAGGAACAAGGTCCTACAGCTTTCAGCCCCCCACTGAGTGATTTCCTATTGGGCATGACATGTTCATGGTTACAATGGAGGAGAGTGACAGATTGGTAAGCTATAGGTGATGCCAGTGCCTGCTGGTTCAGACCATGGTACTACTCAAACAGCTGTTAGAAGCAGTTACTAACTACACAAAGAGGACTCATACACAGCTATAATTACTGTGCCTGGCATGTCCATCAGCAACAGAATTTCAGCCAGCCGTAGATGATGGCTGCTGAACAAATCACCAGTGTAACCGTCCACATGACAGCAGTGGCAGGGGAGTGGGGAAGAGAAGGGAAATAAATTAGTGGTTATTTCCCCAATATGCCATAGCTCTATTCATATAAACCATTCTGCAAAAATACTTGCCCTGCTTTTAGCATAAACTCGTTGCACCGCAATGGAAAGCCTCAGAGAAGGAAATACTTTTCTAGACTCTGTGCCAGTAGCACAAGTCAGATCTCTCCCAAAATAACAGGGAGATTTTTTTGTCTCTGTGTTTGTACAGTGCCTCACTACAATAATACAAATAAATAATAATGGCAACAGAGGGATTTCTGTTAATTAAGAGTCAGATTGTAATGCAATTACAAGTGAACAGTCCCTCGCAGGACAAGTAGTCACAGTGAAGTCAGTGGGGCTATTGGAGGAGTAAGGCATTACCCTCGGCTTACAGCAGGGTGGGAAATTGTTTTTCCGTCCCATGACAACTTTTGAGATTTTGGAATTTTTTTGCTCTGAAGTGGGACAAAATTGGGACCTTTCAAAGTTTTTCAAGAAATCCTCTCCCCAGAATAACCAATAGCCCGGTGATGATGGCACTTACCCTGGGATGCGGAAAACCCAGTGTCAAGTCCCTGTTCTGCTTGAACTGCAGCAGTAATGTGGTATACTTTGTGAGTAGAGCTGGGTGGGAAATAGTTTTTGTATTGTAGTGGCTATTCTGGGGTGTGTGTTTGTGTGTGGGGGGGGGTCTCTCTGCTTTTGACTAGAAATTCCATCGTGGACTGGAGAAACCTTCCTAATGAGGTTTCATCAAAACAGATTATTTCCTGCAAAAAGTTTATTTTGCAATGAAAAAACACATTTACTCAAAAAATTCCTGACCAGCTCTAAGTGTGAGTATCCCAATTCAGTTCTAATTCGTTAAAGTTATTAACTGGCCAATGACTACATTTCTCTAGCTATGTACACACAGCATTTCATTATGACTGACCTGCGTTATTATACACTGAATTGCTACATGTCCTGATTTCCTATACAATAAAACAACTTTATTTGGTATATTTTCCGTGGAAGGGGGAATCACACAGTTATACAACTAATAACCTCTGGTCAAGAGAGAGAATAAGAGGGATGGGCAAGGGAGACTAAGGTATTCCAGTGAGATTAGAACATTTGATGAGCTAGCTAAAGCTGTTCCAGATGAGGAGAAGGCTCTCAAACCATCAGTGGCAAAATGATATGGAGAGAGAGAGGAGTTCAAAGGAGCTGGGGGGGGGCGGGTGATGTAGATAAGGGAAAGCATTAAAAACAGAAACCCACAATTTTGCTTAGTTACTTTTAGATGTTAATGAAAATTGATGCCACTCACTCATGAATATTAACTATTCCTTCTCTCTTTGGTGAGCACAACCAATCATTTCCCCTGCTGGGCTTTCCTTTAGTACACCTTGTACTTTTCTAGCCTCGTTTGTCATTTTTAAAGTAAATAGCAGTTAAAAATAATCCCATGTTTTACAAGGGCATTGTTGAAAACTTCCCTAGCCAGCTTTTCCAGTAGGGACCTCATCCTGAAAAGCTTTAATCAGAACTAATCCTTTCTCAGGCAAGCAGCTCCACTGAAAGAGATCAAACAATGAATTTGACAGGTTATTTTATTGTATAGCTCACTCAAAGCCCAGGTTTCACAGCAGAGTGTGACTATAGACTGATCTCATTTGGAGAATGCTGAAAGGTGTCTTGTGGGGACAGTGTCTTGTCCTTGTGGATGGGAAAGTTTTAATTACCACTTCACTCAAATGGAAGAAGAAGAAGAAGAAGAAGAAAAGACTTTTGCTAGCTTGCTAGGTCCTCATTGTCTTCCTATGCACAGAGACAATTTTTGCTAAACCCCATCTTTCTATCTGCATGATATATGCTAAGCAAACTCTGTTTCCCTGTGGTCAGCAGTTTGAGATCACATCTTTACGTTCTCTCTCCCCCAAGCTAATGGTGCATTTGGGTTGTAATATTTCATTTGTGTTTTTAGGCATAGTTTGATTCTGCATAGTGCAGTAGGGCACTGGCTGGAATGGAGGTGCTTTTCAAAAATATTTAGTCAGCTTAATTTTTTTCATTGCTTCTCCCCCCCAGTTGTTGGAAAGACTAACTCTGCTGTTCTCACTAATTCCACCTCCTAACCAGCCCTATGAAATACAGCCCCCCGCTACTCCATACCGTTGTTAGTGCCACATGCTACCTTTAATAAATGCTTTTCCCCCAAGGCATCTCAGTGAGAGTAAATGAGACAGCACAAAAAAGGGATTTCAAGGAACTAGAGGTGAACAGCACTTTGGCAATTGCCACAACCCCACTTAACTGTGCAAAAATAGCCTATTTTTACTCCACGCTCATAGGTCACAACAAAAAAATCTTGGTGTGCGTGAGGATTGAACCATCTGTTTAGGAAAGAAAAAAGGAAAATTTAAACTGGGGCAGAGAGAATGAAAGGAAAAGAACACAGAGCACTCAGCAGCTGGAAGGAAGATATGGCAAGCAACCATTAGTTATAAAATGGCTACCTTAAGGTCTGTGCTGTCTGGCTCTGCCCAATTTAAAGGGCCAGAAGCAGAAAGGCATGCTGGGGGGGGAAAGTTCCTATAAGAGAGCAGCACTGAAATAGGGGTAGACTCAGAAGGAGCTAGGTAATTAGAGAGGAGGGTCTGTTAACTGGGTCTCTGCTCAGAGCAGTCCCTTATTATTATATCACATTGTCTATGTACTTCCTACGAGAGGCATGTATGCCTATGTAGCACTCTCTGCACGTAGTTCCAAGGTGTTTTATCTCATACCCTTTAGAGAAAGATTATGGGAAAGGGAATTGATGAAAACTATGCTGGTTGGAACACTGGACAATGAAATGCTATTGTAGGGGCTGGTTGATCCCTGCAACAGCGAGTGAATAGGTTAGGTGGGGTCTAATAAATCCTTTAATCTCGACTTCCATGAGGAACAACTATCGAATCTCAGTGCATACATCTTAGGTCACATTTGACTCTGGTTGCTCCACTGACAATGCTGCAGTTGCATCAGGATTGATTCTGGCTCCCTGTATTGTTCTGTTGCAATAGCCAGCTGCTGTTTGTTATTAAGCATCCAATGGCTGGAAAGATGATCCAAGACACATTTTGCAAGATGGGACATGGGGAGATGATGTGGCAAATAATTGCCAGATGGTGTACAAATTAAAGTAGTAATTCAGGAGGTCACAAGCAGACTAGATTTCCTGAACCTGATTCATTCTTACCTTTTTGGTAAATTAGGAGTCAGTCCCCTGGGGTCGATGCAGCTGCACTAGTTTAAAAGTGAGCAAGAAGCGAAGCCCTAGATATCTGTTTGACTGATCACAAACTTCTTAACAGTGGTGGTGACCTGCTCTCTCTTACGAGGCTGTAGCACAAAACATTGAGACCTCTTTTGGAGACAAAGGAGTTACTGTGTGTGACATATCACTGTTTCTTTTGAGTACAGTAGGTTTAGCCACACCCTACCACACTGGCCATTTTGCCTTGAGAGAGACTCAAAGTGGTGTGTATTGCTACCACTAAGTTACCATCCTGGATTCCTATATATTTTTTTGAAAATTAATTTGCCCAGCTAACATGAATCAGTTCCAAGCAGGGCTATTAAAAATATTAATAGGCTGGCTAGATTCATTTCCCAAGTTTTTCATATGCTAAAAATCTCTCTTCATATTTCATCTCATCCATTACTAGGCAGAGGGGTTAGAATAACTCATTATTCTATAGTTATATTCTGGCTGATGTCCCAATTTTATTATGGTCAAACTCTTTAGGAAAGTTCTGAATGTCTCTCGTTACTGCTCTGGATAAAGCGAACAAACCATAGCAACCTATGCAGTGTGATGAGGTACACAGGAAATCCAGTGGTTGGAATTAAATCTTACTAGCTATGTCTTTGGTTTTACCAGGACACGTATCAACACGAGTCAATGATTTTTTGATCTTAAGGATTTCTGGGGAAGGATGTACAGACTCAGGATTTTCCCCTCTCCCTGCACTAAAAACTTTGATACAAAGTATCCTACATTTTCAATAAATTGCCTGAAGCAGATAATGTCAATTACAAAGCTTAGAGGTGGGATGGAGAAAGGCATCTGTGTGAAATGCATGCCCCATAGGCACTCTGCAGGGCTTAATAGAATCATGTTATTCTTAGTTCCAGCAAAGATGTGACCACAATCCTTAGAAATTTATGCACTGTGTAAAGAAATGGAGTTACCACTACCTGAAGAGTCTTATGAAACCAGCAAGATGGGGAGAGACCGTGACCTGCGTATACAAAACCCCTGGAGTGTCTTCAAAGGCACCTGAATTTCTTCCAAAATATAAGGAACATGTTTGTGACAAGTTTTTAGCTGTTTCATTTTCCACTTTTTTTTTTTTTGCCACCTTCTTGAGCCTAAAGTGCTGATTCCTAAAGGGTACTAAGATGTCCTAGTAGCACTGGCTGAAGCATTGATGTGAGTCAAAATGTTTGTTTTACTCTGCACTGCAGGGCATTTCTGTGAATGAGGTTAATTGCAGTTTTGTGTTCCTGCCAGTCACTCCCAATTCAATTCGCTGTAATAGCGGCATGATCCCCATGAGACACCAGGATTTCAGCTGTGTACACTAGGCTAAGTCACACTATCAGCCACTTTCGAAGTGCACTTAACCAAATGATAGTCTAGGAGAGCTGAGAGTTTGGGAATTCCCACCTGGTGAGCAAAGGGACCCCAAAGCTCAGAGGCATTAGTTCCTGAATCTTTGCAGTGATCCTCTTGTCTGTAACTGGACTATTGTTCCGTTTGGGAGGGTCCATGGTCTGGTATGGTACCCTGGCCTCCTAGGCTGAACGGACAGGATTGGAGCTCATGCATGCCAGCAAAGGCCCATGATCCTCCCCGTTGAAATTCAAAAGGTGCCACCTTTATCCTTTTTTAAATCCCTCCTTTAAAGCTACCTCCAATGTGATCCCTACGACTCACTCCAGCCTGGCTTCTGTTGAAAAAGTGACAAGCCGTGCCTTCTATTTTTCTGCTGCGCTCCTTCTGTTACCTGCCCAACCCCATTTGTCTGGTTTGTCCACCTGTTGCATCCTGTCTGACACCTAGTCTGTATGCTGTCTGGAGCAGGGGCCGTCATCTTTGTTGCCTGGCACCTCAGCACCGAGTAGAATGGAGCCTTGATCGGAATCCCTAGTCACTTCTGCAACACAAATACATCATCATTCCTACCAGCAAGCCTGAAGCACACTACTCCTAAGAGAAATGTGAAAGCCCCTTGAAACAGCTGTGAATTTTGGAGTGAGTTAATATTCCTTGGAGGAAATACTCACATAGGGATGATGATGTCAGCTGATAAAACTGCTCCCAGGCCATGCTACCTCTGCTGCCTAGAATAAGCCTGAAGTCTGGGACTCCACGGGCAAAGCTAGGCTTGTGATTGACTGTTAGGCGTTTCCTTCCCTTGCCCTCTGGAAAACTAGAGGAATATACATTTCTGGGGAGAGGGAAATGTACACAGATGTACTTACAACAACCAGTGCTGTTCTTAAACCTTTGCATTATGCTACATTGCCTTGAATGGAGGTGCACCTGTGTGAATGGTCTCGTGGGTAATTTTCTATGCAGAGTCTGCCTGAAGCAACTCTCTGACTGGCTAATTAGATACGGGGAAATTATTAGCAGAGGTAGCAACATATTGCATCTGTTTTCCTGCAGGGTTTATGGAAGCAGAGTGGGTGGGTGCAGTAGTCTATTACAGGTTTATGATGTGAAACATATGACTTTAAAATCATCACAGATCATAGGATTAAAGATTCATTGAACTCAGAGAGGAAAGAGATCGAAGGATTTAAATTCTCAACCACCTTCAGTGTGACCTCTGATTTTGTCCATACAGTTTTGGACATGCAACTGACAGTGCCCCTAAAAAAAGTGTCTGGCCCCAACTTGCTCAGTAAAATTTGTGTGCAACAATCAGGGAGCTGCATGGCTAAGGCATTACTTGCCTTTTACTGAAGCTGTAGCCTGTGAATTGTGCAAAACAGATGATGGAGGGGATAAAAAATATGGCTTCTTGGCAAATCTAACCCTTTGTGGGGAAAGCCCTAATACAAAATGCTAATGGACCAGCCTAAAAATAATTGAGAATTATATCCCGTCTCTAGGACGATCCAAAAAAACTGAAAGAAAGGATCCCATTCTCCTTCAGATGCCACTTGTTTTTAGAGTAATTACTATGGAACCATATGAAAATTCTGTATGGTCCTCCTGGTTTAATCTCTATTGAATTCCATAAGCATTTTCCTTGATGGAATCCAGCTACCTGCCAGTGGTCCCCTACTGTGTGTTTTCTGAAGCTTTGCCAGTGGTGACGCTTGCCGATGGGCTTGATAGTGGTAGTCTGCAAACAGAAACTGTCTGTGCTGATGCTGGCTGCGAGGTGGGGGCTGCTGGATCAAGTCCGGAAGCTCTCTGGCTGCCAGGCTGATATTTTACTCAGGTAATCTCGCCAGGTCCCGGAAGACTCCCGTATTTTTAGATTGTCTCCTTCGCTCGCACGCTACGGGAACTGTGTGCAGTGAAGTTCTCTGGTAAAGGCAGAGGGCGAAACCTGGCCTGAGTGATGCGATGCTGTAACCACCTGGCTCCATGTGATCTAGGCCAGAATGGTGAATAAGGGCACTGGGTAGAGATGTGGTGATGCACCCACTCATGAGGGGGGAATTAATTACCGGGCCATGTCCTCTACCCTATGCCGGTGATGCAAAGTAGCAGTAACACCAGCTTAACTGGCCAGTAGAGGACGCTCTCAAGGTGACTCTAATGCAGCTGAGGAGGGGGATTCTGCAGAAAAGGGCGGTGTCCAGAGCTTCCTAAACCCCAGCAATGCCCAGCTGCTGAAGCGGGTTTCTGAGTGCTCTGGCATTAGTCGGGAGTTGGACCGTGTTCAAGGCCGCCTCTCCCCTGATGCACCATCCAGATTCACTAAGGACCCTCACCAGAAGCCTCTCACCAGCAAGGTCTCTGCTGTTTTTAGGTGCCTGACTGAAGCAGCTCCATTTGATGCCACGCTTGCTGCCATGCAGTGAGAGGAAGCATGCATCGCAGCTTGGAAATACTTCTCCCAAAGCCCTGGCTGTGTTGGCAGGTACATTAGAAGCATCTACTGGGCACCAGCAGGGCTGAAGAATACTGTCAACATTTACAATTGCTGGATATTCTAACAAAGGAAGGTGATGCATTGGACCATTATATGGGAATGTGAGAAGAGTACAGAAGGAGAATGAGGCCAGTCCTTAACCCCCACCCTCCATCCTTACCCGATTTCATTCTGAATTAGCTGTCCTGTCAGCAACTGCCTACATCCCTGAGAACGACATGGCCACTAGTCCCCACACGGGGAAAATAAACAGCTTCTATGGGTAACCCAGGCAAACAGTTTGAGTCTCGTGGCTGGATTACATCTAGAGATTTTTGAGTTTATTACTGCCTCTGAGTTAATGGTCCGAGGTCTTACAACAGTGTAGGCTCACACTTTGACATCGTAACAACAGTGCTTCTAGGTGATTTATCTGTGGGGATTGAACTAGCAAACTGTCACTTTAAGCTTAAGGGGTTTCCTGCGCCTGCTTGCAAGCTAAGGGTCTCTGTAGGGAACATGCGACCTGAGTCTTCAGCAGTCAGTCTGCACAGAGCCAGCCTACAGCAAGGTGGCATGAATTGTGCCACACTGCCTTATGGAGCAGCCTGCTTTGACTCTCTCTGGTTTTGTTTTGTTTTTTGTGTGCTAGGGTTCTAGATTTTAAAAAATGAAGCAGTGTTATGTTGTAACCATCCCGTGACTTCTGTCTAACTTCTCTGTGTGTATTTTGTGAACATAACAAGGCCTTTTGGACCTAAAAGAATGAGTCACTACTGCTTGAGTTAAAGGACCAGCTCAGTAAGCTCAGAGGTAGTAGCTGATTCATAAACCTCTGTGCAGATGAACCCCACCTCACAGCAAGGAAAGGAGTGTGTGTGGTCTGTCCCCGGGTGCTCTCCTAACTCTGGGTCCAGATTGAGGGATCCAAGGGTTTTCCCTTGAAATTGCAGTGTATGTGAGCCCCTGTGCTAACACATATTCACGTCTCCACCCCCCACTGCCACTCCTCCACCCTCAAAGAGCGGCATCACTTGCTTGACAAAGGGAGAGGATGGTAAATCTGACTCCTGGTTTATCCAAAGGGACAACAAACTCCAAGGAGAGGCCAGCAGCAACTCACCAAGGATTCCTGCGTTATGCATTCCCCATAAACTGCAGTCGGCGTAGTGCAGCCAGGGGACAATTTCATTGCCTCACTGGCATTGGCTCAGGCTGACACAAGTTATGGAGAAAATTGTTATTCAAAGTAACTGTCCTGCTAACTAGAGTGAGGCCAAATATACAAGGAGCTGCTGTAGGGATGCTATGAGCATAAAGAACCCAACCCATAACTGGCAGAGTCACAGCACTTGGCACTTACAGAGCTTATTTCATCTTCCAAGCATTGACAAAAGAATGTGGGACTTGCCAAACTGGAACAGCCCCGTGGCCCTGCTAGCTAGTATGTTGTCTCCAACAGGAGCCGGCACCAGCTGATTCAGAGGAAGGTGCAAGTGACCCTACTGACTTAACTAATTTATTCTCACAGGACCCCAGTGAGTTACAAAAGAGCAGATGTGATACCAAAGTAAAGAGTGTTTGACGTCCCTAAGCTGACAGCTTCCCCAAGTCAACAGTAGGCATCAGTGTTAAGGTCACACTAGGAATGAAGGGCTCCTTGTTCCCAGGCCTCTGCTTGGACCACTACTTCAGATTCACAAGCCCCTGGCACCCATTCTAAAAAGCAAATATAAAAAGTTTTGTGTGTGGTTACAGTGGAGCAGCCCTGTCATTGGTGCAGAGGACAAAGTCACCTACATGGCTTATTCAAGGCTGGTATATTTATTATTTCCCTGAGAAGCCTGAGCAGAACTTAAAAGTCCTGTCTCAGCATTTCTGGTATGAAAACCAGTGGGCGTTCTTCCAAGCCAGATTGTGTAGCAGTAGGTTTCCTTATGAGACTAGCTAAATGATGAAAATACCTAAGAGACCATTGGTCCCTTCCACAATGTCTGCCTGTTCCTTGGTGCTGCAAACAGCAATGCTGGAAGAGCATTCTAAGAACTTCCGTCTCCAAAAGCGCAGTGCTTCACAGAATGGCACATATCAATCAACTCAGTGTTTTGTACACCTGCATTTTACCTACGGCCTAATCTACCACCTCTTGGCGTGCATGAAAGATTCCAAGTGACTACAGTAGGCACTGGATTGAGCCCTCAAAAAGCCAGGAGGTTTGAAATAAATTATGTTGGGACTGACTCAGAGCTTCGGCCAACATCAGGGAGTCCTAACCAGCTCAATTTTGGGCAGTCTTCTCCACAGCTAAGAATCTGGCCCCTGCTAGCAAGTCTGGCAAGTTACAGAAGACTGGTAAGAAGTCAAAAAGTTTAAATGGTGGTGAAGAGCCTCCACATCAGTGGCTCACTTACTCTATTTTATTTTTAATAATTGTGCCCCAAAGACAAGAAATTGCATTTCAAGACCCAGCAGTAGCCATCACGTAGTTATAACAATTTTTTCCAGTAAATTTTAAGGTCCATCCTACCTTGTTCCCAAAAAGAATAGTGTGATGACATTTTAATGTGTGATTTTCTTACTGAAGTGTTGTCCAAGTTACAGGTCTAAATTAATTACTTCGCAATTAGTCACATCTTACCAGCTAATGTATTGCAGAAGGTCCGCAATGCAAAGGTAGATTGGCTGGCTGATGCACAAAATTGTCAGGACTCAGGGCTAAAAACCAATCCTGGTGTAAGACGGTGCAACTCCATTGAAGCAACACTCTGGAGCAACACTCACTCATACTGGGGTTGAATACGTCTCCGTAAATAGGGAGGAAGCCAGCCATTTTGTCCAGTGCAAAAATGAGCCTGAAAATACATTTCCTTTTATTTTTCCAGTCTACTTTGAAGCATTGGTCTCCACCACTGCTTTTAGGAGACTATTCCAGGTTATTCCACTCTTTCCTGATAATCAACCTAAATCGATCTTAATTCCTTCCCAATATAAATAATAATGGGCTACATTCTGAAATTCCAGTGACTTCAGAGCGAGGGGAGATTGGGGAGTAAGGACATCAGGCTCCATAAATAATAAACAGCACAATTTTAAGCATATATTATGGT
The DNA here is from genome assembly GCF_965152235.1 of Eretmochelys imbricata. Classification (NCBI taxonomy): domain Eukaryota; kingdom Metazoa; phylum Chordata; order Testudines; family Cheloniidae; genus Eretmochelys; species Eretmochelys imbricata. The sequence continues at coordinate 6,279,038 of NC_135584.1, read as the reverse complement.
GTTTTACATATGCAAAGTGCTATGAAAATAAAATTAAGCATCAGGGGTCAGATTCTGTGCTGCAACCCGTAGGATACTCAGCACAAATTGTGCAGCCCAGAGAGAGGCAAAGGTGACTTTAAGATAAAGTCCTTAAGGTCACTTGGTCCCTGATTTGTGGCTGCAAACAGAGATGTGTACAGCCAAGTGACTCCAATTTGCACCTGCAATATGGTTTGCACTCTCAGAGTTGTAGGAGCAAAACTGGAGGCTCATTTAAATGCAGAGCTGAAAGTTTGGCCCAAAATGTTTCTATTTCAAATACTTACACTGAGGCTTCTGTTGCATAAAGGTCAGATTAGTGTCAATGTGAGGAGACCAGGATTTTCCCACGTCAGTCCATCCCACTGTGACAGTGAAGCAGGGCTGCTAATTCCAAACAGAACATCTGTAGCGGGGCCAGGGAGGCAAAATGACTCCCTATGAACTTTTGTGCGGCGAGGGGACACCCTACCCTTCATCTCTAGCTGAATGTCAGCACTGCAACCACCATTTCATAGGCTGCCCTACCTTTTAATTTAAGCAGCAACCAGGAGGGAAAACACATTCCAAACGATAACTCTTTGGTCTCATTGAATTACTATTTTGTAATTGTATTAGTTAAGTGTGGTGCAGGTTCGTATGAAGCTGAAATCTGTAGCTGTAGATCTGGAAATCCTTGTCTAAGTTTCAATATATTCCACTTCCGGGTGAAATTCATCCCTTTGGAGATGGCCAGCATGAGTCCTGTGCACCACTTAAGTCCCACTCAAACCCCATTGAGTCAGTGGGATCTGGGTTTGTGGACTTGGTGTTTCCAAGCCTGTGCTTGAGTGTCCACATTGCATTGTAAACCTGGGTTTACAATTGCCGGACCTTGGTCTCCTCTCCACGCTGCACTGTGCAGACTTTCTGACTCAAGTCTGTGGCTTGACCTGCATCCACACGGCAAAATGCCAGGACTTGGACCTGAGTAACTGCAGCACTCTGGCTCTGAACCACACCCCTCGCAGCATCCTAGGACCCAGGTCCTGAGTTCTTGCTGACCCAAGTCAGACTGATTTATGTGTGATGGAAGCAGAGCTTGGTCTCACACCTGAGTCAGAGCCCAAGCTTAGTATGCAGTGTAAACATACCCTAAATGAAGTATCGGACATGCATTGTGGCTCTGCCAGTTAGTGAATTTCAACCTCTTGGTAGCACTAACTAGGGACTTGCCGAAGCAAAGTGTGATTCTTGGTCAGTTCATTTCTACTGAATGATTCTAAATAATTTTTCAGCTCACAGATCTGAGAACACACTGAATTACTTGCATCTGAGTTGAGCGTGATTTGCTTGTGGAAAAAACATGAAAGGCTATCTCTGCATTCAGCCTCTGCATCTTTCTTTGAGTACAGTTTTCTCTGAGGTACAAACTGCAAAAAAATAAAGTCTATCCTTTTATTGAATTGAAAGACTTTAAGGGCTTAGGTTCTAACACTGTCAATGAGGCTTACCCATGGGGCACTTTTTTCCCACCACCTTATATAGAGTGAGAAACCCAAGGGAAAGGAGAGTGAACCTTCTCTCAGCAAAATGTGCTCCTCGTCCCCTGTAGTAATGAATATTCTAAAAACTTCCTAGCAATGAATTGGAAAACATAGAGGTGACCATTTTTATCTGAGATGTGAATATGTTTGCACCTTTCCAGTTCCATCTCTCTCTGGCCATTCACAGACTTTACTAAGGGATAGAAAGAAAGCAAAGAGAACGTGGAAATATTTTATTTCAGGACTTTTAGGAAGCTTCATCATTTGTTTTTTATGAAGGAATATTGGCTAAAAGTCCTAGGGAACATTGGGAACCCTCTGGAGAAGTCACCATTGGAGTGTACTCTCTCTATGCAACCTCCACTTCATCCTTCCCTCTCCCTCTTTCATACAGAAAGTGTTGGGGTACATTGAAAGCAAGGGGGTTATAGATCTGGCTTGGACCTGGTGAGGTTCAGGCAGGTACTCTGCGGCACCAATCTCTGCCAATGGATACCCATCCTGAATGATAACATCCCCCATCTCGCCACTGCTGAAGTGGAGCTCCCCACAGTGGTGATTAGATCACGGGGACTAGTGTTAGACCACAACATTCATTTCAAATGTGACATGAGCAAGAGTTGGAGCCAGGTCTTCAGTGGTGAAAAGGTAACCACTGGCAACTCATCCACCTTATTAACTGGCTTCGCTGTCAAATCACTGATCCATCCAGCCTTCACTGATCCTCCTACCCATTCAAAATATAGAAACGATCAGGCCATTGGCTGAAAAATAAGGCCATTGGCTGTTTACACCAATGAAAGTCAACATGACTCCTCAATAATGTTGCCTTTGAAGGTTGACCTGGGCCTTCTGACAGTTTGATCATAGCACTGACCAGTCTCTGTGCCTGATACTACTGTAAATCGATCCATCTTCAGAAGATGCTGTTGCTGAAATTGACATTCAACAATGGTGGCTTTTGAACCTTATCAAATGTTAATGTCTGTGCCAGAAGCAATCAAATGCATGCTCTATTGCAGCTATTGAAATAAATGTTGTATTTAAATGCTGATAACCCACTAGGACCTGAAACTGCTGATATTGCCCGCATGCACTATAAAGGTATATTTTTAAACTACCTTCAACTTGAAACTTTGCAGGCATCCTGGTGACACCCTGAACCATCCAAGACACCATCATGTTGGATTTTCTCAAGTCTTGGAGGTTGTTAAAGTGAAGTGCATGTAGAAAGAGAACCTTAATACACAGAGGAACCAGTCACCTTCCTGTATAACACAGACCTTCAATAACATTGACTCTGTCCAGATGGACATTTACTTCTGCACATAGGCCAAACTTGTCAGAGGTGACTAATGTTTATGGGTATCCAATGTCTCAATTGGGGCATCCAGAATGGCTTTTGAGAATTCTCCCATTCCTCTACAAAGGTGATTCCAATCCAAGCCTCCATATGTGGGATCTAGATATCCTATGCAAGTGTCTGTATTTAACAACAGGCCCCTTCTCTCATTTAATACTGAAAGCCTTACTGTATAAGTGCCAAGCATCTCACGCTCTGCTGATAGACACAGAGACAGAGTCCAGCTTATAGGCCTTCTGCAGCAGCCGAAGTCTGTGATCAAGCAGATTTCCATTAAGAAAAGGAAATCAAGACCAAGGCTAATGTGGATGGATCGAAACACACTTTGAGCCAAATCATGCAGTCCTTGCTCAAGCCAAAATCTTACTCTTGCAGTTTTGCATGAGTAAAGACTTCAATGCTTGGCCCGTACACTTTGATAAGGCTGCTGCTGCTGCTGCTGGGACTTTGGTCAGGGTAACTGTTTCCAGAGGCTCAAACCCTTTGTGGTCTGGCCATATGTGACTACAGCTGGACCCCCCGCGACGCACAGACAGTCTCTTGCCCAGGAATCCAAATTTGATACTTTATTTATTAAACAGCTCTCACAGGGACACAGAGTCCTGAACTGTTCCATCCTGACGGCGTGACCCTATTACACAGGACACACTGAAACCCCTCAAGACTAATGGGCCTAATTTGCCAGGGACCGGTCTGTAAATAATGCTTCGGGTAGTACTGCTTTAAGGACCACGCCTGCACTCTTACATTGTAGCGTATGTGTCAATGAATGCCACCATGCTATGTATGAATTTTAATAACAATTTCCCCCTTAAAATAGATATAGAAGATGAAGATGGCTTGCCAAATAATGTAAACTTGGAAGGAGTCCCCAGCGTGCTCTGAACAATTCATGTGCAGATACATAGTAAATTATTCATAGAGACTGTCTCCAGCTCTCTCCTCTTGTCTCCTTCCAGGTGGACTAAAATCCATAGAATGGGATGCACTTTGTTCTTTCCACAGCTATTCTTAGATCATTCCTGCCAGCCAAGGGGGAAGAAAGAGACCAACGGTGCCCAGTAAGCAGACTATGATGAACATCCAAAGGAAGATTCTGTCGATCACCATTGCAACATACTTCCAGTCTTCCTTCACCTGAGAACACAGAGGCAAGGGATGTTACCAGGGCTCTTATGGTGAAAGGACAATGTCTTTCTTTTACCTAGCCAGAGAGAGCATCTGTTTTACATTCAAGCACCTTGTGCAATGGCAGAAATGAATTCTATTAAATATGAAAAAGGGATGGATTTTCAGACGGTTCTGATATGCCTAATTTGCACATTTAATTACAACAATTGTACACACACAGCATATGCAAATAGCTCATTAGGCTTATTTGCACATGCAATAACCCATTTTCCATGGGCCACAACTGTAGGCTCAAATTAGGCAGAGGTTCAAATTGGGGAGGAAAGATTTCTTTCTCCCCCGTGCTTAAACATCTTCACTGAGGAGTTAACACACCCTAACCCATTCCAGGAAGCCTTTGCTGAGTCATAAGTGAAAATGAGCCAGCAAGTAAGAGAAATGATCATGCCTGTTCCCGTTTGCCCCACTCTCACATTGCTATGGAGGGATTTACCCAAAATCTTCTCTCTGGCAAGGCCAAATCGATTTCTGTACAGCAGAGGGGGATTTAATGTTCCTCGATGAACATTTCTTGGAATAAAGACCCACAACCTTGTCTACTATACTACAGCCACGATTTTTCCCCCCAAAAAGAGGTCTGAACAGACCAAAGTCTTGATTTATACGGATGTGCCCATTAACATTTCCTATAAGGTTCTGCCTGGTGTTTGATATTCTCAGCACATTGCAGCTGACAGTGCTGGTGACCGGCTCAACCATGAATAAGACATTAACACTGCACTGCTTCTCATCCATAGATCTCAATGCACTTTGCAAAAGTGGGTAGGTGTAGCTATGCCCTTTCATGGATACAGAAACTGAGGCCTATTGAGGTTAAGTGATCTGCTGAAGGGAATGAAGCAAGTCATTGGCAGAGATAGGAATAGAACCCAATTGTCCTAAGTCCCAGCACTCACCCCTCTCCACTGTCCTAAATCTTTGAAGAGTTAAAATGATATTGCAGCATTATTTAAAAAAGGGGAACCGAGTTAAGGCAGAGCTGAGTGCTTTGGAAAATTCCTCCCTTGGATTATCAGTGCTTTATCCAGCTAGTCAGGGCCTCATGCCAGGCAAGAGGCATAACAGATATCCTCATGATCCTGTGAAGGGGACAGGAGATCTTGCTTTAACTTCAGTTTTTACTACTTCATGGAACTAAACTATGGTGAAAATAGCTGTGGTTTTAACCCAAGGTTAATCAGTAACAATCCTATGTACATGACACTGTTTTAAAATAAATGCTTTTGCAAGTTGCTGTGAGCAATTAGTACAATTGAAACAAAAAGTGATTGGTAGGAGACCTTAAACGAGGTTGCTCAATGTTAAGGGACTCCTAAATTTGCTGGAAAACCTCTTAAACAGGTTGAAGGTAAAGGAAGCTATTCAAGTGTCAACGAATCAGTCATTTCAGCTGAGCAAGGATCATGGTTTTACAGTTTTAGTGGCATCATTCTAGTTACCATCTAACACAATGTTATGATCTGACATACAGTCAAACAAAACAACTCCCATGAATGCAATGGAATCACTCTCTTAAAACATCTCTCTGGTCTTTTCTTTCTACATTAGTCATGGTTTCACAACAGAGTTTGAGCTTGACATAAGACATGAAGTTTGCAGAGAAATCATGACATGTCAGAGACTGAATGAAAGTTTAAGTTCTGTGTGTAATACACTGCAATGTTTGTAGAGCTGGTAGAATTATTCATTTTAAATAAGTTGCCTGCGTTTAGCTCTTGTGTTGGCTCACAAATCCTTTGCAAACTAATCATGAATCTTCAGGTGTGTTTGCCATTAATGTTCACTGAATGGCTTATGCAAACAAATTTCAGCCTATGGCACACTCGTAAACTGTTCACATCTTTGATTATTTGCTATTCCTATTACTTGCTTTTGTTGCTCAAGTCGTCCAATATTGCTTCTGCTATCTGAATGGACAACCAGCTTTTTACACAGGAGAATAACAAATGATGAGAAGTGAATAAGAAATAACACACGTCTCTTACATTGTTCTTTGTACTAAGATTCATGAAACTTCAGGGATTCATAAACAGTCTCACAAACGGTCACTGTAATATTTTCAAACAATGGTTAATTTCATCCCATTGTTAACACCAGATAGACCTCATCACATTTATTCACAAACATGCTCATAAATCACTTTGTATCCTCTTTGCTCAGTTCCAATATTTTGTGACATCAGATGGTACAACTCTGCAGTGTGCTCATGGCATGTAGTGCTCCAACTTGAGTCATTTGAGAGGAGCTCTTTTGTTTCCTTGTGATGTATCATCCTCCTCAAACAACTTTGAGTGGCCCTCTTTAAAATTAGCCAAAATACAGGTTCAAAACCAAGTGCTAGAGGTGCACAGTTGAGTGCATGTTACTGATGATCCATCCACTGCAACAAAACACACACAAATAACTTGTATCAGCACTGTCTACACTTCCATAGATCTCAAATCCCTTCAAAGGAGTAAAAACCTGTGCATGGAATCGAACATATATTTCCATGACTATATATATTTCAATTCCCCAGGAGTCCCATTCCATTGATATCAAGCAGACTGTGAATAAACTCCATTGGGCAATTAAAATCCTTGCTCATACTCCCTACTGAAATCAGCTCAAAGGGGAGAAAACAAAATATTTACATTCCATGAGGCAGAGCGCTCTGAACCTAGTCCATACGTTATATAGGCCGGTTTTAAGCCCAGCCCAGACTAATGAGAATCTGATTCAGTGGCGTAGCTAGGAGTGGAAATTTGGGTGGGCTCCAACTTTCGGGTAGCTGGGCAATGACACTGTGTTAGTTCAGCTTCTCCCCTGAGACCACACCATGTTGCTAGCCCTGGTGCCCCCAGGCACAGGGCTTCACCTGCCGAGCTGGGCACAGGCATGGGCGGCTCAGAAAATGGCAAGGCAGAGCTGCTGGAGTGTAGCTGTCTGAAGGGTGGGCGCAGAGCTCTGTCCTGGATTTCAGGTGCCCGAGTGACACTCCGGGGCACTGTAGCAGCACTAAACCCTTCTCAGGTAAGCGTGGGCCTGGATGATAAGTGGGTGGGCCAAGGCTACGCGCCTGCCCTGACTAGAGGCAGATTACAGAGTGTAACCGCAAGAAGAGATGATTACTGAGAGGAGATGGGGCCTCTAAAGCGATAGAACTCTCCTACTGCTGCTTGTGCCCAGTACATCCATCAGACAAGTACCTCCGACGCTATGCTCACAAATGAACGTGACTGGCTGGTATGCTCTACCCACTGCTGTGGTAGGTCTGTTCAAAACAGGGATCGGCAACCTCTGGCATGTGGCCCATCAGGGAAACCCGCTGGCGGGCCGGGATGGTTTGTTTACCTGCCACGTCCGCAGGCTGGGCCTATCGCAGCCAATGGGGACTGGGGGAAGTGGCATGGGCTGAGGGACGTGCTGGTTTAAAGTGACATACCAGTGATACGTAAGGGAGAAGGATGCAGAAGTAAAGGGGCCAAGCACCACAACTGAATTTGGTCAAATTGTTCATCAGAGGAATGGTTGTAACTAATTATACCCTTCCTACTCGTCAATGGGTGTCAACATAGCAATACCTAGTCCCCCGGCCTCATCCCTGCCATTAAACAGGCCCATTTGGGGCTCAGTCCTGCCAGGTATTGAGCGGTCTGGCTCTGATTCAGCAAAACCTCTTAAGTATGGGAGCTGTCCCATTCACATCAATGGCAGTAGTCATATGATTTAAGCTAAACATGCTTAAATGCTTTGTTGGCCTGGGGCCAAACTGCTCAGCACCTTGCACAATTGATCTCTTAATGGCGGTATGATGGCTGTTTAATGATCAGAATCACTTTCAAATACAAAATAGAGTGAATAAGTCTTGATCCTGCAACTATTGGAAGCCAGGGCAAAATTCCCACTGAGTTTGGGATCAGGATGATAATTCAGAGAGGGCAATTTAGACTATGAATTTCATTTCCTCCCCACTGTTCATCAGTTGTCCATGAGCAACTAATGAGATTCTCTGATTTATTCATCACTTGATGAGAGCCAGTGCTGGACTTTGAATTGGATTGTGATTCTCATAGTTTGACATTCAACATCTGTACTGCATGGGAGAGCTAGATAAGTTCTGCGGGATTGTTTCTGTTTCACAATTTGATGTCTTAGGTATGTAACCAACAAAGCACAGATTTGGAACTTCACCATCCAATGCACAACTGGAAAATTACTTTTAGCAAATATTCCAGCACCCAAGGTAAAAATGAGCTTGATGTATTTGTGCTAGTAAAGCGTTAGGTGCTTGATTTGGTCCAGGAAAGGAAACATGAGAGGGCTGTAAGCAGTCTAATTGAAATTTGCTTCTAAATTTGATTGTATCTTCACTGAATACTCAGCTCTTCTCGAAGATGGATTTGCATCAAATGTTGGTCATTTGGCATTCAAGACCACAGACAGAGCACAGAAGAGAGAAACGAGAAAGGATGAGTGGAAACAAAAAAAGACTAGGAAGAAAGGGAAATTAGATGTTTTTAACTGTGCTATAGTCTTTCCCTCTGACTGAAATTCTCCTTCAGATTGCCCTCTATACTGCAATCTCCATGCAGTGCAATCTATAGAGACATCACCAGCAACTTGCATACAGATATCAATACCTGGCACACAACCACTGATATGTATTTTACCTAGCTTTAAGAGGCTCACCCACGATTGATATGGGGCTATAAAGTAGCCAGATCTCCCCTACTAAGACTCCCTCCAGGTAAGAGTGAGTTCGCAGGTGAACCTATCTAGCCACTTCCTATGCCAGAGCCATTCAGCCCCTGGCATATGGGATTGGCGTGGGGAGGAGGGATGGCTGGAATGCTGATGTGCACCAGGGATCACTATCTGGCAGATGGGCCATTGCCTGTGGTATAAGTTAGAGCAGCCCCAAGAGTGTCTGCTCTATGCTGTTAGAAATAAAGCTGGGGGAAATTCTGCAACCCTCTCCCGCATCAAATAATCATTCCAATTTTATTTTTAAATCACTTCATATCACACCTCCCTTGAATTTGCTTTCCACCATTAAGCTAGAAATGAGATTCCTGGCAATGTTGCCAAAATAGTGACTTTTAAGCAAATATTGCAGAACATATGCAGGAAGCAAATACCCAATTCAGAAGTGTGAGTATTTGTGCGGGAATTCTGATTCTAAGAGTCAGGATCACCCAGTTAGGATGCGGGAACACGAACAATACCATGGGACTTACAAGTCACTCAGAACAGCTCAAACGTAGTGTATTGAATCCTTACAATGAAGAGCTGTGGAAAATCTGTAGATCAAGAACTACTGGAGAGTTTAATGGGCAAGTAATTCTACATGATTAATACTTTTTGAGAAAAAGAAGGGTTTCTGCAGACAATGTAGCCCTGATTCAGCTAGGTAATGGATTATAAGCATGTGAGTGTTCCTATTGACTTCAGTGGGAATATTCATGCGTAGAGTTAGTCATGATGAGTTTAACTACCTTGCTGGATCATGGCCTTTATGAACAAAGGAAGGTGCAAAATGTGATGACTACAGTTTTGGTTACAAATTAGTCACTCATTTCCAACTGAAAAGTCACCTCCCTAGCCTTTATATTTCTTTAAAGCAATAGTATACATTTATTTGGGTTGGGGGAAAGGTTCTGAATATTTAAATGGACTGGACCATTAACTATTCCATGTTGCCGACAAACCAACTTATCATTTCCAAAGAATAGGAACAGTATTAGAATCTTCAGCCAATGGAAAGATCTGGTGGTTTGAACATGAAGGTTCTTTATCTGACTGTTTTTATTTTACTATAATGCAGAGGATGATTTTCCTGTCACAGTATAATGCTACCTTCCAAGACACTTGGAACATTTGTTCCTGAATCAAGCATCCTAAATAGTAGGCAAAGAGCAAGTAATGCAGGCTACCAGCAGCACACCATTTTGGGGTACTAATTACTGTAAAACCTTCATTTGTTCAGAGGAAATAGTGTATTTCTCAAGCATAAATGGATATCACTGTGATAACTTGAGTGTCTGTGTTTCCAGACCATGCTGTTAATGCATAGGTGGTAATGAAAAGGCAACTTGGTTATTCTAGCTCAGGTTTGACATACAGCTTGTCTTGCTCATCACAGTCTGTAAGAAATCTCTGATGGCATTTCTATGATATACTGGAGGTATTCAATTTTGTCATTTCCCTAAGTGTGACTATGTGCCTGGATTTGCATGCAGACATGTTTTGTAACAGACTGCTGTTTCCTGCTTTCCCATTTTTATTTTGATTGAAAAACTTAATTAAATGAACTATTTACTTTTCATTTAGAAATATGTCCCTTGTGGCGATGATACTAAAAAAAACCCCAACAGTCGGGAGCTTCAAGAGAAACTTTGTCTCCCTTGCAATGCTATGTAGGTCTCTGAAAATACTCCAACAGCAGCATAGGTTCAGTGTCTCTGAAGTTGTAGGTAGGGTTGGGGCAGCTGGTGCAATGTTCTGGAAATGTTCACTCCATGACAAATTTCAATGCTTTTGATTTTTCATCCCAAGTCAGGAGGAAAGTAACCGTTGAAATATTGGACGTTCCTATAGAAACAAGCATCCCCATTTTTCCGTCAGCTCTACTCCTAAGAATTAATCTTCAGTTCACATTTGTAATATTTCTTTCTGCTATTTCCTTTCTGGATTCAGAACAAGAGCAAACCACAAAAATCTATTGGGGAAGGGTAGAAAGTCAGTGGAGAATACCTCAAGTGCTCCACCCTACAAAAAACACTGGGGTACAGGTCTTCTCCTCTAGTCCTTTCTCTTCTATTTTCTGAGGGAATTGCAAGAGTCACTACGGTGCTAAACTCTGGTGAAACAAGCTTATTTATGTAGCAGGGAATAGAGAAAAAAATAAAGCAACTTAACATAGTAGATTTGGCGTCTATTCCCAGGGAAATCTAAAGAATCAATGGTCCCTAGGACCATAGTTTTCCAATGTGTTTATGTGTTCTCATGCTGAATATTTTTAAACCACTAACCCATTAGACTGGTGTGGTGGAATGTTCATTTACAGAAGACAAAGCTGTTCTTTTCTCTTGTACATTGACAGTCATGATGGGGGCAGCTCTCCCCTTAACATATTGGACCATTTCACAAGGGGAAAGTGTCACATGGCATCAGAGGAGAAGGTACGCACTAGTGGTTTTCATCACACATTATCTATAATGCAAATGAAAAGTATGGATTACAAAGAATCCAATAGTCATTTATTCAATACTATATTTATATTGACACACTTATAAAGAGATTTACATGAACTGGAAGGTATCTTTGTTTTGATTCAGAGGGGGGAAATGATGCTCTTTTATTAAATCATGGGGAATATATGGGCCAAATTCTATTGATGTCAGTGGCAATACATCTGATTCACACTGGAATACATAAAAGCAGGATTTGACTCATATAGTTTTAACTCATTGTGACACAGCTGTGGTCCAGAAGAGAAGAGGGATGGTCCAGAGGCTCATCTGTAAAGTAAAATGTGGTCAAGTTCCCAACAAATGAGCAGCAGAGACTGCCTTTGAATTCTCCTTTTTGCTTTTTATCTAATGCTTGCAGTGGTACAAGCTTTCCCTTCCCAGATTATAGCTTTAGGGGTGGGTTATGTTCTGCAACAGCTGGGTCCTGTTCCTGTGAGGTGCTGAGCACCTTCAGCTCCCACTGAAGTCAATGTAATTTACATCTGAACACACGGCCATAATGGGTCAGAACAATGGTCCATCTAACCCAGTAGCTTGCCTTCTGACAGTGGCCAGTGCCAGATGTTTCAGAGGGGATGAACAGAACAGGGCAATTCCAAGTGATCCATCCCCTGTTGTCCCATCCCAGTTTCTGGCAGTCAGAGGTTTAGGGACACCAGAGCATGGGGTTGTGTCCCTGACCATCTTGGCTAGTCGTCATTGATGGACCTGCCTTCCATGAACTTATCTAATTCTCTTCTGAATCCAGTTATACTTTTGACCCTCACAACATTCTCTGGCAATGAATTCCATAAGTGACTGTGGTTTGTATGAAGAAGTGCTATCTTATGTTTGTTCTTAACCTGCCACCTATTTATTTCAGCAGGTGACCTCCTAGATCTTGTGTTATGTGAAGGGGTAAATAACACTTCCCTATTCACTTTCTCCGCACTCGTCATGATTTTATAACTCTCCTATCAAACCTTCACTTGTGGTGCTCAGAATCTCATGGGAGGTGTTTAACAACTTGCAGCACCAAAGGTCAGGTGTGTAGAGCTCAGCTGAGCTCCGTCTGGTATGATTTGCTTTCACCAAGTGTTCTGGTTCTTTGCTGTATCATTATAAAATGGTGTCCAGATCTCTTATTTATAGGCAAGTGAAGCTACACCTCTGAGCTGCAGTGTGCTAAGCTTAGAACCAATGGTTATTTTAACAAGACCCAGTGCCAGAGGAATAGCACAGGGCATTCCTAAGCAAAGCCAATCTGTTGAAAGCTATGTGGTGGCTGTCAAGGTTAAAAGAGCAATGACAGATGTGGTACTCAACAACAAGGACAATCTTCTCCTGTACGGCTAGATCATGAAATAGGCAGCAGCAACAGAGAAGCACTGCTAACCTGAGCCCCAACCCTGCAAGACACTGAGGGCCCTCAATGCTCATTGACTGGATCCCAGCCAAGGCTATAACTAAAGCTGGTTGAGATGTTTCAAAATTTGAAAACTTTTCCATGAAAATGTGGATGCTACAAAGGGGTGGAAGGGATTGTTTGACCTGCTTTTCATGAGTTACATGAGTTTTGTTTGACAGTCACAATGGGTGGCAGGCAGCCAATTGTACTTACTGAGAAATCTGCATCCTCGGCTCTCAAGTGGTCTGCGATGTAATGGACCCCTTCCACTGCCAGCTTCAAGGCAGGGGACATCAGCAACACGTGTTGCTCTTTGGTGCTGAGAGTTTTGGTTCCTTGCTCCGAAGAGCTGGTTGCCACATTCTTTTTACACTTGCATTTACACTGGGAGGCTTTGCTTTGGGGCTGCTTTTCATTTAGATGATACCGCTGAGATGCCGGAGAGCCACTGGTCTGGCCGTTGGTCTGGGAGGACTCCTCTTGCAGGTAGCAGTACTGGATGCTCCTGGATCTGCAGCGGATGCTCCCATCCTCTACTTTGTTTGGGCTGTACATCTGCTGGATGCTTAATGATCTGCTCTTGGGGATGGACATGGACTGGGTGTCACTCAAGAGATGGCAGGGGGGCTGGAGCGAGGAGCAGCTAGCCTGTGCCGGCTCTTGGTGTAGCACAGAGTATTGGAGAGAAGGTGACTTGCCAACAGTCTGGGGTTTGGCTTGCTCCTCAAGATGGCCACAGAAGGAAGAGGTGGGTGATGGTTCTTTGCTCTGAGGGCTGTTTGAAGAGGAGGTAGTAAACTTAGGCTCCACTTTGGTCTCAGACCGAAGCTGCGGAGAGGAGGCTATTTTGTGCATGGACTCAATCAGCTTCTTGCAATTGTCCTTCACCGCTGCGGGCCGTTGCATGAAAAGGAGGCGTGGGACAACATCGAGAAAGATCCGCTTCACCCAGTCAGGCATGGTGTGGGTGCGGGGGGAGCGGTGGTGCACGTTGAGCACAAAGACAGTGATGATGATGGACAAGGTGACAAATATCATGGTGAAAAGCAGATATTCTCCAATCAAGGGGATGACCAAGGAGGTGGAAGGGATGATCTCCGTAATGAGCAGCAGGAACACAGTGAGTGACAGCAGCACTGAGATACAAAGGGTGATCTTCTCACCACACTCTGAAGGCAGGTAGAAGACTAAGACAGTCAGGAAGGAGATAAGGAGGCAGGGGATGATCAGATTAATTGTGTAGAATAAGGGCAGCCTCCTGATAATAAAGAAGTAGGTGATATCAGGGTAGATCTCTGTGCAGCACTCATATTTCTTGATGTTGTAATTCCCCACGGCATTGATGATGACCCATTCTCCACTCTCCCAGTAGTCCAGTTGGTCCACATGGCTGTGCATGCTCACTAAGTCTATCTTGGCTTTGTCATAGGTCCAGGAGCCAAACTTCATGGTGCAGTTTTGCTGGTCAAAGGGGAAGAAGGTGACATCAATGCTACAGGAGCTTTTGTAGATAGCAGGGGGCATCCACTTGATTCTTCCATCATAAAAAAGGTGGGCTTTGGTCAGGTGGGTGACTGCAAAGTCCCCATCTGCACTAAGGGGAAAATAAGATAAAGAGGAAATCAGAATCCACTGCTTTAAAATTAGTTCACAGACCTTGTACAATACGGCTTATGTTTTCAAAATGTCTGGGATGTTGTTAACCCCCCAACTCTTGCCAACTGTGCAATGGGATATTTAGTGAGTTCCAAGGCACTTGTGTTGCATTGCCACATATGAGAGCTATAATGGTGCATGAAAATTGGGTATGTGTAGTATAGCAAGTGGGTTGTGAAACCTATTTGTATACACAAATGTTTGATTTGCAGGTGCCAGCTTAGGCAGGCAAATGTCAGGCCCCACCTTAAACAAATCAAGCACTTAAATTCAGAACTGACCAGGGCTTTTGCTTTACAGCTCATCCAAGAAAAAAATCCTGCCGGCAGCCAAGTGCCCCCTAGAACAGCTGTGGCATTGGTTCAAACCAGACACAGGGAACTGTGCCCACTTTTAAGTCAGTTACAACATCTCCTGCTATACCTAGATTTTCCTTGATGCTCTCCCATCTAACTACTGACCAGGCCTGAGCTTGTAGGTAGCTTGTAAATCCTACAGTGCTGGTAGCATCATGCCATCAGGTTTCATGGCTGCAGACTATGCAGAATGGGATTAATTGTGAAGGTTGCTATATGGAAACCTAGGGAGAATATCTGATTAATAATAATAGAAACAAAACTCTTGATTCCGCAGACTGTTATCAGGTCCTCTCTGAGCCTTCTCGACTCTTGATGAAACAGGCACAATTCTTTTTACCTTTCCTCATAGGTCATGGTTTCTAAGCCCCTTCTCATTTTTGTTGCTCTCCTCTGGACGCTCTCTAATGTAACTATTTCTGTCACAGCTAAGCCCAGAGTATCTGTTCTATGCCCCTCTCAGACACAGATTTATTGTGGGAGGAGACACTTAACATCTGGGCGTGGCTACGCTTCACTAAACCACCCATTGTCGGCCCATGTCAGCTGACTCGGCCTCAGGGCTATAAAATTGCAGCGCAGACATTCAGACTCAAGCCCAGGTTCTGGGAGCCTCTTCACTTACAGGGTCCCAGAGCTCAGACTCCAGCCCAAGCCCGAACACTTACATTGCAGTTTTATAGCCCCACAGCCTGAGCCCCGTGAGCCCGAGTCAGCTTCCATGGGTCAGCCGCAGGTGTTTTATTGCAGTGTAGACATACCCAAAGGGCTAATCTTTTTTTTCCCTCCCACCTTTGTTCTGTCTTGCCTATTTATACTGTCAGGTCTTTAGGCAGTGACTGTCTCTTACTATAAGTTTGTACAGGGCCTAGCACAATGGGGCCTGTAGACTTTAGCACAACACGTAATAAGGATATTTTATTTGGGAAGGTCGTTTTCCAAATAAGCGAGAAAACTACTGAATAAATTGAGTCAAATGCAGATGTTGCTAATCTGTGTAATCAAGCCCTTGGAACAATGCACATACGTCATACTGCACAATGTCCCATGTTCAGCATTGTGCGTGCGACAATGGTTTTTAAAGAAGTTACCTTTTCACCAACCTTTTCTTTCATGCTGCGGCAGAACATGATATGCTGTAGCATGGGTTGTTGCTGCTCATCTCAGTGCTGTGACTCCCGCTGAGTTTAGTTTGAGAGCCCTGTTTCCCTGGCTGGGGGGGATGGGCTTACAAAGATGTGGGTCAAACCATTTCTTAAATTGTTCAAGCATTTCAGATTCGCCATCTCTCTCTCTCTAATCTTCCAGCTGTACCCCCAGCAGTCAGAACTAAGCCCCAAAGTGTCATCCCTGTGCCACTTCTTTCTCTCTACTAAAGCTAAACAAAAGAGATCTAATCCCGGCACACTGGCCTATAGAGCCACTGCTGTCACATCTCATCTGAGCACTGAAGCAGGAGAGCAGGACTGAGGGATCCCTATCCTGGATCAGCTCCAGCTGGGGACACGTTGGCTGGAGAAAAAACGGTTTCTCTCTATACCAGGTTTAATGTATTTCAAGTTTTTAGCAGAAGATTTCTCCTCTTGGTTTTTTATTTGTTTGTTTTATTAGCTCTGTTGCTTGCTACTGGTTTGCATCATATGAAGTTTCTTCCTTGGTATCCAGCCACAAGAAGATATACCAATGCCCAAGCCTGATCTCTGTCAGAGTGTCACTGTTTCCCTCATTGGTTTCACTGCTGACTTTTTTTTTTTTCTTTTTTTACTACTATCTAATAGCAAGATCACATATTCAAACACTTGAGCTTCTGAATTTCCACCTGCTATTTTTAGGGGGCATTAAAAAAAATTGGCCAGTCTTGTTTAAAAGTTATTCAAAATACTATTTACAATGTTTTCTGTGTGCATTAAACATTTGTTTTACTAAGGGTTTGTCTACACTACAAAATTATGTCGACCTAAGTTATGTTGGCGTACAACCAGCGCAGTAATTAAATCACTTCTGCGTGTCTGCACTACACTCCTTCTGTCGGTGGCGTGTGTCCTCACCAGGAGCGCTTGCACTGATTGAACTGTCAGTGTGGGATGGCTTCTGAAAGTCAGCAACTGTTGAAGTAAGCAACACCATTTCCATACTGACACTGCATTGACCTAAGCACTATGCCTCTCGCGGAGGTGGATTTATTAAGTTGGCGTAGCGAGCAAGTTACATCGGCGGGAGTGACATTTTAGTGTAGCTGTTTACAGAGATAGTGCGATGTAAGCTGCCTCGCGTTGACCTCACTCTGTAGACCAGGCCTAAGAAAGTGTGGAGTACTCGCTTTGAAGTTGGGCGGGATCTATTAATACCTACGTATCAGGGTACAAATAAAAGAGACCTGAGATTTAACTGTGTCATGCTTTCTGAAAAGACAGAACTCTGGACTGTGCTGAACCAGAGTTAAGCTGAGGTGCAAAAAGAAGGGGAATGTTAGTTATATATAATATTGCCTCAGCATCCCTCTGTTACACACACACACACACACACTGAGGAACTGAGGGAAATATTTCTTTAAAGTGTAGGTAAATAATTGCAATTTTCAAGTGCAATCATAATTCTGGGATTTGAGTGCACAATCACCCTCTTAGCATGCACACTCATTGTAACTGTACATACAAGTTAGTTGCACAAATCTGTACATGTTTTTCCTCTGTGAAATTCTGGCCCCCTTAGAAGCCATTATTTGTTCAAACATATACAGGGTTTTTGAGCCTGTAAATAAGGACACCTGCAACATAACAAGGTCAATTTTAGAGAGTGATTTTGCCAATTTGGCCCTGCACATTTCATTGAATGCTGCTAAAAGTAATCCCAAGCAGTCCACACACACACATACACACAGAGTCAAATAGAATAAGTAAGAAGAGCTTTTGGATGTCAGAGTAATGCATGGCATTAAGTGCCTGCTATGGTAATTGGTGTTATTAATTAGCACATTCCTTTCTGATTAATCATAGTTTTAACCGCACTGCTAAACAATAGAATACACTTCAAATGTATTAAATATTTTGGATGTTTTTCTATATTTTCATATATATTCTGTCCTGAGTTGTAATTGAAATAAAACTGTATATTTTTATTACAAGTATTTGCACTGTAAAAATGATAAACAAAATTCACCTCCTACAAGTACTGTAATGCAATCTCTTTGTTGTGAAAGTGAAACTTACAAATGTAGATTTTTTTGTTATATAACTGCACTCAAAAACAAAACAATGTAAAACTTCAGAGTCTACAAGTCTACTCAGTCCTACTTCTTGTTCAGACAATCGCTAAGACAAACATGTTTGTTTACATTTATGGGACATAATGCTGCCCGCTTCTTATTTACATTGTCACCAGGAAGTGAGAACAGGCATTTGCATGGCACTTTTGTAGCCGGCATTGCAAGGTATTTACGTGCCAGATATGCTAAACATTCGTATGCCACTTCATGCTTCAGCCACCATTCCAGAGGACATGCTTCCATGCTGACAATGCTCATTAATTAAATTTGTGACTGAACTCCTTGCGGGAGAATTGTATGTCTCCTGCTCTGTTTTACCCACTTTCTGCCATATATTTCATGTTATAGCAGTCTCGGACGCTGACCCAGCACATGTTGTTCATTTTAAGAACACTTTCACTGCAGATTTGACAAAAGGCAATGAAGGTAGCAATGTGAGATTTCTAAAGATAGCTACAGCACTCAACCCAAGGTTTAAGAATCAGAAATGCCTTCCAAAATCTGGGAGGGACGAGGTGTGGAGCATGCTTTCAGAAGTCTGAAAAGAGCAACATTCCGATGCAGAAACTACAGAATCCGAACCACCAAAAAAGAAATCAACCTTCTGCTGGTGGCAGCTGACTCAGAAAATGAAAATGAACATGCGTCGGCCCACACTGCTTTGGATTGTTATCGAGCAGAAACTATCATCAGCATGGACGCATGTCCCCAGGAATGGTGGTTGAAGCATGAAGGGACATATCAATCTTTAGCACATCTGGCAGGTAAATATCTTGGGACAACGGCTACAACAGTGCCATGAGAACACCTATTCTCACTTTCAGGTGACATTGTAAACAAGAAGCGGGCAGCATTATTTCCTGTAGATGTAAACAAACTTGTTTGTCTGAGCAATTGGCTGAAAAAGAAGCAGGACTGAGTGGACTTGCAGGCTCTAAAATTTTACATTTTTATTTTTGAATGCAGTTTTTTTGTACATAATTCTACATTGGTAAGTTCAACTTCCACGATAAAGAGATTGCACTACAGTACTTGTATTAAGTGGATTGAAAAATACTATTTCTTTTGTTTTTTTACTGTGCAAATATTTGTAATCAAAAATAAAGTGGGGACTGTACCCTTTGTATTCTGTGTTGTAATTGAAATCAATATATCTGAAAATGTAGAAAACACCCAAAAATATTTAAATAAATGGTAGTCTATTATTGTTTAATAGTGTAATTAATCACACAATTAATTTTTTTAATCTCTTGACAGCCATTGAAAATATAAATATCCGACCACTGAATTTTTGGGCCAAAGCCCCAAAATGTTCAGTATTTGGCCAAAAACTAAGTTTTTGGGAGTGTTGTTTGAAAATTTTCAGGGTTTGTTTTTTCCATGCCAGTCTATCTTCAATAGCTCCCAAAAAAATTAATGAAATCAGGCAAAGCCACTACTGCATTTTAGTCTCCTCTGATTGAAAAATGCAATGCTGATATTCAATGACATGAACACCGCTCTTTGCCTGGGCATTTTCTTTCCAGTTTCCTGGCTAGAACAAATCTTTCTGCCTGATTTTACCTTCCTGTAAAACCAGGCTGAGCAATGAAACATTCACTGTGTGTGACACTTCCATACACACTACTGTTGTTGTTGTCCTTTAAAGTTTGATAAGAAACTGGAATCTCATTCAGCATTTAATGAGATCTTTGAGGCATGAGTAAGTCATTCATTAATGGAACAGCATGTTTATAATTGGACTCATGTCACAGGAGAGTGATTATGATGATAATGGTCCCCTCCCATGTACAGCATCATTCAATTGGCTAGGTGCACTATTGCAATATCAGGTATTCGTTAATACCAGAGCCAGGTTACCAGGCTAGATGGCCTGCCCTGGAAAGGCAAACCTTATGCTCCATTAGGATCCAAAGCCTTGGGCAGCTCACAGTTGTAACATTCTTCATTGCACAAACACACCTCACTGCATTTTAGGGAGGGTTGGGTGGAAATTTAGACCCTGAAAATGTTGGAGAGAAGAGCACGCAAATCCTTTCACCCTAACAAAGATTAAGGGTTCCAGGGGAAGGAGGGAGGCATATCTCCTTCCAGGAGGAGGGAGGCCTGAATATCTCTGCTGATTGCACACTGGGGCACAGTTCAAAGGAAGCCCAAGAGCAGCGCTGCATTTAAGAGACAGTGGCGATGGAGCAGAGGTGGTGGCTAGAGCCCTAACGCCAAGACTGCTGCCTCTACCAGGAGGTTCCCCAGCCTACCTCTCTTGCCTCTGAGTGGGAGGAGCTTCACAGCCCACAGATATGCCTGTGATGGAGGAGACATGCTCCTCTGGAGTCCTTGCTGCTGGCAAAGGGAAGGAGAGAGCAGCTTGGCTCCTCTGGACATCTTATGGCTACCAAAGAAGATATAGCAGGTCCCAAGACACATGCTTCTCCTAACTGACCCAAGCCTCCAAATCTTCTGGGATTCACCCATTGCTAGGTTTATATGAATTTACAAGCCAGAAGCTGGGGAGAAAAGACAGAGAGGGGAAGAGACAAGAGGACATTGCTTTATCTCTCTGTTCCCCGATCCCTGCCTTAATTTCTTCATAACAGAGTAAAAGCACCAAACTCTCTCACTGGATATTGGGCTGAGCATTATGCTGGTGAATGCAGAGGGGAGACAACTGAACAGAAAAAATTGGCCAGATACTTTGCCAGGAGAAATGGAACAATGGTGATTTTCCCCAGCTGAAGTTCCAGCCCATAGTCTTTATTAAACATACATCTGAGAATAATATTTGCTCATCTACATTTCCCTCCTAGGAGTTACGTAAAGCCATGGAGTTTCATTCAGACACCAACTCTTAGTGGCAGTTTACCAGTCTACATATTATAGACTAATTATTTTCAGACCTTTTTGTTACTAGAGTTCGATTCCATCTTGAGAAGTGACTCGAGAAGTAGTTTGTAATGTTGTGGCCGCCATGTTGGTCCCAGGATATTAGAGAAACAAGGTGGGCGAGATATCTTTTATTGGACCAATTTCTGTTGACGAGAGAGACAAGCTTTTGAGCCTGGACAGGGCTCTTCTTCTGATCTTGAAGAAGAGCTCTGTGGAAGTTCGATAGTCCCCCACCTTGTCTCTGTAACAGTAGCACTGTTTGGTTCTATAGATATCGTCTCTCAATGATTTCTACACTGTTTCTGTTTTCTTCGACAAGGAGAAAGAAGGATCTTTTTAAACTGCCTACCTTGCAAACTCAGCCTTGAATCCAAAAGTCGGGCAGGGTCTGCTCTGGCTCACTCATTATCACCAGGAACCAAAGGGTGCAAGGCCTAATTCTGCTCTCAGTGGGATTTCATGTGTGCAAGGAAGAGTGGAGTGAGTTCCTGCAGTTGGAATTTAGTTAACAATTCGGCTGAGGAGTCGCTAACTGGAACTGAATCCAGCCCCTTTTCCCTAGAGCTGTCTTCGCTGTGTGAGGCTAATTGGGGTCTGAAGCTATTGCATTGGCTTCAGTGGATTTTAAATTAGACTCAGTCGGTCAAGTTAGCAGGTCTGACTCTGACTACATAATTGGGGACAATGTGTTCAGTAAGAAGGTGCCATTTTTATATAGTCATTTCTCAGATTAGAACCATATTATCGTCTCGTTCAATGAAGACAATTAAGCTGCAATACAGTTTTATAGCCGGAAAGGTGAAAATCATTCAGAAATACAAGTTAGTATCAAAACAAGAGCATTTTCAAGACAAACAATGAAGTCAAGATCTCTTACTTGTTCAGGCCAGAAAGGCCTAAATATCTGTCAGTAATAAGTCCCCGAAGTCTTATTTCTTCTATCAAAAACTATATCAATATTGGCAGAAGAGAATTGTGGCTTGTTACAGCAATTGTCCTCTGTAAACACCTGACAAATGACCAGATCTCTTCTATTTGGAAGAGTTATTTTACACACACACACACACACACACACACCCCTCAAAACAAGGAAGTCCAACCAAGTGGCAGTGATAGCTGTACATTGTATAGCAGTACAGGTAAAAAACCATTCAGCTAAATGTATAATAAATTATAATTTATTATACATAGAATCACAGAATCGTAGGACTGGAAGGGACCTCGAGAGGTCATCTAGTCCAGTCCCCTGCACTCATGGCAGGACTAAGTATTCTCTAGACCATCCCTGAGAAATGTTTGTCAAACCTGCTCTTAAAAATTTCCAGTGAGGGAGATTCCACAACTTCCTTAAGCAATTTATTCCAGTGCTTAACCACCTAGACAGTTAGGAAGCTTTTCCTAATGTCCAACTGCCCTTGTTGCAATTTAAGCCCATTGCTTCTTGCCCTATCCTCAGAGGTTAAGGAGAACAATTTTTCTCCCTCCTCCTTGTAACAACCTTTTATGTACTTGAAAACTGTTATCATGTCCCCTCTCAGTCTTCTCTTTTCCAGACTAAACAAACCCAAAATTTTCAATCTTCCCTCATAGGTCATGTTTTCTAGACTTTTAATCATTTTTGTTGCTCTTTTCTGGACTTCCTCCAATTTGTCCACATCTTTCCTGAAATGTCGCACACAGAACTGGACACAATACTCCAGTTGAAGCCTAATCAGCATGCAGAGCAGAAGAATTACTTCTTGTGTCTTGCTTACAACACTTCTGTTAATACATCCCAGAATGATGTTCGCTTTTTCTGCAACAGTGTTAAATTGTTGATTCATATTCAGCTTGTGATCCAGTCTGACCCCCAGATCCCTTTCCGCCGTACTCCTTCCGAGGCAGTCATTTCCCATTTTGTATGTATGCCACTGATTGTTCCTTCCTAAGTGGAGTACTTGCATTTGTCCTTATTGCATTTCATCCTATTTACTACAGACCATTTCTCGAGTTTGTCTAGATCATTTTGAATTTTAATCCTATCTTCCAAAGCATTTGCAACCCCTCCCAGCTTGGTATCACCCACAAACTTTATAAGTGTATTCTCTATGCCATTATATAAATCACTGATGATACATATATATGTATGTATTTGCATGTCTAATTTGTGTGAAGATTTTGTCTTTTTTTATTCTTTATTCTACATGTTATCTCAATTTCAGCAATTTGAGGACCAATAAATAATGAACTGGTTGCATCTTCTACCCCCTTCTTTAACAGACTGGTAAACATAGTCTATATCATTCGGAGATATTCAACTGCCAATGATATGGGAAAAAATACCTTATTGCTCCAGTAGTCAAGAGTGTTTCCAATAATTTTAGGGAAAATAATTTCTGTTCCAAATGCCCTTCAGGTGAGTCAGGATCTCAGTCTTATAGCATGAGCCTCATCAATAAAAAAGTTTTCAAAAGAAACTATCAACTTTCTCTTGATTTCTATTAAGCCATCTACCAGATCATCTTATAACTATGTACAGAAGTCCTTTGTGTCTATATTACAACTGGGTGAATTCTTCAAAACATTTCCTGCTAATATTCATTTTAATAAATATTTGAACTCTTTCACATGTGATCATTTCCTTTGTGTTCATTTTCTCCAACTATTTTACCAAGTGCTTTTAACTGATAGGAATTTTTATAGAAATAACTAACTTTAGGTGAATATTAGTATTCAGAGAGTGAATTTTGAACTCCTAAATGCAAATATTCATGCCAGAAACTTCCTTTCCAAGTGTTATACTCATCCAATTAAAGAACAGAAATGCTATCACGTGTCCAATTAAAACCATCGCAAAAAGCTTGAATTTCAAATATTCTCAATGAACTGCTCAATCTGCTGATCCAAGGGCACAGTCCTCCATTGATCTGACAAATCTATGTAAGGCTAGTGTTCAGAATTCTCCACTCACAGTCACAGATGATAGCATGTTGCATGCCTTACACACAGGTCAAATAGCTACACATGGTGGCAAAGCAGTAGAAAATCAGAACCCATGAATTATTCTCTGAAACTGTTTGAGAAATAATTTGAATAGCAAATAAATTCAGGGAAATTGCAAAATGTTCATGGACAATAAACATGTCAAATTTATTCACTACAAATGATTTGCTCATCTTTATGGAGCCTTGGGGAAGCTACCTTGACAACCATTAAAACTTCAATTATGGAACATCTAGCCTTCTTTGGAAAGAAAATAAAGGAAATGAGGTTTTGTCTTTTCACTATGAAATCATATTCCTCTGTTTTACATATGCTTTGTCATGTCCAATAGAGACAATTTACAGTGTTAGAGCTTATTTTATCAAGCTTGCAAAATCCAACAGCATATTAATTTCCCCCTAGGATATTAGTTTGGTTTTAGATTCCTTATGAATGTTGACAACTCTATAGGCCAAACTGGCCAAATTTACTGACTTAATTTGGGGTCCTAGAGTGCATAAATGGAAGCTTTAGAGATAATGAGCTCAGATAAGAGAATCACTGATAACATGGGGTATGATTTCCTTGAAGATTCAAATCTCAAATTAATTGCAATTGCATCATTTCTATCTATTCCCAGAGGTTAAAAACCAGGAAGACTTCTGTGTAGACTCATAGACAGAAGCTTTTCCCCCCAAGCATCTCATCCAAAAGAAGAATATCAGAACTCTTTTTGTAAGCACAGTGGGGCCTTCCAAAATGAGTCACATTGAAATGGTTAAACACTGAAATAAGACCATTGGGCCTTTTCCGCAAAAAGTTCCACTAAACCCCCCTGGCAGTATAAATGGGCCTTATAGTAACCATAAAGTATTTGCACCTACTTTAAGGTCCCTTTATACTGCCAGAAAGATATAACGCATGGGAGGAGATCCCTATAATCATCCTCCAGGCAAGCTCACGGTCCTGCAAATCCCTTCTTAAAACTTCTCAGCCAAGGTGCCTTAAAAAACCCGGCATGGTCAGGCAGCTGGTGTGCAGTGATCACTGCCATTACAACACAGTTGCATCTTTTTGTATCCCTCCTGTTAGTTTGTTGTATCCTTCTGTAGTCTCTTGCCTTACATGTCGATTGTGAACTCTTTGGGGCAGAGTCTGTCTATTTGCTCTGTGTCTGTACAGTGCCTAACACAATGCCATGACTGGTGTGACTGCAATTCCAATGATTAATTCTTATTAATCATAAATTGGTCTTTAGCATAAAGGAGAAGCAGGATCATTATTTCTTATTCCATTGCTAACATTTTCAGGCTCTAATCCCATTCATTGGTAGCTGGGTTTGCTGCTTTTTCAGGGGCTACCTGAAAAAGATTTGAACGTGGCTATTGTATTTTTCTGTGTCTGGTTGGTGCAGAAACAGGGACTCCCACGTGCATGTTAAGGTTGCAGAAAATTATGCGCACATTTCCTGGGCTGCAGTCTAAGCCACTGATCATATATTAGTGTTCAGCTTGTGCCTGCTTTTAGGATAAGAAGGTCTGAGTGCCCATGAATTAATAATTACAGAGGGCTTATCTTCAGAGGTGCTGAGCACACACCACCCCTGATGATTTCAGCCAGAGCTGCAAGCTCAGCACTGGTCAGGATCAGGCTCCTGGAGAATGGAAAAGATCGTTTCAATAGTCTCTAAAGCTGCAAACCCTCTAGATATATATTTACCTCAATCATTTCTTAGAGACGTACTGAATTGGAACCATGCAACTGTTAATTAAAAATAAAGACCGTTCCATTGTCAAAACTCAGTCACAAAGTGTTACCTGTTTAAAAAA
The DNA here is from genome assembly GCF_965152235.1 of Eretmochelys imbricata. NCBI lineage: Eukaryota > Metazoa > Chordata > Testudines > Cheloniidae > Eretmochelys > Eretmochelys imbricata. The sequence goes on along the minus strand of NC_135584.1, from coordinate 6,253,362 downwards.
GCCATTTCTGTTTGCTGTTCCAGGGGCACTTAGCACACATTCTGCCAGGGTTGCCAAGCACGGCAGTGTGCGCACCAACAACCAGAGCCTGGATATTGAAGTACAATAAGTGAAGCCGCTCAGAGCCCTTGCTAAGCCTTTAAGACCTCAGCCAATGACAAGTGGCTTCGTTACAACGAAAGCAGCCAAGACAAAAAGGGAAGAACTCAGGGAGAAGCAGTCCTGTTTAAACCAGCTTGGGAAGAATAGAAGATTCTGTGCTTCAGATAAAGCTTTTTTTTTTTTTTGCAGCTTGTAACACAGCTGCTTCTTCTGCGCTTTCATTAGCACTAACGTGTACAGGTTGTCTAAGAAGTTAGATGTGCGATTACATGCCTAATCTGTGTATCCAATCAATGCTATTATCTCATAGGGACTGTTCCACCGGCAAAGAACTGGACAGAGCACTGCATAGGTCACTCTGCCTCATTCCACCCCGATGTGTCCCTGCCTCAAATATATAGGGGGCATGCCAAGGATGTGAGAAGGTAGGGCCAGGTGCTCCAGCTGGTATAATTTACAGTAGGGTATAAAGTTATGCCAAGGGCTGTTTCTGGTCAGCTACGGAATAGGGGGAGTGAAAAAGCTGCTAAGAGTTACTTTTACCATGGCTCCCTCCTGCCCCAGATATGCTACAGGTCAATTATGGTTCATTTGAGGATGTAGTCCATTGGCTATTTATATCCCTGCTGTTTGTTTGTTCCCTCCCTGCCCCCAGTCACATGGCATTGTTTCTAATCCCTCATTGGGCAACGGAAACTTTTAGAAGAAGAGAATGATTTAATAGTGAATATCCAACCATGCATGACACACTTTCCTGTGGGAATTTTTTGGAGAAATAATAATTCATGTTAAAACTTGTGATGCTTTTAGGAATCATGAGGATTGTCATCAGTACTAGGCAGCAATCTGAATCGGCACCAACAATGCATAACAGGATCGCACAGTTCACGGCCAAACAAACTCAATGTTTTTATTCACAAAAATATTTGTAAATTACTTTGGTAGATTTGACCAACATTCCCTTGCAATCGGGAATGTGTGAAAGTCAAATTCTGTTATTTCCATCACCCAGGTAACATACTTTTGAACGGTGCTGATATCTCATCTCTCAACTAAAATGCCCTTGCTACTCCTCCTTTGGATTCTGGCTCTGCAAAGCCTGACACTGAGCTTGCATAGGGCTCACTGAGAACCAAATTTGGCCATTACTGTCCAAAGGTATCAAGTAAAGAAAGCAACCACCTTCTCCTGCCATATGTGTCCATATGACACCCAGATCTCACACACGCAGATCCAGCTACAACAGTTTATTTACAAACAACACTAGAGGTTCCTTGGACCAATCCCAGAACCTGCATAATGATCCCTAAACAGTATCCAGCCCAAGAAGCTGCAGGTAAGTTTGCAAACAATTTTGCAGAAACACTCCTCCCTTCCTCCTATCACTTTCTACAGAGAACCGCTCAGGTATAAGGTAGTGGATATTACACTGTTGCCCAGGTAGGAAAGGTTCTCAAGTGAAACCGAGACCATAACCCATTAGCACTTAGAACCAGACAACGTTAGGGTCCTTTTTCAGCCTATATTGGACAGAGGGTACTCATGACTTTCTCCCAGTTTATCCCCATTTTAACACCCTCTTCAGACATTCGTTCTTAGAACTGATGGTGGTGGAGCAAAGAGAGCTTTGGTGGATGGTTATTAGAATGGGACTCAATAGAGCTGGAAGGTTCCAATAGCTTTGTCACCATAGGGATGGTGCCTTTAAAACAAAAACAAAACCCTTCCCAAACAAAACATTCCACTGCATGCACAGTTCTTCCACTAGGGAGAGGAAGAGCAAGAAGAGAGGGAGAACAAACCAAATGTGACAGATGTTAGTCATGTTGCTTAGCGTATGACTTGAAGGTGCTCAGATCCTACAGCAATGATGGTGGCATAAGAAGCTCGATATTCTAGAATAGTATCAAATAGAATAGGGAGAGAAAATTACGATAATCTCCCCAATGTAGACAGCGGAGCAGCTTTTTAAAGGAATAGTCGCCTTCCAGCGATGGAGCTCAGACTCACTTGTTGTAGAGAACAATATCCGGCCTCCAGATGAGTTCTGAAGGGATGCGGATGGATGTAACGTTCTCATATTCCAGAGGATCCCAGCGTAACTTGTAGTCATACCACTCCTGGGAAAAACACATCCATTACCAGGGACTGGGAGGAGTTAGAATTGAAATATACACGGAAAACCAATACAAGAAAACACCTTTTGGGCTCACCCACCTGCTTCACCCACATGTTCGTGGTCATCATTTGATTCTTCTCATCCTGAAAAGGAAAAGCCACAAGCTCAGAAAGCAGAGGCATGTTTAGTGTAGTCCATTTTTGTAATCAGAAATAATCTCAGCAATAAATATATTTTTTCAGCTAAAAAAGCTGATGTTCCTGGAGTTTAGCATGGGACAGAACGCACCTGTCTGATACCACCAAACACCAGAGGCTAAGACTAGGCAGTCTCAGCAGATGATCAACTTGGATTTGTTTGACAGATTTTCTGAGAAATGTGTGTACTAAGAAGACTTTTTTGTTTTGAAGGATATTATAAGGCCCAGCCAAGATGAGTTCAGCACAGTACCATGGGTGGGGGTAGGAGGAGGAGAAGAATCCACAGCTCTAATCCACACCCCCACCACAAATGGGGGTAGGATTGTTACATTAGTCCATCACTTCTCCCCCAGTTGCCCGCTGAACACAGCTTCACAGGGATTTCCAGGGAAGCTGTCCTATTGAGAACTAACCACATACCCCTTGCAACTTCTCCCTTGGCAGGGCAGAATACCAGTCTGGCTACAGACGTGGGCTGGGTGGGGGTATCTGGATATGGCCCCTGCACGATTTACCTTCGAACATGTCCACAGACAGTTCCCCAGTACTTCCTTTCCTGAATTGTTCTGACTGCTTGGAAGTGATGCTTTATGCCTGATCTGCACTTACCCTTCTTGAGTTTAAGGCCATTATCGATGGCTCTCTGCCTTTAGCTCTAACATGCATCTCTTCTCTCCAAAGTGTGTTCTACAGAGAACACACTATAGTACTGTGCTAGGAAGGAAGCTCAGGTGGTTAAGGTTAAAACCAAGGCCCCCCTGGCCCTTAGCCCTTGCCTCATTCCTCCAGAGCACACTGGTTTTCACACATCACAGAATATAAGGAAATTCCTATTGCAAATTGGTAGCTTTCAGATAGACTTGTAGTGAGAACTGGTGGGTTGGTTTACCTGTATTCATATCTTGACACTTTGCCCTGAAAGTGTAGAGTCTAAAGCTTTTCTACTAGCTATTTGTTTACTTCTAAACTATATGCTTTCCCTGAGTTAGGGGATATCTCTCAGCTGCAATGATTGCTCACACAAGCATTGCCATTTAATTTAAAGTGTTCTTTAGAAAACAATTCTTATTTTCCTAACCCCTGCTTTTCTCTCTCTCATTTATAAAAAATGAATTTAGCACTGATAAAAAGTGCCAGCTAAACTGGCAGACTGTTGGAGACTGAAACCCTCTTTATATCCACAAGAGAGACAATGACAGTGAAATCTTCCCCTCAGTGTCCTGCCCGATCTAACCTGCAGGGACCGTCTAAAGAGATGATGGCTCAGTCTCTTAGCTTTTCTTATGGAACTGCCAATAAAGGTGCCAACTGGTGCCACCAGTGAGAATAGCATTTGCAAATTGGACATCTGTCCATGGGGACCTTTCACATAGGTCACTGAAAAGCCATCAGGAGGTAACAACTTTTGATTGTTACCAACTTGGGCTGGATTTGAACTGGTCAAGAAGAAATTAAAGGCTTTATATCCTCCAGTCTCTTGAGTAATTCACTCCTCCAAGACCTGTTTCTGAGTGCAACACGGTTTCATTCTTTTTTTAAAAAAAAATCTGTCTTGCATTTCTTTATACCTAGAGTGAATTAAGGCTCAAATTCTCAGAAAAACCCATGCATTTTGTGCATCTACTTTGGGCATGTAAGTATCAGGTTGGTCATTGCTTAGATTCCAGTATAATAGGGACTATAGGTAAAAATTTCAAAAGTGCCTGAGGGATTCAGGAGCAGAGCTGGCCAAAACTTTTCAACCAAAACATTTTTTTGGCAGAAAAAGTAGATTCCGTGATTCCAAAATGTTTCACAAATTCATGTCCATTTCGCTGAATTGTTCATTCCAAAAAAACAAACCCCAAATTCTGAAAATATCTGCATTTCATTTTGACATTTTTTAATGAAATGGTTTGATTTTTCAATTCAAAATGGATTTTCATTTAGATATTTTCTTTAGTTTTTTTTTTTTTTTTAAAAGATAAATGTTTTAAAATGCTCTAAGCCACAATGAAACATTTCATTTGACCCAAAACAATTTTTTTTCAACTTTTCAATTTGCCAAAAGTGTATAAACATTTCCTTTTTGGTTTGACCTGAAATTATTATTTTAATTTTTCAGAACTGCCGGTGAACTGAAAAACCAACTATTCACCCAGCTCTATTTAAGAGCGTAAGTCCCACCGAAAGGAACTTACACTCCTAAATCACCGGGGTTGAGATTTTCAAAAGTGCCTCAGAAATGTCAAGGGGAGTTAGGCGCTTAACTGTCATTTGTGCCTTTGAGAATCACCACCTTAGGCACTTTGGGAAATATTTCCTTGTATAAACATGACAGATACTCGGTTGCAGTAAACACATAAGCACATAGCTGGTTAGATGTATATTTGATCATTTCTGTGTGCATTTACCACGGTTGCACACACAAATGCAGTAAGCTTGTGTACGTGGCCAGCTGCATGTGCAGTGAGTCCTTTGTCTGCACAGTTACCAGGTCTTAGTGTGCAGTCAAGCAGCGTTCATGTGCATTTTGTCTGTGCAGTTCTGAAAACTTGGGCATCTGTAGTATTTACATTTCTACAAAATATGTTAACTTAAAACACTACAAATTTGCTTTAGTGACCAAAAATATGCGAGCCACTCTGCAAACACACAATCTGATGATAGCTCCGATCATCTACACAGCTCTTTGTGTGTTTTGGGGTAATAGGCTCTTTCCTGTGCTAAACATGAATGGAGTGTTAAGCTACAAAATATAAATATGTACAAATAAATGAAATCCAATGCGTGGCAGACAAATTGCTCAGCTATTACTAATACAATTTAATTGAACTGTTTAATGTTTACTAGTTTGCTTGCATGCTAATTACAGCTTCTGTGTAAATAACCAAAGAAAAGTGCTTTGGACTCGGTTCAGTTCTCCCAGTTTAAGGTGCTGCAGCAAAACTAATGATGTTTGTTCCGTCTTCTTATTGGCCTGGCTTCAAAAGAGCTCAGATGGCAGTGTTTTTCTGAGCTTGCTATTAACAGAGGAACAGAAGGATTGTGGTAGCCCTGGATGGAATTTAACTGCATGGTCTCTTTTCCCAAGGTGAATACACTGCACTCCATGCTACCCAGCGGAGAGGGGCATAGGAGGTAAACGGGGTCTATCTAGTCTGTTCTTGAACCCATGCCTTAGTCTCATAGCCAGTTAGTCCAGCACCAAACTGAGGTCAGCATAACAGGGTGAAGTAAGGACACAGCAGGACAGTGGATTTGATATTGAGTTTTCTGGCTTTTTTCGGTCCGAGTCAGAATTTGAATATTGATCCTGTTTTTGCTTTTTTTGACTTTCTGCCACTGACACGTGTCCAGAGGAGACGCAAACTCTATTGAAAAGGGAAGGCTGCGCTTTTAACACCATGTCTGACAATCATGCTAAGTTTTCTTAAGAAATGCTGCAGTGGTAAGAAGGGGGATCGTTAAACAGACACTCAGCTGGACTGGGAACATGATACAGGAATCGTATCAGGGAAAGGGTTATACAGGAACAGAGAGAACCTTACTGAAGGAGATGGGGAATAATAAACTAAACCTCAGCTGCTTTACAGCCCTGCCTATTGACTGCAGTTTTAAACACCGGATTATGACTTTTACAGAGTTTATTCTTCCTAGGTAAGACAAGAAAAGCACTTCAAAGAACAAGTATTGATCTCACCATCCATGACTGGGCAGTTGCATAATAGAAAGTATCTCTTATGCCACCACAATCGTTGATGTACCATCTTTAATCTTATCAATTATTCAGATGAAATGCATACAACCTAAATATCATCAATGACAGATTTGGGCTCCTCAGCCTTTTTGTTCTGTGTGTGTACAGCGCCTTGCACAATGGGGTCCCGGTCCATGACTAGGGCTCCTAGCTGCTATCACAATGATAATAATAAAATAATCAACTCTGTTTTTTGAAGTTGTTTGAGCAAAGGCTTATTTTTAAAAAGATACACAACCCCTCATGCACATATGCCATTCATTTCTCAACTACCTATATTAAATTGTATACTGCACATATATCTTTATGCTGCATATAATGTGGTTATAAATGTGATAAATTGCGGAACCATGTGCATCTATCACTAATCTACAGTCCTCTCTCCTGTACTCTGACCACCAATCTAGTCTACCTGTGACTACCTCTAACATCCCAAACATGAATGCAGCTTCAAAAAAACACCCTTCTTTTAAACCTCCCACCACAGAGCCATTTTCTAATTTCTACCCAAAAGTAGAATTTACCCCTCAAAATTACAATGGCATGAGGCCCAATATGGACAATATTCAACCAGGGACAAGTTTAAGGCCTGAGATCTCATGACTTATGAAGGCTGGAAATTGGACCTTCCTACCACTGGAAAAGGGACTGTCTATTCTTCCCAACAGAACTCAGCACTCTCTGAGTGGAAGAACCATAGGGATCATGGTAACATTATGGGTGGAAAAATTATTACAGGTCTTTTAAGAGGTCTGTAAATTATAATAGCTGGAATATTTATCTGAGTCATATAGTTGTAGCCTAGCTTCTCGGAAGGAGGAATATGAAAGTTGGCACTAATATTTCTTTCTCTCTAATCCATTTCAAAAATAGTGATTCTGTTACATAGGTGACATATAGAGAGTACATGATGGTGTGGTATGCTATAAAGGGTTAATAAGCACTCATCTGAAATGACCTGTAAAGTTCATTTATAGCTTTACTGTTTGCGTATAAGCACTAACTCATGCCAATCATTCTTGTGTACTATACCATCCTGTATTATCTTTCTTCTCTCTCTGTCACATACATAAGAACATAGTGTACATATAGGTTTCTATTTAAGAAATAATTCACACAGCTTCCAAAAATTCAGTGTTCAAAACAGGTATGCATGGGCACAGACACACACGCTGGCATGCAAAATTAGTATCTGAGTTCCATGTGCAAATTGGTACTTGTGCATACACTCATGCTAGAACAGTAAAATGCTGATTTGTGTGGGTGTGCAACCATGCACCTGTTTTCTTCTTTGAAAATTGAGCTCCAAGTGCCATAAAATCATGTCCTTTAAATAGCATGCCAATGCATACGCCTGACTCATAATAAAAATCAATCCATTTTGTATGTCATCTATATGTTGTATACATGTAGATTCCCTTTGAGAAAACATGCAGGAACATTTTGTCTCAGCCACTATGCCTCAAAGCAGCCAAAGGACTTTCCATGTGAAGAAAGAACTTTGGGATCCTTGGATAAGATAAATAATAGAGGTGTAAACTATTATTTGTGAGGATTATGTATTATGAATACTAATTATAGATCAAATTCTAAACACATTACTTGTCTGTTACTCAGCCAAAATTCATTCCCTCAAAACTCCCCTTGAGCTTAATAGATATATCTTTGGATTTTATACCCTGGGCTTTCCTTTGGTTTCAGAAACGGCATCCCATTTTTTACTATAATTCATAAATAAACAATACAAGACCACCAGACTGCACACCTTGATGAGCAGTTATTCGCATGAGTTCTCCCATTACTTTTAACAGAACAGTTCGTATGGATAACTGTTCTTCAGCGTCAGTAAGATATTCATATTCTGATCATGAAATAAGTCAGCAAAAACTGCACAGGCTGGCTTGTATCTGGAATCACTCCTCCCCCATGACCCCTAAAATCTCCACTGCTTATAGTTTCACTTACTACGTCAATGAGTTGCGCGATGGACAATCCGAAATGGACGAGGACCACGTCCGAAATGTTGGCTACAGGTCGGGACCACTTGTTATAGCCCGAGAAGAGTTTCTTCAGGAGTCTCTCCTCTGCATGGGCTCGGGTTTCCACATGGCTGCACACTGCAGGGAAAGTGTGAGACATGAAAGTGTGAAATGTCTGTAAGTTAGGAAGACCAGAGCAGAGATATCTGGGGAGGAGGGGGGGGGGGAAGTGCTTCATCTTCTTCTCTCCTTGAATAGGCCCTAGCCCTTCTGTCCTTTGGCAGACAGACTATGATGCAAGTCTTACTTATATATGTACAGCACCTAGATACCATGGTGATGGACACATTAAAAATGCAGACAGGTAGAGGAGGAAAGGAATATAGGTGGGCATGACATGGCAATGACATACCAGTGACAGGACACCACCTTTCAGCATATACAATGGCATGGTTAGTTCATAATGTAGCATGGAACAGCATCTAGGAACTGTCTTGTGGGAGGTGGAGATTGTTAAAAAGCATTTGAAATGGACTGCCTGGCCTGTCCTCCTGTTAAATTGTTTCTGCCTCTTTGAGGATGCCAAGCAGCCCCGTGCTTGAACAGCTGGGAGAATATTAGCAAGCTTCAGGCTTTGAACCATGGAGTGAAAGGGCCACTTGCTCTGGACAGGGCAAGAAGAGGTTTTCAGGGGGGAAATAGGACCAGGACATCAGATGGGGTGTGTGTGTGTGAAAGAGAGAGAGAGTCTGTGATTATGGAGATTAAACATCAAAAATGACCACCATCAGACCAAATGTCAACCCCCTGAGCAAAGCAAGAATTTCCTGGTCCAGTAACTCCGGGGTCACTCTTGGCTACAACAGCTGTGCAGAGACAAAAGGCGAACAGGGTCTGGGGCGGGGAATTAGCTCAAGAGCACAGTCCCCCTCACGCATGACGGGAAAGGCTGGAGGCTGCAGAGAGTAGTTCCCCGTTCACTCGGGAGTCGCTGTTGGTTATTAAAAATTAAAGCCCAGCATCGCGGGGGGCAGCTGCCAGGAAACGTCTCTGCTCCCTGCTGAATGCGCACAAAGGCGCGGGACGCAGCGGGAGGATCTGGGGAGAAGCGGGGGGGCGGGGAGAGCAGGACTCGGGCGTTTAAATCCCTAGTGGGGGTTAACCCTTTCCCACCCAAGAAGCAGAAAATCAACACAAAGCAAGACAGGATCATGCAAGTGTGTGTGTGTGTGTGTGTGAGGGCCGGGGGTGGGTCCTCGAGGGATCTAATGGAAAGGAGCAGGTGGTTCTTTTTTTTTTTGGGGGGGGGGGGTGTATTCCTTGCTTGCAATAGGACAATCTCCAGCCAGAGCTGAGGATGCTGGCCGGGGTGAGGAAATTGACCAAGGTCGCAGGGAAACCTGCTCTGAAACTTACCAGGGAAGACGTTCGCCCAAAGGAAGAGGAGAAGGTTTTCTTTAGAAACTAGGAAGCCCATCGCGGAGCGGAGCTCAGTTTCTAGACTGCAAAGTCTCCCTTGGCATCAACTTTTCTTCTCTGAGTCTCTGGATCTTCCAGCGTCATTCCCACAGACTCCTTCCTCCCCCCCACACACACACCACTTTCTTGGAGGGGGTGGTCGGTTTATTTGCCTCCTTTTGCTCACAGCAATTTCCAGCACTTTCTTTTGTGAGTCTGTCTCTTTCCTAGGACGCAAATCCGCGCAGATACTTGAAGGGGTTCACAGGTGCTGCTGCGAGCTCTATTTTTAACGAGACAGCCGCCTTTGGTTTTCTCCTCCTCCCTTTCTCTGGAGGACAGGGGTTGGTTTGCTTGCTTCGTTTGTTTGCTGCCCGATTTTCATAGCAGAGCTCCTGCAGTTTCCCCCCCTTTGTTTTTTCTTTGCTCAGATTGGTCGCTGCTGATGGTCCATGCAAGCCAGTGAAAGCCCTTGGCAGAACAGAGGGAGATAGTACAGTATGTTTGCATATTTAATCCACTTGGACCTGCCCACCTCCTGTCTAAAGAAGGGGGAGGAGAGAATCCGTGTACTTCAGCAAACAGGCTGCAGGAAAGGAAGACTTTTAGAATGGGGGGTGAGTCTCAAAGGCCAGGGCTCCAGACTGGAAGGGAATTTGGTTCAACTGCAGTCTTTATGGTGCCTGAACCCCAATACAGATCTGAATGGAGCAGGCCCCAGATCTCCAGTTAATTATTATTCATTATCCCATTAAAATTAAATTTTCATCAGAAGTTCTTTACACTCTATTTATTTTGAAAGCAATAGGGAAAGTAAAGTGACTGTGGACATTTTTGGCCTGGACTTTTATTCCTTGCATATTTGTATTATCATTGTTCAGCAAGAGACCCATTGTGCTAGATGCTGCACAAACATTCAGTTAAAAAAGACAGTCCCTATCCCAGACAACATCCTAATCAAGACTGTGTGTAAGGGGCTCACTTGAATACAACTTTATGCTGCAAACTGTCCTGCTGAAGTCAATGGTGCTACTTATGGAGTAATGGATTATCTGCTGTGAGTAAAGGAGTTGCAATCTTGCCCTAAACCAACTCACGACTTCTAATGATTTCAGTGGTGTACACCAGAATGCAGAACTGCGTCCTTTCTGTTTCACTTTAAAGCTTGCCCCTGCTATGATGTTATGATTACTTCCACAAGGATAGGAAATGGATTGTACTTGCAAGTGTAGGTAATTACTTCCACGCTGTAAAGTTAATCAAAGTCTGTTCTAATCATAAATCCATCGTTTTTATATATATATCTATAATATAGTTTCCTTTCCCCCAAAGCATCTCAGGTGCTTTTTAATGAAATACATAACAAAAATAATACCTAGGTCTTTTATAGCATTGGATTATGTGACTGACAACAGGTAGGTTTAAAGCAACCCAAGACATTAAATCTACTCTAAAAGCATGAGTAAAATCAATGTGCAGTGCCAAACTTCTCTTCTCTTCTCTTTTATACTTCACCCATCACACTGGGGCATCCGAACACTATGTGTTTCTTCAGACGGGGGCTAATTCCATGGGCCTCCTCTGGCAATAATATATGCAAAGAAAGAAGTGAGAGAAAATTACAGAATGGAATGTTCCAACACTGCATTGTACATTACTTATTATTACTTCTCCAGGATCAGGTTAATACTCAAAGAACCTGGCCAAAGATTCTGGCTTGCTACGCATGATACTTCCTGAATGTCCAGTGCTTTGGAGCACTAAGCACCAGTCTTACCCATTGGCAGCCACAGAAATGAATGACCACACCCCCACAGGATCAGGCCTTGATAAAGCCAAGAAAACTCTGTGACATGCGCCCTTAGCCAGCCGGTGCCCTCCTTAATGGAAATGCAGTCATTAGTCTATGAAGCAGCTGTAATTCCCCAACATCTCCTTCTGGACTAAGTTGCCCACATAAGAGAAAGTCAACAAGTGTCTATAATATTGACACCTGATTCTGAGCACTCCACTGTTTCCTTGTAAATTCCTCCAGACAATCAGACACAGTCATTTATCCCTTTGGAGAAATTCAAAACTCCTTTATTTTACCTGGAAATCGCATCATGCTTTCCTCTAGTGTCTACGGGAAAGGGTGGGTAGATCTTAATCCCATACCTAGGTAAAAGTTTATTTTCTTTCTATCACCGAGATACCTATCTGGGCCCCATTCCCATATTATCTGAGCAGCTGAGAAACATAATTGAATTTATCTCCACAACACATTTGTGAGACAAGGAAATATTATCTCCATTTCATAGATGGGGAGTGGAGGCACAAAGAAATGTCAGTGATTTGTCCAGGGTCACGTAGAAGTTTGTGGTAGAGGCAGGCACTGATCTCAGGTCTCCTGAGTCCCAGTTCTGTGCATTAACCAGGAGACCAGACTTCCTTGTATCACATGAGTCTTTTGAATCTGAAGAGATCTGTGCAGGTTTCACTGCAATTTCCTTTCACATGTGGCTTTAAATTGAAATTCTTGTTGCGTCTGGGTGTGCAAGGTTCATACACACAAGTAAACAGGGAAGTCATTGATTTCAATAGGTTTACAGTTTCAACCAGCAGATACCAAATACTACAGGTCTCTTCAAATTCCCATGTGAGGGAAAAATGGGACACTAGAGGTGTAGGCCAAGATTTTTAAAAGAGGCCAGATTTTTAGAAGTTGGGTACTTACCACTATCAGAAAATCATGCTGTTTAAGTTGGTGGTGGTATTATTAATAAGAATATTTATTATGTATTTATTTGTATTACTGCAGTGCGGGTGAGCCCAAATCATTGACCAAGTCCCCATTGTGCTAGCTGCTATATAAGAGCGGAACGAAAAGATGGTCCCTGCCCCAAGGAGCTTACAATCTAAGTATGAGACAAGAGACCACAGATGAAGACAGAGAGGAGGTACAAGGAAGCAACGAGACTACATTGGTGAGAGGCAGGAGTTGGACACTGAGAACTCGAGGCATCTAAATTCACAAGTCACTTCTGAAAATCTTGTCCATAAGTGATAGTCTCCTTGGCGACAGGAGTTTGAAGCTGATTCAAACTACTGTAGAAATACTCCATCCATCTCTAACATGTCACAGTCCACGCTGCTTAGCTATGGAGCAAGCTAGCAAGTACAGCCTTTGGGTTAACCCTATAAATAATTTTGATTAAAAATGGATTTCCGTCTTGCAGAGATCAATCACACCTCATCATTTCCTATAAGTGAAGGGTTTATTCCCCTTCTCTCCCGCCCTGTTTTTATATGATGTGGGGGAGGGAGTATATTTTACAAATATTTCTGCACCTTGAAGTGACCTTGTTTAATCTCACTGCCAATTCCTTTCTGCCTCATTGGGCCATAACAAAATTTCCATAAGCTCCGGTATGTATTTGAAAGACAAAGTTTTCTGCTGGAACATGTACAAGAAACTCAGCATACCTGGGACAAACTATGCACCTTTAAAATAATGGTTTTAAATGAATTTCAATTGAAAAATGGTAAAGATCCCACCTACGGCCTGATTCTAGTCTAATCCAAGGATGTGAGACTGAGACTGATGTTATTAATATCTTTATTTGTTTGAAAAGAATTTAGACCATCATGCAGATCATCTGGGCCTCCCACATGTACGGCCAGCTGGACTGACACTGAAGCTATTTGGGGTTAGGAGCCTTGCCAAAGGTAATTGAAACAGCATTTTCCCCCTAGATTTTAATAATCTCAGACTTGAGCTGTGAGCTGGGTGGCACAAGTGATATACAAGCAGCCAAACCGTAATGTCTTTGTTGATTTACTAGAATGTATTGAATAACAAGGATGTATTTAATCTTTAGGACTCATTAATTTCAAAAACGGAATGTATCTACTCTGAACATGCCTGTTCTTTGCGTGGGCAGATCCTATTATAAGAACATGGGATGTGCCATACTTCATTAGACCACTGATCTGGTCGAAATTAGTCTGGTACCTTGCCCCACTCAATAGTGGCCAAACATTAGCACTTAGCAAATTGTATAACGCTACGTGGGGAGAAAAAACATATTTCCTGCTCTCTGCAGCTGATCATTTCACTCTGAAGCATGAGATTTGATTTACTCTCATCGCTTGGCCTTCAAAAAAGTATCTATGATGCGGGGGGACGGGGGGAGAAATCTTAGCAAGTACAAGCATCCTGGCTACTCAAATTTCTCAGGGAGTTAGAAGAACATTGACAGTTGGCCTTGTAAAAAGAAAAGGAGGACTTGTGGCACCTTAGGGACTAACAAATTTATTTGAGCATAAACTTTCGTGAGCTACAGCTCACTTCATCAGAAACTCAGGCATGTGGGTACCTACTGCTGCTGGATTCCTGGCTGTGAGTGATTGCTCATTCATCTTCAACTTCTCCCTCCCTCTTTCTCCTTCTCCTTCCATGTCCAGGGTCTCATCTTGCCCAGTTTTTCCTATACAATGTTTCTGAAACGTGTCCCTTCTTCAGCAGCCAGCTGCCACAATACTAGGTGTTACCCTGGTTATTTCCTACCTCTTTTACTGAAAACTCACCCTTCCTGCCCTCCTGTTCTTCACTCCACCCAAAATGCAACTGCCAATGTAATTTTCTTCTCCCATCAGTATGACTAGGATCCCTTTTCCTGAACTATTACTCTTCCAAATCAATATTACACATTTGAACAGAGCTGGCTGGAAAAAGTGAATTACTTTTCATGGGACATTTTGAAAAAAAAAATAGTATTTTTCTTGAAATTCCCCATAAAAATATAATATCAGGTTGTCATCAAATATCAGAGACCAAAAGTGAAAAATGTCCAGTTTCTCTAAAATGCTTTCTTATTTAAAAACTGGTTGTCTGTAAAAATGTTCCATTTTCAGAAAATAAAAACCCTCAGGTTTCAGAGTAGCAGCCGTGTTAGTCTGTATTCGCAAAAAGAACAGGAGGACTTGTGGCACCTTAGAGACTAACAAATTATCTGAGCATAAGCTTTCGTGAGCTACAACTCAATGCATCCGGTGAAGTGAGCTGCAGCTCACGAAAGCTTATGCTCAAATAATTTGTTAGTCTGTGAGGTGCCACAGGTCCTCCTGTTCTTTTTTAAAAACCCTCAGAAATTTACTAAAAATGAAACTGGAAAATGAAAATTTCCTCAGAAAAAAAAATTTCACAGAAAAAGAAAAAAAAATTCCCCTAATTTTCCGGGGTTTGTTTTCTGGCTTTTCATTGAAACACTAGAAAATAGCAATCAAAATAGAAAATGTTTATGAAAATTTTCATTTGGGTCAAAAATGCCATTTTTTTAAAAAACAGTTTTGATGGCAATTTTTGACCCGGTCTACATTCACGTCTTCAGCCCCCCACTGTCATTGATACAGTCTGTATGAATCTATATGGAGAACAAATATTTACTCTTCAACCTAGCAGAGAAAGGAATAACACGATCCAATGGCTAGAAGTTGAAGCTAGACAAATTCTAGCTGGAAATAAGGTATTAATTTTAATTGTGAGAGTAATTAACCATTGGAACAATTTACCAAGGGTCATGGTGGATTCTCCATCACTGACAATTTTTAAATGAAGATTGGATGTTTTTTCTAAAAGATCTGCTCTCAGAATTATTTTGGGGCAGTTCTGTGGTCTGTTATATGGGAGGTCAGACTAGAGGATCATAACTGACCTGGCCTTGGAATCTATGGATCTCTGCCCTCTGTCTCCACTAAACACCCTCTCATTGAGAGAGCCCCTGTGTCTCTCTTGCTCTCTCTTGCCTTTGTGCCATGCTCCATGCCCTTCATCATGCCTGGAGCAATGTTAGCATGGGCAAGGCTCCCTCACACTTCTCCTTCAGAAAGCCCCTTTCAGCCCACCCTGTTCTATGATGAAGATGAAGTCTAGTTATAAAGACCACTTGTCACTCCATTTCTGCACTGTGTTGCCCTGCAATCGTTGTTCTCCTTCGGTACAGCTTTCCTCTTGGAAAGCACCATGTGAGCGCTCTACAAAGAACACCTACAAGAACAATGAGCACTGTAGCTGTGGCTACTTAGAGAGAGATCCTACAGGCCTGGAGGGGCAGAAGACACCAAACAAAAAGGAAGAGCTGCAGTTCTGTTTCAGAGAGTTGGCAGGGGGAATTCTCCCAGGCCAAGCTGCTAGCTGCTCCCCATTTCTCTCAGAGGCACATCCCCATGCCACACAACCACTTGCGTTTAGAACCCAGAATACTCCTGCTCAGGTTCCTTCTTCTAATCCCTTCTCCAAGCCTCCTTTTTGAAGGCAGTTTCTCAGCTATGGGGTGGATTTTCAAAGCCACCAAGGGCAGAGGCTCCCCACTCCCACTGAAAGTCTAGGAGGGTCGGGTGCTTAACCCCCTGCCCCAATAATCTCATGTAGTAACAAAACACATGCACACAGGCTTCCGATGTAACCCTCAAGGGACTGCACAATTTGATTGTGTCTGCTTTTCTGTTCCCTGCTTTGCTGTTGTTTCCTGCTCTCATCTCAGCCTGCATTGTGAGCTCTCCAGGGCAAGGCCTCCATCTGTATCTATTTAGTAAAGCATTGTGCATATCTTTGGTGTTACACAAGTAATAATATTCCCTCTATGCAAAGTCTGTTTACTTGGACTTCGCACAAGGGAAGTTTGGAAAACATTCTCCTGGAGTTCAAAGCCTTTTTCCCTAAAGAGCCGGTTTTCTTTCTTTTGCTCCCTTCATTCTTTCCTGACAAAGAAGATTTATCTTCCACAGCAACTGATTGCTTTGTCACCAGCAAAGGATTCTGATTTCAGGTGAGGAATAAGCAGCAGGAAACAAAACCAACACTTAAGGGATGGAGATCCTCATTCAATGCAAATGTGCGGAGACATAAGTGATGAGGGGAGTGGACTGTGGGTGCAGAATGGTTTCTAAGCAGAGTGGGTGCCACTCCTCATCTGGTGACAATCAGAAGAGTACTGTTGACCTCACTAGAGTGCCGTTGATTTACACCAGCTGAGAATCTGGCCCAGTATTTCTCTGTGTGGCCACAAGGTATTGGTGGATCTTGAAGGATATTCCCAATAGAATCAAACATCGTCCCAGGGTGATGGGCTCCCAGCAGAAGAGGCTTTTGTACAGAAATAAAAATAGCTGTGTTGAAATGACTTGGCTATATTTCTATTACTCCAGAACAACTGGGTATTTGTCCCCAGTGGAAGGTGAAACACCAGTGTGGAGCCCAGAGCCTAACTGTCTTCCTCAGTTTTCACTCCACCCTTACCCAGAAGAACTGCCATTGACTTCAGAGAGGGCTCCCTGACCCAAAACTGAGAACAATCAAAGAGCCAGATCACCTTGGCCTGTGGAAATACCCAGGGGAGGGGATCTGGGAGGAGCAGAAGACCTCTGGGAGGAGTCCCTTGTGGAGCATCCCCCACATCATTCTGTAAGGGATGGGGGAGTGGGGCTGGGGGTCAGCCCTGAACCCTGTGAGTCCCAGGAGGTAGGAGCCCTAGGGCTCCCTGACAGTGCCGTGCCAATGGCATCACACTACCAGTGCCTTCCCTGGCTGTGCTGGTCCATAGATGGGGGTGTTTTCCTGCAGCAAAGGTCACGGAGCACGTTCATGGCAGTCCCTGGTGTGCAGGGGTGGGTGAGGAAGAAAGGGATCATGTGGGTCTTTCCAGCTCCACCCCCAACCTACCCTGACCTGACTCAGCCTGAGGCCCATGACTACCCATGCAGCACAACCCCGAAGAGAGTTGGTCCACGGGTTCCCAGGAAGGGGGCAAATGTAGCTAACCCCCAGTGGGAACTGACCTCATGTGGGAGGGATGAGGAGATTATGGCTGTGCCCTAAGCAAATATTAACAATTGGGGGAGGATGCTGTGGGTTTGAGCAAGTGTCTTCTTATCATGTAGCCTTGCATCAGTAATGTGTTGTCTGTAGTTCTGGCTTAGAACAGTGGTTTTCAACCTTTGGTCCACGGACCCCTAGGGTTCACAGACTACGTCTAAGATTTCCAAGGGGTCTGCACCGCCATTCAAACTTGTTAGAGGTCTGCAAATGAAAAAAGTTTGAAAACCACTGGCTTAGAAAACTCACATGACATGTGATTAAGCCACTCAGAATGCATAATATTCACGAGTGTTGTCTTTTTCAAGGAATGGTGATTTTTTTTTTCCCTGAGTGGCTGGAATTTCATCCATTTCATTTTTATCCCTTATTATATACTGAAACATTTTCATTACAAGGATCAGTGTCTAAGGACAATGACAGCAACACAGCTGTAAAACAACAGATTTCAGTGTCTGCTTTGAGAAACCAAGTTTTCATTGGTGAATAATAGTCAGCGATCCAGCAATAGGACGGCCTGGCACCAATTCCATCTGATATCATTCGTAGGATGCCACTGTACATGTACTGAAGCTTTTTATATATATCGTCATCATATTCTCATCATGCCCATAGAGCTCCATCGTATTATTTCCCTTTAATAATTGCTGTAATTATGCCCATCTCATTCTTGGCTTCCAGAAGAAGCTGCCAGTGCCCTTTGAGATCACAAAGAGTGTGAACTGAATTTCTTCCAAAGCTGCGTTCGCTCCAGCATCATGCCAGCTATGAAAGATGCAGGGAGAATTTTCAGCTGATCCAGCAGCAGCAGTCAAGATAAAGATCATTTATCCTCCGGCTAAAGGTCTAGTTTTCACTGCCCTTTCCCGCTTGTTAAAGTACGATTGAAATATTTTGTACCTTGCTCTCTTTTTAGGGACAAACACCAGGGAGGATGTTTGCAGCTAAGTGACTGGGGTAGCGGGACAGCACTCAGCCGTCAAGCAAGAGATTGACACCTGTTGCAGCAAGAAAGGGAAGGGCTGATAGTTTGGGGAAAGGAACAAAAGGATTGACATGGGTCTTAAAATGTAGAGGAGTTAATCTCTGTGCTTGTGTGAGTGCTTGTGACAAGGTTATAGCCACACTAAATGATTTGCCCCCCTCTTTATTTCTTATCAGTACAGTTTTCATTGCAATGATCATGTGATTAACATAATGCTTTCAGCGCTTGTGAAACTGACCATCTCTTAGTGAAGGCTCTCAGCCATGCCCAGTGCAAGCGGGTGTCCTCGCCGGCTTCTTCCAGGCAGCTCTGCCACTGCGCCACAGTCCTGACCTACAGCAGCCCGTGCAGTCCCAGTCCTGGGAGCATGTGAACGATTATGAAATATGTGACAGATGTGTGGAGAGAATAAATATACAGGCCACACTAGGGCAAGATCACTAACTCTCCCTCTGTCCGCGAGCTGATTAGGATTTGAATCTAAGTGTGGGGCCCTAGTGCATTTGCCTATTGTTCTGCCTTACAATCTGGTAAATTATTAAGGGTGCTCAGCACCTTGCAGGATTAGGCCCTGTAATAAAGTTCTGAGATCGGCACATTGTATTTACAGCTCTCCAGGGGTCAAGTGCCACCAGGAAGTGGGAGGAGACGGAATGCCTCCCGGCACTGCAGCCACTTTACACAACACGGCACAAACCATCTTTAAGGCTACGAGAAGCTTAATATAACAAATGAGACAAACCTCAAAGTCTTATTTGTAAATGCCAGATATTATTATAAAAGGGGGGGGGAGAGAACAAGGGAGGCAGCTTTATCTTCCCCTGGGATCTAAGCTGACGGATTTTAAATTAGAGAACAGAAACTCTCTAGACAAGTTTGTTCTCCAAGGATATCTTTGGTTTCATTGCTCGGCTTTGTAGATCTAAATTGCGTGTCCTTCCCAACCGAAGGGCAAATGCTGCCCAATTTATTCACTGATGAAATCTGGAGTTGATTGATTGACACAGTCCATCATCTTCACTCCCTGGTAATCAGTACTTAGCCACAGGCTCCATCTACACTACAAATACAATCTTGCCACGGAGCATGACGGCACATTGTAGTGTAGGGAGTTCTTTAACGATATTGCATAACTAAGTTAAAGCCCAAGTCTTAAGCACGTTTATGAAACATTATTTGTATTCCAGTAGGCCCAAAGGGCCCAGCCACCATCGTGCTGGGTGCTATTAGGGTGACAAGATAGCAAGGGTGAAAAATCAGGATGGGGGTAAGGAATAATAGGGCCCCATAGAAGATAAACCCCCTAATATTGGACATCTGGTCACGCTCGGTTCTATACTTTCTAGAGCTGGTCTGAACATTTTGTTGTTGAAATCTGCCAATTCTTCTGCAGACACCTGTGGCTTTCATTTGCCAATACCAAACAGCTTACTGCCTTGATTTTATAGCTAGTAGATGCTATGATCTTTGCTTCGCAAATCCCAGTGCAGAAATCTCAAGATCACCTTCTTATTTGATTCCAATGCACTATTTTCCCTCACTCCCAATTTTCAAGCAGTGGAGAAGAAATTCTATTGACAGAAAAGAAGGCTGGCAGCTGGTTCCCCTTTGTGTGTTTGTCTGTATCCATAACTTGTGTTATTGACACCTTTGATCTTAAATCAGCTTCCTGTTGATTCATACATATGCTTCTGTTATTTCAGTGCCCCATAGGAAGAACCATCTCCCATCTGTTCCTCCCACAGCATTCTGAATCTCAAGGTCTTTGATTAAGGGGGAGAATTTCAAAAATACAAATGATTAAGTACCTAATTCCCATTGGCTTCTGAAACTGCCCTTTCTGCTTTGAAAATCTCCCCCTAAAAATCCCAACTTTCCTCATGCCTTCAGAGGAAAATTTCTCCACATTCTGAATACAGAGGTCCATACTCAGGACCAGATTCCGGTACGTAGACTTGCATTGTTTTCAATGAGGTTTCTCACAGATTAAGGTACTATTCAATGTGAGTCAGCGTCATCAGAACCTGGCTCCTAAATTGTACTACTCAGTTATCATTTGTTCAGAACCAAAGGCAATTGTGTGTTTGTGTATGCACGTGCGCCCACAAGCCACTATAAAGGGAGGGGAAATGGCTCAGGTAGTTCTGTGCCCCTGTAATTCTGCACTGTTGAAATGGTCCATAGGGGACGGACATTGCAACAGGACTGCAAGTTAGAGCAACTCTATTTGGCCCCTGACACAGGCTGGGCCACCCAGTGCCCCTATAGCTGCGACAGAAAAGAAGGCGGCCCAGAGCTGTTAAATGAACAATAGTGAATAGAAATAGCGTGGAGACACATTGATGTATTTCACTTTGATTCAAGTTTTCTTTCTTTCTTTGGCATAAGAGAGGGTCCCAACTCACCCCAGTGTTAGATCAGGCACTGGTTGAAAGAAAGGTGTCTTTGATTGACTGATATCATAAGGTGTTCCACAAGCTGATGATGTTCCCCAAGGCAGCCTCTCTAAACCATTTTCCCCTGCTTAGTTTTAGCTCCAAACCCACAAGGCCTTTTGGGCTTGGACCATGCTCCCCTTAGGAGTGTGGGGTTTTCCGTTTAGAGCCTGACACTATTGCCCCATTAATCAAGAAGAAGGATCACTACTGAGCCATGCTGTGATATTTTGGGGATCACCCAGACCAGTCAAGGGTTCTGTCACCACCTGCCCTGTAGCCTTGGGGTGCCTTAATGTGGTGCTGCTATGGCTCGGATCCCTCACCCTCACACAAGCAGCCAGCCCACAAACACAAGGTCTCATCCTGGCTTCCAGCAACCTAGTTATTTCTTGCAGGGTGACATTAGCAGCCCTTTCAGGCCCAAGTCGCCTCATATCCGTCCTCCCTGAGTTCAGCCACTCAGACTTTTCCCCTCTGGTTCATAACCCCGTAACATGTGAAACGAGCCCTCCAGCTCTCAACTCACTTTGGCCCTCATATGCGACACAGTTTGCACGATGGAGCCCGGTTCGGGGTAAAAATAAACCAAAGCCTTATTTCGCAGAAAAAGCACAGCCTCAAAGATAAAGCAGTATGGGAGAGCAAACACACACAATTTACACAGTAAATTAATATAAAGTCACCAGCTCAGGCTTTACACTTCCATATTAGATAAAAATCTCTTTTCTCAGCCAAGTCACCTCTTGGCTTTGAACAGCTTCCCAGCACACCCCCTAACTGTAGGTGATTCAGGGTGTCACAGACAGCTTTCTCCCAAAAGGACGCTGTGACAGGATTCCTGCAGTGCAGCCTGGGACTGAGGGACCGCAGTGCCCCCCTTAACTCTCCAGCCTGGGCTGTCTCTTGCAATGCTTTGCCAGAGACCAGCAGTAAACCCCTCCAGGTGCTGTTATCACTCAGTACAACTGCATGTTGAGCCCCACCACCCAGCTAGAGTGCCTGACTGCTCCCAGAGCCACTCATGAATCACACAGAGAAAGACACCAGCTGAATCCCCCCAGCTCCCAGCACTGTATCTCAGGAATATACTGTTTTGCAGTGCTCAAGATGAGCCATGCAAATTTATTAATTGGTTCACCACTTCATCAATGGAAAGTGGATATACACCAGCCTTTGCAAACCTTGAGCAAGCACCCTTACCAAACACTTTAGGCAAACTCACTGGTAAAGATAAACAGTTAAACAAATTTATTGACTACAAAAGATAGATTTTAAGTGATTATAAGTGATAGGCAAAAAGTCAGAGTTAGTTACCAAAATTAAAGAAAATATAAGCATGCAGTCTAAACTCTCAACCCTATTAGACTGGACAACATCTAGATTAAGCAGTTTTTCTCACTACACTGGATATTGCAGTTCATAGTACGCAGATTTTACTCTTGAAATCTGGGCCAGTCTCCTCTGTTGGAGTCTTAAGTCTTCTCAGTGTCCTTGTTGCTTGCAGCATAGGTGGGGGCAGGAGAAAGGTGAAGCATTGGCCCCCCTGTGTCCAGTTTTATACCCTTAGTCCATTTATACACAAGTCCAGGCATGTCTGCTAGACATTGCTGAGTCCCCAGGCAAGGTTGAGCAATTCCCCTGGTGTGGCCTTATGCAGGTGAATCATTGAATTGTAACTCCCTTGCTGGACAATGGCTGTTGATGGTTGTTTGACACCCCACCCGGGTTTTGGTTACTTTCCTTGCTGTTGTCTCTGGGGAGCTAATATCTGGCTGATTCCCCAACTTACAGCATGTTTTAGTGACAACCATACAACACAATTCTCATAACTTCATGTGCATTAATGATACACATATATGGATAAAAAATGACTTTCAGCAGATCATAACCTTTTCCCTGAAACCTCGCATGGCATGCTTTATATGCAATATCACAGTTATATAGGGATGAGGAATATGGGGGTTACAAGACACTCCCCCAAGGTACAGTATGTCACAGATGCCCCTTAGTTTCTGGATGAAAAGCCGGAGACATGAGCCTGCTTTTAAAAGTCTTTTCTCTCTCTCTCTCTTTCCTTTTCTTCTCTCAGTTCATGGCGACTCATGTTGGCATAGGTAGTGTCTACACTGAAGCACTACAGCTGTAGAGTTTCAAGTGTAGACAAGCCCTTAGAACAGTGGTGGACAACCTGCAGCCTGTCAGGGTAATCCACTGGCGGGCCGCAAGATAGTTTCTTTACATTGACTGTCGGCAGGCATGGCCGCCCACAGCTCCCAGTGGCCGCGGTTCACCATTCCCGGCCAATGGGAGCTGTGGGAAGCAGCACGGGCCTCAGGGATGTGCTGGCTGCCACTTCCCACAGCT
This sequence comes from Eretmochelys imbricata, assembly GCF_965152235.1. Taxonomy (NCBI): domain Eukaryota; kingdom Metazoa; phylum Chordata; order Testudines; family Cheloniidae; genus Eretmochelys; species Eretmochelys imbricata. Next base: position 6,230,123 of record NC_135584.1, on the reverse strand, counting down.
CCCATGGGCTGGAAATGGTGAACTGCTGTCACTGGGAGCTGCGGGCAGCCGTGCCTGTAGATGGTCAATGTAAACAAAGCTGTCTCACTCCCCGCCAGCGGATTACCCTGATGGGCCACAGGTTGCCCACCACTGCCTTAGAACATAATGCCATTTGTATACTCTATTTTGTATACTGTCCCCAAAGGCTGGAGGCCAACAAATGCACTATACAGTACCCTTTACCGCTTCTATTTCTTTTTTTAAAACCACCATCACCACCATGAGCATCAGCAATTGAACTCCACACATCCTGCAAAGTGCAGGCGTCATGCACCAGGAGAGAAAGGAAAAGCGACTCCCTGAGCTGTCTCCACAAAGAATTACAAGCAGACAAGCGAGCTGTACAAAAAGACCATTGTTGGCAGCAGGGCTTACGCGACCTTTAATTATTTCTCGTGGAGGCCCAGCGGAAGCAGTTCAGCACAGTCATAGGGTAGCTGATTAATTTATGTGCTGCAGCAAACTGTACAGTTTATGTTGAGCAAGATCAATAATCCCTGCTGTCTATTTGGAAACTGCTCACCATCGAGAATTTGCAAGTCGAAAATCTTCTTGGTCAAGGTTGTATTACAGGAGGAAAGAAAAAAATAAATCAGCCAGCTAGACAAAATGTAGCTATATCCGTTCCTGCAATTCATATATGTGGATACAAGTTCTGTGGATGTAAAACTCTGCCCGTGCAGGGGTAGCAAGCTAAAGCAGCCAAACAATAAATAAATGATGGCATAATGAAAACACGTAAAATATCATCATCATAAAAAGTTGATTAACAGAGTTGCCTGAAAGCAGAGAAATTGATTATAATTTTGTGCAGGATAAAAAGGCAACAATAAAGGCTACAACAGAGCCTAGCAACGCTGCGGGCTGTGCTTCCGGGCCCCCATTCAGCAACGCATTCAAGCATTGACTGTGAGGTCACGGAGATCTTAGTGCATGATTAAAGTTAAGCAAGAGATTAAATGATTTGCTGAATAGAGCCATGATTGTGCAAAGACTTACGCACGTGCCTAACTTTACATACTGTGAGTAACGCTACTGATCTCAATGGAGCTACTCAAATGGTCAAATCCCAGTGCCCTTGAAATCAATGGCAAAACTCCCATTGGCTCAATGGACCCACAGTGCATAAAGTGAAGCACATGAATAAGTCTTCACAGGATCTGGGCCCAGGGATGGAGTGAAGCATGTGCCTAAATCCATTGCTAAAACAGGCCCTACAATATCTGGGCACACCTGTTTGTATACACAACCATGTTTTTATACAGACCAATGGATATATGCACATGAGAGTTGGGTAATTATTCATCTAACAATCCAATGTCCATGCACAGAACTTTTTGCGTTGTCAAATAGGTGCAGGGGTGCAAAACTTAACCAGCCACACATTTTGTAGATGCAGCAGTGGAGGTTAGCTGAACATCTGAAGCTAACTTGTGCTGCATGGCATAGATAGAATGCTTGGCTCATACTTCTATACTTTTCTCTTTATTTATCCATTTAAATGACCCTGAGGCCTCACACTGCAAAGGGGCTGGTGGAGTCCTTTTGAAATAAAGGAATATACGGCAAGTGAGAATAGGGAAGGTGAGTTTCCTGGTTAAAGGTTTCAGAGTAGCAGCCGTGTTAGTCTGTATTCGCAAAAAGAAAAGGGGTACTAGTGGCACTTTGGAGACCAACCAATTTATTTGAGCATAAGCTTCCGTGAGCTACAGCTCACTTCATCAGACCCTGATGACATTAAGCCACTTTTATCTGTGCTATCAGCACAGCAGCCTGTTTCATATTTTCTCTCTCACACTCTGATCAGCGTGAAGGGGAAAAAGCAAGCCGGGAAGGGAAGAGTTGAGAATGGTATGTACCAAGATCAAGTCACCGTTTACAGGAGGGAGTCCGTGGGTACAGGAAGATGAACCAGTGCTTACGAGTACACCATACAACAAGGAAAAAGCCAGCACCACCCTGCACGGGACAGACTGGTTTGTGCCATTTCAGCAACAAGAGCAGCTAATTCGGATGGCAATGGAATCAGTCTGAGTGCCAGCAACTCAGTCCACAACAGCGACCTTGAGAGAGAACCATCTTATCCAGAGTTGGTCAGTGAATATATGAAGGGGTGCGATCGTCTTTAAATGCTCCACTTCCTTTAGGGATATGAGTTGATCAGTGAGATATACAAATACATTTTTGCCAAAAGGAGGGCAGTTAATGATTGGGTGGCGCAGTGGGAGGAGCTTAATCCTGAGCTTCTGGTGTTGAGTGTTCCTGTTCCTTTCCCCCCAAAATCTGCTTAATTGTGTGTCTATTTGTCCCTTGATTGTGTAGCAAGGATCCTCCTTCCTGAGTGTTCGGAAAGCACCTGGCCCATAAGGGGTGCTACCACAAATAAACAGTTACAACAACGTATGGCCACATGACGGTTAACTGAAGGCAGGAGGCAGCCAGAGATGACACACAGCAGCACCTACCTCCCATACAGCTCTTCACCACCAACCCTAAAAGATACTTTGTTTAACTTTCCAGCCTGCCTCAAATCGCACCCATCTGCTACACAGCCAATGAGGGTAGGGAATGCCTTTTACAATCTATTGCACCCACCGGGTGTTCCTAGATTCTAATGCCAGAAGGGACCATTGTGGTCATCTGGTCTGACCTCCTGTATAACACAGCCCATAAATCTGCCCCAAAATAATTCCTAGGGCAGAGCTTTTAGAAAAACATCCAATCTCCTTTTAAAAACTATCAGTGATGGAGAATCTACCATGCCTCTTTGTAAACTGCTCCACTGGTTCATTACTCCCACTGTTACAAATTTATACCTTCTTTCCTGTCTGAATTTGTCCAGTTTCAACTTCCACCCATTGGATCGTGTTAGATCTTTCTGTGCTAGACTGAAGAACCTGTTCTTAAATATTTGTCCCTTGTATAGATACTTAGACTCCAATCAAGTCATCCCTTCACCTGCTTTTTGTTAAGCTATGTAGCCTCACTTAAACATCTCCTAAGGGAGCCATCCTATAGCAAAAGGCTGCTTTTACTGGACACACACAGCCACTTGGTCTCATTTCAGAACTTTGGCCTAATCTGTTGCAAAGCAGCCACTTGTCTATGTGTGGGAGAGACAGAACTGAGCTCTCCTGGCATTTTCCTCCTGCCACATCTTGCCTCAGACATTTCATGCCAGGGCCATGGAGGCTCAAGGCCTCCAGTGGCACTGAAGTTTTGTCACCCTCAGATATTTTTTTCAGATGATTAAATATTTCGAAATAAATGAAGTGTTAATTTAATGTGGCACAGCGAGCCAGTGGCCTGAGAGGGGAGCTGTGGCCCTGGGGCGGAAGGGGTGCGTGTGCACCTGTCAGAAAAATGCCTCCCACTTTAAAATGGATCGCCCGTTTCCCTGCACAGAATCACTGGCTAAGAAGTGAGGGACCCAGGTCTCAGTCCCTGCTCTGAATCTGTCATTTTTTTTGTGAAAAATTTCAAAAGGTCTTTGTTTTTGTCCCAGTGTGGAACAGGAAACATTTTGACATCTCAAACATTTTCAAAGGGTTCCCACCCAGCTCTAGGAAGGGATTGCTTTTCACAAGCATAACCAGCAGAGGGATCACTGAATTGAAAACAAGCAACACCAGAAAAGAGCAATCATCACATTTTTATTCAGGGTCAACACTGAGCCAAAATCAGACTGGAAAATATACAAACTGATTTATACATTTATTATGTTTTTGCTGTGCAGATTTGTGTCTGGCATGGGGGTTTCCTAGCAGACACAGAAAAAACAAGTCAACCTTTTAAAAAATGTTACTAATTATTTTTATTTGTAACTCCTGTGTTTCATTTAGATATGAAGCTGTGATGCCTTTAAATAGCTATGAAAGCTGGCTGCACAAAGAAATAGATGCCATTTTGCTCTCAGCATTACTGTGGCTTCTTGTAAATGAGACACACACACACACACCCCATACTCTCTCTAAGGCAGAGGGTTTTTTTTTTAAATTCTTTCTTTTGTTGTCCCTAATACAGAATCAAATCATTCAGACTGAATGTATAGTGTATGGAAAAACATAACTTGTTTGGTCAAAGGTTTACAGTATTACCACTACTAAGCCTTTAAACACCCCCGCCCCCTAAATCATGGGATATTTTAAAAATATATATATTTGAGGTTCTTTTTATTCAACTTCTGAGCCTTTAGGATACATTTTCTTCATTGTTTCAAGCTTTCCTCTGCAACCCTGAGGCCTAGAAACTTACTTTAAAAAAAATTAAATAGAACTTTTCACACTCACTTGAGCAGCTGGGACTTTAAGAATAGCACCAAATATTGCACGACTCAGGGCATAATCAGAAGAGTTGGCAACACTGGGTTCATCTCTTTCACTCAAAGTGAGTGCAGGACCCCCTGCTAATGCTGGCTGAATAGAAAATGATTCACGAATAAACAGAACGTGTTTGCTCTGCTGTTATCCATGAGGCTGTATTTGTTATTCATGAGTATTCAGAAGGTCACAGTCTCATTTGTAAAAATGTTTGCAGATCCCCAAAATGTACCACATTCCAGCCTGGATTGCTATATTTAGAAGAACATTATTTGCTAGAGCTGGTCAAAAATTTTCAAAAGCACAAAACTTTTCTGGTGTTTTTCAACCAGTTATTCTTTATCTCCGGTTTTAAAGGTATCAGTATAAATTAAATAATATTTCATTAATCTTTCCTTAAATGAGTTGTTCTGTGAGCATTTGTGTCAAATCACTGATCATTATTTGTGGAACACAAACATGAAAGGGATGTAAACATGGCCAAAGTGAATTCAATCTTTTATTCGAATGAGGGTTCATTGATACTCAGCTCTGATACAACCAGTGACTCTCAAATACCTACCATACCACCGCTGCAGTCTATTAAAAATCAAATCAGGTCCCATGCAGAAATGATGTTATTCTAATATCCTAAGCATTTCACCAAGGTGTAAATTGCTGAGCTGCATGAAATGATGTTCCCTGAGGCAACTATCAGCTATGGGGGTAGAGGAGGGGAGAGTTCATCTGGTGAAAGATACCATTTGAGCAGGCATAGCGCTGACAGACTGAATATTTCCATCAGGAGCCCAATTACGGTTCAACTCAAAGACAATCATCACTAGGAAACAAGAAAATCTGTCCTGGAACCATAGCAACACCTAGTGATGAACAAATCCCAAAACATTCCAGTGTTCAGTTCAGTCTACATAAACACCTCAAAATTTCTGTGCTAATCCAACAGTCTTTATCCTCGGAATCTAGCTGGCGACTATGAGAAACCACTTACTGGTTAAAGCAGGTGATTGTAAAAAAAAAAAAAGAAAAGAAAAAAAAAGCACTGTGAAGATATATGGTTAGTATGTCTCATCCATTCTAGATCAACGGGGTTCACAGTTTATGCATGTACATAAGGGAGGATCTGAGAGCTAAGTACAGGTTTTTCCTTCTCATGCATGAATCGTGCACTGCAACCTTAAGGAAGTCCTCATGAACATTTGTGTAGCACCATTGTCTTTGAACATTACCCTGAGACCTCGTCGATTTTCATAGAACAATTCTGCCAATTTAAGCAAGTAATCTAAGGTCCTGTCTACACACAGAAGTAGCACCAGTTGAACTAAAATCAGTTTAAACTTAAAATTAGTTAAACCGGTACAAACCATGGTGCAGAAACACTTGTATCAGTTTAAGATAGGGTTATATTGGTTTGGTTTGTGCTTGGAAATTTACTCATGCAATTTAAATCAACATAAACCAGGTTTAAACTGATATGAGTGTGCTCAGAGAGTGTTTTACAGTAAATTGGTTTAAAAACACACCTGAAGTTAAACTGGTTCAACCTGCTGTGTAGATCAGCCTAAATGGATTTTCGCTTTTCTTAAATCAGTGTGTTTCAACACAAGAAAGTGATACTGATTTTACTAATTCGGTCTGGAAACCCATTTAGTTAAATTGGTGCCATTTCTGTGAAGGGATCAGCCACAAATTGAACTGGTTTAACATTAAATTGGCTTATAATCGCACCTTTTGTTAAACCTTAGTAACTTTGAATGTAGACAAGGCAAGTCTGTTCTTGGGTGGAAATGGGGTAAGCTAAAGGGGGCTAACACAGATGTAAGCAGGGACATGTGTGGCCTAGAAAGTCTTTCTTAATGGTGATGGTTTATGAGGAATTAAACAACTCTGCTTAACTGCCAGGGCCCAGAGTGAGATTGCAGCATTGGCAGGTAGTAAAAAATAAATCACATTCCATTTATAAACTGAACACATTTCATCAGGGAACAGAGAAGGATAAGACACTGCAGCCCCATAGTGCTAGTTACATGGAGGGAATTTTCACAGAAAATCCACACTTTAATGCCCTGGAGTCAGAAACTAGCTCAAACCAACCTAGTCGTCAAATCCCTCTTTGATCGCCTCTCATTAATATTTCTGCATTGCATCTGTAAACAGTGAACTTCAAGGGCAGCTGCAGGTTAAATATTGGTAGCACTCAGCTGTATAATATTCTTTTTTATAATTATAATGAAGTTCCTATAACTAAAAAAAAAACCACCTCACCAATCATGATCAGTGTTGTGCTGCTTCCTAGACTTCTTTGTAGCAAACTCACTTCCCAGGTGGATATGATCTTGTTACCCCCTAGAATTTTTTTTAACTATAATTACACATTCACAAGACTGAGAGCCCCTGTCTTGGGAACTGGGTGGCTCTTGGAGGGCCTATATGTGCCCTGGTGCTGGGTGACCCCAGGATCCTTCAGCATGGAGGAGGGGCTCTAAGATCTGTTTTCTCTGGGGGCAAGGAGGGGAGGTGGAAAAGCAGATGGATGGAGGACCCCAGTCCTGGTGGGTGGTGGACAGAGCAGAATTGTGGGACCCCAGGTCCTGTTCTATGGGGCAGGAGACCTCAAGGCTGGAGAGCTGATAGGCAAGGAGGACCCTGAGGCAGGGGAGTGATAAGGGCTGGCCCTGGCCTGAAGGTGGCATTGGAGGGCCCCACCCAGTGCTAGGAGAGGGCAGAGTAAAGGGGAGGTGTGGGGCACTGAGGGGACACCAGTGCTGGGCGATGGGTGCGGGATGATGGAGACTACGAGCTGGCACTCACCTGACCTGTGCTGGGGTGAGGGGGCCCCCTGTGCTGGTGGAGGGTCCTGCCGGAAAAGGAAAAGGTCTGCCCAAGGCAGAAGGGCAGGGGCAGGCTGCCCTGGTACTAGTGGCTGTGGCGGGGGGAAGGGGGTGCTAGGACCCTGGGGCAGCAGGTGACACCAGGAGCCAGCTGGGCCTGGGTTGCTCGCTGCTGCAGAGACTGAGCCTGAACCCAGGGGGTGGCGGGCAAGAAAAAGAAATAAACACCTGGGCTGGTGAGTGCGGGGTGCAGGCCTGACCCCTGCTGCTGGCACCAGGTCTGCTGCTAGCCCCCCAGGCCACATTGACCCACCACGTCCTCCTGAAGTGTGGGGCCTCCCAAAGCATGGGGCCCAGGCCGGTTGCCCCAATCTGCCCTATGGATGGGCCGGCTCTGGGTAAGGGTGAAGACGGTGCCGGGCTGCGGCCCTGGGAATTAGAGAAGCCATGTGACATAGTTCAAGGGACACAGCAAACAGCTGAGATCTACAGGGTCCCTGGGCTGGGACCCAGAGTCATGGGATAGCCCGGGTCCCCCAATCTCCCCCCTTATTAGCCACTGGGGGGAAGTGGCCTGGACAGTGAGGCCCCCAGAGGGGGAAGTGAACTATAGTGACCCAGCTGGAGAGCTAAAGCCAGGAAGCCCAAGAAGGCGAAGACATTATCTCCGGGGAGGAGCCCTGGGGCACTGCCCTATCCCAGGAGCAGGGACAACCTAAAAGAGAGCATGCAAGCACACACACTTGGCCAAGGGGGCGCTCACAAGAGGCAAGTGCACCCCATTACAGCACCTCTTTTGAGCAGCTCCAGCATTTCAGTCCATGATGGCAACTCCAGGGCTTCTTACCAACAATTATGCAAAATGGTGCTTCATTATTTAGAGTCAGGGTAGGGTAGCGGGGAGAGTCACTCTCAGGTGCAATATCTGCAAACTCAAAACACTATTAAAAACTCAAGGCTTAACTCAATGCAAAGAGACCTAAATGCAGGGGATGCCTGGCCTGGTTCTCATGAAACTGAGGTTTTTCTGATGGAAGTCAATGGGGGAAAAAAACAAACAAAACCCCCCACATATAGCTAGAGACAATACCCACAGGGCAAACTTTCTTCGCATTCAGCAGAAATTGGTGCATTTAATCTTTTGATGCCTATTGGAGTGTGAGAAGGCAAAAGCTTATCCAAGACCATGGCTCTTGGGGTAGCATGCTGCTACTGGGAATCTGCAGGGCAATAAAGGTGTCGGTGTCTCCATATGACATAAATGCACTTACTGTACAAACACTGTCCCCTACCCTGAGAAGCAGTTGATTCGGTTTGACACAGCTTGCCATTCATAGAGTGGTCCTCCCTCTATTTCAAGATTATAGAGCTGAAGCCACAGAGTTAAGGGTTTTTTTTTTTTTTAACCAAGTGCCAGAGCAGTTTGAGAATGAACAGAAGGGCCACAATCCCATCCTGAAGCTGTGGAGGTTGCTGGGGGCCCACTGGCAGATGTTATGGGGGTCACGTTTCTCCCGAAGAATCACACTCTGAAATGTATTCAGATTAAATATATTGAGCAACACACTGCTCTCGCCTACACCTGTTGCACCCTGCTGAAAAGCAGGCCCTCACTGCTTCCTCCAACTCAACACCAATAGTGCTCCAGGGTCAGTATTCTGTAGCAGCAGAATCTGCCCTTGGATTTTGCTGGTGGATCAGATTAGATTTCAGCATGGAGATTATTTAAACCTCTCTCCCCACTCCTGCCTCTTAGGGCAATGGGACCAGGTAGGACTTTGAGCTCCTGAGAGTCAGGGAATAAGAAATACACTCCAATCCCATTCACTGCCTGAAAGCTCACTGTTTTCCAGCTGCACCCACAGAGATGCATACCCCTCTCCCCCATTCTGCGTGGGCTGAATCAACAAGGGAAGACATTCATTGCCCCAGCTGTGGCCTTTGCAATCTTTGCTACAGGCCAAAAGGAGGAAGCATCTGCCAGGACCATAGTGTGGCTGCGGATCCTGTATTTAAACAGTCAGCACTGACCTAATGGGAGGCCAAAAGGAAATCATTTGTGTAAGGAGTCCACTGGGGGTAATGGAAATGTGCTTTCCAAAGATCTTTGTCACAAAGGCTGCTGAACTACTGGCCCTGAGCACTGGCCGCTAGAATAGATAGTGTTCTTCAGGATCAGGTCTATAGGATACGGGGAGGTGTGTATGTGCTTGCAAGTAGCAGTTCTCACAGGCTTATTTTGTTCTCAAAAACGTTCGCTAAGGAAGTCTCCTTGAGGAGCAGCACAGTCCATGTGTTCTCTGTAGAACTCTGAAACTCCTTTGAAACGACAGCCATAGTCCTTCAAGACAGCTTTTGAAGTCAAACTCAGTAGTGAGGAAAGAGCAACCACGAACCTCGTACATCGTTCCTGGCTCAGATAGGAGGTGAGTGGTCACAGGGACAGGAGAACTGTCAAACTTGATCAGACCCAAGGTCCTTGTAAACCAGGATTCAGAAGAAGAACCCTGCAACCGACAGATGTGAGATAATCTGTCCTTTCATAGATCTCATCCTGGCCATTAATAATCTGATGTTGGTCAAATAAGTGACCCACCCATTTCTGCATGTTGACATTTATTAGTCATAATAATCATTAATCAAGGTCACACAGTGAGTTAGCAGCAGAGCAGGGAATAGATCACTCCTTTTCCAAAAGCAGGGTAGCCCATTTTCTACTTTAACAAGAAAACTGACTGAGATTCTTCCCCGGGAATAAATGAAGGGGATAGGATGCCTACATTGCTTCATAAACAAGCACACAACCTGGGAAAATAAGTTGGTCTAATGAAAGATATTACCTCCCCTGTCTTGTCTCTCTAGCATCTCTCCAGTACGTCAGATGTCGTCCACGTCAACCCTCCAGCCAAGAAATGCAAAACTTCTTTTCTCTCTCTCTCTCTCTCTCTCCCTCTCCCTCTCTCTCTGAACTGAGCTAGAGGAGGAAGCTGAATAATGGATTAGTAATCAGGCAAGCATTCCCTTGCTTGCTTTCTCTCTTCCTTCTAAAAGACAGTGTAACCTCAGGGTTCCCCACCCTTCCCCCAACCTTCACAGCGATGCTGGCCGGTGCATTAGCAATCATTGCTGTCAGCATAAGGAACAACCCAAGCTGCGATGATGTTACACGAAGAAAACCGTCCTTGATTTGTCAGGCATGGACTGTTTTAACAAATTTGCCATTTAATGGCAGTTACAGAAAACACTTGCTCCTCCGTAGGGTTAGGATCCGGGTCTCCTAGCATCCTGGGCTGCCAATAAAAGCCGAGAGACACCTCGAACTGTCGGCGCAGAAGCAATCTGAAGGCTGTTCTGGGGTGAAGCACCGCCTCTTCCCCTGCAAGTACTATCCCAGATTTGCAAGGACCAATTAATGTGCAACATTATTCGTGTGCTTTAAAAATCATACTCCCAAAGAGCACATTACCCCACCGTGTAGACAAGCCCTAAGTCTCACTGCAAATCAACAGGATTTAGGCTCCTAAGTCACTCAGGCGATTCTGAAAGTTTTACCCTATGTTCAGTTCTAAATAGCTCAAGCCCTGGGGCTGCCCCTACTTCTCATTATTTATATTAAGGTAGCAGCTCGAGGCCCTACCGTGCTAGGTGCTGTACAAACGCATTGCAATAGACAGCTCCCACCTCAGAGTTTATAGTCTAGATTGACAAAGGGTGTAAGGGGAAATAGAGGCACAGAGAGAAGTGACTTGACAAGGCTAATCAACAGATCAGTGGTAAAGACGGGAACTGAACGCAGGTTTACTGGATCAGAGTCCAGGGCCCTGTCCACTAACCACATTCCTCTCATGTACTAGGAGACTCTTCTACACTCTAATAGATGTCACGGTCAGGATATTTTTCTTGCTCTTCAGCCTAATCTTTCTTTCTTTCTTAATTTCATCCCATTAATTCCAATTATTCTCCCCATGTAACACCTTAGTCAATTCCTCTCCTTCTTTGGTATTTGCACCCTTCAAATATCTGTAGATAGTCCTCTAGATTTAAAATATATGAAGCTGCTCTCACCTATAGGTTATTGGTTCAAATCTACCTTGTGTGACAGCTGGGTGGGATTTAAACACAACTGCAATTGGTAGCCTCCACAAAGGAGCCTAGGATTTCCTTTAACCCGGAGGCCTTGTCTACAGTCTACATTAGGTGGGTTTAGCTGGTACGGTTATACTGTTATTGTTACAGTGACAAAACCCGCTAGTGTGGACAAAGTTGTAGCAGTATAAAAGTGCTTATTTTTGGTTCCCTCACCTGGCGTAAGGCTACACTGGTATCACTGCCAGGCTTTTACTGGCATAGCTATGTTAGTAAAAACTCACATCCCTCACTTTTAAGTGTTGACCAGGCCAGAATACAATCAATATGGCATCATTGGCATGACAAGCCCTACAAGTGATAGCAAAGTATCAGAAAAAGACAGATTCCTTGAGTAGGTCATAAGGGGGCTCCATGCTGCGTTTGGGGATTGGTCCACCCGTGTCTATTCACCTGCCTGGCACACCCATCGCATGTCTACACTACGAGTGCTCTACCAGTGTAGGTAGATCACTGGCAAATCACTCCTAGTAAAGATGCAGCTATAGGCAAAGCTGCATTTTGGACCACTATAATAAAACCACCAGCACCACCCTGGCAGATATCTGTAATGTAGACATAGCCACAGGCTCTGCAGGCCCAGAGTTGGGTGGGGAGTGAGCAGTGAATGTGTAGACTGAGGCCTTATCCCCTAGTTCCCTTTCACAGATGGAAGCAGAATAAAAACCAGCAGGAGTCTTGAGTCTGTGTCTTTAAGCCTTGGCTCTCTCCAGCTGGTGAGCCATATTGCAGAGAGATAATAAAGGTCTTATCTGCAAATAGCACGTAGCAATAATTTTATCAATATGGCAGAGTGCCTCTCACTTTCCAATATTACAACTTGCTAGACTTGCTTGGATACTGAGGTGTGGAGAAATGTGAAAGCCAGAACTGCGAGGAGCTGGTACGGAATCACTGGAGTTGGTCTAGTCGACTTTACTGCAATCAGTGCAGAGAAACGTTTGGCTTTGTTGAGAATGAAGACATAGGACCTGGATGAATACATGCCATAGCTATGGCTAGGAGTCTTGTGCGTCCAGGCCCACTAGAATGAAATCAGGGAATGGAAGCAACATAACGTGCCAAACCACAGCTAAGCAATACAAAAAAAATATGAATACCTCTTTGACCATTATTTGTATTTCAGAAGTGCCTAGAGGGTCCAGCTGAGAATGGCGCCCCACTGTGCTGGGAACTGCACATATACAGAGTGATAAACAACTCCAACCTCAGAAAGCTCACATTCTAAATAAACAAGCCAGACATAGGTTGGGAGTGGAACAAGAGGTCCAAAAGAGGTGAAGTGAACTTGCCCAAGGTCACATGACAGGTCAGTGGCAGAGAAAAAACCTAGGTCTCCTAATTCCCAGGCAAGTGTCCTATTCACTAGACCATGCCAGTTCAACTGAGCATTGAATATGCCCAGTGAGCTATTCCCTATAGATCCATAAAGTGAAAACAAATTGTGTTCGCTCAATTTGCATCAGGAACAAATTGTGATAAGTGAGCAGATGTTACACATGTAGAAAAAGAGGCCAATTTGTCTAATAAATTATCTGTTGTCAATTATTCACTTAGCTCCTCAGGAAAGCTATTTCCTTTTGTCCTAGAACAGGTAAAAAAAAAAATCTATAAATAGCACAACATTCTCAAATTCAAACCTGGCAAAATGTTTGAGTTTAAAAAATAAATATCAGGACATCCAAAAATAAGCCCACAAAAACCACAATTCATCTTGGAGGATACCTGTGAATGGGCCCTGGAAGGATGATGAATACCCAGCGAGGCTTTGATGGATTGCTTCTGAGTATTTCTAATTACCTCTCATCAGACTTACAAAGCTCCTTTGTACACTCTTCACTAATTCAGTTTTCAGAGTAGCAGCCGTGTTAGTCTGTATTCGCAAAAAGAACAGGAGGACTTGTGGCACCTTAGAGATTAACAAATTTATTTGAGCATTAAGCTTTTGTGAGCTACAGCATCCAATGAAGTGAGCTCACGAAAGTTTATGCTCAAATAAATTTGTTAGTCTCTAAAGTGCCACAAGTCCTCCTTTTCTTTTCACTAATTCAGACTTTCTGGTTGTCTTTTTATTTCCCCCCTCCTAAGGACAGTTCCCAAGATTTCACTCACACATGACTTCCTGTGCCAGCGAGAGAGAATGAGCCTGGCGAAGAGACAAGATAAATTAAAACCAAGATCAAAAGAAGAAGGATTTGCCAGTGTCTTGTTCTCATTATTCACTAAGGGCCAAACACCTAGGCAAATGTTCGGCCTGACTATCTCCACAACCAGATGAGTTGAAAGAAATCTTCCCTGTTATGCTATTGAGCTTGTCTGGAGTTGTCTAACAGAGGGACTCTACATGGGGCTTAAGTCAACCTGCGACTCGAGATGAGTGCATGATGGGGTGGCCTGCTTGGCAGATAGTCAGATGCTCTTCGCCAAGAGCACGTGGCATCTATGCTTTGAGATCTGCACTGGCTGCCTCTTATTCCCAAGTGGACTTTAAGGCATCAATTTTTAACCTATAAAACCCTGATTGGATTAGGTTCTGCTTTGTTAAAAATCTGACTCTCTCCCCTGTGCAAGACTGCCTCAGGCATGGTTAGCAGGCAAGCCGGGGCTGCACCCCCCTTTCTATAATCAAGAGAGAGCGGCCGGCCAGGCATTCTCTGCAAGAGGCCCTCAGCTTTGGAACCGACTCCCCTGCCCAGTTAACCTGAAAGCTGTTGGCTTTCAGAGCTCTCCCCAGGCCTCTCTCTTCTCCCATGTTTCTGGGGAGGGAGGCCTTGTGATGAGGGCTGGTGTTTGTGATAATGGGAGGGACTGGATGGGTTTTGATTCTCTCTTTGGTTTAATATTTTCTGGTTTGGGGAAAGGAGCAGGCTGCTGCTTCAGCCTCTTTAATGGGATTTGTTTTAATGTATGGCAAAGATGCCTAGAGCCCAGGATCACTGCCCTTGGAGCGGTGGGGCAGGGGGCAAGAACAAAGAGGAATAGTGTACCAGCCTAAGTTATGTGATGTGGGCCTTGGAAATTAACAACAGAAGGTCTTCACAATACTGAATGCCTAGTTCCTGCCCATCCCTGGAGCACTGCTGCAGAGTGGTGGTACACACCATGTCAGTGGCTGCACACACACCCCATCGCCCCCCCTCCCCCCTTCAATTCTGGTTCCTTGCACAACCAAGCTACACAGATTCTACTGCCAGCAATGCAGGAATGCAGCCAATGGCCAGGGCCTTCTGAGCTGTGCATGCATGCAATTGCATGTGTGTGTGTGTACATTTTAACATGTGCAGTTCTGAAAATCTTGACCCTAACCTATTCCTAACTGGGAAAGTCTTCAGGTATGCAGCCTGGATGCCATTGCCAGTTGCACTACTTTGAACTTCAGCGAGCTCAGTGAATACAAAGACAAAACTATAAACTGATCTTCATGGCAGAATGTATCCACTGCAACCAAAGACACCGGCCTAATAATGGGCTATTGATTTCTTGCTCTGCAGAGTTCTTGTGAACAGAAGCTCACTCCAAGGATTTGTGTTTCTACCTCCAAGAAGTCAGCAATAGGGTGAGGGTGTGAAATAGAAACAGATATGATTTGTGCCTGTCCCTGGCCCAACACCCACACACCTCTGTATTGTAATCTGTGACCCACACTCCTAAATGAGAGAGACAAATTAACATTTCAGACAAATCCATGAGAGAACTGCACTCATGGCTGATTTTGTGGTATGTAGAAGGATGAGTTCTAGTTACTTTTGCCTTTCTAATGCAGCTGATGAGGATTGAGATAAAGAGCATTTATCACACTTGTTTACACTCCAGAGCTAAAATCCAGCAAAAATGAGTGACATAGAAGCAGAATAGAGGAAACGCAAACACAGTTACATCACACCCTTCCTTTAGGTTTTTAAAGTATACGGTGCATTAGCTGAGTGACTCCCATTAAAATCAACAGAGGTTGGGCATCTAAAACCTTGCAGATTTTGTGCATATTTAACCACTTATGAAAAGAAAACCAACAAACCCTTGCTCTTTGAATGCATCCACATAGATGGGCATGAACGATTTTGCTCCCTCTGAATTTCATAACACGTAAATCCAACTCTTTGGAAGATATGCGTAAGATAAATATAGAGAAGAGAGCATCTCAGCTAATTAAACTCTTGGCAAGGTGAACTGCTGAAAGTTTAATTAGCTGACTTCTGTGCATCTCTCTGGATGTGCCTGCTACAAGGGGATTTAATAGAAAATCAGCTTGAACTGGATCTAATTTTTTGATATGTAGAAATCCAATGAAATTACCAGTCTTCCCCCTTTTACTAGGAAAGGCACATGGGCACAAGCAGCGAAAGAGATAATGTGGTTGTTCTCTCAGGACTCGGGGTGGAGGAAAGAATTCTGAGTATGCGTGATTTTACATAACAGATACCAGGTTAAACCCTGGAGCTGGTTTCATAGGTCATCCAGGAATGGTCAGCCGAGCAATCCAAGTGCTCAGTTAGCTCCAGATTCTAATGCCAGTTTAATGGAGAGCTTGGCTTGTATGGCGATAATAATGGACGGGTCCATTAGTAGTGACCCTAAATAAAACAAATACACATGAATAAAATAAAACAAAGCCCAAACAGATTTTGCTTGGGGCACGTTGAACTTCTCTGGCTCGTGTTATGAAGGAGGTCAGACTAGATGAGGTAAGGGTCCTTTCTTTGCTTAAAAGCTGCGAATCCATGAACAGGAGCGCCAAAGGTTGACTTATAATAAGAAGTTGAGCAGGATACAATTTTCAGCACTGGATTCTAATTGTGCGTGCTCACTTTTCAGCAAGCACAGGCATTGCTGTGCTAATTTTGAGGGAATAAACGGGCCCAAACAGTCAAAGTATTAACATGGCTCTCACTGTACATTAAACAGTTCTAAAAGTACAGTTTAACACCATTCAGCCTGCTAATACCACAGCAAACACACTATTAAAAATCCTTTTTAAACCCTTTATTAATGATTCAGAAAAAGAAGGAAAAACAGTTTAAAGCATTTGAAATACAAAGTACTAAACAAGGCTTTCATTTTAACAATCTCTCTTTAGCTGGAGAGATTCTATAGAAGAACAATGCCCCTGCCTGACAGTCTTGGAGGTGGAATTAAAGATGGTAATAACTGTCCTTTGGAGAAAAAGAGAAGAAGTTAATTGAGAGTGGCTGAAGCTGTTGTTACAGTCCAATCCCATTTCCTGAAAGACAAAACATGACACAAACACACGCAAGAGGGGAGAGAAAAGAACAAAATGCAGCTTCTGTCTCTGGTGTTGACTCTCACTTGCAGCCTCAGTGCTGGAGAAATACTGGCACGATACATGGTCTTACCAGCCACTCCAAGACCTGGCAAACATGTGCCAGCGTGGGGCTGTTTAGGGCATTACCTTTAGCTGCCTCTTTGGTCACAGGCTCCTGGCACTTTTGCAAAATATATAGTCCTGGCTAGCTAAGCCAGACTCTTATTAGACAGAAGACAAAAGGAAATGGGTAGGAAAAAGAAGGAATAAGGTGGGGAAGGCAAAGGGCACATGGTGGCAGAGGCAGGTGACAGCAGGAACCAAAGGCTCACATCCAAGATGGTGTTCAGGATTTAGCCAGAGCTGATGGAGATGAGGTCCTCTTTTTGGCCCGGAGCAGTCAGGATGTCCCTTGGGATCAAGATGACAAAGGCCCAGTGGTGTCCTGCTGAATCCTGGAGTCCCAGGAGGTGGTGGGAGCAGCAGCAGCCAGGATGGTGAAGCTCGCTCTTTCCAATCCACCTGTCTCCCCGCCAGGAGTTGTTCTCAGACAGCTCCATTCTCCCCATAGAGTCTGTTCTTTTAAGGCCTCCAAAAGGGAGTGATGGGTGGAATAGCCCATCCCCTCATATTTTGTTCACCAATTAGGCCTAATTTCCAACACACCGATTTTGGCTCATTGATTTCCAAACCCACACGTCTCCTGTTTACCAAATATGATTTTAGCACAGTCCTTGAGTTATATCAGCAGGCCCAGTTATCACGGTGGCATGGGGGTCAGGCACTGGACTGGGCCTCAGGAGACCAGGATTCTCTTCTCAGCTCTCACGCAGACCCACTGTGTCACATAACTGGTCTGTGCCTCAGTTCCACCTCTGTGAAATGAGTATAATACTACTTCCCTACAACACAGAATGAGTCGTGAGCACAGATTCACTAATGTTTGCAAGGTGCTCAGGTGCTGTGATGTGGGGCCATCTAAGTACCTAGACAGACATGCATGTGCAAATGCTTGTGTCTACAAAACTGGGGACTACATGCATTTGGCACACACCACACTAATGGCCCTTCTCCCTGTGCACCTAAGGCAGTTGGGCATTCATGTCCCCAGTATGCATGTGCTTGGCTACCTCTGCAGGTACACTTTGTTTGCATATGCAAAGGTGAGCACACAGCAGCAGGAGACCTGCTCGACTGTGGCTGGAAATAGAATTCTCCCAGGGCAAAGACTGGATTTTTTTTATTTATTTGTTTATTTTAAGATCTACTCTAGTTCAAAAGGAATTATTTGGGGGAAGCTCTCTGGCCTGTGTTAAACACAAGGTCAGAGCAGATGAGCACAATGGTCCTTTCTAGACTTGGAACCTACGGCTCAAAGAGGGAACGTGTTGGCTTCAGGGCTGTTTGGTTCCCCCAGGAATATGGTTGAGATTTTTTTCCTTGGAAAACAAGTTATGTGAGAGCAGATGAAAAGGAAAGCAGCTTGTTTTCCCCCAGTGATGGCCATGCATTGTGTATTTCAGCCCAGTCGGCAGGGGAGATGTACCCATGAGGGGGATGAGTTCAAAAGCACCACGCATTATAGGCTCAATCCTACAGAGGTGCTAAGCCTGCTCAACTCCCACTGGCTTCCCTGGACCCGGGAGGGTGCTCAGCAATACGCAGGATCAGGCCATTTCGGCACAAAAGCACATTTAGGGAGGTGATGCAGAAAGGGAAAATGTGTGAAGCGGGAGCAACACAGAGGGAGGGGCCTGTGTGACACTGACATCACAGTAATTGGCCTGTAACAAGAGGGGGCTGCTGCTGAAGCTTAAGGGACAGAAAATTGCAAACTCATTCCAAACACACACAAAAAGGTTTGCTTTCTGTCCAGCAGGAGCTTCCCCTAATGAAATTTTAAACAGGAGACAGATTAGAGTTTAGCCAGCAGAGAGAGAAATCTGAGGCAGACATGAAGGACCCTCAGTGGCCCTCTGCCCTTCCTCGGCACATTCACCTGGCTGGCATTAAGCGTGCTCTGTACGTTGACCAAGCATGGGGCCTCGCTCTGAGTGCTGGAATGGCAAAGTGTACTGTATAGCAAGGTTCCTGGGGTGGGAATTTAGTCGAGACAAAACGAAAAGACCTTTTCTTAAGCATTCATTTCCCAAGCACTAATCTTAATCCTCTCAGGGTTTGGGTTTTTTTTTATTAGTAGTATTATTCTTAAATCTTGAAACTGACAGATATTTTAATGAGGTAGAAAGAAACGCTTATGAGAATCAATTGAAGAATGTCTAGAGCTTCAGAGAATGGGAGTAATCGAATGTATTAACAAATATTACAACTATAAATACTTGCCAGTTAGGTTCTTCCCTTGCTGTGCAATGAACCTCCCCTTTTATAGGTTTAAATCTTTCTTTCAGAGTGGGATATAAATTTAAGCCAACAATTTCAAAGTTGGGTGTAGGCTCCTAAATCCAGATTTAAGGCTGCTAAATAAAAAGGATGTGATTTTTTTTAAAGTGGAGAAATGCACCAGAAGCTCCTACCAACATCTTTGGCTTCCAGTGACTTCTTGCCCTGGGGTGGGGGGGGGGGGGGGGGAGAGGGAGTCCACATTTAGGTACTCACCTGCAAAAATGTTGGCCTAGATTTCCAAGCAGGTGAGACTCAATCTCCCTGGCTGTAGACACAATTTGGCCCAGATTTACAACAGTACATAGGTGCCTAAAGAAGCAGGTAGGTGTCTACAGACCTTTGTGAATCTGGCCCTTTGGGCCTATTCAAAATGCCCCTGTGTTTATGCTAAACTGGGTGCAAGCACAAATGTTCACATACTTACCTGGCTACCTGCTGGATCTTCTCCAGCGAGTTCAGGTGTATGTGAAATTGGTAAGCTTGATTTACCCCTGCAGGTTCTGGCAGGTGAAAAAAAGTATGTAGTTATGTGCATTGTGTGCAGCTCAGATTATACCTTGTTTCATCCGCAAAGTCCATCTGGGGCTCACCCAGGTGGAGAGAAGGGTGTTTGCACAAGGTGAAGGTGTGGAATGGACATTAACAGCTGATTCTAGATATGGTAGAAATGAGGTTGTGAAGCCACATCTTGCATGTGGAATGTCTCCCTGCCCTGTGAAACCATTGGAAAGGAGAAGTCCTAGGTCAAAGCATCTCCCTTTCCCCTTCCGGTGTCTAGAGTAGGCAATATGGTCCAGATCCTCAAAGGTATTTAGGGGCCTAATTCTCATTGCTTTAAATGGGAGTTAAGCACCTAATTATCTTTCAGGATCTGGTGTCTGTGAGCTCCCAAGAGAGATCTGAGGTTGGGCATGGGGGGAAGGGTTGAGGGTAAATTAAGGAGAGAGAAACTTGAGCAGAGGCTTTTAGGAAGAAGAAAGGGAGGGCAGAGACATCCTGTAGGTGGGAGACATGCAGGGGTAGACAAGTCAATTGGACTGGAAAATCAAGGTGGTTAGAGATCTAACTTGTTAGCCTTGCACTCTAATGAATGGACTAAAGAAGCAAAACTGACATCTCTTTGATGAAGTAATCACCATGTAATCCATTACACTGCTTCAGCACAGAACTGCTAAACTGAAGCTTTTCCGGATCAGTGTTTGCACCATAGGCTGAAGGAACCCAAATTCTCTTTCCATCGGTCCTTCACATTAGAGGCTCGCAAGCCCATACCCCCATGTCCCCGGGCACCACCAGATTCTTCAGCTATGGACAGGCTTTGGCTGCATGCATTGGTTTATCAGCATCATGAAATCAAATGATGAGAATATTGTATTTTACTACAACCCCTTACTTCCAGTTACCACAGTTACATCCCCTCAGTATCAGAAACTGTTGCAAAATCTCATCAGTAAGATATCCTATTCTTTTTTTTTCATCATTTTCTTTATAATTTAGCAGAATGTGGGATGCTCTTAAAAATGACAGACGAGTAGAACATGTCACATTTTGAAGAACTGTATGGTCCTTTGGAGATATGGATAAATATCCTCAATGAACAAAGATGAGAAACCACAAAACAGAGTTCATTTGTGATGTAGCAAGGTAAAGTAAACACAGAACAGGATGTACATGGAATATAGTCATTAAAAAAAAATCCCCATACCATTTCCTCGTGGGGAGAAGAAACGAGAAAGAAAGAATGACGTGACAGGCACAGGTCAGGTGACTTAAAGCACTTCTGGAAGATGCTCAGATCCTACAGTGATAACGGCTGTATAAGCATTTGAACAAAACATCAAGTCGTTTCAGTTTATGTAATTTACACAGTTGCTCAGCTAGTGCTTTACTGTTACTGTGGTGAAAGGAGGGGGGAAGCAATTTACAGTTTATGCAGAATGCAAATAGAAAAATAGCTCCAGGATTATCGTTTTCTTAAAAGTCCAAGTTGTGAATAAATAAAAATTACATCAGCGTAACGTTTTCTCCAGGATGAGACATGAAAGCTAGCACAGGAAACAGGTTAAATAAACATAACTTAGTGTAGTTTGAAATATTATACTTTCATTCCTCAAGATTTTCTCACAGGCTGTCGGAAATCTTTGGAGCACGTCTCTAAAAAATGACACAGGCTGTTTTTGCTCATTTAGTAGATCTCACAGTGCCCATGCAATGGGGAACAGCGAGAGGAAACTTCAAAGGGAGCAGAGTGGGAGAGGAGAAGGCAATTATGGAACCACAGTTCCAAAATCCAATGAAAATAACAATCTAAACTCACAAGCCTCCTGCAATTGCTCATGCATATCAGGTAACTGTACGCCCAGATATTTGTACATGCACCTTGATTTGTGCTGGGATTTTAAATTTGGCCTCATTAATCTGGCCGCTGATCCAGGATACTGACAAAGAGACACACCAAATCTAACCGTGTAATCCAGGGGTTCTCAAACTGGAGGTCAGGACCGCTCAGGGGGTCGCAAGGTTATTACATGGGGGGTCACGAGCTGTTAGCCTCCACCCCAAACCCCACTTTGCCTCCAGCATTTATAATGGTGTTAAATATATAAAAAAGTGTTTTTAATGTATAAGGGGGGGTCGCACTCAGAGGCTTGCTGTGTGAAAGGGGTCACCAGTACAAAAGTCTGAGAACCCCTGGTGTAATCCTATATCCAGGTGGCTGACGCTCAGCTTTAGCCAATTGGTTATGATCTCAACCAGGCAAACCTGTGGGGCTTAGGAGTTACTTTTTACGTGAGGAGGGGAACATGGAGATACATGGTGAATTCGCTCGGAATCAGGGGCCAAAATTTTAAGCAAGTTCAGCATTCCATCACAGGGGCGCATGCCATGCACCATGTATGTGTAAAGAGCTAAGTAGGTGCATTTTCCTGAGCTGCCATGCAGTTTACACCCATGTTCATAGTAATTGATTTCCAGGGGCAAATTAAGTGGGCTGCAGATTTCTGCGGGGAGGCTGTTGTGTATGAAACTCAGTCAAACAAGGCAGTTTCTATATCATAGATACACCCTAGGTATACTGGCAATGCACTATATAAGAAGAGCGCAGATACATTAGTGCCAAAGGCTTACTCATTGTAATAATTCAATAGTTTTATTAGGTGCCAACGGGGCTCTTTCTTGTATTTTTATATTCCTCAAAGTGAAGCAGAAAATGACACTGAGGTTCAGTTTGCCCTCGGCCATATTGATTAAAAAAAATCACTTGCCCAGATCTCCTGGTTTCTAGTTCCAGTTTGTGGCTACCAATTCGACCTTTGGTAGCACAGTCAGCCTGTGTTTTAAATATCTGCACGTTGGAAGGCACAGTAGCTTGCTAGTGAGACGCTTCTCTATCTGGATCTATAACAATTTATAGCTCGCTCTGCTTTTTTATTTGGTCTTCTGAGTAAGCAGCAGACTCTCTTTTGGGCTTTGGTCTAGTATTTTGAGATAACGTCCATCTACAAACAAGGCTGTTTGTAGTTTAGGTCTAGATATTAGTTCTGGTGAGATTATAGGCCAAACTCAGCATCATTTATCTTAATGTAATGCCGCACCTTAGGGATTTGAATTAACCGGGATTCAGATCTGGACTACTCCAGTGTTGGATTATCAAAACAGTTTCCCCCCCCTACATGATGTCTCCCCTCCTCCAAGCAGATTTTGGGGCCTTGCATGCCAGCTTCCCAATGGAGGAGAAACCTGGAAACTGGGGATTTTCTTAGTGTAACTTGTTTTATGTACACCAGTCCTTGCCCAGAAGCACTGACAAACAGCACTTCCAGTAACTTCAGCCCTAGTGCAGAGGCCCCAGGATGCAACTCTGCTCCAGGAGTTGACTAGTCAAGGATGTTAAAGTGCTTCAAAGTCTCCTGCCTTAACAGCAACTCTCCTCCACTTCCCCAAAACTAACGACAATAAAGCGTTTTTTCAAGACTGAACAATGCTCATGTGCTAAGAACTTGAAGGACTGTGTGGAACAGCACTGTCTGGTGACTCCTACTGCCTCTCTATTTGCAACCTGGAAGAGATGCCATGTAGAAATGGAGTGGAGCTTCAAGGCCAAAATCTGCTTTCAGTCACATTGGTGTCTATCTGGTAACTCTGTTAAAATGCGTGGCATTACTTTGGATTGACACTGGTGTAACTGAGCAGAATTTGGCACTCACTGCCCTTGGACCTACAAAGTCTTGTGCCTATAAATCCTTATTTAAAAAAAAAACCAAAAACTTAAATTGAGACTTCTGCTTGCTAGTAATTAGAAGTTAGAGACTGATTCTGTATTAATTACAAAGCAAGCAATCATTATATGCTCAGAAATAGCTCAATCAGAGGGTTTTTTTCCTCCCATAGATTCTAAAGCTAGAAGAGACCATTATAATAATTTAGCCTGACCTTCTGTAAAACACAGGCCATAGTAATTCATTCAAAACGTTCAAAATACATGGCAGCGTTTTCATCCAATAGCTCCCCACTTATGTATGCACAAAATACTGCACACATTCTTTAAACTCTCATACTTCCACTTACTGCAGTGAATTTAGCAGCCGCTAGCGTGACTGGGTATTGGCTTAGGGTCCTCCAGAGTTAAAATCATGAGTCTCTACAGCTTGAGCTAAAGAGCCAGACTCTAGCTGGGAACTGTAACACACTCACATCTTCTGTGGATCAGGCACAGAGGGGGACCGGTTCCACAAGCATTTGCATCCACACAGGTGTCAGATTATTTAAAGATGCAGGTGCAATTGTTAGACCATATGTGTGCTGAGCAGAGGCTATGAAGAGGCTTGGCTGAAAACTGATCCCACCACCTTATTTTTTAAAGAGGGTTTATTTTTTCCTTATTACAGGTTATTTTGCATTATGTTGGCACCTACTGGCAAACTGAAATCATGGCCACTTGGTGCTAGGTGCTGCACATATAGTAACAGTTTAGATTCATAGATTATAAAGCCAGGAGGGACCAATGTGATCATCTAGTTTGACCTTCTGCAGAACACGGGCTGCCATAGGACTTCTGTGAATTAATTATGTTTGAAGTACAGCAGATCTTTTAGAAAAACATCCAGTCTTGGATTAAAAACGGTCAGTGATGGAGAATCCACCAACACCCTCGATAAATTGTTCCAGTGATTAATTACCCTCACTATTAAAAATGTACACCTTATTTCCAAGCTGAATTTGTTGAGCTTGAGTTTACAGTAATTGGATCTTGTTAAACCTTTATCAGCTAGAGTGAAGAACCCTCTCTTCTCACATTTCTGTTCTCTCAGACTGTGAAATAAGTATTATTAGCCCCACTTTTCAGGTGGAATAACAGACACAAAGTGGTTAATGACTTGTCCAAGGCCACAAAGAGAATCAGTGGCAGAGTCAGAATAAGACTTCAGGGGTTCCTGGCTTCCAGGCACTCTCAACCGAGCCTTGGAAGAGACTTCAGTCTAACATCTCATTTGAAGAAATGGATCCCAAAACAAGTTAAAAGTGGTGTGGGAGGGGGAGGGAGGAAAGAGAGAGACTATACTGTTATTTGAAACCCTTCCCAAAGATCTGTGCTTAATTGATAGATTTAAGTGAAAGGTCTGATGGCTTCTTGATGGCTCTGTGTTACGTTTATCTGAAAAGCTGGGAAGGCTGTGCTTGCCAGGTGGATGGCGTTTGTCAGCCAGCATCCCGGGTGCAGGTGTGGCATGAAGATAACCACCATCTTTTGCTTTGCTCCTTTTCTCCCAAACAAAAGTCTCGACAAATGATGTAGATAAAATAAAACCATGTAACGTGCACTGGCCCTCTGTGCTAGGGTAGATTTTGGAACATCCCCATGTAAATATACATAGCCGAGTACAAAGGCATCATCCATCAGCATCATGCTCTTCAGAGCTATTGTTGCTACAGTCTGGGCATTAAACTGTGTTACCATTGTCTAGCTGTTTGCTGTGAATTAGGAAGCAATAAGATCGGTAGTACAGCCAGAAATCTCAAAAAGGTTCAGGAACCCACCATAGGGGCGATATCCTCAAACTTGCTCAGCATATTAGGTGCTGAAGTCTTTGGAAAATCTGGTCCCAATCTCTGGTACTAAGCACCTGAAAATTTGGCCCTGAGTTCCTCAGAAATTCTAGCCCCTGAATTTCAGTCAATAACCAATGCAAGATTCGGGTGGATCAGTTGATCTTCTCTGAAGGGGACTTCCAATACTGGAAACACTGGGGGTTAGTGCAGGATGGAAAGGACACCTCCTCCCACACAATAAATAATATAAACAGGCTTGAACCCTTCTCCCCTCAGGTTTGGGTGGACATAGGCTTCATGTCCCTGGTGATTGTCCACCACCAATATTACACTGTCGTGAGCTTTTGTGCATTATCCGCAAAATAAATGTTTATTAAATACGACTTCTTTTGAGGACTAAGAGCTGTGCAATACTGAGATGAACAGCGGACTCTAAATGGAATGTGACCCACCTCTCAGCAGATGACATCTGCCCTCTCAGAATTCTAAGGCCACGGAGGGGGTTGTGGTCCACAGGTGGTTAAAGGAGGTGGGTCGCGGTCCACAGGTGCTCAGATGTGACAGTGATGCAGGCCCTATGCACATATAGGGTACATCTACACTGCAGCTGGGAGGTGTGATTCCCAGCTCAGGTAGACATGCATGCGGCTGGCTTTGATTGAGCTAGCACACAAAGCATAGCAGTGTAGTCGCAGCAGCTCAAGCAGCAGCTTGGGCTAGCCGCCTGACTCTACTCCCAGGGTCCTCCTGAGCAGGTTCATACTCTGGCAGCTAGGCTGAGCCACTACTTGTGTGGCCACAATTACACTGCTATTTTTAGCATGCTCGCTCAATCAAAGCTAGCGCTTGTATGTCTGTCTGTGCTGGGAACCACACCTCCCAGCTGCACTGTGGACGTACCCAGAGAGAGCGAGAAAGGGGCCAGCCGTGGAGGGTTTACAAATGTCATAGCTGGGTGACCCACCTCAACTCATTTTCACAGCGTGACGTACATCTCAAACCCAGGCTGTGTCTGAATGAATAATAATTAAAATGCTTGGTACAGCATTTAGACTAAACCAGATGCAGCCCTAGCAAAGGGAATCCTACCTCCAAATGGAAATAGGGAGTGCTGTTTAAGGTGTTGATATTGCCCATAAAGCTCTAAGTGACTTAGGTTCTTCCTATCTAGAGATCGCTTCTCCCAGTGACCCATTGCCATGGTGGAAATCACCAGGACCCCTTTGGTATCAAGCAGATGAGGAAGCTGGCAGGGCATTCTCTGCTAAGGGCCACTTTCCTCTGGAATGTGCTCCCCTGCACCATTGGTCCCAAACATCCTACATCTGCCAACCTTCTGGGCAAGCTGCGAGGCCCATCTTCTTGCAAGGGTAGCAAATATTTTCAGGGATGATGTGCAGTGGGAGACGGGCATTTGTGGTTTCCTTTCCATGCTGCCAGGTGATTGACTATTATTGTATGTTATGGAGCTGCGATTTCTCTTTCGGTTTATTGTGTTTGTTGGTTAACTGGCACATTCGGAGAGGCACCTGTTGCTTTATAAATCGAAATTATAAAATAATAATCTGTGTTCAGATTCAATCAGGTAAATATTCATCCACACTCAGCAGAAAGCATATAAAAGGGTCTCTATACTGCCCAGTGTCATGTCTTAATCTCACTGGCAGCAGGGCCTAGTGATCAGCCTTTGGCAGCCTCACATGGGAGGTCTGGGTCTGATTCCTTTTCATCTCCTGCTCCTTAAGGTAGACATGGCTACAGACATTTGAGAAGGGGGAGGAATACCTTATTCTCTTCAGCAACCAGTCACCCCTCTGTGTGTAAATACAGGACTTCTTTATCCTCTGTTCTTTGTTTAAAATCCCATATTTTTCCCTTCTTGACAACTGACTCGTGTTAAACATCTCGCTTGAAAGGGAAAAATGCTCAAGATCATTCAGTAAAGCAGCTTGCCAAGGTTCGTTTAACACTGTCACCTGCAATTGGGACCAGCCTCTCTGGTTAATCACCTGTAATTCTCTGAGAGTCTCTCCTACTGATCAATGCAAACAGGGCTGTGCTGCTGTTTGACAGTTTTGAGGAATCTTGTGCCAGACGCCTTCTAGGACCTCATTGGCTTCCAGTCTGGAGTTAAAATGATTTTTTAAATAAGTAGCACTAAATGGTCGGCAGGTCTTTTCTTGTGGGTGGGTGGGGTGGATCGTGACAAGCTGATGCTTGGGGGGAGAGATAGCTCAGTGGTTTGAGCATTGGCCTACTAAACCCAGGATTGTGAGTTCAATCCTTGAGGGGGCCACTTAGGGATGTGGGGCAAAAATTGGGGATTGGTCCTGCTTTGAGCAAGGGGTTGGACTAGATGACCTCCTCAGGTCCCTTCCAACCCTGATATTTTATGATGCAGCAGAGAGTTTGTTATTTTACTTATACGATGCATTGCCTGCCTCAGAAAAATCACCTAGAGATTCCCTGAATGTTCACAGGAGCCTTTCTTAGAGCAAGAGGATTCCTCAGGAAGGGTGAACAACAGGGATCTTTGAAAAGGGTGAGAAAAAGCCGAGTGTCATATTCTTGCACACGATACACACATATATACGGGGGGGGAAGCTTGCTCAATAGGATTTTATTATTTCTGGTGTGGGGTTTAGAAGTGGAACAAATCAATGTGTTGTTAAAGCAAATACTAACATATGCATGGGAGGGGAAATCAATTAGACCGTATCTCCACCTAGCTCTGTTGGTACACATCCCATTATTGGGTTGCAGCTGTGCAGTCCCAACAGTAGACGCACTAACATAGCCTGACTTCGGGGGGTTTTACTGCCGTGTCGTCCAGTGTTGCTCAGAGGAGGCCTAGAGAGGGCAGTGGTATCAAAGGCTTGTGGGCAGCCTGCACTGACGTACCTTGCTAACTGCACAGAGCAGTGGGAGGCACATTTCCCCAAACAGCCCAATATACACAAGCCTCCAATGCCTGTCTGTGTGGCGTTGTGTCTGCTAATTTCTTAAAGGGTGTAGCACAATGTGTGACTACCTTCCTCATGAGCAGTAAAGGAAGAACATGATAGAAGCTGATACTTACCAGCTGGAAAAGAGGAAGATCCAGCAGCTAGCTGCAAAATGGCTACTTTAGGGCTGAAGGAGCTGCTAAATTTAAAGGGCCAGTCACAGAGAGGCATGCTGGGAAAGAAGGTTATATAAGTAGGCAGCCTTGCAGCAGAGTGTAATAATATAGGCTAGGTATTCACAAAGCGAGGGGGTTTCTCCATAAAGGGCTGCTTGTGTGTGTTTTAGGGCATTGCTACCTTATAAGTCAAACACAGGTATCTTAGGGCTGGGTGTACTTGCTTTTCCTACATTCTAATTCTACTGGACATCAGGAGCTTAGAAATTTAAACTGAACTTTCCAAGATGTTTTGTTTTGATTATGAGATTGGGAGAGAAGAGAGCAAAGCAAAAATGGAAGGAGACAAAAAATCTTGCTACCCTGAAAAAGGTGATTAGTGAGAGTAAGAAGGGAGGGTGTAAAAAAGAAGTAGACATTCTGTACGTTAGCCCTCTGCTTGTGCTAGTCTGGCTTAGGAGGAACCCTTATGTCCACTATACAGCCCCTTTAGCTCAAACACTAATTTTATTCCCCCTAAAGAAATATGATGAGTTTAGACACACAGATAGGGGTTGGAATGAACCGTAGGGATCATCTAATCTGACCTCCTTTGTAACACAGGTTATAGACTTTTTCATCCCAGTCCCTGCTTCAAATCCCCTAATGTGGGCTTTAACTAGAGCACATCTTTTAAAAAGTTTAACCGATAGAAAGAACAGTTTGCAAAACCTCAGATTCCACAAGCTTCAGTCTGAATTAGCTTAATTATCCAGCAGATTATCCATCCCAGGGAGTTGAACAGTGGCTCTCCCACTGGTCATGCCTCAGTGGATCTTCAGAATTAATGAATATGTCTGACCTTGAACTGGGATCCCTACAAATAAGAGGTTGCATCAGTATAGGCTAGAGCAGAGTGGCCAATTGAAAATGAATGATTTATTCATTGACTCAGACGATAGCTCTTTCTCTGTTTACCCCTTGTCCACAAACAGAATGGGATATTCTAGACTTTATCTGTTCTTTGAAATTATTTCCTGGATAACTTTTATGAATGATTCTTGGTGTGTAGGATACAGTTTATTGAGAGTATCCATTGCTTTAAATGAACTGTTTCAACTGGAGACATAGATCGCATGATCTTTCTCTTCCCAGATTGGATGTGTCACTCATTAATAAGCTTCCTATGTGAAAAATCACTATGAAGAATTTGAGAATTGTTTTTTATGTGACTATTGTGCAATAATTACTTGAAATTCACTGTTTGGGAAAATAGTGCTCCCCGTAAATTAATTCACTAGAATATTTGAGGAAAGGGAATACAAAAGAGATGTGAAGTCAGTCCGAGTAAATTCATTTAAATATCTGAACTCATGTTCATGGACACTTTTTCTATTTTACTCGCCAGCTTTTGCAGAGATTGGGGAATGAGGGACATTCTGATGCACAGAAGTGTTTTTTCCTCCACCCTTGGTCTCCCAACTGTCATTTTTAAGATCAATACAAAGCTCGCTTTCAGGGTAGAAATTTATGTATCAGAATCTCATCATCCCAGTCTCCAATGACAATGTAACCGAGCCCTTTTGCGAGAGTTCAACTCCCTCCTCAAGCCGTGTTGACTTTGTTCACTTGCTCACATATATTATTTTCCCTAAAAGATATGCTCTAGTTCAAACAAATTTAATTCGGAGAAGTCATATGGCCTGTGTCATGTAGGAGGTCAGACTGGGTGACCACAATGATCCCTTCTGGCTTTATAAGCTATGAATCTATTATAATAAAGAGAGGCATTTGCATTTTCAGGACATTAGGACAGCAAGAGATTCCTGGTGTCGCACCAGAGGTGGGATTATTCCACGTAAATTGGAGAGTGGTTTATTAATTATTATTTATTTAAAGAAAAAAGGCAAATCATCTGAGTGATATGGTTTCTAGAGCTAGGTCCACCCAGCCAAGAATCTAGATCTGAATTCCAGCCAAATTTGGGAGATTTTGGATCCAGAGTTTTGGCCTGAGCTCATTTCAAGCCATTTGAAATGGGCTCAAGTAAGCACATAACAAAAGTGTGGGGAAAACTGAAAAATCTACTAGTTTGAAGGGGCTGGTTTGTACGGACGACATTCTTGATAAGACACGAAGCACACTATATGTAGATTAATCCATTCACTGCTGTTGCAAAGAGATTGTGCTCAGAAACAACACTGCTGATTTTACAAAACCAGTCGGACAAAGAAAAAATGATGGTTTGCTCCAGTTCATGCTGAATAGATTTGGAATGAATATGTTTTTATGCAGCAAAAATAAAATCACAAGTGACTAACATTTTCAGCGCCAGGGGATCTTCTCGTACCACCCCAAAATTCTACAGAACTCAGGCATGTAGGGACTGCAACAACAGGGGCCTACAGACACTCCTTTAATGGTCACTGTGCAGCATGCCAGATACCCACAGAGAAGGGATGAATTAAATTAAAGTGATTCCATACATAGTAGGATAATCAGCTAGAGAAACCAGCTGAATATTGCAGAAATAATGATCACACAGCTCCCAAATATGAAATCGCTCATGTCCAGGATCAGCCACTTAAGAAATCTGTGCTTTTTCAATGCATGGGGCTTTACGCATACAATTCTCTTCCTGTCACAATGAGACTAATTAGTCCTTTTGATCAGACCCTACAAAAGTGAGAAGTTCTTGCTTGGCAGTTACTTCCTCTCTACATTTTGCATATATTTATTTTGGTTCTTGGCACTCAAGAAGTATGTGTTTCCTAGCACTGGCTGCATATGTTTCCACTGCGGGACGGCGTTATACAAGACCCGTTGCACTGTTCTGTCATTACATCTTAATTGTGACCTACACCACCCCCTGATTGATTCACTCCTGGGCAGACACTTCCAATCAGTCTAAGGCAATCATGTCAATTTCCAAAGTGATTTGGTGCAAGGGACAAACATCTGTGAGAGACTTGATCGAAGGAGGCGTCATGCTCATTTCACCTGGCACTTTATCAATATTTGGGTCCAAAGGTCAGCTTTATCAGAGGAGGTAATGAGCATGTCTCTTGGGTTCCTAGAGTTGCTACTCACTGTGCCACTTATTGATGGAGCAATTAAGCTTTGTAAACAGAGAACAAGGAATCACTTATGCATGTGTTCATTCTTCTCAATTTAAAAACTGTTCCCCACCCCTTCTTATAAATTTGTGGTGAATTTTTTGAATTAATTCATGCAGCAAGGACTGATTTGCCATATAGAAATTCCGATTCCTATTCAAGTCATGCTGGCCGAATGAAGAAGGATGCCCAGGTACCTCCCACTTCTGATTTCCTGAGCCCAGGCTCTGCCTTGAAACTGTATGTGGCATTTTCACAAGATACAGAGTCATGGTAATTCTAGTGGTTCTTCTAGCCACCACCTTCCACACACCCCCAGTGTTGTTTGTTGTTTATTTCTACACTTTCTACATTTGTTGTTTATTTCTATACTTCAGCATTAGTCAGTGGATTGGTGTCAGGTGATAATGTAGCACTGAGGCAGTGTTTTTCCCCATGCATTGTCTTTTCAGAACAATTGCAAACATCTGTAGAGCACTCAGCAAGAGCTTCCCCACATGCCAATCTGTACAACTTGCCTGCCCTTGTCCTGGGATAGATAGGGTCAGGTTTTTGGAGGAGATGAAGTCAGTTGGAGTTGTAACTACTCAGCAACTCTGGAAATCAGGTCCTTACACTGCTGGCTGCCAGATTACCATGATAGATCTATTACACGACACCTCATCTGCATGGATGCTCCACCATGCTAAACTGGAGACAACATGTATAATCAGCCTAGCGTATTGGCTCATGTGAGCAGAGTACTCAGCAATGTGAATCCCCAAGAGGTAGGAGAAGGCTCTGAAGAGAGCTCACAGAGACACAGGCCCGTGAAGGAGGGGAAGTTGAGAAGGGGGAGTTGCCTGGAGGAGGGAAAGTGAGTTGACACCTAGTAATAGTCGAAATAGAGAGCAGCTGTTTCTCACCTGTTGCCATACAGTGTGGAAATTTCTTGTCTGATGATTCTGGAACAAGGAGAGAGAGTCCGGAGTCAGAGGCTAAAGCAGGGTCCTACCAAATAACATGCTAGTAAAACCTAGCAGAGATTTGAAAAGATAGAATAGACTCCTAGACTCAGCCATTGTCAGGACCATTCCCATTGTTGCCTTGACTCTCAAATGTCAGGACTGAGACATCTTAATACTGACATCCATCAAAACCGGTGGATACCGAAGAGATGAATCCAAAGAGATCCAACAAGATGAATCTCTGGTGAAATCACTCATTTTCCATTTTTCTCTCCTTTCTTCCCTGTTTCCCCATCACATCACCAGGAGTATTTGCCAGCAGCCGTTAAGACAAATTTTACAGGATTATTGAAATAGTCCATCCCCTGTACCACAGGATGTTGTACAAGTGATAGAACCAAACTTCCTGCACAGAAGAAGAGGCAATCTCATGGTGTGGATGGCACACACCCCTCCTCCTCCCCTCCCCACCCCACATTCTCTCCCTCCAGCTTTTGAAAGGATAATAAAGTGACCCTTGCAAATGTCGTTAGTACTGACTCCAGACATTAATATCATCACAGCTTTGCTGTGTAGAGTCTAAGAGATCCTCACGCAGCCGATGGGTTGGCTGCAGACGATCATTGAATGGAGCTATGGCAGCAGAGGATGTGCTCCTAAGATCCACCGTCATAAATCCTCATTTTCAGAGATTTACAGTAGGACTCGAAAAATCCAAAATCATTAGTTTCCTCTTCCTCCTTTTCTTTCTCTTCATGTATTAATTTCAATTTCTGAAAGGAGACGGCACCTAATCCAAAGCTCTAGGAGCCCTGTTGTTGCTAAAAATCACTCACAGAATTGTACATATTTTGTTGCTTCTTTCTCAAGAAGCTAAATTAATCTTCTAATTAAATTAACTACTCATGGGGGAACTTCAACTGAAAAATCAGGGCCCTAATTGAATGTGTTCCTACATCACTGCCTGAGGGGCCAGCTTTATTGAAAAACCTCGTTCTATTTATCATCACTTGTCTGATTTTTTGGTAAGTTCCCCCCCACCTTTTGACCATGTTTCTATTCCACTGCTCCCTTTCACCTCTCAGGCTTGGACACATTTCCTTTCCCATTGGCGTGTTTATCTCTGTTCCCTTTCCTGCAGCCTGCATTATCGTCAATTCACATCTACGTATGCCTATCTCTTATCCGATCTCTTAAAGGCCTGGTTTACCTTCTGGTTCTCTGCAACTCTGTGTCTCTCAGGTCTCTCCCCTTACTATTCACAACTACCCCTTATATAACAGTTCCCCGGGTTCTCTTCTCCCTATACATTTATATTTCTGTAGCAAAAATAAGGCTTTGCAGACAACGAATCTTGCTTTCTATACCCCGTGTGCATTTTGTTTACCTTTTTCGACATGCATACTCAAAGGCACCCATCATCTGGTTCTGCAAACCGAATGTGCTGGAGTGAGGTTTAAATGCCGTTGTGCACACTCCAACACTTAAATGGCCTCCATGAGCTTTGCTGTGTGTATGGAGTTGGAATTTTCCCCTAGAGGCGGAGGTTGGTGTGGTGTATTGAGGTGTGTGTTGGAATTACAAGGTGGGGAAGGTTTCCTGATTGCAGGCTAGGGGGTTCTATAGGGAAGTGTACTGTCAGTCTGGTATTGTATGTTTTTGTCTAACTTCTTTGTGTGTATCCTGTGAACACAACAGCTGGGAACATAACGACTGGTGGTGGACAAATAGCATGGCCTCTTGAACTCCGAACGTATTGGTGCCATTGTATTATCCGTATGATGACGTTTTCTTGTAAGGTCCACAGAAGTAACAACTAACCGGAAGGGGGAAAAGATAAAGAAGGCAAGCTGGCACTGCAATCTCTTTCCGCTTTTCCTGAAATTCTGCACTGACATGGAAAAACTGTGAGACGGTTTTTGAACACAGGACAGATTGAGTTGTACAAATGATAGGTGGGGCTGTGTTGAGTCGCAGGGATTCATCCTGTTACAATTGGAGCCGGGTGATGAAATGTGTTAGAAGGGTCGGAGAAGGGAAGAATAGGAGAGAGGGACCGAGGAGGTCCAGGCATCTCGGGGTCCAAGAAAGGGATGGGATGCGACAAGGAAAGTAGGTAACATTTCGACAATGTGTTTCCAGGCAGGCGAAGAATAACCTCAGAATCCTGTGTCTGCAAGGCAGCACAGTGCTTGGATGGGGGCAGAAGGCTTGCTTAGCACAAACTGAAAATTAATATTGTTGTTACATCTCTTCAAAGTGACAAATACCAGCCCACAGTTGAGTGGCATCATCAAAAGGATCGAGTCAAGTATGCTGATTGCCCTGACAGTCCTCTCCACATTTTGGTTGTGTTTACTTAAGGGATAATAACTCCTTGTCAGGACTAATTTTTTAAACGGTGTGACAACCATTTATCAGATGATTGGTGTCATCTGCTGTTGCTCACATCCACACCGTGCTCCTTTGTATACAAAATTACTTCAAATTATGCTATGTTTTCTTGGAAGATTTGGAGGAAGGCATGTGGTGGAAATACGGCAGGTCATGTATTTCTAAACCTTCCTGAGATAACTTGGATAAGTGGCAAGTTACTAGAAAAAGATTAAAATAAAATCCAATATTGTGGGTGGGGAAATAAAAGAGGTTGACCATATGTTCTATGGATGGGCAAAGAAGCAATTTATGGTCCAAATTCTGCCCTTAGCTAAAATGTGTAATACCAATGCAATCAGTGAAGTTATTCTGAATTTACCCTAGTGTAACTGAGTGCAGAATATGTCTAGATCTCTGTTTACCTGGCCATTCCCCATTCTTGGAGTCCCACCTATCCATAAAACATCTGTCCTGTGTAAAATGGGGGAAGTAGGTTAAGTCTATTTCTCTACAGTTCTTGTGTTTTTCTTTTTCTTTTCCTTTTTGGGAGACAGAAAGCAGTGAAATGCCCACGGGTATTTACAATTTGTCCAGATTTCCCCACGTAATGATCACTTACATGAAAAGGCACCTTGAACTGTGGGTCTCAAATCCCTAGACGATACCCCCTTTACATTTACAAGGGACCTACGACATCTTCAATGAGCTGCCAATCTGTGGGACCCAATACCAGTTCAGTTGTAAATTTTCTTGCAAAGCTAGTATGGATTCCCCCTTCCAACTCATTTTATGCTCAAATGGCCTTGCCTGTCCTTGGAGGATGTGATTCATTATGCAGGCAGAACGTCATTGAATTCACTGCCTACGATGGATCAGTCTGATTGGGATTAGCTGAGTAATCTTTAATATATAGTTCTTTATATGTGGCGTAATTAGGTCTCATGCAAGGAAGCACCCTCTCCATTAATGAAGGGGGATGGAAGACCGTTGTGGTTAAGCCCACTTCAAACACACTTCTCTACTGACAGCTAAAAAGTTGATGCTGTGAAATGACTTGCCCCTTTGGTCAAATATTCATTACTTATCATTATTCATCTTGCAAAATAAAGACTCTCATAACTCTATTGCATTGGTGTCTGAATGGCCAGCAACGTTTTGCCATAACAAGACCTTGACCTTGATCAAGGACAAATCAAATAGAGTGGCATAGCAAGTTAGACAGGTTGCTATTCTACTAGAGAATACGTATTTGCTTTTCATCTATCTAAAGTTCAGTGGACTAGATGCTCAGCTGGTGTACATCAGCCTTGCTGCTTTTACTTTGAAGGAGTGACTCTGATTTGATCTAAGCTGGACCTGTGTATGCTCTTTCATAGCTCATGTTGTCAGCACGTTAGCAAGATTTACTTTCCTCTGGACAGAATGAAACCATTGTGGGGGGCAAAGCAAACTGCCAGACTGCAGTATGCCTACTAGACCAAGCATGGAATCATGTCACTCTAATTACAGGAAACACTTACAGTATTTTGTCATCTCATTCATATCTGATTGTTGGATGCCAAGTTAAAATGCAGCAGAATGAGGGAATTTGGTTGTTTTCTGACCTTGGGTGTCGAATGGTATTAATAGTGTGTGCCTGTGTCATTTGTCAAGCAGCTCATTTGCTCTGACAACTTTTCAGGATTTCTTTTCCTGAGTTAGATGGGTCCTTAAAATAACTGATTTCAACATCTACCCTGCAATATGCTTGAAATAGAGAAGAGTGAAACTGGGGGAAAATGATTAATCATATTTAATGGTATAAAATCTGTGCGCATAGGAGCAATTATATTGACCTGCCAAAACAAGTCCTGAGAGTATGTGAGGGGATCTCATTACCTCCATAAAGTTGTGGACATTTATTCTGTAAATTGTCTATGGTACACCTGGCCTGATCTTCAGACACTTGAGGATAGGGCTTCCATGATGTATGTTTGACCCATTTGCATACACAATTAGTGCAAATGGTTTCTACTGCAGTTCTCCTCATGGAGGGCTTGCAAGGTTAGATTTAACGTGTATAGACACATGTTAGAGGAACACATTTCAAAACCAAATATATGAACTCTGGGCTTGGCAGGTAAGAAAAGAAGGAATGGCTTTTCCAGTTGTCAGATGAAAGTTAATGTGAACTTGTGAAGCACTGAGTGTAAACCATTGAAGAAGGAACATGAGCTACTATCCAGGGTTCTAGTTGTCACTTAGCAATAATAATTTATGGGGCTAACATGCCAGGGATGACAATCAAAAAAGTGCATGGATAAAGACTTCAGGGCAAATCTTTCTTGAGATTGGAAAGAAAAGTCCTAAGGATGCTAAATGTGAGGTCTGAGTCATTGTGAATGTTGAAATACCTGACAGACAGGCAGGAAGTTCATGAAAGTGTAATGATGGATTATTAAAGCTGTCTCCACTGTTGAGAGAAGAGCTGTCCATGTGCTGAAAAGAGAAATGTCCAGGTGCCAGAGGGAATTAGGCCTCTGATTTGTGACCATGGAGCCATGCTGGAGACTGCATTTAGGTCAGAGATGGGGGGCGGGGGGAAAGGCAAACTGGACTATACAATCTCCTGGATGGAAATTGAGTCTCACCTTGGAGGCAGTGAATTAGCCTTGGGAAGCACAGAGCTTTCACTGACCCTTGTCCCTTAATAAATAAGTTAATAATAATAAAAATTCTTACCTTTGAAATGTATTTTGTTAGATGATCTGAGAAAAGGTATCTAACAACACTTTTGATGTTATTTTCCCTAATTTGCATTACAGTGTAACACAAACTCCGAGGCAGAAGTAAATTCTACTACATGTATTTAGACATGCATAATGAAGCCCGCAGAGAGAGTCATTTTTTATTTGTATCATGGTAGCACCAAGAAGACAGGGCCTCATTGTGCCAAGAACAGTACAAACAGATCAGAAAAATATCTCCCCTGACCAAAAGAATTTCCAGTCCAAACTAATCTCATCTCATTGATCTTTGAAAGGAAGAAGTTTCATTTAATCAAAAACTGTGGTCTTCTAATCCCCCACCCAACTGCTGGAAAGCAGATGTTGATTCAGAGATATAGTCTGACAGATTTTAACTGAGGGGACAATCTGTTTTTAATGCCCATTTTGATCTTCAAACGTAGCATCCCACACATGGATAGAGAGAGCTTCTTCTACAGCTTCATATGACATCACTATTGACGTCCCTAAAGATCTTGCCCCAAGGCCCTCCAGCAAAAAGAGGGATGGGTGGGGAAATTATTTCTAATCTTTTTAAAGTAGAAAAAGTGTGTGCTTTTTTTTTTTTTTTTTTTGGAATACTGAGGCTACCTTTATTCACAAGAGAGAAGAAATCATAAAAAGGGAGGGGAGTAATTTTCCCTTCACAGGTCACTTGGCACTTCTACAGAACTATGTGTCTTAAAAACAGAATCCACATCACCTGAATCCCAGCACTGTGCCTATTCAAGAAGTGCAAGTGGGCAGGGAACGAATGGGTGGAGACTGTTTCACCTCCTGCCCAGTGCAAAATATTTCCCTGTTTGTGTGTGTGGGGGGGGGGGGGCAAAAAGCACATAACTGTGTGCCCAGAACCTCACTAAACTCAAGGGGCCCATGCCTGCAGTCAGTGTCAGCTCTTCTGGTGCAGTGACTGTTAGGTCCAGCATATCTCTGTAACAACCTCAGAATGACACATTCCTTTGCCTGATTGGTCTTCTGTCTGTCTTTCCTCTGCCACCTTTGTCCTCTCCCACTTCTCTTCCTTCCTCTCTCTCTCACTCTCTCATCCTTCCTCCTGCTCCCTTCTTCTTTTCATCCCCCCTTTTCTCTTTTCCCTGACTTCCTTCCCACATCCTCACTCTCCCTCCCCTCTGTCCTTTCTCTGCCCCTCTTTTTCCCCCTCCCACTTCTTCCACTTCCAGATCATCGTAAATCCTTTTTGACATCTCAGTTTTTGTCTCCCTCCTTTCCGCCCCTGCTGGGACTTTACGCTACCTTTCTGTTTACACTCATGTCTATACAAATGCCGCATCTGCTAAACCCAAGAAAAATGCCCCGCTGAGACCAGTTTGCTTTTTGCAGAGCAGACTGTCCTTTTTGACACAACAATGAGTCAGCACCCCCAGGGGAGAAGGACCAGATTTATTCAGAGGGATGGCTTACGGGTTTCCAGAGCAGATGAGTGGCACCGGCTTTTGAATGACACCCTCTTGTAGAAATTAGCTGATGCCAGTCAAGGAAAAGTACAATTAGGCTTCCCTGGGAATAGGAGTGGGATAAGGAAAAGGACCGAACATTTAGTGCAAAATGAATTTTGCTTTGCTTCTGCTCTGCAGTAAGGAACCATATCTCCCCCAACCCCAATGCACTACTTAGAGACTGGCCTGAGGACAGGTTGAGTGTGGCCTTGGACTTCTCAGTTCTCCAGAATCGGGCCCAGAATGACTCTGGGGTCAGAGCAAGGCTTTTATTGTACCACTGGGCACCTCAGAGGGACCTGGGATCTCACCCCGGTGCAAATGAGTCACGGTTCCATTGAAGGCAATGGAGCTATACTGGTGTGTGTGAGATCAAAACGGGGCCCCTGTAATGTCACTCATTCTTTATGAGGCCTTCACTCTGACACCAGAGGTCAGTGCCTTTATTAAAGATATTGGGCCAGACCCTAGCCTCTGATCCAGGAGGAACAGCAGGTAGAAGCCCAGCTTCACTGGCCAGTCAGGGACTTCCCACGCTATTCGGATCCCGACGTGTCATCAACCTAGCTACTGTGCATTATCCCACTGTTGGGGCTCTGATGTAGGGGGCAGGACCAAATGGAGCGCCACGGCAATCTTGAGGGATTGCTGCTGGGTACAAGTTAGAGCAGCCCTGATCCCTTATAGCCACATTTGACCCCTCCTTTGGATTATGCAGCACATGGATGCAGGTTATGAACATATGCAAGTGTCCATAAATAACAGATGAAAAGGCTACATCTCCCATGATAAAACTGTTACTATGGAATGTTCCATTACTATATAGGATCCTGTCCCTATATAAATAAATGGGAATCTTAAGTTAATCACATGGAATTTTGGTGTCATTTGTGGGTCTGTTCATCTTTTTGGCATGTGCCAACCTATATTTTTCTTATTCTGCCTATCTCTGCCGCTTACCTGTGTCTATGCATTTCAGTATTACCCACTTTGTAATCCACCATCAATTTCTCTCTGACTCACTGCATCTCATCTTAAGCAAAAGAAGAAAAATTTAGCAGATCCTTTTTCCCCCCTCTTTGCACAGAGCTAATAAAATTCCTCTTTGCATTTTTTCCACAAGTCACCAAATTGTCCCCTTCACGTCCCACCTAGAGCAAGGAGAGAAATTTTAATGAGTTACCAGCTTCCTAGTCCCAGTTACTTTTTATTATTTAGCTGCATTCTCACCCACTCTGTAGGGGCTGGGGGGGGCGGGAGTTTGCAATTGCATCTTTTGTCAGTTGGCTTCTTATTTTACTTCTGCTAATATTCATTCTAGCCCAGATCCTGTTGTCGTCAGTCTGGTTTAATTTTATTCCTATGGTATCTTCTCTGCTCTTAGTACCTTTGGAAGATGGGTTTGCCCTAATCCCTTTTTGTCCTGGTGGTATAAGTGGAAAGGCTAAGCTAGGATTTCCCAGTAATGTAGCATGAGGACACTACTGTGAAAATAGCGATTTCACCAATACAAGATAAGTATGTGGTAGAGGTGATTAGTAGAACAGATTCATAATGAATCCTCCTGAGTCTATAATTTTGTCCATTGTCATACTAGCAGCACTGAAATGCCTAAGCACAAGAGAGAGAGACTTGCGTGAAGGGAGCTATGGAAGCCATACCTCAAAATTTCCATGTTTTCTGGGTTTATCCCAATCTTACTGACCCTTTCATTTTAATATCATGGGTTCAGATTTAATGTATAGTACTGGGTTTGGAAATGGCTTTGGAAATGGATAATCTCTGCTTATGGTATTTTGATTCAGTTTCTATAGAGATTAAAATAAGTTGTCCCCGAGACTCTCCGACCATGTCTGAGGATGATTATCTCCCCACCTCCCCCAGGACCCCATAAGCTCACCTTGCTTCCACAAAGCCACCTCTCCAGATTTTAATACAGGCTGGATATCGGGCAAGGCACAGGATATTCTCCTGTGGAACGCAATGTGGGATAGCAGCACAATAACAGAAGGAGTAGTTTTAAAAAAAAAAAAAGCAAAAGCACAGAGCCATATCTCTGAGTCCGGCTGACTAGCTCTAAGCCACCTTTCCACTCTCAGGACCCTCAGCCCTCAAAGGCTGAACCAGCTCCTGACATAACTAAGGGCAGCCTTAGAGCTGCTCCAAGTTACACTGGCTGGACCTCTAGTGATCATTCTGCCAACCTGAGAATCAGAGGGGGCTCTGCCCCCTCACATCTTCAGCTTGCCCAGAAGTATCCTCTGTGCTGGGGAGGTGGGGTTGGAGGGGTGGGTACAATAGAACAAGGGGAGGTTGCCGGTGCAGAGAGGTACCACTGAGTATACTGAGGGAATTAATAGTGAACTCTATGTCTGTCTAATCGCACATATATATATATATATATATACATATATATATATACTCAGGGAATTAATAGTGAACTCTATGTCTGTCTAATCGCACATATATATATAAAATAGTTGCTCCCAAAAGACAAATAAGCTTTACCTCCATAAACTGCTACTGCAGCTGGGCATGTCACAGCTGAATTTCATGCCTACATATTAATTTTCAGGTGCCTTTCTGTCTGTTTTTTCAAATACACAATATAAAGGTCATTCAGGTGTTTCCTCACGGGTAATGTTTTGAGTGCCCAGAATTCCTGCATTACCCTAACTTCGTATGCAAACTGAATCCGCAAACAAGGTCTAACAGTGTAGCTGGTAAGGTT
The DNA here is from genome assembly GCF_965152235.1 of Eretmochelys imbricata. Classification (NCBI taxonomy): domain Eukaryota; kingdom Metazoa; phylum Chordata; order Testudines; family Cheloniidae; genus Eretmochelys; species Eretmochelys imbricata. The sequence goes on along the minus strand of NC_135584.1, from coordinate 6,188,579 downwards.
TTCACAGCACTGGGAACACTAGGAAAACAAAAGATCATATTTAAATGCAAATCTCCTGAGTGCCCCAAAATATCAGTCAGAGCTATTGTCTTCAGAGTTACAAACCCATGTGCCAGAGAGATGCTTCAGTTTGAAACATGGGTTGTTGGATATAGAGAATGTCATAAAATGTCGGCCAAATGGAACCAGAAAGTTTGAACAGGCTGATGAAGGCAATGGGAAATTTCCCACCAAACTTCAAAATATTTCCTTTTCCCTATTTTCTTTCATCTTTGGTTCTCCCTCCCCTATCCCCACATATGAGGTCCTAGAGGGTAATTGTACATTTCATGGTTCATGGGGGCTACTTAAAAGTCTTAATTATACAAGAAAGGTCCTGGCCCTGAATTTGCAGAGCAGCCCTTTTTCAGTTTTGCTAAACCTCTGTCTTCACAGAGATTGCGCACTAGTATTAATTAGCATGTGGAAGAGGAGAAGAGGAGCTTTTAGCCTGCATTATTCATCTTTGATCTGACTCACTTCCTTTCATTCTGGAAGAAAAACAATTCAAAGACTACCAGGATGCTTGGTCTAATGGGATTGACCAGAGGCACTGTCAGTCTTACTCAAGAGGAGAAAATGCTGTGTTATTGGCAGTTATTCAGAAAGTCTATAATGCCCTTCTTAGTCAGCTAGCACTGATTAGACCCATTTTCAAATGAGGTTGTATGAGCTTTTCTCTAGGTGATTCCCATTTAGGATACCACAATGCCTTTCATCCCTGCAATATTGTTTAGCTTTTTAATCACTGAAAGACTTAAGGTTCACAGACTCTTAAATTAGGTTTAACAAGGCAGTCATCTGTATACATTTTAATAGAATAATAGATTTTTTAAAATAGCCATTATTTAATAAATGCACCCAGGATAAGCATGTCAATTTTAGCCTATGAATGGGGAATGAATTCTCCCTCCAAACCCACACATTTTGGAGGAGTAACTGACACAGTGAATAATGTTGGGAACCATTAGGAAACGGATAGATAATAAGACAGAAAATATCATAATGCCACTGTATAAATCCATGGTAAGCCCACATCTTGACTACTTCATGCAGATGTTGTTGCCCCATTTAAAAAAGATATATTGGAATTGGAAAAGGTTCAGAAAAGGGCAACAAAAATTATTAGGAGTATGAAACAGCTTCCCTCTGAGGAGAGAGTAATAAGACTGGGACTTTTCAGCTTGGAAAATAGGTGACTAAGGGGGGATATGATAGAGGACTATAAAATCATGACTGGTGTGGAGAAAGTAAATAAGGAAGTGTTATTTACTCCTTCTGGTAATATAAAAACAAGGGGTCCCCAAATAAAATTAATAGGCAGCAGGTTTAAAACAAACAAAAGGAAGTATTTCTTCACACAACACACAGTCAACCTGTGGAACTCCTTCCAGAGGATGTTGTGAAGGCCAATACTATCACAGGGTTCAAAAAAGAACTAGATAAGTTCATGGAGGATAGGTTAATTGATGGCTGTTAGCCAGGATGGGCTGGGATGGTGTCCATAGCCTCTGTTTGACAGAAGCTGGGAATGGGTGACAGGGGATGGATCACTTGATGATCACCTGTTCTGTTCATTCCCTCTGAAGCACCTGGCATTCGCCACTGTCGGAAGACAGGATACTGGGCTTGATGGATGTTTGATCCGACCCCGTATGGCCATTCTTATATTAGGACCTGGCTTTATGGCTTAGGTCACAAGTGGGGCTGAGTTTGATGGTCTCATCCCAGTCTCTGGTAAATGTCTGTCCACAGCACAATCACAAAACCACCATACAGTACAACTTGCATGGGATGGCCTTCCACTGACATTACTAGCAGGTTATGTTTGAATCAAAAGTATACATGCATTAGCCAACCAGCATGGGGGAAGACTGCACATTCCCTAGTGCCATCAGGTTGTCACTTTCCACAAAGGGAATTGCTCGGAACAAAAGGGTCATCAACTTTGCATCAAGCTAAGCAATGCTGGAGACTTTCATAGTCACTAACTATAGTATTTTGTTCTTTAGTTTGACGTGTATGATGGAAACTTAACAGGCTTGTGTTTCTGTTTCTTGGTGTTCATGTTTCATGCATCACTGCTTTAGTCATTCTGATGTCCTCCTATCCAGACTGGGTATATAACACGTTATTAACCTCCTCTTTCTGGGCACAAGCAATCAAAAATTAACAAACTCACAGCAAGTATTTCAGTTCAGCTAACTCATTTTGTCCTCTTTTTCCCAACCAGCATTGTCAATACAATGCATTTGTGGAGCTGCCAGAACCTCATTGCAGTGGAAGTGGAATTTTGCCATTAAGTAAAAGGAGGGAATTTTCAGTACAGATGCTTTATCAAAGTTATTACTCAATACTAAAAATACTTCTTTACCAGGAGGATGTCAAATCCTATCTGTCTAGTCAGGAAAATATGGACCTACATCTGAAGTTTTTATGGATCTTTTTTTTTAAAAAATCATCCGAGTATTAGATTCTTGCGTCCCTTTGTGTTCCATATTCTAAGCAGCCAGCTATGGTTCTCCATTCGACTCTCACAAGAGAAGATTAAATTTAAACTCTGCACCTCATCAGTAAATCTTACTCACCTAATTTTTCTCGGGACAATGCCTTGGCAAAAGACCATGTGTGGAATTTGCAAAAGCAGCATTGGCCTAGCTGTGCTCCTGTTCCATGCTAAAACTTGCACTGACTTGCCTGGGCGATGGATTGGGCTAATGCAGAGTGTTTGTGAAAATCTCACCCTGTGAGTGTCCTGGAAAGAAAACGGTCTGACAATTTATAAAACTTTCCCAGTCCTGCTTATCTCCTACCTTTCTCTGACCGTCAAAGCTCCTCTGAACAGAGGAGTTACACTCTCCCGATCAGGGAACAGAAACAATAACACATGGCATACATGACCAGTGATGACTAACCATCACAGCTTGAAGTGTGTGCCCTGGATACTTGCTGATCCATTCATACTGGCCAAAAAAACCCACCATCAAGTGCATTTGAAGAACAAGTAAATTGGGAATAGCTCCCACAGTCTGTGGGCAAGAAAAGACTACATGCTTCATTGTGACTAATTTATTCAACTCTAATTGCAGGGCACAAAAACAGAGACTGGGTTGAGGCCACATTAGAAATCTGGCCATGGATGTGCCAGCCAAATGCTGAACAGTTGTTCATTGCTAAATAACCTGATCCCTGATGGCAATAAAATCCATCTGCTGATGAGATTTAAAACCCGAAGGACAATTGTAAACTGGGCAGGATAAAAGAAGAATTATTTTGACTAATAAGTCACTGTGGAGATCCAGCTGTGCTGCAGCTGAATTACTGGTGGCTTATTTTTTTAAATGTTATAAAATTAACAACACATAACAGGGCTGGATTAAGGCAAGCCTGGGCCCCAGGCCACACTGCAATATGGAGTCCCTTGTGGCTCCATCCCCATGACTGTGCCCCTGCAACATGGTCCCCACTTTCCAATTTGGAGTGCCAGGGGAACCCCTATTCCTGTCCCAGAGATGCAGGGGCAGAAGCACTGAGGACCCTTCTCCTCCAGGAGCACCACTACAGGGCCACCTTCCCTTTGAGAATAGCAAAGGGAGCAGCAAAGATGATCTGCTCTCTGCCTGCTCCGTATGTCCACTTGAGTTAGTAGGCTGAGCCCTCTGCGGTCTCTTCCACATCCTCTGCTGGGGTGGAGTTGGCAGAGCCCCTCCCGCTCCCCCAAAAGCAGTGAACCTTGGAGTTAACCCCTCCAAGTTGGAGGCATGGAGGCATGTATAGGGCAGGTCACACCTCTCAACTCAATTGTCTCAGGCTCTCTGCAGACTCAAGCAGAGGCTCTGCAGACTCAGTTACATGCAGGTCACATTTTCAAGCTTTTCTGCATAACCATGAGGGCTTGAAACTCACTTTTTTTAATTAAAAAAGGAGCTTGAAATTTTGATGCAGTCATGTGAGTCCAGGAGCTGGGCCCCTAGGCATGGACCTATAATGTCTATGCCTTAATGAGGTGCTGCATAATAAAAACAATCAAAGAGGGACATGATAAAGGAATACCCATAATTCCTGTGTGTTTGAAGGCACTATGATTCTCCTGTCATGCCTTAATATCTGTGCATGAAAGTATACTGGCATAACCTCCCCAGGTTGTTTTATTACTCAGAGGTGACACAGAACAGAACTGCAGAGGGACTAGGATTCTGTCAATCAACTGATAGATAAGCCATAGCAGATGTGGTGATGTAACCAGAGAAAAAGGTTTAAACCAGCTAGTTAAGTCTCCTGTCCAGCAAAGCCCTCAAGCATGTGTTTAACTGAAGTAAATGGCTACTCATATGCTTAAAGTAACATATGCTTAAGGGCCTTGCTAAATGAATATAATTCCACATTGTAATTCTTCACTGTTTAACGCCAAAGAGCAGCTTCACCAATGACCCGCAGGTTGAGGGCTGGCCTTTAACATTTCTACCTCAAATGCCAGTTGAGGTCAGCAGCATTTCTGAGTTACTGTGACACGAGCGAGGGTGGAATTTCACAAGGCCGACTGAAATGGAGACTCCCGAAAGTAGAGCTGCGGGAGGAACAAGTAGAAGACATCCAAGGAAGGCAAATCAGGACAGGTCAGAACAAAGGAAGGTGGGAGATTTCCGCTTGGCCTGAAGAATCCTATGCACAAACTCTTATCCTGTGAGGGAATAAACCATTAGGCCTGCTCCTGCTCCCACTGCAATCAGTCAGGACCGGCTCTAGGCACTGGCAAAGCAAGCACCTGCTTGGGGCGGCACAATTCCAGGGGGGACATTCCGCCCCCCCCCTTTTTTTGCTTGGGCTGTTGTGCTCTCGGAGCTCGGGGCAGCAAAAGACTAGAGCCGGCCCTGCAATCAACGGTAACATCCCCATGATCATCATGCACTTTCCCAAGAGCTCATTGAATCCTATTTATAGGACTGCTCGGTTTGGAAGTGATATTTGAACACCATCTTAAGGACAGCTCAGGGCAAAATCTGCCTAGCACAGTGTACAAAAGCTAGAACATTTGAGAGGGTTTTCAGTAGAAGAACTCAACTTGTGTCTTCTGTTCCCTCTGATTCCTTCAATATCTGGCTGACAAATGCCATATTATAAAGCACGTATGAATAAGATATCATCTGAATATATTCATTCAACAGCTTAGGCCAGATTTCAGTTGTCTGACATTTTGAAGAATCATTAAACTGCATATCATGAAGAGATTGTACTGACCATCCAAAGGCCAATGTTACATGAATCAATTATCACTTTCAACAATAGCCTAATATTTGATTCACTCCCTGTTAATATGACCTAACATGTGGATAGATAGGGAAAGTAGCTGGAGAGTGGAAACTTAGAATAGCTCCAGTAGCAACAGACATTTTTCAACATGATATAAACAGATAATGAACAAGGAATTCTTGGGATTTTCTAACAGAGACATAAGAAAATTTGTATATAGAAATTAATAAATTGGGGTGAGTTTCTGTTAGCAGGGCTGACAGCTACAATTTAGTGGCAGATAGATTCTGGGTTTGTAATAAGGAGATAATTGGTAAAGGGAAATATTTATCCTTGAAGAGTTGCCTCAAGAAAGGGGAACTTCATCTTCTGAAATTGACATGTTGGCATACGCAGCACTTTCACATCGGTGCACAGCAAAGGCAAAATTTTGTAACTCAAACTGACTGGCAAACAGGGGACAAGAGAATTCCCAACCATTATGGAGGGGGAAGCTATAGGGGATAAAAGAGGGGACAAATTATTCATGAAAATAGGTGGGGAAGAAATACAAATACTGATTTCCTTCAGTTTGTTTTCCCACCTAAAGAAGGTTTCTGGTTGTGGGATTTTTTTGGTAGGTCATTCCAGAGGGAGTGCGATCTGGTGGCTGAATGGACCAAGGACTGCTGAATTTAACCAAAATCATACTTCTCTATCTAAATTCTATGGTTGTCTCCCTTTGGAATGAATCCTGCTCACCTGAATCATGTAATTCGTCCTATTGAAGTCAATGGGGCTACTCACTGGAGTAAGACCAGCAGGTTTGTACCCCTTACCTTATTGCAGCAACTCTTCTGCATATTGAGCTAGTAACACACCTTTGTCCCAGTTCTGCACCTGACTCTCTGAAGTTCAGCAGTTCTCTCTTCATCAGAACATGCCTCTCTCACCTTCCTGTACCTCACTAATTCTCATTTCAGGATGAGCTCACCTCTGTTATTTTTGGTTTCTCCAAATTCCTTGAATGGTTGTTTTGATCACACCATGAACTCGGATTCATTCCTTAGCACGCTGGGGAAAATAGGGGGCTGGATCTTCCAGGTGGCGTAAATCAGCATAGCTCCATGAAAGATGATGAAACAATGCTGATTTATACTAGCTGGAGCATCTGGCCCAGTATGTCTTGCTGGAACCAAATAAGGTTTTGATACACCTTACACTGTCAGTGTCATGATGACTCAGGATACATGGAGGTGGAAATAACAGTTTGGTTGTAGAAAAAACAATTATTATTATTATTTTAGAAGAAAAGAAAATGATGGGAAAACATTATTCAATGATTTTTCTTTGCATCCCCTCTCACAGTCCATGAAAAGGTGTTTTTCTGGAGGATTAGAAGCTAAGCCTTGTTTGTCTTTAAAATGCCAATCAAGCCAATTTCATCTAATTGTCATGAAAACCTCTATCCTCTGAAAAAAGAAAAGGAGGACTTGTGGCACCTTAGAGACTAACAAATTTATTTGAGCATAAGCTTTTGTGAGCTACAGCTCACTTCATCAGATGCTCACGAAAGCTTATGCTCAAATAAATTTGTTAGTCTCTAAGGTGCCACAAGTCCTCCTTTTCTTTTTGCGGATACAGACTAACATGGCTGCTACTCTGAAATCTATCCTCTGAGTCGATCTAGCAATCTTCCCTCCCCCTTTGTCTTTTTGTACAGTTTGGTCAGTAATACAAATTAAATGGGAGTTTAGGACTCCCATCATCTGCCGTTCATGATGAAAATGAAACGGCAAGAAGAAAGCGAGGAAGCATATTTAAAATTCATAAAGGAGGAAGCAGGGTTAGTAGATGGACCATGTCTTCAGGGGAAAAGCTGGTCCAGTAGCTCAGGATTTGGCAGTACAAAGAGGTGTTGGATAAGCAGTAAAGGCTGAATTAATCCCTAGTGTAACCTCACTGACTTCACAGGAGTTACTCAAGGGTTGTAATTGGACCTTGATGTTTGTTTCAGTCAAGGCAGAATCTCAATTCCACTTTAAATAGGATTTAGAATCACTCAGTGCTGGCTTGGAGTGCAGAAACAGCAAAGCCAGTTTGACTGCACTAATCCAGTGCCACTTACCTTTTAAGTGTTCTGTGAATATAATCTTGTTTTTCCAGACTCTTATCTACCTCCTTATAAACTAAGGATTGGTAAACATTTCAACTCAGCCCAGTAAGTGGGAGGTGTGAGGGGAAGAATAATACATTTATCTTTCAGTTCTAGGATCAATCCCACCTGCGTTATGTGTTTTCAGTGATCAAGTTTGGATCTTTGTAGGAGAACTACTTTACCAGTTCATTGAGTGAATATCACGGCATGGTTTTTCAGAGCACTGTGCAAATATTATCTCATGTAATTAACGCTCACAACACTCCAATGAGGAGTTGCACATAGGCATTGTTTTCCCTAGATTTATAGATGGGGAAACTGAGGTAGACAGGTTAGGTGAATTGGATTTTCATGGAGAGCTTGTAGGATAAATGGGTCAAAAAGTGACTTGTCCAAAATCAATCAATAGAAGAGATGGGGTTATAACCCATTATCTAGGAGCATGGGAATTTCCAGACTGGATCAGACCCAAGGTCCAGTTAGTTCAGCATCCTGTCTTCATCAGTGGCCTGCACCAGATGTTTCCGGGGAAGGTGAAAGGGCTCTCCCCTGAGAATGTCCTGCTCTCAGCCGCCTCCAAGTTTCACTTAGGCCATCTCCATCTTCTCTGTCCCCATTGCTTGTAGCTCCCCTGATGGAAGCAGAAACCTTGACTGTCTAATTTGGGATTTGGAAGATACCTTCATCAGAACACTGTCTTTTTGGGGGTGCAGTCTGGGCTTTCTGAAGTTAACCTGGTTAAACTGAAGCTCTCTATAATGGAATGCAGCTCAAGGTACAGTACCCCTATGATAAGGAACAGGAGACTTCTATAGTATGGGTGGACTGTTCTTTTCTGACGAGATGTTAGCAGCTCCAAACCTGAGCACTGGGCAAGCTGATGCTCAGGAGCTTAGCAAATGCAAAAGAAAGCTGCCGTATTTCTCCCAGCAGGATTCACACAGCTAATAAAAGCCAGCCCTTAGTGGCTGTTTTTGTTTTAAAGGAAAAGGGTAAATCCTCTGATGTCAGCTGTGTGTCCCTGGGCAGTAAATGCCCCTACACCTCAGCCCAGGCAAAGAACTTGCTGCAATGTCTGTTTCCCAGGGCTCAGCCAATTGTTCTTTCCTTTAATGGCATTGGATGTGCCAAGGGCTCTGAAAAAGCAATTGTAAATTCAAATCAGCCATTTCCATCAAGTTGCTAAAAAAAAAGACATCTGCACCAGGGTGTAAACATGCAGGTGTCTGAAAGAGTGGAGGGGGGTGGGGATAGAAAGACAGAAGTGGCTGACTGTAGACAGGGCCTGGAGTCTTGAGATAATGGAACCCCATTTGGGGAGGCATTATTGATGATAATTTGTCAATGGCTTGAGCCTCGATCAGAGAGATCAAGAGCTCTCTCTCCAAATAGAGGGAGAAATATGCACAAAGACCCAGGCCTAGTCAGGAGCAGCCTGCCTGCAATAGATAACTGTTCTGCTAGATTGCTTTGCGTGACCAGCCACGGCTTAAAGGATAAATGTAGAGGCCCTGTATCCATGTAACTTAATGCACTTTTAGAAACAGAGACAGCAGTGATGTCAACCCGCGACTTTCTCTGAGTTTGCACTGCAGACATTTCCACATGGGGTTGTTATTTTTTCTTTAGCAAAATAAAATTTTGGTGCAGGTGCAGAAGGGAGAAGATTCTGTTTCTTGCTACAGAAAGTAACTGGTCCCTGCACAGACAATCTATCTAAGGCCACGTCTACACTACCCGCTGGATCGGCGGGTAGTGATCGCTCTATCGGGGATCGATTTATCGTGTCTAGTGTAAACGTGATAAATCGATCCCTGATCGCTCTGCTGTCGACTCCGGAACTCCACCAGGGCGAGAGGCGGAAGCGGAGTCGACGGAGGAGCAGCGACTGTCGATCCCACGCTGCGAGGACGCGAAGTAAGTGATTCTAAGTTGATCTAAGATACGTTGACTTCAGCTACGCTATTCTCGTAGCTGAAGTTGCGTATCTTAAATCGATCCCCCATCCCCCCGCCAGTGTAGACCAGGCCTGAGGTACTTACATTGCCCATACTACTGTTGTAGCTGAGCGTCAACACCCCTGGAGGCAGGGCCATGTTGTTATCCCCATTTTACAAATAGGGAACCGAGGTGCAGAAAAGCTATGTGATTTGCTCAAGAACACACAGGAAGTCTTTGAGAGTGGGGACTTAATCAGGTGTCCCAAGTCCCAAACTAGCAACCCTTCACCATCCTTCATCTTAATGCCTTCTTGGGTCTAGAAATCAGATTAATTCATGTTCAATACAGTATTAAGCCCTTTAGTATATTCTATTTCTGCACAGTTTGGGGTGTTTCAGATCTAAGGTTTTGCTTTCAATTTTGGATCCTGATTTGAATTTCCCATAGTTGGAGAGAGTTTGGATCTGGGGTTTGGTTTGACCTCGTTCAACTGATAATTCAAAAAAAATCATCCCTCAAAAAAACCCCTAAAGAACTGATAGGTCAGACTGCAACAAGCTAAGCATTGTAGGCCAGGTCCTCAGCTAGGGGAAATTGATGCGACTCCATTCACTTTAGTGGCAAATTAACTCAAAAAATATAGAGACTATAATAGCCGTTATCTTCAGGCAGTTTTGAGCACTTCTTGTTTTTGTTACATTCAAATGGGATCCGCATTCCCTATGCCCTTTTATATCTCTAGACCAACAGTCTGTCAAGAAAGCAGCTATTTGATTGCTAACTGTTGTTTATTTTACTTGAATCAAGACACTTGGAATCTTTTAGTGATTTAAGACCTTTAAAGCCAATGGAACAATTCCCCTTGACTGGAATGAAGGTTGGATCAGGACCCATGTCGATATGTTAATTCAACCTGGCATGGGTTATTATTTACGGAGCACCTTGGATGTACGTAGTGGTTTACAGAACAAAGGAGGACACAATAGTTCATGGAATAAGGACCTCATCCTGCAGCCATTTGCTACCGTGCGTATTCGATGGTACACACAGTGGGGCAGACCCTCAGCTGGTATCGATTGTCACAGCTCCACTGAAATGCAGTGAGTGGCGTGCCAGACAGTAAGTGGTTCTAGGAATAAGCCTTAAATTAGCATGAGAACAATAGCCTTTCCTCTAATTGTTTAGGAGTGAAAGGACAGTCTTGTGGTTAAGGCGCTTCTCTAGGAATCAGGAGATCTAGTTTCAAGTCCCGGTTTTGTCACTCAGCCCCAGTCTGACTTGGACAAGTCATTTATTGCTTTGTGCTTCAGTTTCTCCATCTGTAAAATGGGAATAATGCTGCTTTCTTTCTCCAATCCTATGTCTCTCTTGCCTATTTGGGATGGTGTTCAGATCAGGGACTGTGTCTTATATGTATGTACAGCCTCTAGCACAATGGGGACTGATATTGGTTGAGACCTCTAGGCACTAATATCTAAAGGAGATGATAATAAAGGGAGGGAATGGGAAAGGCTAGGACGAGGAGCTGAACAATAAGATGATCTGGTTACTGGGGATGTTAGTGCATGCCAGTTTTACTGCATTAAGCCGTTGACACTTTTAAGTGTTCTTTGAATATTAGGTTTTTCCTGACTCTTATCTATTATTACTATTATTGACAAAGATAATTTGTATTGTCGTATCCCCTAGAAGCACCAGTCATGGATGGACCCAATCGTGCTACAGTGCTGTACATCCAGAGAGCAAAAAGATGGTCCCTGCCGCAGAGATCTTACAATCTAAGAATAACACAAGAGACAACAAATGGATACCAACAGACAGACAGGGAAGCACAAAGAAACCATGAGACAATATTGATTAGTGCATCTATTAAAAACAAAGGCTTGACAAACACTTTAACTCAATCTAGGTCTTGGTGGTCTGTTCTTTTCTGTTTTCGTTTATGATTAGAAAATACGTTATGTTTTGATGCAATTTTCCTTTACAGGAGGTTTAAGCCAGCACTTGGTATCAGCATGTTAATGTAGGTGGAGATTTTAGGATTAAAGTTCATTTCGATTGAATTGTTTACAGAAGTTTTTCTCCAAGTGGCATTTGGGATGAGTATACCTGACCGGGTTGTGTGAAAGCCTTGCTGGTTTCTGGGGTGCTGGGAAGCATGATGGACAGCCACTGATGGCTCTATGCTCCTTAGATGTTCCAGACAAGTGTTTGGCTCATTGTTCCGGACCAGCAAATCTCACTTGTCCATGTGATTTCCAGCTGCATGAAAGGATGGGGAAGGGACTGACAGGTTTCATTAGCTGTGGCTTTCTGAACACTCAGTTCCTCCCAGGAAGCCTCATTGATCCCAGCAGCCAGTGTAGGCAAGGCTGTGACGCTAATACACTGGTGACCCTAGGAACTTTTAGGAAAAGACTTTTCAAGCTAAGCTTCTAGTCTGTCAAACTTGCTTCCCAGATCACTCATTGTATTTGCACATCTTGTCTGGTCTCTGTCCCCTGGGGTTCCCACAGAGACCATATCTGTCAGACAGAGTGCCAGAAAGCTTTGAATTCTGTCACTTAGGGTGTGAGAAAATAACTGCACACATCAGCAGAGTTTGAAGTCACACCACATTATGTTGCTGGGGACAGTTAAAAATATTTTTCTACTAGCTGTATGGCTACATTATATGACTTGTGGCCAACCTACTCTCATACTGTGTCAGATTGCACTGCCCCTTACCAGAAATCCTTGCACTAAGCATATACACGTGCTCTTTACTGTACTCAGAATATCTATTGCCCATGTTTCTGTAAACAGGCTAGCAATTATTTTCAAGATTACACTTATAAGTCTGGGGAATTTTGGATCAAATATCTCTTGTCCTTTAGAGTAGACACAGAGGAGGAAATGGATGAAAGCTTTGACTTGTTGTGGTAATCATAACTGCAGACAACACCTGGCGTGAAGTTGGTCCAGTGTTCCAAAATCAAAGGAACTGAACTGTCTGTGACAATATACCTGAGGCCTCTGAACATATGCCCTCTTGGTCTGATGAGAACAGCCATTGTGTGGCTGAATGGCTAGCTCAACTTTGAGACAATCAATATATATCTCAGTTGCATACGGTCCCTGGATGTTACGTTCTGTGTTGAGAGAAGAAAGTGGGGTGTGTGTTCTTCCAGATCAATGTTCATTTCAGCACTGGAATGGTCCACTTTTATAAAGAAGGGCGTTTGTAAATTACAGTGCCAGGAAAGTTACCAAAGCATGAAATTCCTTCTTCACCGTAAGTATATTCAAACTGATTCATTGTCATGGGAAATGTGTTCACTCTTGCTCCTACGTCCTTTTTCTTCTGTTTCAATCAGCACCAAACACCTACATGTAAGAATTGTTTTTCTCTGAGTAAATTGAAACTTTGGCATCCATTCCTACTGCAGCATTGTAGTGACACAGGAATTTCACAGGAAACAGGAGATCCTGCAAGAACACTTCCTTATGAAATGGAGCCACAAAATACTCCTTAGAATTTTGACTCCTTGATTTGCATAACACTGGGCCACATTTTGCAAAGTGTCTCCCACTTTGTACTTGCAAACTTGTGCGCACAACCTTTTGTCCACCTCCAAAAACACAGACTTTGCACAATCACATCTCATTTTCCCTCGCAGATCATATTACCTGTGTGAGCAAATGATGGTTTGAACAAATGTAGAGCTGGATTGCTCTTTAAAAAATTGTCCCTAAGGGCTTTCCTATCCCTTATTGCATCACATGGTAGTTATTATTAGTGTTTATTTGTATTTCCATAGCACCTAGTCAGGGACCAGAATCCCATTGTGCTTGGTGCTATACGAAGACAAAACCAAAAGGCCGTCCCTGCCCCAGAGCATCCTGTCTCTTTGTTTTGTCTGGTTTGATTTGAGCAAAAATCCCAGTGGGAATCATGCTGTCATGCAGAAACAAATTTAGGAATATTGGCTGTTAGTAGCATCCTCCATAGCTAATAGTCTGGATTTTATTATAATCTTGAATTCTTTTTTAATATGAACCTGAGTCAGAGAAAACACAAAATCTCTTTGTTTATCCTTGTTGTGTCTTATTTCACAGCTCTGGAGACTGAATAGGGTTGATCTCTTATGACACACCGTGCCCTGCCAGTAGCAGCCTATGCTGGATGGGAATTGGGCCAATCTCATTGCACATACACCTTTCAGAACAGGAGCCAGATGCCATAAGTGTTTGGGTGCTTCAGACAACCAGAAAACTAAGGATGAACCTGCCCCCAAACCCCAGGCCCAAATACCCCTGAATCTGGGGGCTATTTAGAGTGTGGAACCAGATGGATGCACAAGGGGTGCAAAGAACATTTTGGAGGGTGCCACTTCCATAATGGGGGCAATGCAGAGCTTCCCTCTTCCTCAAGGAGTTCAAGAAGCACGTTCCCTCCCTGAGTTAACGGCATGCAGAGGTGGTGTCGAGCCTTCACCATCCGTTGGTCCTATATGCACTCTACCCATTCCTGCCTTCTTTGGAAAGCTCTGCCCCCTGGAGGAGAATGGGGGAGCTGCTTCTTTGCTTCCCTCAGCTCAGGACCCTCAAATGGTGCTGGCTGTTATTTTAGGGTTGCCACCTAGCCAGTTTTTGACTAACCTGGCCAGTTTTTCTAGTGCCTTGCTAGTTGCCGGTCAGAAGAAGTAATTTGCCGGGGCGGGGGGGAGGGGTTGCTGCACACGCAGTGTCTTAACTACCAGATGCACACATCATGGCTGGTAACATGCTGCAGCCACCTAGTCAGCACTCAGGTCCCACTCTGCATGCATGCAGCTTGCCGGGGCAGACACCAGCCAATGGGGAAGTGGCATCCGAGGCCTGCCCCCAACCCTCTCCTAGTCTTGCATAACTTTCTGAGAGCTGAGCCCCCTCCCCATGGTTCCCCCCAGGCCTGGGACCTGGCTCTGCCCACAGACTGGCCCCCCACCCCTGGAACTTGACCAGCCCGCCCCCAGAAAGGCCAGTTTTCCAGTGCCTTGGAGATGGTAGGCCCTACTTGTTATGAGGTGTAGAAGGTTTTTCCTGCAACTTTCCACTCTGTGCATCGATGAGAGGGCCAGCGACAACCTGGCTCTGAGGGTGTCCCTGAAACATTCCAGATCCGGTGTATTGCAGACAGGATGGAGTTAATGGAAATAATTTCAAATGCAAATGTCAAGACAACAGTTTGCACTGAAAATCATCAGCAGCTGAATGTCAACGAATGAGTTCTATAAACGGCATCAGTCTCCACACGTGTCCACATGTGGGCAGAGCTGCTATTTCTGGAGCCCTGTGCTGGAAAGACACAGGTTGGCCACAGCTCAGGAACAATCGGAGAAAGGAGCTCAGCCTGTTTGCACTGGGGGGGCCCAGAATTGGGAAGTTCTCAGACCTCTCGAAAGTGGCATGGACGAGCAGCCCAGAAGAGTGTCAAATGATGAGATTGCGAGGGACAGGGTTACCTGGGAGACGGCTCCCAATGAGAAAGAAGCTATCACAAGCTTATTGACATCTTCCCCCTCCAAACCCTAGTGCTGGCCCTTGGGGCATCAGCCCTACAAAAAACCAAGAAAACAGTCAGTCACCAAGTCCCAGGATCATAGGATTATAGCAACCGGATGGCCTATTGGGATAGATGTGGCTGCACAGGGGACATCTCAATCTGTGACCCCCTGTCAGGCTGAGTCAAGAACTATGCTACAGACTCCCGGGAGAACTGGTTTCCTGTGATGAAATCCTGGAAGACTCTGGGGAAGGAGAGAAGGATTGAATCAAAGGAATGAAAGAGGCACTGGATAAAAATGAAAACTGGCCCAAGCACAATAGAGCTGGAAGCTTGGTGAATTTCTCAAAGTGGGGAAGTTTCAAAAATCTTGTTCAAGTTTGCAATCCAACCAACCCTCGCACCGTATATTGTCCACTCTCCTTTTTTCTTTTTTTTTTTGCGCAAGAGAGATTCAGTTTCAAAGGAAAAATGTGATTTTCTAACAAAACAAATGCAGATGCTACTGCGTATATTTGGATCCACCTCTCCTTGAATGCTGATCTGGCACAAGTAGGTCCTATCCACATGGTGTGTATATCCATGCAATTCTATCCATGTGATCCACTTTCTGTATACACGGAGAAGAAGGCTGGTCTTATGATTAGCATGCAGCACTCTATTAGCATGCAGGGACTCGAACACCCAGGTTCAATGTCCAGCTCTGCTACAGATGTCTTGTGTGACCTTGGACAAGTCACTTATCTCTCTGTACCTCAGTTCCCCCATCTGTCAAATGGGAATAATAATCCCATGTCTTCCCACCCTTGTCTGTTTAAATTATAAACTCTTTTGGGGAGGGAATGCTTCTTAGTATGTGTACGTACAGCATCTACCCTAATGGGGGTGACTCGAGACACTACCATAATAAAACCAATTGTAATATTAAAAATACAAACATTGACTAGGGCCTTCTAATTTATATGGAGAAGTCCGAAAGTTGCATTGTCCATAACATAGAGCTTTAACCAGTTTGCCAGTAATAACCTTCTGATGCAATACAAAAGGCACTTCAAGACGCATGTATAATTTTCAGCTCTAAGGGCCTAATCCAAAAACCACTGACATTTTTCCATTGGCTTCAATAGGCTTTGGACAAGGCCATAAGGCAGCAGATAGGACAGATTGTCACCCATCTGATTTCAGGCTGTCAGCAAGAGAAGAGCAAACTTCTCCACCGAGCAGACGAAGAGTGTAGCATGTTTTGTTTCCTCTCTGCTACCCTCTCCTGTGTTTAGCTTCATTGCAAACAAGTGGCTGTCTCTCTTGGTTGGACGCTGTAGAATTAAACTTCCAAGGGGAGGTGATAACTCTGCTGCCACCACCCAACGGAAAGGACCCAAAGTTCATTTGAAGAAATAAGTCCGAGTGTGTGTCTTTTTCTGATGATTGCTTCCCATCGGTCAAATCTCTTCAGTAAAGCCTTGTGCTGGGGAAGAACTTTGCCATTTGCAGAGAACACCTACAGAGCTTATTAGCAGGAAGTACGACAGACTGTCCGTGCGAAAGCGGTCTATTTATTATTGTGATGGCACCTGTGCCTATCACATGCTCACAGAGCATCTTGCAAGTTAGAAATGTTGTGTCAGGTCCTTAGCTGAGGTGAAGTAGCATGGTGCCATTCCCTTTGATTTACACCAGCTAAGGCTCCCACAGACTTGTGTCAAAATATATCAACAAACCTTTAAGCAAATGCAACAATCCAGACTAACTAAAAATTTCCCTAGCCGCAGAATGACTACCCATCCCAACCTTTGTCTTTCCTATACTCAGCTGTCCTCCCATGCCATAAAAGCCAGTGTTAAACTAGCACCAAATTATATGTCCAGATATCCTGGGGGTTAAATCTGTTGATTTGGTTAGTTAATTGCATCCCTTTTCACTGGAAAGAGACAGTGCAATAATTTGAGAATCAAAATAAACTGCAAATTATTAATTTATCACCCATATTTTCTCTATCCAGTGTGGTGTCTGAAAACTATACTAGACAAGAGAGGACAAGTACTAGCAGAGCGGATATAAAAGAGAACAGGGCAAAGGTCACAGATACAAGATCATGATTTAGCTTTGGTGGTTCTGAATGCAACTCGTTGCTTCCATTTCTTTTAATGCAATTTTTTAAAATTACTGATACAAGAGTTCATGCTTGTACTGTTTGTAACACAGTGGGCAAGTTTTTCTAAAGCACTTATGTGACTTAGGTTCCTAAGACCCATTTCCAAAAGTGACTTAGGCCAGATTTTTAAAAGTATTTCAATGGGAATTAGGAGCCCAAATATCTTTTAAAAATCTAGACCTTAAGGACTTAAGCTCCTAGATGTCCTAAGGGCCAGACATTTTAAATTATTTGGGCACCTGCCGAGTGAGACATCAAAAGCACTTAAGCAACTACTTCCCTTAGATGGGAGTCACACACCTAGACCCTTCTGAAAATCCCACCAGTTACATGATTTATACTGAGGAAAAGCTAGAGACGCTGGATAACCTTTGCTTAAAATTGTTCTGTAAAAGAACCAAATATCCAGGAGCTCATCACCAGAGCAGATGTTAGATCAAAATCCAAACCAATTATTTTTTAAATTGGCTTTTGATTGACTTATCTGAATGCAAAACTTATTATCATGAGAAATCCACGTAGCCCTGCACTGAGTATGTTGTAGCCATCTAATTACTTAGTTAGATGTCTATAACTGATTATGGGTATGCAACAAAGCTATCTGACTGTTTTGGCAAGTAATGGTATGACAATGACCCAGTGAGACTGTTTTCAACTAGACTGCGTCTTCAACTTCACAGGAGTGGGTCTCTAAGGTCTCTCATAATATGGTAAACTTATTGCATTACAGCTAAGGGCTAGACTACCTGGGGCGATTGATCAGCATAGCTATGCCTGGTTTTCTGCAGATGCTTGCTGAGGCAGAGTGCAATTGTATAGGAACTATCGGAAGACACAGAGGTATTTAAATATATTGTATACATAGATCTACAGCTGCAGACGAATAGGTATGTTGGGGAGTGAATGGGAAAATTCTCTGTATTTTAATCAATCAAAGGGAAAAGTGCTTTGACCCTAAGAAACACAATCAAGCCAAGCCAGTATGATGCCTTTCTTTTCTTTTTTTTTTCTTTTTTTTGTATTGTTTGCTGTAGGTTTCTGCACAGAAAATTAATTAAATGCTTTGAAAACCCCCTTTAATGTGAGCAGCATTTTATAACCTCTAGAACCAAGAAAAAACATTTTATACATAAGGGGAAGCAAATGGATTTTTAGCTTTTTCAAAAACACTATGGCTTTCTGAACAGATCTCCCCACAAAAAACAAAGATTGAGCTGCCTTTTTTGTTTTTTTGCCATTGTTATTTAGCACATTTTGGCCAAAGGCAAGAGAACAGAACATTTTTCCCCTCCCTAGAAATTGCTTTTTTTGTTTTGCTTTGCCAGAATGAAGCATTGCACAGAAATGGAAGCTCATGCAACTGTGAATTCTCAGTGCTGTGATAGGAATCACATCAAACATCATGGCACGGCTATATATTTGACACACATGGGAATCTCTTTGACTGCATCACAAGCACTTACACGACTAACTTCATGATTTTAGGACCCGATCCAAAGCCAGCTGAATAGGAGTCTTTACATTGACTTCAGTGGACTCTTGATGGATCAGGCTCCTTGATCGGAAGTTCTACCAAAGCATTACTATGTCCAGTGGTTTACTTCAGTTCTCCCTCCCATACACAAAACCTCTGACGCACCCCAAGTACTGGAGAACATGCAGGACATGTGTTTACTGGCAGGGGCGTGAATGACACTTAAGAATCTATTCATTTAAATGAAAGTGCTCTCCCAGAAGCATGATCCATGAACATGGTGTATTAGGTGTAGTGAGTTTGTCGGGCCTGATAGGAGTTGCTGTTACAGAATAGTGAACCCTTTGCCAGATGGTACTGAGGAGTCCTGAGGGTCATAAGAACAGCACCTGTTACTTTGATTCTCTTATCTATTGCATGTCATTTTAAACTGTCTCATTGTTTCCTTGTATTGTCAGCCTCTCTGTAGCTATTTGCTGCCTCTTGTGTTAAACTGAGATTGTAAAGTCTTTGGGGCGGGGACCATCTTTTTGTTCTGCGTTTGTACAGCGCCTAGCACATTGGGATCCTGCTCCATGACTAGAGCTCCCAGGTGCTATGGTAATACAATAACGGTCGTAAAGGATTATTTTCCTAGAGGGTGACAGAATTGGACACAGAGAAGCACGTATTTCCATGGTTCTGCTGCATTTTACTGGGGTCCTCTGTGCCAATGATGAATTTACCCCTACTGAAATTGTTGGAAACTTCTGGGGTTTTTCCTTGTAACCATATCAGCCATTCACAGGGTTTGTAAAAATCCATTCACGACTTGCTGGAAAATAAAATCACTAAATGGTACCACGATGCCATGCCTGAGATCTGGTGGTTGGCATCTTTCCCACTACTCAGCTGACATTGATAAATCTCTACTTTAGCATGTCTCATTCCTCTTTAGCTCGGGAAAGAGAATGACATGCTGCCAAATCTGAAGTACTGACGCAGCAAGGTACTCGGGTTTCCCTTGAGGGTATCTGTTTTTATGGACTAGCTCCTTAAGTTACCTTTCTTTCTGGGTAAAGAAAACGAATGCTGTGACAAACTGCTATGATTTCATTACTGACTCACCAACCAGTTATTGTGCACAGGGGCATCCATTTCTTTCCTATGGTTAGGGCCCTACCAAATTCATGGTCCATTTTGGTCAATGTCATGGTTATAGGATTTTTAAAATAAAACATTTCATGATTTCAGCTATTTAAATCTGAAATTTCTCGGTGTTGTCCTTCTAGGCGTCCTGACCCAAAAAGGAGTTGTGGGGGTGTCACAACGTTGTTGTAGGGGCGTTGCGGTATGGCTACCCTCACTTCTGGCAGCGGCGCTGCCTTCAGAGCTGGGTGCCCAGCCAACAGCCGCCGCTCTCCGGCCACCCAACGCTGAAGTCATCACAGAAGTAATGGTGATAATACCATGGCTCCCCTAAAATAACCTTGTGACCACCCTGAAAACTCCCTTTTGGGTCAGGACCCCTCATCTGAGAAACGCTGGTTTCCCCCATTAAATCTGTATAGGGTAAAAGTGCAAAAAAGATCAGATTTCACGGCGGGAGACCAGATTTCATGGTCAGTGATGCATTTTTCATGGCTGTGAATTTAGTAGGGGCTTACCTATGGTGTCATGGCTCATCCTTCTGCAGCTGTTTCACTCTGGGCTGTGTGATCATATCCAATTTCACAAGATGGCCTGGGTGTGTGAGATCTCCAAGGGAAGCCCAAGGTGTTACAGGAAGTGATGCCACTATTTTAGCAAGTAGTGCTCTACACTGAGGCCATATTGAACCAACTTACCAACATGATGTCTTGGAGCTCTGCGTTGTTGGAAGTGTCTGTTTCAGATGCAACATAAGACAGCTTCTCTCCACAAGTGGTCACTAAAGATCCACAGCTGCTTTTTGCAGGAGCAAGGGTGTCAGCCCCCATGTCCCTGTGTCACTTACATTCTCCTGGAGTTTTAGCTGGACAAAACATTCTCCTGCACATCTTGTCCTAAATAATTGCACATTGCTGATGTACACAAACTTACTCATCCTCACCCTAGCCACCCCCTTTCTCCAAAGATAAATCATCAGTTTAACGCAACCCTCATAAATTAATAACATCTCCCCTACAGACCATCTCAAATCCACCAAACCCCTTTCCATTATCCAGAGACCAAGAAAACAGATGAGCCTTTCAGCATGCCCTACAGGTCATCAAGTCCAACATCAGCTGGACATGTGACATTACGTTGGAATGTTGCGTCATGTGGTTGCAATGTAGAGTAATCATACTAAGAGCTTACAAAGTGCTTTGCAGCCTCAAGGATCTCTTTGTGCATTAGCTAAATGGCACCATTTATTACAAGTAGGGGGAAAGATCTTTGTTGTGTGCTCTGCAGATTGCCTGCCTGTACCAAAGTTGAGTTGGTCTCGAAGTTTCTTTCATATCCTGCCAAACAGGGTTGCAAGTCTTGGAAGGCAAACAAGGAAATTGGGACTGTCCTGAGTTTGT
The DNA here is from genome assembly GCF_965152235.1 of Eretmochelys imbricata. NCBI lineage: Eukaryota > Metazoa > Chordata > Testudines > Cheloniidae > Eretmochelys > Eretmochelys imbricata. The sequence goes on along the minus strand of NC_135584.1, from coordinate 6,167,528 downwards.
TTTTCAGGACCAGAGGCAAGCAGCTGCAGCAGAAATAGGGCTTTGGTTAAGTGTAACCCTACTAAATAACATTACCATGCCAAGTGAGACTCTACTGAAACCCTAAAATTATGTGACAGCTCCCCCTCCTGGTGGAGGGATTTACACACATCCATTATCTGTGATATATTTTTACCTTATATGTATAAAAAGGGGATAATTGTTACCCTTAGAGGGAGGCGGTGAGGCTTTGACTATTCATGTTAATAATGTTCTTTGGGATCCCTGGAAGCAGGTTATAATGGAGAGATAAAGTACCATGTACCATCATATATTTGACATACATTTGGAAAACCTCCCCTTGACAGTTTTGCTCCATGAAGACCGCATTCAAATATGGTTTTAAATTAAATGCTTCAAGAGATCCACTTTAAATGGCACTTTAGAGCAGTGGTTCTCAAACTAGGGCGGCCGCTTGTTCAGGAAAAGCCCCGGGCGTGCCAGGCCGGTTTGTTTACCTGCTGCGCCCGCAGGGTCAGCTGATTACGGCTCCCACTGGCCACAGTTCGCTGCTTCAGGCCAACGAGGCCCGCAGGAAGTGACGTGGGCCAAGGGATATGCTGGCCACCGCTTCCCGCAGCCCCCATTGGCCTGGCGTAGCGAACTGCAGCCAGTGGGAGCCGCGATCGGCCGAACCTGCGGACGCAGCAGGTAAACAAATTGGCCCGGCCTGCCAGGGGCTTTCCCTGAACGAGCGTCAGCCCTAGTTTGAGAACCACTGACTTAGAGGAATATACAGAGTACCCTTAAAAAAAAAAAACCCTCACCCTCTGATAAAGGCAACAAGGGTCCAATTACATTTTGTTTTTAAGGTAGGCGCACTCGAAAATAAAGAGCAAAGGTTGGAACCAGCATGGTGAAACAGCAAATCACCAGGCATGCTGCAAAGACTAAAACCTCGAGTAGATTTTTAGAGCTTTCCCAAGACTTTTTTGCTGTCCGTTCCCCTGCTGACTTGAATGACAGTCATGTGGCTTTGTGTCACTTCAAAATGGGGATTAAGCATCCCAGATAAACAGAAGGGAGAAGCATCCAGACAGAAGGAGAATCTATTCCCTGTTTACTCGCAGACCAGTAATCCTTTTATATCCCCCTGGCTTTAAAGGGAGAGGTTCATCACCTCAACAACTTTTGAAGAAATCTCTCATCTGAGGGTTTGCCTGGAGCAGTGTTATTTACAGACTCAGTCATCCATCCTTTACGTGGCTGGTGTCTCGTACACGACATTAAAGAGCACTAAGTAAAGGGTCGGGAGACAGGAGCTGAGGGAAACTCAAAAGTTTCAACCCCTCCCTGAAGCTTTTGCCAGGCAATCTCATCCTGCTTTACTCCTCCTCTTTTTTTCCAAGCTGGCTCTGGGGACACAGGAGCCCAGATTTCCCCCTTCTTTTCTCTTCTTGAGCTTCCCAGCACAGGGGCAGCACATATGGGTCTGTCTGGAACTAACAGTGTGAAGCGCATGGTTTGATTTTCAGCTCTGGGCCTACACCTGTGCACTCGCACGAACATCTACACACACATTTGCTCAGATCAAAGATTTGGGTATTGTGTGTGCAAATGCTGACAGCCACATACACAAGTGCTGGGGTCACTCAGACATGCACAAACGTGTGCGTGTGTGTGTGTGCACGCAGAATTATCCAAGCAGAAACAGAGTCTGGTTGTGGCTTCACTGAAAATCAGGCCCTAAACACGATTAAAACCAAATCCCTTCATTAAAAGTCTTGCCACACTCTTAATGAAAAATCTTGGAAGGCTCTGCACGGTTCCCTGGGAATAAGAAAGCAGCTTCTAAAGCCTGTATCTGAAAAGGATCTATTGCAAGCTTAATTCCTTATGATCTAGTTAAATAAAGACACACTTATCTGATTAACTGTGCCCTGAAGCCCTATGGTGCATCTATCTCAGCACACAAAAACAAGACCCTGGAGATTTAAAAATTGGGCTAGGGAGCAGATTGTCAGCGGGGGAGAGGTCTGACTTGCTAATAACTTCCCAAGGCTCAGACTGATTGTGTCCTAAAGCAGTGGAGCTCCGAGTTCCTTTCCGCAGTGAGATAACTGTGACCAAGCAGCCCGATGGGATCAAATGAAAAACATCAGGTAGGAACTTTCAATCTATTCCTCCCCTCAGGGGAACAGGTCTTGCCATGACCCATCAGAATGCGCCTCGCACAAGATGTATGGTTTATGTGCTAAGAACACGGCTCCCATCATGTAAGCAATTGTGACAGCTGCCACAGGGAAATCATTGAATCACCCATGGGAGGGATGGTGCCCTTTATGCTATGTATGGAAAGGCAAGTGGGGCCATGCACAGTTGTCCATTAAGAGCCAGGAGGTGAGCCAGGTTTTCAGAAAGTTCCCAAAGTTGGAGGAAAGGGGCAGGTGAGAGTGGGCTCAATGCACAATAATAATAATAACTTTGCTTTTAATCTGTAGGTTTCAAAATGCTTTACAAAGGTCAGCGTTGTTATTCCCAGTTATCAGATGGGGAAACTGAGGCACAGAGAAGGGCAGTGACTTGCCAAGTCACCCAGCAGGTCGATGGCAGAGCCAGCACTAGAATTCAGACCTCTTGAGTCCTAGTCCAGTACTTTCTCCACTAGGCCACATTGTCCGTCTTGCTGTTGTTACTTTCCTACAGGAGGGCTCTTTCCAGCCAACATGCCTAATTCACATTGTGCCATTTGTGGTTTTGAATGGAGTAAACCAACGGAGTTACAGCAGCCTGAAGCTCACGTCACCCCCTGGTGAATGAGAGCTAGTCGCTAACACAAATCTGCAGAGAATTGCTCCTGCATTTAAGAGATGTTCAAGGGTGAAGTGTGACAGCCTGAAAGTGACAGAGGTATAAAGGCATTTAAAGTGAAATCAGGTTTGGTTCCCACCCCCTTTCTCCGTCTGCGTGGAACTGGAAAGCAGGTCGCCGCGGTTCAAGAGGAGGCTTTAAATAATACAGCATGCACTATAAATAAATCCTCAAATAAAAGCAAAATGGTGTTTGTCTCCCTCCGCTATCCTTGGTTTGAAGGGAGAGAGGTCAGGCGGGCAGGGCTGGAGGAGCTGAAAAGAGGGCGAGGCCTTTTTCCCACTGCAGAGAACATGCAGGAAACAGATTAAATTAGTTTGTTTGGCTAGCACTTTTAGGGAGTTGCGAAGTGTGTGTATGTGTGTCTCTTAATTCCTGGCACCATGACAAGTCTGCACCCAGTTAGCTGAACACTCTAGTGTGGGAGCTGCATTGTTCAGAGGTATGTTGTTATAAATCTGATAAATATTATCATCCTTGGTAGGGAGCATTTCATGTGCCAACTGTCTGAGAGGGTCATGTGTGGCTAGAGCTGGTAGTTCCTCCCGCCAGCCCTCCTCCCATTGGAGGATGGGGATGCAATTAAAGCAGGGAGCATGCAGGTTGCAGGAGATGGCCCCTGCTGCTGTTGAGCTCAGGGCAGCAGGGTCAGGCCCAGGGAACAGCCTGCCTGCATCGCTGCTATGTATGAGCATGCAACATGCTGCACGCCAGGATCAGCCAGCACCCAAAGGGAAGGAGGTGCCCTGATTGGTAACTCAGGCACGGATGTTGGGGGGGCACTTGGACTGTTTTCATGTGAATTTCTAGGTGAATTCCTGCCTCCCCAAAGGCTGTAGGGCAAGGCACAGGGTAGGAATTTGGGACTAGCCCCACCACATTTGCTATAGCACCTAGAGGCTGTAGGCAGGGGTCATGGCGCCATAGTTCTAGGTGCTATACAGACACTCATCAATGCAAAGTTGGCCCCTGCCCCAAAGAGCTGGTAATCGAATGAAAGTAAAAGACTTAGAGCCATTGCTCCCCTTCCTCCCAGGCAAGGGAAATCATCAGGGGGGTGATAGGAAACCCCAGGCATATGGGAAATGCCCTTCTTTTCTGACTGGCTCCCACAAAATGCAGCCCCTCTTTGACCCTGAGTAACTGAACACACCTGGCTTCTGCTGAGCCTCCTGACCGCAAAGGGTGGGCTCAGCCAATCAGGACACGGGAAGAAATGCCACTTGATTCCAACAATTGACCTCAGGCCATGGAAATAACCCCACATTGAAAGTGCACGGGAAAAAAAAACCAAATATGGGCCCCACTGGAGTAACCACTTGGCCGATGCAAAGCATTTGTCTGCAAGATGGCCTGTGGGTATAAGCTCTGCAACTCCCCCAACGGGCCACAGGAGTCTGTTTTACATTTGGCACTGACTAGCTTGTGACCCTGCCTTGTTGTTGTAATCTGGGGCTCCGCACAGCTGTGTAGAATCCCACATTCCCAGCCTACAAGACTCCTGTCCATCCAGCCGTCCCGAGCTCAGGTTTGCTTCCATTCCATAGCATGGGGTGGTTTTAAGAGGACAAATGAGCAACCACACAGAGACAGCCAGACATGACCTCAGCGGGATTGGAACCCCAATCTCTGGAAAGGCAAGGTCCAGGATTTAAACCTGGGAGCAACCTCGCATCCTTGAGGGAGTATTGATTGTTTTTAATGAAAAAAACTGCATTCCTTTTAGGGAATCAGGTTTTTTTCTCTATCTGTTCATTTTTGCCAGGTTAGGGCTGTTTTTCTGAATGTGTAAGTTACAAAGGAGTAACAGTGTATAGTTACATACAGCAGATGTTTTTGATGTTTACTGGTAATTCAAAGCAAGAATATAGTGAATTCCCTCGCAGCATTTATATCAAGGCAAAAAATCATAGTTTAAACCACTGCTTACTTTGCATGAAGCTGATATCTCTTTGAAAAACCTCCTATTTAAATCCAGCCCATTGATGTAAATGAGAAATCAGCATCAGAGACTATCTTTTGCTTCCTCCTTTGTTGAAAATGCTGCATTTGTGAAATTCAGGTTCTTGGCTCCTTAAGGATTCATCTGTTCCTGCAATTTATGTGCAATCTGAATTCATGAGTAATCCTCTCTTTATGATCTCGTCAATATCTCCTACACAAACATTAATTCTAAGGTACGAGTGGGCTGTGTAATTCCCAAGGAAATCCAATTGAGTTTGGAAATTTGGTCATTTAATTTAAATTATTGAGCAGGGCTAGGTGGCTTTCTGGATTCCTCTGAGCTGATAAAAATAAAAATCAGAAGAGAAAGCAAATGTTTTCAGTTCCTGAGTTTGCATGCTAGTGGTGTTCTGACTTTGCCATAAAAATTCCCTCCATCCCCAAACAGGGAAGGAAAGCCCCTGGAGATAGCGCAAATGGCCATTTAACTGCAAAGGAATGGCTTGATTTTGTTGCCGGTGGACTATGTTAAAACAAATAAAACAGGATATTTTTTTTTTATTATTTAATCAATCGGCTTTTGAAGCCCCAGCTCCTGTAAACTGCGCAAGGCCAAAAGCATGGCTCTGTCCAGCAGCACAAGAGACTTCTGTCTCTTGCACCAGCGTTCCCTCTGAGGCGTGTTAGCTCTGCCATCTAGAGGGCATTCTTGGTGGCTGACTCTTGCAGCTTTAGAATGTGTCGAATGGTATAGGGTTTTTTTAGGAAGGGCTAAGCTAATTTGGGCTTTGATTAACTGTGGAGGAAGGATAGAGAGAGAGTGTGAAGCATTTTTATTATTATTATTTATTTGTATTACTGTGGCACTTAGGTTCCCTGATGATAAACAAGGACCACGTGGTGCTAGGCACTGTATAAACCCAGAACAAAATTATTTAATTACGGCTGGATAATAAGAGGCAAGGGTGATGGGGCTGTTCCATTTATGATATAATGTACGTGATTTAAAGTGGCATCCTGGTGTCCACAGCTTTACAGAGGAAGGGTGCCTTGTTATTTTAGAGAACAAAATGTTGCCAACTCCTGTGTCTTTATAGCGAGCCTTATGATATTTAGGGGTTTGCAAAAAGCTCTAGCTCCTAGATTCATGTGATAATTAGGGGGAAGGGGACGCAAGCCAAAATATAGGGAAAGAACAGATTAACGAATATTTAGATAAGTTTGATGTATTCAGCTCATCAGGGCCTGCTGAAATTCATCACAGGGTACTTAAACATAGATCTGAAGCCATCTTGGAACTGTTAACAATTACCTTTTGAGAATGCATGGAGGACAGGTGAGATCCCAGGCAACTGGAGAAGTGAAAAAATAATCCCTACCTCTAAAAAGCGGAACAAAGAGAACACAGGGAATTATAGGCCTGTCAACCTCACTTCGATACCTGGAAAGATACTGGAACAAATGATAAATAATCCATTTGTAAGCACCTAGAGGATAATAGGGTTATCAGGAACAGCCAGCATGGATTTGTCAAGGATAAATCATGCCAAACCAACCTTCTTTCTTTCTTTCACAAGGTTACTGGCCTAGTAGATGAGGGGAAAACAGTAGATGTGATATATCTTGCTTTTAATAAACCTGTTGACATAGTCCCACATGATATTCTCATAAGCAAACTAGGGGAAAAGACAGTTACCTTTTCTGTAACTGGTGTTCTTCAAGATGTGTTGCTCATGTCCATTCAACTTAGGGGTGTGTGCTCACCACATGCACCAGTGCTGGAAGTTTTTCCCTCAGTAGTATCTGTAGGGGACCGGCTCTGGCGCCCCCTGGAATGGTGCGCACATGCCGCGGTATATAGGGTGCCGCCAGATCCCCCACCCTCAGTTCCTTCTTGCCGGAAACTCTGACAGTGGGGAAGGAGGGCGGGTTGTGGAATGGACATGAGCAACACATCTCGAAGAACACCAGTTACGAAAAAGGTAACTGTCTTTTCTTCTTCGAGTGATTGCTCGTGTCCATTCAACTTAGATGACTCCCATGCAGTACCCATGGAGGTGGGTAGGAGTTCATGGACGGGTAGATTGCAACACAGTTCTGCCAAACCCAGTGTCATCCCTAGACTGCTGGGTGTTGGCATCATGAGCCATGAACATGTGCACCAAGGACCACGTCGTGGCTCGACAGATGTCCTGGATCGGGAAGGGTGCCAGGAAGGCAATCGGTGGCGGAGGAACTCCCGCTAACTTGTAGCAGGTCCGAATGCAAGAGGTGATCCCGTTAGAAATCCTCTGTGTGGACACTGGGAGGGCCTTCATCCTATCAGCTGTAGCGATAAAAGCTGAGTCGACTTACAGAAAGGTTTTGTCCGATCTAGGTAGAAAGTCAGAGGCCTTCTTACGTCCAAAGCGTAAAGGCGCCTCTCTTCACTAGTCTCATGCAGCTTAGGGCAAATGACTGGAAGGAAGATGTCCTGGCTCATGTGGAAAATGGACACCACCTTGGGAAGGAAGGCTGGGTGGAGCCAGAGCTAGACCTTGTCCTTATAGAAGACCATGTACGGTGTGGTTCTGAGGTCAGGGCTCGTAGCTCGGAGACTTGCCTTGCCGATGTCACCGCCACCAGGAAAGCTACCTTCCATGATAGGTGAAATGGAGCACGAGGCCTAAGGCTCAAAGGGTGAGCCTGTGAGCCTGGACAGAACCAAGTTGAGATCCCACTGAGGGGCTGGGTACTTGAGGAAAGAGTCTCTCGAGGCCTCTAAGGAACGTGACCGTCATGTCATAGGAGAACACAGTCTGCCCCAGGAAGGGTGGATGAAAGGCCAAAATGGCCGCCAGATGCACCCTGATAGGAATGTGCCAGACCCTGGTTCCTCAAATGAAGCAGGTAGTCTAAGATCGACTGCACCAAAGAATGCAAAGGTGGCCACCCAGTGGGAGAACCTCGTCCACTTTGCCAGGTAGGTCTGCCTAGTCGAGAACTTTCTACTCTCGAGGAGGACATTCTGGACCCCTTCCAAACAGGCCCGTTCGTTTGGGTTCAGCCACGCAACATCCACACCGTGATGTAGAAGGACGCATGGTTGGGGTGCAAGAGTCGTCTGTGATCCTGTGACAGCAGGTCCAGTCAGTTTGGCAGGGGCCAGGGTGGGATCGCTGACAAGCTTGTTAGCGTCCCGAACCAGTGCTGGCAAGGCCACACCAGGGCGATCATGATAACCTGCACCTTGTCCCTCTTAATTTTCACTAGGACCTTGCTGAGGAGTGGAATCAGAGGGAACACATACATCAGGCTTCCTGCCCCCAGCAGGAGGAAGGCATTGGATAGGAAACTCTTGCCCAGACCCCGTCTGGAGCAAAACCTGCAGCACCTCCTGTTCTGCCTGGTGGTGAAAAAATCCACTTGGGGAATTCCCCACCTCAGGAAGATCATGCCGGCTACCTCCAGGTGGAGCACCCACTGGTGGTGAGAGGAGAAGTCCCTGCTTAGGTGATTTGCTAGTGTGATCCTGGCACCCGGAAGGTGACACACCTCTAGATGTATTCTGTGGTTGATGCAGAAGTCCCAGAGACAGAGTGCCTCTTGGCAGAGGGCCAGATTTTTTTGTTGTTCACCAACAGGTCGAGGTGATGGCAGGTGGCTAACAGCATCGCAATATCCCTTTGGACAAGGGACCTTGCTCTGACCTTGACTAGCGAGTTGTCGAGGTGCAGGTAGATCTGGACATCCCAACGTCTGAGGTAGGCAGCCACCACCGACATGCACTTGGTAAATACCCATGGTGCTGTCGCTAGGCCAAACGGGAGGACTGCAGACTGACAGTGGTTGCATCTGTGTCCTTTGAAGATGGTGATGTGAAAGTACACATCTTTCAGATTGAGAGTGGCATACCAGTCTCCTGGATCCAAGGAAGGGATGATGGAGGCCAGGGAGACCATGCAGAACTTCAGCTTTGCTAGGAAGTGGTTCAGGTCTCGCAGGTCTAGGATAGTTCGTAGACTGCTGTTGGCCTTAAAAAGTAGCAGGAATAGAACCCTTTGTTCTTGAACTCTGGAGGACCGATCTCCACCACACCTAACTGCAGTAACCCCTCTACCTCCTGCATGAGGAGACTCTTGTGAGAAGGTTCCCTGAAGAGGGACGGAGGGGGTGGGTGGGAAGGAGGGGTAGAAAACAACTGAAGGGTGTAACCCCGCACCACCATACTGAGGACCTATCAGTCCAATGTTATAGATGCCCACCAAGGCAGGAAAGGAGAAAGGCAGTTGGCAAAAATAAGTAATCTATAAACACTAATAGAAAACTATACAGTGTATACAGACGATAACTAGTTCGTACGAACGAGCAGCTACAGCATTAACTGAGGCAGCAACAGTTTCAGCACCATTGCTGGTAGCAAGAAGGAACTGAGGGTGGGGGGAACCGGCGGCGCCCTATATACCGCAGCATGTGCATGCCACTGCAGGGGGCGCCAGAGCCAGTCCCCTACGGTTACTGCTGAGGGGAAAACTTCCAGCTCCGATGCATGTGGCGAACACACACACCTAAGTTGAATGGATGTGAGCAATCACTCGAAGAATGTGGTCTTAATGACTGTCAGGTGGGTGCAATGAGTGATTATCAATGGTTCACTGTCAAACTGGGAGTGTTGGGAAAATATTTGTAGCCAAGTGTGCTGCTTTTACTATAGGTATAGTCATTATTTTATATTTTAAATAGATTAAACAGGAAATTAACAAAAAGAATCAAACAGATAACACGGCTGTTCTTTGTTAATTCTGATAGTGCCATTGTCAACAAGGAGACAAAGACTCTATTAACTACTTGAATTGATACCCATTTTATCTACCTGAGACTTGGAGGAGTAAACTGTGTCAATGCATCTAAAAAGATCTGTTAAATAAATAGTCAGTGAATGTATAATTAACTGATGTAGACAATGGGGAATTGCTATTGATTCTGCTGGGACTGGGACTAACTTAATTGAAGCTGAAAAATTCCTGATCTTCAAAAGATGCTCCAAAAGATTTTTGTATAGTTTTTTTAAAATTTCCTTGGCACCAAATCAGTGGTTAAAAGCATAACTCAGTTAGTATACTGCTTACATTTAAAAAATATTCTGTATGCATTCCCTGCTTTTTACTGTAAGAACAATGTTGTATCAAGGGCAAGAGGTTCCAGGAGCTTGTGGGTGACTTCCATTTTTGTCAGGGAGTGTGGTAATTTCATGTTCTATGACTCAGTAAATCTTTTATTTGTGCAAGGTTATGTAAGTCTCTAAATTGTCTTTTGAATAGCCTCTGACTCTGGCAATAACCTCCATCATATCTACGAGAAATGTATGCACTATGATTCATATGCCCATTCCTAATCTCAAAACTACACATAGAAGAAACTGTAATATAGGAAAGCACTTAAGCACATGCTTTGCTTTAAGATCACACTTAAATCCCATTGATTTAAGTCTGTGCTTTTCTGAATAGAGAGATGTTTTCCCAAATCAGAACTTAGATGCTAAAGTCTATGTTATCTCAACAGTTTTTGGTCGGTGAACCTGATTTGAACTTTCAGAAACTGATTTTGTGCACAGCTAATTTGCTCTTGGGATTGTTGTGGCTGTATATGGGAACTAAGTAACTGCAAATGGGGCTAGTTACTGTACCTATTTTTGCCTACAGTTACCTACTTTGTGTGTGAAATCATAGTAAATTCATGCATAAGATAGCTGGGCATTTTGTGTGCATAAGTGCAGACCTAACTAGTTTGAAAATCTCACCTTAACGCTATCTTATTCTCAGAAGCCAGCACCTTATTTTCAGTTAGCATTACGTGCAGTTCCACCCACTGATGGGGAGCAGTCAGTCTTTCTGCCTTGTCCTCCCACTGGAGAGCAATGGGACTCTTGAGGAAACTGACAAGAAACTGCAATATTTACATTAGTCAGCCATGCATAGTCTCACCTTTGGCTTTCTGACCATGCTAGCTTCAGCAAAGTTACCAGGTGTGGTGATTTCCAGGAAACAAACTGGCTTTTAAAAACTAAATACTCATGCCCTGCAATGTAAGTTACCTGGGAAAAGCCTGCAGAAGGGTGTAATTAGAACTGGTTGAAGGGTAACTTCCCCTCCATGTACTTGAAGTATGAATATGCTTTGCTGCCCTCTGCTGGTATGAACAGTACCTGGATAACAGTTCTTTAGCTTTCTGGGTAGAATTCTGTGCTTCTGGCACCTCAGCTGGAATCTTCAGTGTATAGAGCTGCCCGGGATGTCTATATTGATGTGCACAGAGGATTGGATCTCCAGGTATGCCAGAGCAGTGCTCAGTAGATCTGAAGGGGGAGGCCAGCCCAGGTGACTTTCTACCACTGTGGCCCATTGCAAGTTAGAGCTTGAAGGCTGCTCTAACTTGCACCAATGGATAATAGGCCCCCTAGACACAGATCCATCGACCGGAATCCCCATAGTGTATTGCACTCTGAACCTACGGGGTGAATTCCTGACCCCATTGTAATCAACAGCTTTGCCACTGACTTCAATGGAGCCCCCACCCACCTTCTCCTGGTCCTGAATCAGCCTAGCCTACGCCAGAATTTTTTTCAATTACAGACACTGTAACTAAGAACTCTGAATTTCACGTCTACTGCTTGAGTATACATACAGCATTGAGTAAGCTTCCACAATACTGTCCCAGAATGCACTGGACTCAATGCCAAATTTGGAAAGAATTCATTGGGGACTGTCTCTTTTGTTGTTCTAAAGTTCTGGATGGGATAGGCCCAGGGCATTACATTGCTGCCATGTAAATGGACATAATATTTACCTACTAGATCATGTATGCAAAGCTCTACGCGATTCTGTGATGGATGGTGCTAGAGAAGGATAGCCTGTTATGTTGTTAAAGGTAGTCTTTAGACTTAAAATTAAAAGCTGCTAAAAATAGTACACTGAAATATTCTGCCTGGATCAAGCCGCAGGATCTGTTGTTAAGCATTTTTCAAGCCTTTGCAGTCCTTTTTGCAGCTTGGTGTTCGGTCTCTCACCACCCCAGTAACTGGCCTCTCTTCTGCGTCACTTGTTAATAATACACGTTTGTCCACATAGTGGTTTTAACTAAAACAAACAAAGTGAACTGCAGGAGAAGTGCAAAGAACAATAAATGTGTATTTCATCTCACAAAGGTTAAGTCTCTGGCATATTTACTGGATGCAAGTTGTCCATTCTGATACTTT